>NC_092878.1:8734815-9340371 GCF_028372415.1 Notamacropus eugenii
CAAAATGTATATAAGTTAGAAGATTCCTGCACTGGGTGGCCAAAACATTTCTGGCTCCATACTGCATTATGTTACCGTTTTCTTTAATAGGGAATTGATCAATTAATTAATTAAATCATAAAATGTATGCATTTAGCCTGTTGCCTTTTCTTTAACCAAGTTTTCAGGTCAACAGTATGGAGCTACAAACAACGTATGTCTTTTGTTGAAGAACCAGTTTGAGAAAGGTTCATTCCTCCATTGACCACAGGTTGATGACATTTTCATTCCCAGCAGCTCTTGCAATGCACTGACCAAGTCATAAAAAAGTTCCATTCTACAAATCATCAATCCTTGAAGTGTTGAAGTAAATTCTGCGATTCTTGTCTTTAATTTAAACTTCTCTTCTCTCCTTGTAGCAGCGTTTTTGTTGTTGAGTCATTTCAGTTGTGTGGATGGTCTTCATTTGGAGTTTTCTCAACAGGGATACTGGAATAGTTTACCATGTCTTTCTCCAGGTCATTTTATGGATGAGGAAACTGAGGCAAACACAGTTAAGTGACTTGCCCAGGGTCACAGCTAATAATTTGGTCTGAGGCCATATTTGAACTCAGGAAGATGAATCTTCCTGATTCCAGGCCTGGCACTCTTTCCACTGTGCCACCTACCTGCCTTGCCAGCAAAAGCACCTGTTTTATGTAAACTAGGGCTAGTTTACCTTTAAGGTGGTAGAAAGGCTATTCTCTGATCCCTGCTGATTTGTTTCCATATTACCTGAGGTTTAAAAGAGCTAATCTATCAGGAGTTGGTATTGGAGGTTTTCTCAGAATTCTCACTGACCTGCAAAAATGCCTTTCTGACCTAGCAAGGCTAGCTGCTTTGATGAATATGTAGAGGGTGAATGGAATTTCAAGGGAATTTTAATTAACAACCGAATTAATCATTAGAATAATGACTAATCAGGAGGAGTAAAAAGGGATGGGGAAATCCTCCCTTGGGGTTTCTACCTGGCTCATGTGACTTTGCAAGAGTAAATCCTCTGTAAATTTCTACAAGCTTTGGATTAGAGGCTACTCAAAGTTTTTAGAGAGCCTGCAATATTTTTACTTCTCCTGTCAAACTTCCTAAGCATCCTTCACACTAATACTACGGAATCAATGGTAGCTTCCTCCTTATCTTACTGAGAGGGCTCCCCATATACCTCTAACAGGTTTGCAGCAACAGTATACCAGAGTCCTGTATTTGGACATCCAGCCACCCTGAATGCTTGCCACAAAAGATGAATTACCTTTGTAACTGGCTCTCGGATGGGTATAGCAAGAGACTGAGTGAAAATTTTAAAAGAAATCCATTCGGTGGACAGGTTTGTTTCCTCTCCCCACAACCTTCCACTTTCTACAGAAAGCTTGGATGGGATACAATTAAAATTAATCTCGGAGGTATTTTGGAGAGAGCACTTAGCTTGGAGTCAGGAAGAACTGAATTCAGATTCTGCCTCAGATACTGATTAACTTTGTGGGCAGGTCACTAATCTCAGTCTCAGTTTTCTCATCTGAAAAATGAGGATAATAATAGCACTGACCCCCAAGGTTCTTATAAGGAACAAATGAGAAAACATATGTAGAGGATTGGGTATTATTATATAAATGCTAATTGTTATTAAGTTTCTACCTTCTGGGCAAAATCCCACATGAATAGCATTTGGCTTTAGCTATGTATCCCCCACACACACACACATTCCATCCCACTCCAACCTCCATCTCACATTATTACACAGTTCTAGGCAAATCAACTGGTAACATTTGAATGGGAGATTGGGGCAGCCTCAGCAGCTGTTTGGGAAAATAGGGCTATCAACTCAATACTCACTCTGGAGATGATGGAAAGAGGCAAAATACTGTGTCTGCTGCTATGTTAGGTGGACAAAGGGTGATCATACTTTTCCTATAAGGTGCTTTGGGGATAATTGTGAAAACCTGGAGTGAATAAGATGATGATGGTAGTAGCAAACCTGGACTGGAGCATTGAAGATGAGGGTAGTTAAAGGTCCTTCTGCCCCCACACAAATTCAGTACCCCTCCAAAAACCCCTGCTTCACTCAACCCTGACCTCACCTGGACCTTCCACTCAAGACTTTACATCTAGATTTGAGGGACTCCAGGATAAGCTTTCCTAGGGTGAGAACCAAAGTGCAATATACATCAAGGCTTAGCATGATCTAACAAGATCCATAGGGAAATTGGTGGCTACATGCTCAAGTGACCATGACTTTGAAAGTGAGGCTGCCAAATATATGAAGGGCTTTGAGATACTGGCTGACACATTACTATTATAGCAACATAGGACGCACAAATTTGGAGTATCCACCCCAAATATTCACAAGGACTATCTGTGCCCAATCTGTGGTAGAGCTTTCCAAACTCATATTGGTCTGATCAGCCACAGTCTTACACACTGAAACTTCATTTTGTCGTGGTAATGTCATTTTGGTCCCCTTTGAGGACAAAGGACAGCAACCACTATTATAGCAGAGGAGTCTGAATAGGTACATAGGAGTATCCCAGTTTTCATTGGAGGTTTGGGAAGACCACTGAGGTAAGAAGCCTCCTTACTCAAGTAGAGGTTTGTGAAAGGTTTCCTCTTTGGTTCTCAGATCTCATGGCTAATCAGGAGATGTATATCATGAGCATAGATATACTCCATGTTCATGGGAGTTGATAGCTCTATGGATGCTTATGGTAACTTCTCTGTCAATTATAACCGTAGACAAGTCTAAATGAAAACCCTTGGAGTTACCTTTTTATCATATTGAGCAACTGATATTTTTCCAATCATTTAAATCTGACTTTGTATGAAAAATGTTATATAATTGAGTTCATACAGTTTCTGGGTTGTCTTGGCAGGTAGACTCCCAAGTATTTTATACTGTTTCTAGTTATTTTATAATTGAAGTTCTCTTTCTATTTCTTGCTGGTAGGCTTTTTGGTCATATATAGAAATGCTGATGATTTATGTGGCTTTGTATTCTACAACTTTGCTAAAAATTGTTAATTATTTCAAGTGGTTTCTTAGTTGATTCTCTAGGATTCTCTAAGTATATCATATAATCTGCAAAGAGTAATAACTTTGTTTTCTCATTGCCTATCCTAATTCCTTTGCTTTCTTTTTCTTCTCTGATTGCTATATCTAACATTTCTAGTACAATATTGAATAATAGTGTTAATGAAAGACATCCTTGCTTCACCCCTGATTCTACTGGAAACACTTCTAGTTTATCCACATTACAGATAATGCTTACTGGTGGTTTTAAATAGAAACTACTTGTCATTTTAAGAAACATTCCCTTTATTCCTATGCTCTCTAGTATTTTTAATAGGAATGTTAATATTAATTAATTTAATTTAATATTTTGTCAAGAGTTTTTTCAACATCTATTGAGAAAATCATATGATTTTTCTATTGGTTTTGTTATTGGACTGGTCAGTTATGTTGATAGTTTTCCTAATATTGAACCAACCCTGCATTCCTGATATAAATCTCGCCTGGTTCATAGTGTATGATCTTTGTGATGCGTTGCTATAATCTCCTCACTAGTATTTTATTTAAAACTTTTGCATCAATATTCAATAGGGAATTTGGTCTATAGTTTTCTTTCTCAGTTTTAGCTCTGCCTGGTTTAGGTATCAGCACCATATTTGTGTCATAAAAGGCATTTGGTAGGTCTCCTTCACCTATTTTTCCAAATAGTTTATATAGTATTGGAGTTCATTGTTCTTTAAATGTTTGGTAGAATTCGTTTGTGAACCCATCTGGCCTTGGGAATTTTTTCTTATGGAGGTCATTAATGGCTTGTTCAATTTCTCTTTCTAAGATGGGGTTCTTTAGGCATTCTGTTTCCTCATCTATTAATCTGGGTAATTTATATTACTGTAAACATGCTTTGATTTTACTCAGATTATCAGATTTATTGGCACATAATTGGGCAAAGTATTTTCTAATTTCCTAATGATTAATGTGATTTCTTCTTCATTTAGTGGTGATTTTACTATTCATTTTTGTAACTGGATATTTGGTTTTCTTATTTTTTTAAATCAAATTAACCAATGGCTTACCTATCTTATTGGGGGGGGGATTCCCCATAAAATCAGCTCCTAATTTTATTTGCTAGCTCAATAGTTTTCTTACTTTCAGTTTTATTAATCTCACCTTAGGTTTTGAGAATTTCCAACTGGTGCTCAATTGGGGATTTTTAATTTGTTCTTTTTCTAGTTTATTTTAATTGCATGCCCAATTCATTGATCTGCTCTTTCTCTATTCTGTTGATGTAACAATTTAGAGAAATAAATTTTCCCCTAAGTACTATATTAGCTACATCCCATAAATTTGGTTATGTTGTCATTCTCTTTAATGAAATTATTATTTCTATGATTTGTTCTTTGGCCCACTTATTCTTTCAGATCAGATTATATAATTTATAATTAATTTTAATCTATCTTTCCATTGCCTTTTTTTGAACATAATTTTTATTGCATTATGGTCCAAAAAGGATACATTTAATATTTCTGTCTTGTTACATTGGATTTTGAGGTTTTTGTGCCCTAATACATCACAATTTTTGTGTAGGTGTTGCTCAGGAAAAAATCATATTCTTTTCTATTTCCATTCAATTTTCTCCAAAGATCTGCCAAATACGACTTTTCTAAAGATTCTATTCACCTCCTTAATTTCTTTCTTGTTTTTTTTTTTTTATTGTATTTATCAACTTCTGAGAGGGGACAGTTGAGGTTCTCCCATTAGTATAGTTTTGTTGTCTATTTCTTCCTGTGATTCACTTAACTTCTCCTTTAAGAATTTGGATGCTATACCACTTGGTGCATATATATTTAATATTGACATACTTCACTGTCTATGATTTCTTTTAACAAGATGTAGTTTCCTTCCTTGTCTCTTTTAATTAGATCTATTTTTGCTTTTGCTTTGTCTGAGATCAGGATTGATACCCCTGCTTTTTTTACATCAGCTGAGGCATAATAGATTCTGCTCTAGCCCCTTACCTTTATTCTGTGTCTGTCCTCTGCTTCAAGTGTGTTTCTTATAAACAACATATTGTAGGATTCTGATTTTTGATGCACTCTGCTATCCACTTCTGTTTTATAGGAAAGTTCATCCCATTCACATTCACAGTTATGATTACTGCTTATTTCCCTCTGTCCTCTTTTTCATCTTGTTTGTCCTCTTTCTCCTTTCACTCTTTCCCTTCTCACTTGTATTTTGCTTCTGCCTACTGCCTCCCCTGATCTACCCTCTTCCCTCCCTGTCAGGCAAGATAGATGTCTATATTTAATTGACTGTGTATATTATTCTTTCTCTGAGCCAATTCTGATAAAAATAAGGTTCAGGTGATGCTCATCATATACCCTCCTATCTTCCCCTCCAATGTAATAGGTCTTTTGTGGCTCTTCATGTGAAATGATTTACTCCATTCTACCTGCTTTGCTTATGAGTAGTCCCTCTCCAGTGTTTTTCCTACTCCTTAAGCTCCTCCCATCCCTGCTTATTTCCCTCATTGTGCTTGACATATTCTTTTTTTATTTTAATGATCAAAGTAATTTTTAATGAAAAATCAACAAACATCTATGCAGATAAATTGTCTTATTTACTGTGGCATCTATGCTAACCCAGATGCTAAAGTAGAGGCTTCTCAAGTAGGATTTGTTTTTATTTGTTTCTTTTTTTAATTTAGAATTTTGTTTTCCCCAATTACATGTAAAGACAATTTTTAACATTCATTTAAAAATTTAAGTTCTGAATTCTCTCCCTTCCTTCCCCCCTCATTGAGAAGGCAAGCAATTTGAAAAAGATTATACATGTTCAGATACGCAAAATATATTTCATGTTAGTTGTATTGTGAAAGAAAACACAGACAAAAATAAAAGAAAAAGTATGTTTCAATCAACATTCAGATTCCACCAGTTCTTTCTCTGTAGATGCATGGCATTTTTTCATCTTAAGTGCTTCAGAATAGTCTAGGATAATTATATTGCTGAAAATAGCTAAGTCATTCACAGTTGATCATAATATAATATTGCTATTAATGTATATAATGTTCTCCTGCTCATTTCACTTTACATCAGTTCAAGTAAGTCTTCCCAGATTTTTCTGAGAGCAACCTGCTCATCATTTTATATAGCACAGTAGTATTCCAATTTTGATGTATTTCTACACTCAACTCTGTGTGTGTGTGTGTGTGTGTGTGTGTGTGTGTGTGTGTGTGTGTCCTTCAGGTAAAATTAAAGTTCATCTGATTCTTTCTCCCCCACTCCTTCTTATATGTTTGTATTCTATTCTCATGCATTCCAATTATGAAAAAATAACAAGTTCCACTCCCTTATTGCTGCTTCATACATTAATGTATACCTCTCCTTTTACCCTTCTTTTTCCACTCTTAAAATCCTCAGAATATGACCAATAAATGCTGGGACCTCTTTTTTTTTCTTCCTGTTTTAACTCCCTTGTTACCTTTGGTTTTGAAGAAACACTTGTTTCTTCTTTATTAGAAAGTTAGCAATATACATTATTATACATTAATATACATTATTATATTATAATATATATTATACATTAATATACAAATTATACATTATTATTCCAATCACTCAAATAAATTCACCTGTTTAGGTTTCTCTGTATTCTTATGTTTACATTTTAAAGTCCCTACTTAGCTTTGATCTTTTCATCAGAAATGTTTTGAAGGTCTTCTAGTCCATTCCAGATTCATTTTTCCCCTGTAGGATGGTACCCAGTCTTACAAGTTTATTTTTCATTGTGAACCTATGTCTTCTGACTTTTGAAAAAGTATCTTCCAGGATCTCCTCTCATTTAAAGTGGAAGCTGCCAGGTAAGTGTGATCCTGACTGATTCCTTAGTACTTGAAATCTTCCTTTTGGGAAGCTTGCAGTGTTTCCTCTTTGATATACAAGCTTTGGATTTTGACTGAAATTCCTGGAATTTTTCTTTGGGGAGTTTCTTTCTGGAGGTGATCAGTGGTTTCTATCTTCACTTTGCCCTCTGGTTCTAATAGATCTCAACAATTTTCATTTATGATTTCTTGAAATACAATATCTAGACTTTTCTTTTGGTGTGGCTTTCAGGAAGTCCAATATAAAGTGCCTCTCTTTGACATGTTTTCCAGGTCAACTGTTTTTGGTTATCATCTATCTCACTTTTGATCTTCTTCTTATATTTCTCAGCATCTTATGGTGCCATTGATTCTGTTTGGCCAAGTCTAGTTTTTATTGAGTCCATTACTTGGACTCAAGATTTACCATATTTGCTTCTATTTATTGTCCCTCCAATTCTCTTCCCAAAACATTTATTTCATTTTTTGTCTTCATTTCTTCTAGGCATTCAGGTAGTCCTTGTGAAAGATCTATTTTTGAGTCTTTGCTTGCAGTTATTATGGAATTACCCTTTCCTCCTAGGCCAAATTGTTGGGCCTCTCTAGATCTATCATGCTTTTTAAAATATTGGTTGCCATCTCCTTCAGTTACCCCTCTCTCCAACTTTAATTCCTGAACAAAGATTTTGTGTCAGGGCCAGACTCTGGCCCCTTCTTGTCCTTTTGGGTGAGTGGCTTGGTCTAGTCCTGGGTGACCTGGGTCCCTATGTTGGACTCCATCTCCTTAGGTTATGGACCTAGATCTTTTAGTTAAAGTGTTAGATCTTCAGGATCATCTCTGGCATTTCAGGATATAATCTAGGGACTTCTGAACTCCTGAGAACCTAGGCTTCCCTGGTTTGAATGCTGCTACACTGCACTGCACTACGACTGCTCCCCAGGGCTTCCAAAGTTTAATTTCTGCCTCTTCTTTGGAGTTTTCTCCTGGGAATCTTCAGCTCTCTTATTTTCAGATATAGAGAATTGCAAGTTGCACATGTTGCTGGCCTATCTTCAGTGTTACTGGGATGCTACCAGCTTGTTTGTCTGACTGGTGGGTCCCTTTCACATTACCCATTACTTCTGTCTTTTTGTGCAGCTCTAAAGTAGAAGCCATTTAACATAGTTTCTCATTGGATTTCTTGATCACTAGTCAATCTGGTGTGAATTTCAGATTTTTGATAGGATAGGTATGCGGGAGCTGAGCATCCTGCCTGTATAGATAGATGGTCATCAAGCCAGAATTTGTATTGATTTTCAGTGATATCAGGGGAGTATCAGTGTTGTTTTCAAGAATTCACTTGGAAGAAATGAGGTCCTTTAGCTAAGCTGGTGACAATATTGAGTCCCTGGATAAAGGTCATGGGAAGACTTAAACATACCCCAACAGATGAAGAGGGTAGCCCCAAAGTATAGGCCTCTTAAGGAACTGAACCTTGATATCATCCCATCCATGCAAGAATGGGAGAGGTTTCAATTGATGGATTGGGGAATATTGAGTGGGTGGAAATATGGATTAAGTACCACTATCAACTCAGGCCATGGAAGCAGTTGCATGCAAGAGCCCTCGGATCTCTGAGTCACCTTGATACTGATGTCCTGGACCTGTGAATGGGACTGGTAACTACATGGGTGGTGTCACCATTTGTACTGTGGATATGATGTCACTGGTGCTGCTCCTAAACATCATGGTTGTTTTTGAGGAAATCTATGGCGAACTCAACCTGCTAGTACCCCCACTGCATACACTGCACTTTTAAGGAGATTGTGTTGCTTTTGTTTTATTTATCTTGGTAAGCTTTTCTTCCAGTGCATTTTGTGCTAGTGTTATTTTAAGACTGTTTTAATGATGGAAGATACCTTAGAGAATTTGAGGGAACTTTCGCCACCAAGGGGTGGGATATAGTAAAAGCAACACACATTTCTAGCTAAGCTGGCCTGGTTTCCCAGTAAAAGGGAAGTGCTCAGCATTGGTTTGGCTTCCTTGCCACCTGAAGCAGAAGTCCCCACCCTATAGGAGGCTGGTGTTGGAAGACTTAGCAAAATTCTCATTGCCCTGAAGGAATGCCTTTCTGACCAAGGATGGCCAGTAACAGTGGAAGGGAATAATCATGGATGTGCTGGAGCCAGCTCAATCCTGCTAGCAAGAGCCAATTTTTAAATTTTCAATGTGAGGATTTGCACCTTAGAAATCAGCAAATGTACAAATTGAAGCTTTATTTATTATTTTGTGGATTTTCCAGACTTGAGTGATGGAGAAAATGTTAATAATTCAGATTAAATTTTAAAATGTGTCATGTGTAAATTTTGGAAAGCTGATTGTTAAATATTTTTAAGCATGTCACTGGTGTTGCTATCATCTGAGTTACTATCTTTTTTTATTAATTAATTTGCAGTTTTCTACAATCACTTCCATAAATCTTAGATTTTTTTCCCCTTCCCTCTCCCATCCTCCCATGTGTAGAACATAAGTTCTACACATACATTCTTATTAACCATATTTTCACATTAGCCATGTTGCATGGAAGAATTAAAATGAATGAAAGAAACCATGAGAAAAAACAAAACAAAACACAAGAGAAAATAGTCTGCTTCATTTTGTGATCCAGTTCCATAGTTCTTTCTCTGAACATGGATGGAATTTTGCCTTGAGTCCATTGGGAATTTCTCAGGTCCTTGCATTGCTGTGAAGGGCTAAGTCTACCAGAAAAATTCCTCACACACCATGATTGTGGCTGTGTACAACGTTCTCCTGGTTCTGCTCCTTTTACTCAGCTTCAGTTCATATAAGTCCTTCCAGGCCTCTCTGAAGTCTTCCTGTTCATCATTTCTTATAGCACAATAGTATTCCATTACATTCATATGCCATAACTTGTTCAGTCATTTTCCAATTGATGGACATCCCTTCAATTTCCAGTTCTTGGCCACCACAAAGAGAGATGCTATAAATATTTTTATACATATGGGACCCTTTCCCATTTTTATGATCTCTTGGGCATACAGTCCTAGAAGTGGTATTGCTGGGTCAAAGGGTATGCATATTTTTGTAGCCCTTTGGGCATAGTTCCAAATTGCTCTCCAGAATGGTTGGATGAGCTCACAGCTCCACCAACAATGCATTAGTGTTCCAACTCTCTCACATCTTCTCCAACATTGATCATCTTCCTGCTTTGTCATGTTAGCCAATTTGATAGTTGTAATGTGGTACTTCAGAGCTGTTTTGATTTGCATCTCTCTAATCAATTCAGGGCATTTTTTTATATGACTATAGATAGCTTTATTTTCTTCCTCTGAAAACTGCCTGTTCGTATCCTTTGGACATTTATCAATTGGGGATGAATTACTATCTTTTTTAAACATAGAAATTGCATCCTTTTTTATTTGTAAAGCATTTTTACCTCATACTTCATTAGTAAAGCATTTTAATTTTACCTCATTCGTAAAGCATTTACCCGCATAAGTGTCTCATTGTATGCTAACCCAGCCTGTACAGCATGTGGCCTACTGGCTGCTTGCAGCCCACCAAAGCAGTCTGGGTGGTTGCACGTTGTGTAGTCTTGTATCTACATCCTCTACATTTTTCATGGGTGGCCTGAAATCTCTTCACAGGCCACAGATTGAGTAAGGTGCTTTGTTGCTGGTTAGTCATTTTCAGTCATGTCCAACTCTTCATGACCCCATTGGGGGTTTTCTTGGCAAAGATAGTGGAGAGGTTTGTCATTTCCTTCTGTAGCTCACTTTGAGGATAAGGAAACTGAGGCAAGCAGGGTTAAGTGACTTGCCCAGGGTCACACAGCTAGTGAGTGTGTGAGGCCAGATTTGAACTCAGGAAGGTGAGTCTTTCTGACTCCAGAGCCAACACTATCCATTCTATCACCTAGCTACCCATTTCTAACCCTTTGTTGTTGCTCAGTCATTTTCAGTTGTGTTCAATTCTTTTGTGACCCCATTTCAGGTTT
This sequence comes from Notamacropus eugenii, assembly GCF_028372415.1. NCBI lineage: Eukaryota > Metazoa > Chordata > Mammalia > Diprotodontia > Macropodidae > Notamacropus > Notamacropus eugenii. The sequence continues at coordinate 8,745,691 of NC_092878.1, forward strand.
TCTTGGCAAAGATATTCATGCGGTTCTGACATTCTCTTCTCCAGTTCATTTTGGAGATGAGGAAACTGAGGCAAACAGAGTTAAGTGATTTGCCTGGGATCACACAGCTAGTAAGTGTCTAAGGTCTAACCCCTAGCCTGAATTATTGGACTGACCTGAGTTACGCCTGGCCCAGAATAAAAGTGAGACTCATTGATCTGTAATTCCCCAACAGGTTTGTATAAAGAGACCTATGTAGATGTACAGGAAGCCTATCAAACTAGATTTTTAAAAGACATGTACAGAAGATGAAAGCAAAGGTAAATAGCTGAAGATGAATACAAAAGAATGGTATTACCCGATAATAGCATCTGAAACACCAAAACTCCGAATGAGCTAAAGCTGCAAAGAGCTATGCAAAGAAGAACAAAAAGAGGTTTTAAGCTACGATAGGGAAAACAGGATAAGAGAAGCAATAGAACTGTTGTTCACAATGTTCAAAGAATAACAAAGATGAAGAAAAAAACCAGAGCTACTCACCTAGAGGTGCTGTGGTATATTGAACAGAAGGTTGAACAGTCACAAAAACAAGGCAGGTCCTAATCCTTCCTCAGATACTTGCTGTGTGACCCTGTCTGGGCCGTAGGTAAAATTCAGGGATTGGACTCATACCCCTAAGGTCTTTTCAAGCTCTAAACATATGAACAATTGTTTTTGCTTCTCTTTTTTATACCAATGTGATGTCCCCAAACTCCCAATATACAATTAAAAACTGAGTAGGAACCTCAAGCCAATTACCATTTATTAAAGAAATCTGGACCCCTTTAATGAATAGGACCTCAGATCTTCATGATCTGAGATGTCCCCATCTCCAGGGCCTCAGTTATATAGTGCTTGATATCGAGATGATACAGAAGATGCAGAGTAAAATGAAGAGTCTTATTGGTTGATAGACCTTGACCTATGCCCTTTAAGAAAATCTTCATTTCATGCTTACAGTAAATGATGGGTAGAGGATGTTCAAATATGGGCAGAGCTGATGGTCATTCACTAGTCCCATGTTGGGCAATAGAGAGCAGATGGGCAACTCTGGTAGACGGACCAGAAAATGGTCATGTTGGTGCAAAGCAAGGGACATCCGCTGATCAAATAAGAGTTCATATGCCCAGTGGCTAAATGCCCATAAAGAGAGAGACAAACGTAAGCTGGGGGACTTTCCATGTCATTGAGTCATATCTGCCATGCTGAACTTAGTCACTTACTTTAAAAGAGTACAAGTCCTCTAGTTGGCCTTCTATGGTTAAGTGAACTTTATAACAAGTAAGTGAACTTTTAACTTGTACCTTGAAGTTCTGTGGTCTAGGATCTATCTAATGCAATCTAATTATTCTTACATATAACCTATATAAAATATGTAAGATATGACTTAATGAATAGACTAGAATCTAAATGTATACTAATAGACAAGTATAACAGAAATAATCACTACCCCTGTGAAATCACATCAAATTCAAAACATTGATTGGAATAAAATAGGGGTGTAATAAACCATTTCTCACAGCAAGGAGAATGATCTTTGTACTTGAAAAGATGGGATGAAAATTATTAATAAAGGAGTTGATACCTAAAATAAGTGCAGAGATAGTGAGAGTATCCAGCTGCCCTGGATGAGTTCAAGTCAATAGAACTCATGAAAATACATCCTCAGGAACTGAAAAAAACACAGATGAGATTGCTGGGCTGCTGTCAATCATCTTAAGAAAGACACCATTATAAATGTCTCAATTTTTGAAAAAGGGAAGACAGTGGATTCTAAAAACTATAGGATGATGAACTGAACTTTCCTGATTCCTGACAAAACTTCACAACCTATTGTGAAAGAGACATTTAGTGAATATCTAAAAAAAATGTGATGTTCACATTATCCAAAGAGTCAGTATGACTTCATCAGGAAGAGATCATGTCAGATTAGCTTCATTTCCTTTTTTGATAAGGTTACTAGGTTAGTAGATCAGGGTAATTCTATAAATACTGTTCACCTAGATTTTGTCAAGTGTTTCATTATATATTCGTTTTAGTAAAATGAGGCTCAGAGAGGTTATGTCATTTGTCTGAGGTCATACAGACAGTGAATCAGTAGCCCCAGAACTCCAGCCCAGATCTTTTGACTCTCAGGTCCAACGCACAGTTCACTAAATGTGAAGAAATTGAGAATATCTAATTGATTGTATTGATTCTGTTTTATAATTGATTTCATTCTGTATCTCCCCAACATTTTGCATAACTGCCTAAGTCATGTTTATCTTTGAATTAAGTTCAGACGTCCATGGCTTTAAAAATCCAGTCTTCCTCTCTGAGTTAAGTTTAAAAGTTCCATTTCCCTACAAATCTCTAATTGAAACAAACCTGTTATCTCTCGTTGTCCTTGTACATTTAGAGGAAATCAGGTATCTCTGTACCATTATTTTGCAGGTGGACTATGTCAGTAAGATTTTCCTTGCTACAGGATGGAAGGAGAGGTTGTCACTAGCCCCACACTCCTGAGTTCCAGCCAAACACATTGTCCCTCATCCCTGTGATGCTTCCAACTTCATAACCAATGTATTGTCTTCCTCATCTTTGACTCTGTCTTCTATATTTTCCTTTTGTCTGTTAAAAATGATCTATCAGCTCTCATTGGGGACCTGAGCCTGCTAAGGAGACTGAGACCCTGTTTATTAGCAAATTTGCACTTTGCTAATAAACTGACTGTGCTCAGAACTTTGCCTCAGTTTACCTTAATTTCTATTGCAACAGTGCAAAACATGAAAAATCAAGTCCCCACTATTTGAACAATCTCAATACTGAGACTTCTTTGCTGAGCTCCCTTTTTTCTGGAACTTATAGCCAATGTCCTCTGGTGTCTTTGAAGTCCAACTCTCACCCTGAACTACACCAGGAGCCCAAGACTGGCTTTGATCATAATAAGCCCTGAGCTCCAAACCCTTTAAATGAGGACATCTCATAAAGCATACTCAGAGTTCTCCTTCCTGGTTCTGATCACATGTGAGCTTTGGGACCCGCTTTCAGGTATATGGTAGCCCAGTACTCAAAGGACTTGGCATTTTGTTATAACACAGCAAACCCTGAGTAGTATCTTAATTCCTCTGGGCCCTGTAACAGCAGCAGGAAGGCAGTATCCTGTATTGGTTAAAAGAAGAGCCAGCTTCCAACTCGGCCTTTTTTGTAGGCGTTTTCCCACATAGCAAGAAAAGCACTTTGTCTCTAGAATCCCCAAGAGGGGAAATGAGGTGATGGGCTATGTATGGCTCTTTATTCAACTCCTGCCATCTCTGCCACATGAAGGATGAACTAAATAAACTAGGAAAGCTTGTGTCTGGGTCCATGACAGCCTTTCCCATTCTGTGTTTCCTTTACTGAATAAATAACCGAGCATCAACTTCAAGGCAGTCATATCTAGGCTTGAAATGACTTTGAAAGTTCAAAGAATCCAGTGAGAGTAGTGATTGATTGTAGCAGTGGCAGGAGCAAGCTAGAAGCAGGTGAAGCTTCCGCATGAAGGAGGTTAGCCTCACTCAAAATCGTTGACTAAGCCTGACAGTTTTACCAGTAAGTATGCACCAAGAGCTGCTTGGACAACGCACTGAGAAGGTAAAATGTAAAATGTCTAATTAGCATTATGGCAAACAACTTTCTGTTCTTATGAGGTCAAAGTATCACCCTCCCAGAAGATTACAACAGTAATTACTAAATCCTGTTTTAAGCTTAATTTGTTCGAACGAGAGCTTGTGAAGTTGGTTTGGTTTTGTTTTTGTTGTGAAGATATTTCTTTTCTGTTTAGCATTTCTTTTGTGTGTCAGAATAAATTACCTGTCCCATATCTATTTCATATTGTACATTATGTACCTTTATGATTCTTGCTTTTGGGGGAAACTCGAGCCACAAGTAAAATCTTCCCTGGGACATCTTGGTAGGAGATTTAATAAAGAGTATGAGAACAGGGAGCCTTAGCCCTGTCTCACTGGCAACCAAACTTCTGAGGACTGAACTCAGTCCAGACCATATGCCTGGGTCCAGAAAAGGGAATAGGAAGACTAGTCTAGCCCTTGTGGTCTCACTAACGGTTCTTTAAGTCCTAATAAATATTAATGTCTTTCTCTGACACTCTTCTCCCCAGACTTAATCACTTGAATCTCTTTGGAGTCTATGGGATAGAGAGAAGGAGAGAGTTTTACCTGAAAGGACTGAGGTAGAAGGGTCAGCCCCAACACTAGCATGAAGGTTCTCGGGTCCCTCAAAAGGACACACCCAACAGATGGAGTCTCCTTGGAAGTACATGTTGATCTGAAGCTCTATGTGTGTAGGCTGCCTATCTCCTACCCTCTTATCCTAGAATTCAAGCACCCATAGGGTGCAAATAACAGAAGTCCATGTGCCCACATCTCCCATGAAGAAATCCTCAGTTGTCAGTGGTATGACTTTCCTAACTCTGTATCTGCTCTTTATATGGGGAAACAGAAATAGACAGGGAGAATGAAGCTTTCCTCAGAACTACTGGCCTCTGAGAGAACAGGCCATAGGAAATCTGAGGAAAGGGTCAGGCCAGAGATTCAGTTTAAGGGGATATGCCAGGCCCAGGGGATAGGGACAAAGAGGAACATTTCAGGGTCTGAAGATGGAGTTGGTGACACATTCAACTGCTCTAGAGCCTGGGGTTCTGGACACAAAAGGGCCCAGAGACCTTACTTTGGATATCTGGGAAAGGGAATTTTCCAGGCTGAGATGGAACTCCTTTGGATCTTAACGTCAGCTCTTGCTGACAGGAGACTGGACTTCCATACATAAACTCAAGCTCTATTGACTGACTACTCATGTCTTTACTATGCAAGAAACAGAAAAAAAGAAGGGGAAGATGCTTCCCATGGCTGAGCCCTGAGGACAAGAACTGGTAATGTTGCTGCTGGTGGAAGAGATGAGGGAACAGACTCAGGAACCAGTCTTGGAGGATAGAAAGATAGAATCAGGTGTAATTAGCTAGGGAGGGTGGCAGCCATGAGATCAAGGGAAGGAAATGAGGCAAAGGGGCTCTTGCTGGAGAAGGACTGAGTGTCCAGAGAGGAGCAGGGAAAGAGAACGTTAAAGGCTCTAATTTCCAGACCTGCTACTGCTACAATTGCCACAGACCTAGGAAGAGGAGGCAACGACCGCAGGGAGAATAGTCTATAAATGGAACTGTATGTGCTATGGAAGGGAGGCAGGAGAAGCCCAAAATAGCCCTATTAATAATCTGCATCAGGAAAGGAGACTGTCAGACTCTAACAGCCTCAGGGATTGTGGCACCCATATAGTAAAGGGGGAGGGGAGGGCAAGGGAAAGATGGCATGAGGCAGTCATGCCATGCACTGATTGGACAGGCAGAGGGTTACAAAGCAAGGTGTAAGTACTTGGTCACCTTGAAGAGAAAGCAGCCCCCCACTCCATGTCTACATGCTGGAGCAAAGGCCCATTTACCCTGAGCTAGTTTCGTCTCTATTAGGCACTTTTGAGCTCTCATCATGCAATCTTTGCTGGTAATGTCTGAGCTCAGACCACAAAGGAATTCAGCAACTGTTAAATGCATACTATATGCAAGGTTCTGAAGAGTTAAAGGTAAAAGTGAAAGTCCCTGACCCCAAGGAGTTTATATTCAATTAGGGTACACATAGTATCCTACGTGTAGTTGAGACAACTAATCAGTGCTGGACTTGTAGTCAGAAAAGATCTGATTTCCAGTCCTACTGTACATAACTCTGTATGACCCTGGGTTAGTCACTTAACCTCTCAGCTTAAGTTTCTTCCTCTGTAAAAGGGGAATAATATTGGTACCTACGTCACAAAGCTGCTGTGAGGATCAAATGAAATTTCTTGTAAAGCACACTGTAAACCTTAAAGCATTGCATTATAACTCCAGCACGCTAATCAACAAATACCAGGTCCTATGAAGGAAAGAACACTTAGAGGGTTTCCCTTCCCTCGTTATCAATGAATGATTCTTTGTCTGTTCCAGATGAACAGTGACTAGGCGGTCCTCTGGGATTATTCTCAGCAGAATAACCAGCCTCTGGAATCCTCTGTCAAGGAACTGATGCCATTTTCATAAATAAATATGATTCAATATGTAACAAAATATTCACATCAATACTTTTTGAAGCAGCAAATAACTGGAAACAAAACAGATGGTCCATTGACTGGAGGATGGCTAAACAGATTGTACATGTGAATGTATTTACTAGAGTATGACTATACTGTTAAAAAAAAAATACAATGTTAGAAATACAGAGAAGCCTAGACAAACGTATATGAACTGATTCTAAATGCAGCAAGAGAGCCAAAAACACAGTATGTACAATGACTACTGTATCTACGCAGTGTAAATGGAGAGAACCGCTACAAAACAATCAAAAATAAATGTTGCAAAATTACAAAGAACAAGTTTGGCTTCAAAGAAGAGATATGAGAAAAAAACCCTGAGTCCACTCCTCGGCAGCGGTTAGGAGTAGAGGAGGAACTGGGTATGGAACGTTGCACGTATTGTCACACTGTTTTCGGTGTTCAGTAGTTTTACTGATTTTTTTTCCTCTTCCATTTAAAAAAAATCTTTGTTATAAAGTATGGCTATCTGGGAGGGGGCAGCCAGGCAATATAAGGAAATGTTTAGACAATGTAAAAACTAAAGATAGCAATAAAAAAAATTTCAGAAAACTAAAATGTAGGAAATAACATGGGGATACTCCCCAGCCTTAATGGGCTATATCCCTCAGCCACCCCTACATTCAAATAATGAACTGATTCAAAAAAACTTCAAAATGTGGGATATTATCACAGATTTAGAGCTGGACTCCTTAAAAGCCATCTAGCTCAACAACCCCCTCATTTTACAAAAAACTGGGGGTGGAGAGGTTAATTGACTTTACAGCATCACACAGGTTGAGACTAGAAGGTATGGCATTTGAAAACAGGTCTTTTGACTCCAAATACACTCTACCTCCCACTGTACCATGTTTCCTTTCTATTCTCTACCACTGTAAATCATTCATGTATGATGGGATTGTGAGTTAGACATCCAAGACTGTAAATAGCGCTGTTTGTTAAAGCCAAGGCAAGGGTGGGGCTGAGGGACAGAGAGGAGGTTAATCTTTGGGTTTCCAATCATCCTCAAAGTAAGGAAAAAAATAATGTTCTGTGGCAGTTGCTTGTCAGAAAGGAGGGAATCCTCAGAATGTAGAGAAGCCATTTCTTCTACAACATTCTATGGCAGTTGGTAATGTGAGAGGGGGAGCCCAGATACCCAGAGAGTTTAGTACCTCACACCTCCCATGTTAGAAGTGGTGCACACCATGTTTGGCCACAGTTGTCTGGGTTCTACCTCTTTCAACTGAATGACTTTAATTTACTGTCTTTGCCAAAAAACCATAAATTCCTTTCAGGCAGGGATTATCATCATAGTCATATATACAGAGAGTACAGGGTTGCCTGAAGCATGGTCTCCTGTTTTGGGACCTAAGTTTAAGTGGACTTTTCTCTATCCCTCTATCCTCCCCTTCCCCACCTCCCCCCAACACAAACACAGAGAAGAAATCTTCACTGACAATGGAGGATGTACATGAAGACCCAACAACAATATCCCCCTGTTGTCATTCTATCCCCGAGAACTTCACAGGCATAATCTTGAATCATATAGTCTGCTCCTTACACCTCTCACCAGCCCACATCCCAAATTGGAAGGGTCAAGAGGTTATCCAAGAAGTTATTCTGGATATTGCTGGAAAATATCCCCTCTTTCTCTTTCCCTACTTATACACTTTCTGGAGAAGAAGCAATGTAAACCTAGAACTAATGATATTGCCCATTCGTATCTCCATCCATCCTTCCTGCCAAGTTTGAATCCACATTCATGGTGGTATTGGCCATTCAAAGGACAGGAAAACTGCATGGAATCTCAAGAGGAAAGGACAGATAACTGTGAGGTAAAAGGAAGGGTTATCCTAAGAAGGAAGATGTCTAAGAAGGAAGGGGAGGAAGGTGTAAGAAATGAAGGACTTGACCTACTTCAGTGAGTGACCTAGGAACAGAGAGAATCATGATCAGAAAATAACAAGGAGATGAAGAAGCAATTAGAAAACATAAATCACAGGCCTCCTTAGGTGGGAGCTCAGCATTTATGTGAATCACAACTAGCCATGAACTATATCAAATTCTACCAGGACCAGGACCCTATGAATACTATATGGTAAATGGATATGACTCCCAGAGAGAAGGTAGCATAGAATAGGAACAGAAATGTGTTCCCAGGTCTCCACCACTAAGCCACCATATATCTTTTGACTTTTTTCATTCTGGAGCCAAACTTGTTCTATGTAATTTTCAAGCTCCATTTTCTCCTCCCCTTTACCTTCTCTTCCAACTAGTCCACCCTACCTTTCTCTGATTTTTCTCTCTATCCCAAAGCTAGGTTTTCCTCCTTGACTATTGCCAACAGATGCCCAGTGCCATTGTTTGTCAATATAGTAGTCCTGGAAGCTAGTGGTTTCTGCTTCTGCTCTAGCCAATATATCTCCTTTCTCCCAGGACCATGAACAAACATTTCTGGTCCTATGCCTTCAAGACTATGAGCAACCAGCGACTTGGCCAATTTTACCATAGGATTATATATGGATTTTTTAAAGAGAAAATCCATTTTCCAATGTGACTTGACCAGTTTTACCATGGGATTACATATGGATTTTTTTTAAAAGAGAATATCCATTTTTCAAAAATTCATAATAGATTTAGGCTTGTTCAGCCTGACTAGAACCTAAAAAAATGAATTTTAAATGTTATTAGATTATTTGAAAGACTCTTTTAACAAGCTAATTGTTCCTGAGTGAATTTAACAAAGGTTAGGCAGTTTGGGTGGGGTGGGGTAGAAAAATGAGTGCCTTCCAGTGAATCAGTTGAGAACCCCTCATACTGGCCTAGGTGGGCTAATGATTGATTGGGGGTAGTGATGGGGTACAGATTCTGGGAACCTCCTTGAATTCTCCTTGCATCTTCTCACTTGATCTGCCAATCTCGTGAGGCCCATAAGCTTTTCATTATCCCTATGCTCAAATCTCTGTTATACTTCCCACGCCATTCCCATCAAGATCCTCCCTAGATTTGATCTTTAGTCACCCCAGAGTAATGGTCAGTCACCCCAGGATACTGGTACTGTCACTCCCATCAAGATCTCCCCTGTGTTTGTCCTCTATACTGGTCATTCTGATCAAGATCATACCTCTAGACATTTCAGGCTAACCACCTCTATCAAAACCATCCCTTGGTGACACTTGGTGACACTTGACACAGTCTTTCTATATATAAGATCCTTCTTATCTCCATGAAGGCACTCACATTCATTCTAGTTCAGATTCAATCTAGTTCAGATTGTATCTAGCCCACTTGGTAATACAAGTGTTACAAATGCTTAGGCTCCTTAAGAGTCAACCCAATATGGCGAATCTTCCATAAACTTTGTTTTACTTTGGCTGAAAGAAGGCTTGGGACGAATTCATTGGAGCAGGACCCAGCTTGTCAGTATTTTGGGGTCCCTAGCACCCCAAATATCAACACTAGCATTGCCTTTTTAGTTGGAGACGTTATGGATTGGGAGAAGAGCTTAAGAGGAGAAGCTAAGATGTACCAGTAGAAACAGTATACTCTACTAAAGGACATTTAGTAACTGATAATATTTAATATCATTTTTGGACTTTAATAAGGGCCAGAGTTTGAATTAAGAAAAGCCTGGACCTAACAGTCTCTTTGTTCTCTGAAGTAAACTCAGAGAATACCTCTTCCTATATGAACAAGGCCAGATAGGGCTGACTTAGCATTCCTTATGAGACCCTGAACCTGAGACACTATCTTGACTTTTTTTTATTATCTTTCTGGATAAGTGGGACTTTTTTTTATTATCTTGTGGACATGTATTATGTTATGACATGTTAATGACAGAGAAAACACAGATGTTCTGAGTTGTAATTTCAATCGACACTTTGTCAACTCTCATATCTTACTATATTTAGAACCTATCCAATTAAGAAATTCCTATCTGCTGGTATAGTTAATCACTCCTGGAGACCATAAATCTGAAGTACACAGACACCCTTGGATTGTCCTAAAACAGATTTAAGCCTGATCATTCTTGTATTGGTCAGTCAGAAATTTTTCTGGCTCCATGATCACACAACTGCTAGCTTTAAGGGAATAAATAATATGCATTTAGCCTGTTTGCCTTTTTTAACCAAACTTTCAGGTCAACATAAGATACTACCCCTAGTCCATGAAGGGAAGAAAGATGGTCAAAAGATTTCCTGAAGGCACGCTCAGCAAGGGCTCCACTGGCTGAGTTGGTATCAGGCCACAGCTTCAGTGGAAAGTCAAAGGAATGAACCTAGAGTGCAAACAGGAAAATATTTTTGTCAGGAACCTAAAGGAGAGAAAAGATTATTTATCCTAAACCTGGAGGGAGAAAAGTAAAAAAGCGGGAGTGTATTAGCAATGGGTTAGGACTAGCAATGGAGATGACTGATCTAAAAGGCAAATGCCCACAGAGGACTAAACTGTGCCAAATTGGGTGCTTTAGACAAGGCTGTGTATTTTGAATTTAACATAGCTTAGCGGTAGTCCTTCCCACCCACTATAGTTGTTTAGTATACCTATAATGATAATCCATATTATTAATTAGACGTGCTTGCCTAGGATGGGCTATAGGACAGTGAACCCAAGAAGAGTCAACAGACAGAAAAGAAAGTATAAAGGAAAGAACTGCATCCTCTACAGTTTGGAGAAAGGAAGTATTGGGGAAATTTTCTTCCATTGTGGTCTCAGCTCGAATTCAAGGAGCAGCAAGAAGAGAGCTGGGGGAGCCCGGAGTTTGGGAGCTGCCCTGAGAAGGGTAGGAGGGTTTCCACTTTGCAATGGTGAGCACCTACATGGTTTGATTTGAGGAAAACAGAAGCCTATATTTCAAAACCAGCTCATCACAATGTTTGAAATTTCGCCACTAGAGATATATTCCTTTAATCTTGAAAGATCTCCAATAAATTTGGAAACATCCCTGGAAGAAGCAATACCCTTAGCCCTTATCAGGAGGAAACTCCTTGGGTAGACCTATAGCATATTAAAAATAATCGATTCACTTTGGCATTCTTGAGAATAACAAGATTCTAAACTTGAACATACATAAAACTTCTCTTTGTTATCTTAGTTTAACTGTATCATAGCAGCTCCATTTATGATAAAAATTAGATGTGAATTCCAAAATGCCTTTGGGTTCAATTCCCCCTGTTCTAGGATTCCCCTTCTCTTTATCTGGGTGGTCCCATTCTCTCCTCCCCATCCCATCTCAACTCTGCATAAAAACCTGTTCTCCAGAAAGTATCTGATAAATGTATTCACAACTAGGGCATAATGTGGTACCTCTTCCCAAGGTCATCTACATTTTGAGAAAAGATAGATGCTTGAGCTGGATGAATGACTTTGGTGTAAATCCACACCAAATAAGTTGTCACTGGCTCTACCTATGAATAAGGTAAACGCTAAGGGGCCCTTCTGGTTCTAACATTCTGTGTCTAAATCTATAAATCCCTTTCTGGTTCTTCTCAGTGATTGTATCTCTTCAAAAACACACTGAAGCAATCCCCAGAGTCATTACTAGGGCAGGACAGTCAGAACATTGTCCAGGGCAGAAATTTTAAAGAACTCTGAATACAGGGGAAACTGTTTCTTCTCTTAACCTGCCTCCAAATTCCCACAGGTACCTCATTTGGAGGGTCTTTCCTCTCTTTCCAGCTGTATAGAAACTTTTAGGTTTCCAAAGTAGGATTAAATTCCTTCTCTTCTCCCCATTCCTCCCCAGCACATAATCCCAAATAAACCTAACACTCCCCTTCCCTTCCCCCCTTCCCAACCCTGCCCTATACACACCCCCTTAGCCCAGGTGCAGAAATTGCTAGTTACTGCTCTGGCCATCCTAATCCCTTTGACAGCTAATTCTGTAACTAAACCATTCTTCTTCCTTAGTTCAACCTTCACAAACCATTTCCTTAATGCTTTTAACCCAAGAATGCCTCTTGGACCTCTTCCCCAGCACAATTTTATGCATGTAAAAATTAAATTTTATTCCACATATTTATTCTTAGAGCGTTGAGAATGTAAGAGGCCAATTCATTTGAATGAATACATGTATTTTTTTCAATTCAACAGATGTTTTTTGAGCATTTGCTATGGGTCCCATACAGTGATACAGAGCTGTATGTCCCTTAGCAGGGCCTGCCTTGGGCAAAACTGAAGGACATAAGATGTATTTCTCCTTAGCTCTATTTTGAGCATCCTCCTCCTACCCCAGGCTCCAAAAGCTCTCATGCTAGAACTCCTCTTCTCATAGCCCTGCTCTCAATGTGTAGGCCATTTCTCCATTTGAGATTCCTCATGGCACCAACAAGATCCCTCTCATTACACTCCTCCGTCCCACGCCTTGAAAGTGAGCCAGAGCATTCCCCCCTATTTCCCCTGGACAGCAATGCTTGAAAGACCCCAGATACTGACCACTCTTCTACTCTTGATTTCCAACTAGAGACAGACTCAGTCTTCAAGAAGACCCTAGATACTGCCCAGTCTTCCATGGTTGATTTTCTTGATTTCTCACTAGGGTTGGACTCAAATCTCCTTAGGACAAAGGGATGGGGGTCCTCAGGAGAGGCCTCAATCTTTTGGGAGATGGATAGTTGTTGCAGAGCTCAGGATCTAGTCTGGTGGTTGGTCTGAAGAGGAAGTCACAAAACATGAATAAAAGATGATTTGCAGAGGGGTTCTAGACCCCTGAAGAGCCCTGCTGTCCATTGATGCTCAATGTGGGAACCTCTTAGGTGGCTGGATACTACCCATTTCCCTGGGCAATGAGAGCTCAACGACTTTAGGGGAGCTCAAGTGACAGGGACAGGATCAGCCTTCCAGAGATCCTAACTCATAGACCAGCCTTCACTTCTAGTTTACCATTCACTAAAACACCAAACTTTGAGGAATTGAACTGATTTTTATTAAATCAATGCAGAAACTCCAAACACCAGAGGCTTCTTTGTTTAGGATAGGTTTGTCAGGCCTTAGGGAGTGCTGTGATGGATGAAGCTGTGATAAGGCTGCTGACTTAAACCCCTCAAATTGCCAGAGTATGGGGTAGGTAGCTGACAGTGGTTTGACAGCACTGATGTCAAGTTGGGGCCTCGGACTTCAAGGAGATGGCAGGTATGGGCCCAAACCTTATGGTTGGGACAAGGGACAGAAAACAGGGAGGAACTATGGAAAAAGCAACAACCCCTGAAGATGTTTGCTTTCTTTAAATGGTAAAAGAAAGTAGGCCTTGGGCATCCTGAAGAAAAACTACAGAAAAGACAGGGATATAGGGCACCACCATAGCTTTTAAGTCTCACAACCTAGACCCAGGACCTAGGAAGGAGGTGCATTCACCCCTCTTCCCCTGCATATCCTCCTTCCCAGCAGACAAGGGTATGGAAATAGCTTTAGTGGCTGGACAAAAGGAATGCTATTATGGGGAAGGTGAACCTGTAGCCATCCCTGGAACGTCTGACCTGGAGCATGAAAGTACAGTCAGTGGCCTAAACTGCTTTGAAGAAACTTCCCTAACTCCTACTCTGGTTCTCCTGGGGGGTAAAGGGGAGGGGAGGAGCCATAGGCAAAGTTCTGAAGTGGGGGATGTTTGTCCTCAGCTCCCTACTTACATATACTTTCAGTGACCTCTAATCCTTCTCACTTCTTCACAATGCCTACATTTTCTGTGGACCCAGTTTGGTGTTCTTTCTAGCCTTCCCTTTTCCAAATGACCAGATATCCACAGCTATCTGTTGAAAAGGCCTTGATAACTCATTGTCTTCAGCTCAAGATTTGTTCTCCTTCAAGAGACTTCCTACAATTAAAGCATACGGACAGTTCAGTAGCCTTTACTGACTACAGCTCAGTGGGGAAGGTGGACGAGTGATCCCATAAAATTGAAAGCAGATATGGGGAGCCTGAGGTAGAGGCTCACCCTTCAGAGGTACACAGGAGGTGGTGGAGAGGGGAGGATTTTCTAGAAAACTAGGATGAATCTAGAAAGACTCAATAATAATGGAACGGCAGTGGGCAAAGAGTGAGAATTGGTCTTGATGAAATCCCCAAGAATTATTGTTCATCTTCTATCAGGCAGCTGCACCCTACACTGTTAGGCTGTTCTTTTAATCTAAAAGAAATTGTCTTAGTAAATGAATACTTAATATATTGGTTGATATTGGCACCCTCACGTGGTCAGATGTCATGTAAACAAAATATAACAGGGGAAGAATGAGACTTCTACAATAAAAAACAAGTTAATAACTCCCTTAAAAAAAAAAAGAGTCTGCCAGGGGAAGTGCCAGTAGGGTATGCTAAGGGCCTCCCTTTCTGTTAGGCAGGTGGAAAAGCTGAGAATTTTTTTTTTCTTCCATTGTTATGGGGTGAGGTGGTGAGAGAAAGCTTGGGATCACTCACTAAGGGATTTCTTCTATCTTTGTCTTAAGGTATTCATTCACACTCTGGTGAAAAGGACTAGTAGTAACTTAGAGTATTGTTTCTTCAGACAATATCTACATTTTAACAAGGGATAATTCTTTAGCCCAAAGGAATGAAGCTCCAGTATTGGACTTTCAGACATCAGAGAGAGACAATTTAGAAAGATACTCTGGGGTCCCCTTTTCTGCCTTGAAATTAGGCTATGTAAGCAACTGCCTGCTCCACCTATGCAGAAGGTCCTCCTAGGCCATAGCCTTGTGGGAGAATTCAGCAAATATTCCTTTTCTTTTATACTGCTCCCCTGTGAATTACCACATCTGTACTCCCCATGCACCCTCACCTAATCGACTGGATTGTATTAAAGACCCTCTTTCTCCAGCTTCCTTCCCCCTTCACTCTGATTTGAGTGCCTGGCTCAGGGGCACAAAGAAGCCTGGGTCTCTGGGGAGAGAAGCTGCTAAAATTGGGAGCTGGGGAAAGTAGATGTGACTACCATAGTCACAGGCTCTCAAAGTACTGTCAACACCTGGGTCTAGAAAAGGAAAGAGGCCCCATTGGCACCCTTGTCCCTTAGGAGATTAATGGCCTCATGAGCCAGCTTTGTGTCTCAAAAAGAGCCATGAGGTTTGGAGTAGGTTCCAGAAGGGAGAGGTAGGACTGATCCCCAGTGAAACCCCATTTAAGTGCCCAATAGGAGAGGGAGTGAAGGGGTACTTTCATCTGAACAAAGTAGCCCTGAGGGATCAGAGAAGGATCATCTTTTGGGAGACATTAGGAGCCTTCTGACTGCCAACTCACCAGTTCATCCTCCGATAGACTAAGACATCATCCATGGAAGGAAGAAAGTATCTTTCCACCATTACCATGACATGTAGGGGATGAAAGTAGGAGTTTCTAGGAGAATATCCTGTCAGTCCTGCAATCCCCAGCTATTGATAGGGAAAAGACAGAAATTAGTGCTGCAAAAGAGGAACCAGCCATCCTAAATTCTCATTCTAGAATGAACTTTGGGGAAAATTCAATCCTATTGCAGTGCCAATTTTTCCTTCTTTCCCTAAGACAAGAAGGACCTAAGAATGGGGGAAAAGGGGAAGCTTATTTGGAAAGGGTCACTGAGGATGTAGAAAAGCACTTAAGGGTTGGGAAGATGAGGAAAGACCAGGAATTGTCTAACTGTCCCAACTTCTGCCTAGGACCCTGCTGTCCTAATTGGTGACACCCCACCTCACAGAATACAGGAGGAGCACCAGAGACAGATGAGGAAACAGAGCAGCTACTCTTTCATTTTTGTTTCTCCCACACCCACCCTCTCACCCTTCCTGTTGAACATGGAAATTAGTCCTAAAGCTAAGTGGTTAAGACTTGGCTGGACCTGGAGATGGGCTTCTACATCCCAACTTCCCTCTCAAGTTCCTAGTATCTCAAAGGACCAGAGTTAGAAGGAAATGTAGATACTCCTTTCCACAGGATCATCATCGTTTCTACACTTAATGCCAGTGACAGCAAAAATAACTGGGAGAAATCAAGACAGCTCTGAGGTACCACATCACACCTATCAGATTGGTTAACATGACAAAAGAGGAAGATAAGAAATGTTGCAGAAGATGTGGGAGAGTTGGAAAACTAAATCAATGTTGGTGGAGCTGTGAGCTGATCCAACCATTCTAGGGAGCA
Source organism: Notamacropus eugenii (assembly GCF_028372415.1). Lineage (NCBI taxonomy): Eukaryota > Metazoa > Chordata > Mammalia > Diprotodontia > Macropodidae > Notamacropus > Notamacropus eugenii. The sequence continues at coordinate 8,761,945 of NC_092878.1, forward strand.
ATTTGGAACTATGTCCAAAGGGCTACAAAAATATGCATACCCTTCGACCCAGCAATATCGCTTCTAGGACTGTATCCCAAAGAGATCATAAAAATGGGAAAAGGTTCCATATGCACAAAAATATAACAGCTGTCTTTGTGGTGGTCTAGAACTGGAAATCAAGGGAATGCCCATCCATTGGGAAATGGCTGAACAAGTTGTGGTATATGAATGCAATGGAATACTATTGTGCTATAAGAAATGATGAACAGGAGAACTTCAGAGAGGCCTGGACGGACTTAATATGAACTGATGCTGAGTGACATTAGTAGAAGTAGGAGAACTTTGTATACAGCAACAACCACAGTGTGCAAGGACTGTTTCTAATAGACTTAGCTCTTCCCAGCAATGCAAGGACCTAAAATATTCCCAAAGGACTCTTGAGGCAAAATGCCATCCAGATCCAGGGAAAGAACTATGGAATAGGAATGCAGAATTGTGTTGTGTTTTGTATTGGTTTTTGTCATGGTTTCTTCTGTTCATTTTAATTCTTCTATGCAACATGACTAATGTGAAAATGTGGTTATAAGAATGCATGTGTAGAACCCATATAAGATTGCACACTCTCTCAGGGAGGGAGGGGAAGAAAATTTAAGACTTATTGAAGTGATCGTAGAAAACTGAAAACAAAGTAAATTTTTTTAAAAAAGAATATATTTAACATCTTTTAACTCAAAAAAAATGATGGATAAATAAATCACCCTGAAATTGAAAAAAACAAAATAACTGGGAGCCAAACTGTCAGGCAGAAAAGAGCCTCACTTTTCAGAAGATAAAATGAATTTGGCATTGGTCTAGACTCTAGGCTAGGGCAACTACTTAAAGAAGAGAATGGAATCCTTGGGCAGAGCTCTAACCTTTTTTAGGAATCCCAGTTCATAAACATGTGGCTCCATATACTTAGTAAGGTCCTGCACTTGAAGGGGCTAAAGCCCACTCTTCACTTACTCCAGGGAGGCCCAAAACCTGTAAGTCTCATGACGGAGCTTACTCTGGTTACACAAACCATCCATTTACCCTTTTTTTCCAAAAAAAGTTTATCTCTCTATGAGTCTCAGTTTTGCACAATTATCTCAGGAAAAACTCCTAGAAGAAGTCTCCCTCTCCATCTCTGTCTTTTTCTTCCAACCCATACACCCAAAGGCTACTTCATCTTTGAAACTAGCTTACAGCTTCTTCACCAGATCTTTCTCATTTGTTTCACCTGCTCCTTAGAGGGGATTATCCATGAATCTAATCATCAAGACAAAGTTGGGAATTATCCCCTGAACTCCCAGTTTCCTTCCTCTTCCCAAGGCCACACTCTTCTCTCCCAGGTCTTTTCTCAATTCTCATTTAACAGTTAATCCTGAGCTCAAGAAGGCAATCTTGGGCTATATTAACATGACTTCTTTTCTTCCAACATTTCTTCCATCTGTAAACAAATACAGAGGTTTCTGGGTCATCATGGACCTGTCACAGACACACCCAGACACCAAAAGAAACTGGGGAGCCTGATCCCAGCCAATCCCCATCACTGATGTCTCTTCTTCATCTCAAGACACCTTAACCCTGCCCAGATTGTTTTCCCTCCCTTTGTTCCTAGAAATTCTAGCACAGTGGAGAAAGACTTGGTCACTTTGTGATTGCTGCTGAAGAAAGGATAAAATTGAATTGAAACAGTTCTCAGAAGTCAGAAGCTGAAGCCCCAGGTACCTGAGGAAGTCAGAGTCTGGAGGCTTCCTGTGTCACATGGAGTTGTCTGACTGTTCCAACTTCTGCCTAGGACCCTGCTGTCCTAATTGATGACACCCCGCTACCTGAGGCAGGCCCCAGCCAAGCTTCACTTGCTCATTCCCCACTCCTCAAGCATCTTCTCAACAATTCCCATGCACTATACCTGATGGGATGCTTGGGTGCATGTACTTGGGCTCCAGTTCTAAAATCACAAAAATCAAAATTCTATCTCAGGCAGTTTCTCCCCAGCCCAAGGACACAGCCTGCCCTAGCAACATCCGTTATCTCCCTTCCTGCTATAGTAGCCAGCTGTGCCTATAGAACTCATTAGTTTGAACCAGCTGTGTACTGGTTGAACTGGCTGTGTACTGGATCATCACAGCATTTACTATTCACTGACCAATCACATGTATTCTAGATTTAGACATACCTTACATTCATCTTGTCTAACAGGACACTGAGGAGAAAAGCCTGATTTTTCTGAGCCAGCGCTTAGTGACGTTTCAGGCCTAAAACCACACCTCCAGGTAGTCCCTCCCACCTTGGGCTATTTCCTGATGAATTTTGGGTAAATACCTGTGCAGTAGATACCAAAAGTGCATGTCCCTTTAAGAACTGACCACGCCTTAATCACTCCCTAATCCCACCCCAAAACACCCAGTTAGCATATTTGACGCAAATGGTACTATAGAATATCCTATATAAGCTTTCCCTGTACCCCTCTAAGGCTGCAGGTTCCCTAAGAACTCTTGCCTGCTGAAAAGTGTAATAAACCTTTCCCTTGACCTCAACAATGCTTGAGTGTGTGAATTCTTCTCCAGACAACCTGCCCCTGGCACCCCAGTGTTTGTGGGGTTCTCACACCCCACTTCCAGCCCTCATCATACCCGCTTACCTTCCTCCCTCATCTGCTTTCCATTTCCAGAACCATGATCAAATCATCTCTGCCCCGGCTTTAGGAAGGGTGTGTCTGCTCCTCTATTTCCCCAATCCCAGGAGCTTTCCGGACCAAAGGGCCCAGCCATCCCTGCACTCTATTGGGAGGCAAATTCCTTGAGGTCCTGAACTGTCTGAAGTATTTGCATGCCCAGGGCTTAGAATAAGCACCTGCTGTTTTTCCCCTCATTTATTCCAAAACCAAATTCACCAGCTATTGGGGAAGAAATCAAGCTTTAAAATTATGTACTTTTAAAAATCGCACTCTTGGTGATAGAAACTCTCAATTTACATGTAACTCTTTCTGTTTTAGTATTTAGTATGCAGAATTTTTTCTACTATATGCTACATTATACTACATAATATAAATATTCAGTATTTAGTATTGATAATATTTACTATAAATTCTAGACTTTAATAAGGGCCAAAGTTTGAATTAAGAAGAGCCTGAACCTAATAGTCCCCTTTGTTTAACTTAGACGACGCCTTTTGATGTCAAGCAAATGGGACTTCCTTACCAGACCCTTCTTCTAGCATCCTAGTGATGAGAAAAACACAGATACCTTGAGGTGTAACTTCAGCTTTGTCAACTCTGTTAAGATGAAGAACTTCAAAGGCCTGTTTAGGACAGGATGTCTGTCATCTGGGTGATGGGACTTTTTCCTTACCTTGAATCACAAAGGCATGCTACGGATCATAAAACCCAACTGATGCTACTTTGTTTTCAGTGTGTTTATCTAAGAGAACTCCTTTCTCATGGCAAAATGTATATAAGCCAGAAGATTTCTGTACTCGGTGGCCAGAACATTTCTGGCTCCATAATGCATTATGTTACCGTTTTCTTTAATACGGAATTGATTAATTAATTAATTAAATCATAAAATGTATGCATTTAGCCTGTTGCCTTTTCTTTAACCGAGTTTTCAGGTCCACAGTATATAGAAATGTCATCTCCTTATGGGTGCGTAGTTGATAAAATTCCAAAACTGCAGCCTGAACCTCTTCCCATCCTTTGCCCATTTCTCATCTTAGGGAATTCATCCTCCTTCCATAGAACATGAAATGGGTCCCTCAACATCTGGATAATTGATAATAGTTCCTTACCTCTTACCCTTCCTATTTTTATCCCTTTTCCTATCCTCCCCCATGGGTTCCCAACTGAACCCACCAGGCAAAAATGTTGAGGTTTGGGGTGTTGGGGACCTCAAAATACTGACACTCTGGGTCCTGCCAAATGAATTCGACTCAAGACTTCTTTCAGCCAAAGTAAAACAAAGTTTACTAAAGATTCGCCATAGTTGGTTGACTCTTAAGAAGCCGAAGCATTTGTGATGCTCGTATTAACAAGATAGAACAGACAGAGTCTCAACTAAACAGAGTCTGAGCTGAATTGAATCTGAGCACCTTCATGGAGACAAGATGCAACTTGAATACAGAAAAGACTGAGGGAAGAATGCAGGTGTAGTTAAGTAGTCTGAGGCTCCAGGGATGGTCTTGATAGGGGACATCAGCCTAGAATGTAGATCAAATCTAGGGAAGATCCGTTTGGGAATGGCCAGTAGCCCCTACAATAAGATTTTGATAGGATTAGGGGTGGGGAGTACCCCGCCTAGGAGATATGGACCTAAAGAGAATGCCAGATCAAATAAGGGGAATCCAAGGAGCCTTCAAGGCCAGGCTTTAGGGGGCCCTTCAGATAAATGGGACCAAAACTCCCCCGGGCCAAGAGACAGAGATCTTGACTTGGCCTTGTAGTCCGCCAAAACCACCTACTCTACAAAAAAAAAAGGCACTCAGGCCTCTTCTGCCATTCCTACAAAGTAGTTTCAGTAAAGCAAGGCTATAAGTCTTAGTTACAAGGGTTTGTAAGAAAATACATAGGGATTTAGAGAGAGTCAAAGCACACCTTAGAGAAGTGGCAGCCTACTAGTTCTTCCAGACTCAAGTCTTTGCCCACTCCATCCTATCACCTACCTAGTGATCTTCCTCAAGCCAGAAGGTCTAACCATATTACCCCACCCCCAACTCAATAAACAATGGCTCCCTATGGACAGAGTCAAGACAGCTGGTGATAGCACAGGATGCAGTGGATGACCTTGGTGCCTTTGGTATCTAACCAAGCTCTAAGCGCTCCACATCACCTGCTTCATCTGCCTTCATGGCAGTTGGAACAAATTGTTCTCATCTGCCCATTCCACCCAAGGAAGTCTTCACATGTTTGGAGTAGACACCCCCCTAACTCACCAATGTGTTTGAGAACCCTTGGTTACCCTCAACCTGGTTTGGCCTGTCTGCTGAAACAGTTTACTGGGGTGTGGCCACTACGCATGCTGCAGCTTCTTGGAGCCATAGGTGAGAGGTGGAACAGGTGGACACCAAAGGTGGAAAAAGCCTGGAAAAGGGCTCAGCAGACATCACACCAAAGGTACTGGTCCTCCTTGAACACACCCTACACCCCAGGTTGAAGTCAGTCCCTTCTTAGCTGAACTTCCAACTGAAGAAGAGGTTTTGAGGGCCATTAGGCTCCTTTTACGTGACAAAGCACCTGGTGCTGATTCTGTTCCAGCTGAGATTTACAAGGTAGGGGGACCATTGCTCATATAAAAGCTGACTGAAATTTTCCAGGTTATATGGCAAGAGGAGGTTATCCCCCCAGGAGATCAAGGATGTCTCCACTGTCCATCTCTATAAGGGTAAAGGGAATAGAGTGTGCTGGGACAATCACAGGGGGATCTCTCTCTTAGTCATTGCTGGCAAAATTCTTGCTAGAGTCCTCCTTAATAGGCTGATCCATCACCTGGAAGATGGTCATATACCTGAGAGCCAGTGTGGCTTCAGAAAGGACTGAGGAACAGTCGATATGGTGTTTGCTGCCCAACAACTCCAGGAGAAATGCCAGGAACAGAACAGAGGTCTCTACAAAATGTTTGTACATCTGACCAAGGCCTTTGACACTGTTAGTCATGAGGGTTTATGGAAAATTATGTCAAAATTTGGTTGCCTGGAGAAGTTCATCAATATTGTACGTCAATTTTATGATGGCATGTTTGCCTGAGTTCTGGATAATGGACAAAGCTCTCATGCCTTCCCAGTCACCAATGGAGTGAAACAGGGCTGTGTGTTTGCTCCCATGCTTTTTAGCATTATATTTTCAGCCATGTTGACAAATGCTTTCAATGAGGATGAACATGGCATCAAGGTCAACTACCATACTGATGGTAAGTTCTTCAATTTGAAAAGGCTACAAGCCAAGACCAAAGTGGAGAGAGTGTTGTTGCTTGATTTTCTACTTGCAGATGATTGTGCACTCAATGCATCCTCTGAAGCTGAGATGCAGCAAAGTATGGACCAATTCTCTGCTGCCTGTGATAATTTTGACCTAATAATTAACACCAAGAAAACACAGGTGCTCCATCAGCCACCACCACACCATCCACACATGGAACCATTGGTTACAACAAATGGAGAAGTTTTGAATGCTGTGGATAAGTTCACTTACCTTGGTAGTGTACTTTCCAGGGATGTACACATTCACAATGAGGCCAATGCATGCATTGTCAGAGCTAGCTTAGTGTTTGGGAGGCTGCAAAGAAAATTTTGGGAGAGAAGAGGTATTAGACTGACTACCAGACTGAAGGTCTACAGAGCTGTTGTGCTGACCTCATTGTTATATGCTTGTGACACATGGACAGTCTAGCAGTGCCATGCCAGGAAACTGAATCGCTTCCATTTGAACTGTCTTAGGAAGATTCTTAGGATCACCTGTCAGGGTAAGGTACCAGACGCTGAAGTCTTTAATCAAGTTGAACTGCCAAGTATTCAAACTGTGCTTCAGAGAGTGCAACTTCGATGGGCTGGCCACGTTGTTCAAATGCAAAACGTATGCTTGCCAAAAAGACTATTTTATGGAGAACTCTCATGGGGCAGGCAATCACACGGTGGCCAGAAGAAACGATACAAGGATGCTCTCAAGGTCTCTCTCAAGAACTTTGGGTTTGACTGTGCAACATGGGAGACACATGCTCACATCAGAAAGGGTGCTGTGCTCTTTGAGCAAAGCAGAATTGAGACAGCACAAAGCAAACGCAGGATGCATAAATTTGGGATATCCACCCTAAATATTCACACAGACTATCTGTGCCCAACCTGTAGTAGAGCATTCCGAGCTCATATTGGTCTGATCAGCCACAGTTGGATACACTGAAATTTCACTTTATCATGGTGATATCATTTTGGTCCACTTCGAAGACAAAGAACAACAACCTCTTCCCAATCTGTGCATTTTTCCCTGGCTCTTCCCTCATTTCTGGAAAGTTCTCACTCCTAACCTCTACCTCCTGGTTCCCTTGACTTCAAGTTCTCAGCTAAAATTCCACCATTTGCAAAAGACCTAGTACATCTTACTTCTCCTGCCTTCCCTCTGAGATGACATCCCAGCTACCTTGTGTGTGCCTCTCTCTCTCTATATATATATATATATAAAATCTATAATTGTTTGCACATTAGCTGCCCCATTAGAATTCAAACTCCTTTAGTGCAGGGACTGTTTTTGCCTTTCTTTGTATCCCTAGTCACTTAGTGTTCTTTGTGTCTGGCACAAAGGAAATATATAATAAGTGTTTGTTGAGTGACTGATTGCTCATACAAACATTTAATTTGGCTGAATTCAGCTATATCCCCAGTGGTGGGATTTGGGGTGGAGTTGGGGTTAGAAGGAGGGAATAAATTACAAGGAATGGATGTTAAATAGGAGATACAAATCTGCTTATCCTTCAGTCTTCCCAGCTTCAGCATATGTCCCATAATGTGAGCATCTCACCATGCTAGTGTGACACTAGAATCTCTTCCTCATGCCAACAAGCCATTCATTCTGCTTAGGCTGGTGAACCTTAAGAGATCGGCAGCCTTGGCCAGCCTTCCTCACATTGGTGGCCAACTAGAAGACCCCTTGATGTGTTTGTCATTGCTTTTGACTTCCTTGTGTCCACTTCCTTTCAGGAAGAAGAAACAGTTATGTGGTGGTGTGATCACTTGCAAAAGAGTCATACTGAAATGTAAAACTCTTTCAAGAGAATTTTTTTCCTAATCACCAGCTTTCCTGGGAGCTGAGTCTTTACTCATTTTTGTTTTCTTCTATTTGAGTAGGGGTCTTGGTTCCTAGCTGTCTCCTAATCAATAGCTTAGGTGAGTAGAGTGCAAAACGAACTTTACATTGACTTGTTTCTATAGCCATGATCTCAGAGTCATCTGTTCTCTGATAGTCTTTCAAGAAACCCTGGCCCCTTGCCAGCTATACCTGTTAAAAGATATCAGGGCTCATTGAAGTTATCTTCAAGGATAACTTTTACTATTCTGATTTTTGTCTTACATGCTGACTCTTAAAACCTAATTCCTATGTAAAACTGGACTCCACTGGATTATTTCTAAAAAGGTTTGTCATTGAAGGAGAGGAAAGAGATTGGAAGTCATAGCTTAATGAGTTTAGCAGAGTGGCTGGACCAGGCATGTGTCAACCTGAAAGTTTGGTCAAGAAAAAGGCAAACAGTCTGAATGCATACAGTTTATTCCCTTAAAATTAGCAGTTACATGATTATGGAGCCAGAATACACTTCTGACTGTCTGATATAAAAATGACCAGGCTTAAATCTGTTTTAGGGCAATCCCAGATGTCTGTGTCCTTCAGATTTATGGTCTTCATATGTGTTTCACTATACTATGAGAAAGGAATTTTCTTGGTGAGACAAGACAATTAACAAAGTAGCGTCAGTTGAATTTTATGATTCCAGGATGTGTGAATTTCCTCCATATAGCATATGTCTCTGTGACACAAGATAAGAAAAAAATCCCACCACTTTGGTTGCAGGCATCCTGTCATAAACAGGTCTTTGAAGTTGTTGACACAGAAAAGGGCATTTTTAGAACAAAGCAAAGCAGTCTGATTGATTAGTTCAAGCTTGGGTCCTTATTAAAGTCCAAAATTTATGTTAAATGATTATCACATACCAATGCAGAATTATAGCAACAATGGGGAATGACAGTGGAAGGAGTCAGTGAAGAGGGTGGAGAGGAGAAACTGAGTGTGCACAAGACAGGAGATTATGAAAAATACAAGGTTCCAAAGAAGATGAAATCAAAGGTCCAGATGGAAGTGTGCCTCTGGAAAAAGAGAACTATTTCTTCCCCTTGAGAAAGGGGAGAGGAAGATGGCTAAGGGCAGCGATTTTGAGGTATAAAGGAATTTGAGCAGGCTCATGTCAGATAGCCATAAAATAAAAGTTAATGCCCTTTAAAAGAAAGAATGAGGGGAATGGAGATGAGAATTCAGATTAAGATTTTGAAGCAAGAAGAATAAAACTTACGATAGCTATTGTAGGGATGAAAGAAGGAGTCAATAAAAGAATGTAAAAGGATTAGAGAGGACTGTGGGGGTTAGACAGAACTCTGTGGGGAGAGCCAACAGGTACAATCTCCTTACCATCTTTTTCCAGAGGCCTAGAAGTACAAACAGCAAAATTAGATTTTGTGGGCTTATCCAGGTTAGGAGATGGATAAAGACAAGGGGAGGTGGAAGGGGCAAGGGATTCTAAGATGCTAAAGAGTGAATACTGTTTAAGTGGCTGTTAGATACAGGTTCAGACTGAAGGAAGGGTAGGTGAGGGGGAATTAAGTCTTGATGAGGGTGAATAGTAGCTTCTGGAGGAGTGTAGGAGCAATTCAAGAGAAGCCAATAACCTGGCCACTGTATAACATAAATCCTACACGTTGTCTTAAAATGGAGATAGATTGTCAGTCCTAAACATCTCATTCTGTTTCTGCTCTGCCTCTCCTAAACCACCAACTCCTCTGACACTGGGATTTTCCACATAAAGTTGTCCTGGGCTATATGGTTAGAATTGCTAGGAGAATTCTGGAGAGTAATATCCATAGATTTAACTGGAAGAGATTTCCCTCTTCCCCACTTGCTGAGGAGATAGGAACCTGGTGTTTCCAGCTTTCACTTCCTTAACACCCATGACCCCCAGGTACTTATTCTCAAGCCTCCTAGAAAAGGATCCATTCTTGGCTTTCAGTAAATTGTTCTTTCATAAGAAACATAGGTAGTTTTTTCTCTTCAGTTCCCTATACATCCTTCTGCTGAGAGGTCAAGGCTTCTACCTAGTGACATTGGACCATCCTTCATATTTCATATCCTCATCCTTCAGAATCCTAGGTCCTACTGGGTCTGTGCAAAATTGCACTGTGCATGTTCTCTTTTACAAGCAGTCCTATTTCCCCCACTCCAGAGGGTTGTCCAAAGGTGATTTTTTTGTTGGTTTTTCTTTCTTCTGAAGCTATTGGGGAAGGAATTGGATATACACATTCATTCCCAGGAGTATGAAGGGTAACAGGAGTTAGGGAGGTCCCCTTCATAGGCCCTAGAACTGAAAAGAGAATTCTTTGTCCCAAGAAAAATTCAAGATGGCCAGTCTTCTGCCGTGACCACAATGACAAATCCCTGGCTGGGAGAGTTCCTAAGATCCATAGCCAGGAGTGGCTTCACAAGAGAGGGAAGTGGATATATGTCTTTAACTTTTAGTTTTTGAATTTTACTTTTAATTTATGCACCAAAACAAGCATTTCCATAACATTCGTACAGTATATGTCTTGAGGGAGGTACCAAGAAGGTCATCTCTGTCAAAAATATGCCCATCTACCTCCATAATAGCACCAGTAAATATTTGTTACATCCATCTAAAACTATCATTTTTCTATCTTTTCTATCTAGATCAGAAGGTGCATACAAAGAACAGCTTCCCATCATCTCAGGGCAACCCCGTTTGTCTGTGTGCTTTAATGCTGTATCCCAGGGCCACTGTGCCTTTCCGTCAGATTTGCAGCTAAAAACTACATGCTGTTTTCCCCCATTAGAATGTGAGCTCCTTGAGAGCAGGGGTTGTCTTGCTTTTCTATTTGTATCCCCAGTGCTTGGCACAGTGCTTTGTCCACTTCAGAAATTCTTTTTTATTGACCTGTTCATTAGTTAAAATCCAAATACTCCTAGTAGAGGTAACACCTTATTTAGGGGGAAGTCACTGGCAACAAGCTGAGAAAGTGAAGCCTTGCAAAGGAAAGAAGCAAAACAGGTACCTAAGGGGGGCAGGGAATTATGGGAATGGGGGGCAGGAGGGGGCACTAAAAGAGGAGATGGGAGAGAAGTGAAATCAATCCCTGCTTAGCCATTTTGCCTACTCCTGCTCTTATCTATATGCCACAGAATAAGGAGAAGAGTCACAGGAGAGAGAGGGCCCATATTTTGGCTTTGGAGCGGTAGGAAAGGGGTAAATGAAGAAGAGGAAGGGGGAAGGCACATTTTAGGTTTTGTGGGTTATTTGGGGGGGGGGGGGCATGTTCTGGCTGTCTAACAAGACATCACAAAAGCGTTATCTCCCAGATCAGTAACATCTTGTAAACTACGGCTTATCATCCCAAGGAAGGTTATCCTTCAAAGAGGGTTTCAAGGTCAGAATAAGAAATTGTAGTGAAGAATACACAGAATTCACCCTCAGAGGATGTCAGTGGCCCCATCCCCCATAGTCCACACAGTGACAAGCTCACAGGAGACAATAACAACCTTATTATATCGCCTTATAAGAAAGGGGGAAGGAAAGGTTTCTGGTTAGAAGGTTTACTTAGAAGACTTACAGTGTTGTCTCACCCTTGCCCTCCCTCTCATTGAATCCTTCCATCACATAAAAGGACATAGTGACTGTGAATTCCTAGTCTAACTTCTCTTTCTGTACCCTTGCCAATTTTGATTTGACTCACCCTAATTCCTGGCCCATCCTGGCCTTAAATTGGAGATTTAGACCTCACAAGCACCATTGCTGATATCTAACAGTGACGATGCCACCCATATGGGTGGCTTTGGAAGATTAACATTCATTCGTTCATTCACCATTTTTGAACACCAATCTGTAAGGTACGATTAGGCAACACAGAGGATTTTTTTTTTTAAGTATCAGAGTTTGGTCTTCATGGCTAAATTACTTAGAATATAGTGGAGAAATTGAGACATTAATGGAACATAGGAATCTATGCCTGATAAGCCCCAGCAGTCTGCACAATAGCCAGCAATTCTGCCACAGTTAGAGGATGATGAGAGTGGAGGAAAAATAAACTGCTCCTCATTTCCCCATCACATGAGAATCCAAGAATTCTGAAGGCTCAAGGAGGGATAAAACTGAGCATAGTGAAGAAAACTCCCAAAACGGGCCTGATCTCCCTGAAGACAGCCTACATTTCACTGATGCAGACATCCTGCTCTCCTTCCACAAAATCCTCTTACTCTCAGTTTGCACTGATGCCTTAAAGGTCTCCATTGCCCAGAGTTAGAGAACCCACCCTAAAGAGGAGAAGGGCCAAAGGAGCCCTGTTGATTACCCAGAGCAGCTCTCACGCCAAGATCCCACCAGGATAACCAGAAGCATCTTAATCTTCAGATTTAGTGAGGTGGCTGTGTTTCATGTCCTCCAATGATCTTTCCTGAAAAGGAAGAAACACAGACACAAGGGTTTTTTTCCCACGATACTGAATCCTGCCATCTTTACTAGACCTATTCTAGAAATACATTGCACCCCTAAATTAGAACAATTGAGTTTGACTAGAGACAATAAATTGAGGGGCAGGAAGACCGCCATAATTTCTCCGTCTTCCAAAAGCATCATGTCCAGCCACCATATTAACACTTTGCTCCATGTATTTCTCTAAGTTCTCAACTCGGATTCACTTGAGGCCTGGAAGGAAGAGGAGCAAAGTTTCTGAGCTGTGGTGGGGAAGGACTCACCAGGCCCACCCTGGTCACATCACAGAAAACAGGGACAAAGCGCTCATTTAATTCACTTGGAAAGGTGAAGTCCATGGTCTGACCACGTTTTCTTGTAATTCTAGTGTCCCATTGCCCGGATAACCTCCCAGCTCTAGTAGGAGAAGCAAAGGACAGAGACCCTAGCCAAAGCCTCTCAAACTATGAACCTAATGGAAGGTCATTCTCTTCCCCATTCAGCTCCATTATTTCCTGTAAGTTATTTCTAACTTTAAAACTTTCTAGGCATAGAGAAAGGGCTCCTACCAGCCCTATCTTCTTACTTCCAGATGAAATGAACATCTGCATGGAGGGTAGGGATAACTTGCTAGCTGGATACACTCATACACTCAAGCTACTCTCTACCTAAGGTAAACTGTTGGGTGATGGACTTTCTGAACAGAAATGAGGCAGAAGGACCTAAAGGGACAATTGTTCCCCTTGAGGTAAGATACCACATGGAGCAAGTTGATGTGGAGCAGGGAGCAGTCCAGGGTAGAAAGCAGTCCCTACCATGTTAATAACTGGAGCAGAACCTCATTGGCCATGAGTTCTTTTTGACTGAAATTAATTCCCATAGTCAATTTGTGATCTTTCAACTGCCTGAAGCACACATAGCAAGACCAGCTACATAAAGGAGGGCTCTACTCTGCCCTGCCTTGCACCTATGCCTGTTGGCCAGGAGTGTGCTGGGCATTCACACTGTCCTGTCCTCCTGTACACTGGACAATATAAAGTCACATAATCTTGGGGAAAGGTGAACAATTCCACTCAAATCAGAAGGTGCAGACTAGAAGCATTTTCGCATAACCTTATAACAGCACTTTCTGTTCAAGAGGGAAAATCAGTTTCACTATATCTGATATACTTAGAGGGGCACAAAACCCAAGAGGAGAAACCTCTCATCTACCTAAAGTATACCCCCAAGGCCTGGAGAGAATTCCCTTTTCTAGTTCCTACAATCTCCTTTCTCTCTCTGCTTCTCTTTCTATGTCCCAGGAAGGAAAGCCAGGAAGGATAAAGAGCTCTAACCATCTGGTCTTGGATTGCTGCCTTGGGAGAATCACTTGTACCATTTTTGGTTTTCCAAGACATTTAGAGAACAACACGAAAACCTGGAAAGTTTGCTCAGTGACCAAACAGCAAGGAAATGTGTCTAACCTTCTTGTATAGGTCCTCTCACATGGCTACCCACCCCATGCCTTTCCACACCATTCTCAGTCCTTGAGTGCCACCTGAGAATGTGAGGAGGCCAATGGGAACTTGATGGAAGATGCAGGCATGCAGATGGAGTGCTCTCTACTAGAAGATGGGAATGAGAAATGGGTGGAGAGGGGAGAGAGACAGAGAGAGAGAGAGAGAGAGAGAGAGAGAGAGAGAGAGAAAGGGGAAGAGGAGGAACTATAAAAATTGGGTTTAATTAGGGTCTTCCTATCCTTGATCTCTGAATTCAGAGAAGAGTATTCACACTCCATCTCATGTTCCTGAGAATAATTGAAGTCTGAGTCCCAGTGAGGCTCAACTCAGGAGAAAGGGTGCAATCCTGCTTTATAACAAACAGACTATATAGAATCTCCTTAAAGTAACAGAGGGGTATACGCCAATAAAAATTCAGATTTTGGTGGGGTCCCATAGGACACAATGTTGAAAAGTCTCCCAAAATTTCCCTAAAGGGAAAAACAGGGAAGGGAGTGAAAATGACAAGCACAAGACAGGCCTCTCCAGCCCTACAAAGTGAACTAGAGATCCTAATTTCCTAATCTCAACAATCATTAAATGACAGATACAAGTCTAACATATGCAGAGATTGGTATTTATTTATTCAGGCATTTACAGAGGTCCCTGAAATTTCTTGTGCTCTCCAGCCTTACAGACCCCAAATTTGACTTGCTCCAAATCAGAATCCCACCCTCTAAATCCTCATGTAAAAACTAGACTAGCACTTCTGGGAGGAAGGTCCACTTATTCAACTGGAGGGATCAAAGGAGACAGTTGCAGATATTTCTAAATCCCTTAGCACAGTGCCTGACATCCAGCAGGCAGTTGATGAATGTTTATTTCATTCCATTCCCTTACCCCAACCCACACCCACCCACCATTCTATCCCTAGAGACAGAAGGGGAAGGAAGGGAAAAAAGATGGGAAAGAGGATGGTTCAGTTGCTACCACCCTTGCAAACTGTGGCACCCTACTCCAAATCCCCTGATACTGATAACATGATGATTCTGTCAATGCCCAAAGAAATCAGTATCCAGAACACTAAAAGAAGTAAAAACTCAAACTTATCAAGCTTCTACCTTGCAGACTGACCTTCTATAAAAGCTTGGGATTCAAACACATACCTAGCCTAAGATGTCAGATGTCTTGACTCCCTGAACTTGGCATTAAACAACTTCGACTCTTCTTCCTACAATCTAATCCACAGTAATTCCCTCCTTGCTCACTACTCTAAATATGGAACCTTTACCCCTAGACAGACCTGCCAGGTCAGGTCGGTGGATGGATTTCACTCTGTTTTTTAACTTGGTCCTTCATTCTAGCTGTGACAAAAGTGAAGAAAAGGAATTAGAGCCCCAAACAAGGTGCCCACAGTTGATGTCTGAGTGATCAAATCCCCAAATCCTTACTCATGACTTAAGAGTGAGAAGAGTGGTCCCTTCCTATTACCCTCAACAAACCTACATCCCCTTCTTCATTTATGTTCCAAGCTTTTTTAGCTTTCTCTATTCTCCTGTACTTTTTGTTTGGACCCCCACCATGCTTGCTTTGCCCTGAAATCTCTTTGTGCTTCCCAGTCATTTATCCTGTTATTAGGACTGCTACCTGTATTACTCTTACTGTGGATTCTCATGAATAATTTTCATTAACCCTTCCAATCCATGACCAAGGCATAGGCAGATAGTATAGAGCTGACTCCTCCTTTACATTCAGAAGTGACCTCCCTGTAAACTCCTGGGCTGCCAAAGCCATTGAATCCCAATCACTTCAATTCCTAAGTTCTACAACCTGGGGTCAGAGGATGTGGTAGAGGGAAAAAGCGTCATAGCACTATATACATTGACTTAAATATACTTATAGTAAAATCACAAAGTAAAGGAATTGCTTGCTTCTTCCTTTTCCCTTCTCCCCACCCCCCCCTACCATGCCCCATAAAGCTAGTAGGTTCTGAGGATAATGTTAATCCTTGTTTAAGAAGTATAAGATACTGAGAGCCATATGGAAGATGAGTTTCTCTGAGGACAGCATGCAAGGTGGGGAGATGAAAGGAACCTAAGAGTGAGAAATAGTGAGAAGTTATTGCCTGGGCACATAGTCCTTTCTAAGAATCTCCCTTCTCTGCGCTCAACATCTTCCAGAGACCTAATTAATGTCTTCTACCACATCAGCCTTTTGAAGTGTCAGTGTGGCACCACGCTTTTTGGAAGTTTGGATCAGTAACTCAACTAGAGAGGAAGAAAAAAATGGCTTAGATTATATACAGAAGAAGCTATGCTACCTTCTACAGAGACTCTGGGCCTAGAGTATGGTGTAATCCAACAAGGAGCTTTCTGTCCCTCTGAAATTTTAGGAAACTCAGAGTCACAACGTGAGAGGGACAGAGACAAATCTTCACAGAGGCTCCCAGGTAGGAAGAGTCTCCTAAGAGGCAGAAAATAGTTGTTCTCTAGCCCCTGCCCATGCCCTCAGAAAGAACTCCTAAGGCACGCCTCTCCCCTGGAGTCTTGTGTTCAAGATACAGGAGAGAGACCCGCATCTTCCTATTTAGGAACCCATCACTGGCACAGGATTTGCACACCAGGAGTTGACTGACATAGTTTATGCCATCATCACAGAATGGTAGAAGACAGAAAAGATCTTAGATCTCTAAGATTATCTAATCTAATTTAATTCTCTCATTTTATAGGGGAAAGAAATGAAGCCCAAAGAGACCAAAATCACACAGCTGGTAGTAGAATTAAAACATGAGCCCAGGCCTTCTAACAACCCACAGGGCCAGATCTTTCCCACTATAGCATGGTACCCAGACAAGTATGTCCACGTATACTTCTTCACCTTTTTGCTCCCACTGATTCTTCCTGAAAGAGGGCCTACCGGAAATCCTAGCAAGAGAATCAAGGATTAAAGATGAAGAAGGTAGTAGAAAATATTGAAAAGTCCAGTAGAGCATTACAAATGTCCTGCTGGCAATGACAACAGGCCTTTGGAACAGCTTCTACTGCTGCGATCTAGGGAAGTAAGTGAGGGAAAGGGAGCTGATCCTTCCCCCAATATGTCCAGATTAGATCTTTTTCACCCATGTTCCACATAGACTCCTCCAGGTCAATGCCATCTAGTGTAAGACGTGGGCAGAACAGCACAGAGTCAAGTCTTTTATGGACCTCCCCAATATGGGCAGTCCTTTCACGGGTGCAGATCACAGCTTCACCTCCTTGTTGGATTCAGTTTTGGTCCATTTATTTCCATGATTCCTTTCTACAGGGATCTCCCCAACAGTCTTTTTCTGATTGTTTTAGTATTTCAGGCTGTCCAGTTGTTAGCACTCATTCTAATTCGTGATCCATATAATGCATACAGAAAGCCCTCGTGTAGCTATGGTCTGACCACAGCATTTGAGAAACCAGGAGCATAGCTAGTGGAGCAGTTGAGCCATTTGGGGGGAGAGGACTATATGTTTGACTTGGAAACCACAGGGTTACTGGGAAATTTCTCCGTTCAAGATATAAAGGAGAAAATCCATTTCTGCCTCCCCACAGAGCTGGTGACATTATAGCTGAGATTAACTTTGGAAGGATGTTGTAGAAATACAAAGAAATTTGTCTTATATAACAATACTTGTGGCACTGAGAGGTAGAAGATTGGGGAGAGGAGACTGGATTCAGGAGAGATGAAACAGAGAGGGACTCAAATCCTAAGGATAAGGTAGAATCAAAAGGAAGACTAGAATATAGTTAATCAAACAAGAAATTGTGGCATGAGATCTGCCCATTCACAGGTTCAGAAGGGCTTCAATCTTTGAAAGGGAAAAGAGAATGGATATTTAAGCAGAAACAGTTGGCCTCAAGGTCCTGAAGGAGTTTGAGGGTGTTATTCTCTGGGTGGAATGGAGAGAGCCAATCTAACCATCCTTGGGGGATGATCTCCCAACTCCAATACCGGCTTTCCCTGATTCTCCCAAACAGAAGCAAAGTCTTCCTCTTCTAATTTAACATAGCACCTTGCCTTATTGCACTTATACAGTGTATAATATACCTCCTTTTATAATCATTTATATATATGCCATCTCTCTTCCTAGATGGAAGATTTCATCCAGAAAGACAGGGACGATGTCTTACTGGTCTTTGTATTCTCTACATTTCCTAGCACAATGTCTTGGTTGTAGCAAGTATTCAAAAAATATTTGTTGAATGAATGAATTAGTGAATGAGGAGAAGAGCTCTTCTCCTGATTTACTAGCCCCAACTTAAGGGCAGTGAATTTGCGCAGTCTAAATGCATACAGGAGTCTACTGCATCTTTCCAGAGATGCCACCCATCTCTGGACATATGTTGTGTCTAACTCCACTTTCCAGACTTTATAACTCTTAGGGGACAAATGGGGGGAAAGGAAAGTATAGTGGAAAAAACCCTGAATCTGGAGTCAAGAGAATCTGGGGTGAAATCTGGGCTCAGATAAATATTAACCATGTAGCCGTGGACACATCATTTCATGCTCTGGGCTTGAGCTTTTTCATCTGCATAGAACAAGAATTATATCTAACCCTCTACCTCATAGGCCAAGGCTGAGCCTGGATCCTAGAATTCTTGTGTATGAGAAGAAATTGTAGACAGGTTAAAGACCATATAGATCTAAAAGCATCTGCGGGTAAATGGCCTGTGTGGAAGTTCTTAAATATATTTCCAATTTTGCTTTTTGTTGATTTAATGCAAAATGGTAAAAACCTCTATACACAGTGTTCATGCTTGTCTGGTAGCTTTGTGGCAGATGTCATTTTGCAATATTGTATGTGATTAAACACCGTCATTGACACAGCAGAATCAGAAGGGGAGGCAGGGTTTCATTATGGGATGAGGGCTCAGAGCTATTCTAATTGGTTAAATCCACACTAGCCAAACCCCGTAGTCTAAAGAGGTCACTCGGAGAGATTTGGGGAAGAGGAAATCACTATCTACTGTAGAAATTGTGGGAATTGAGTGGACCACACTGACTCCATCTTGTGACTCAATTCTGGGTCTAGCTCAGTTCCTTTTCTATTCGATTATGGGTCTAGTCCAATTTCTGTCTTGCAAGAAAACTTTATTTAATTATGGGAATTGTGGGAAAACTTTATTGCATTGTTTGAACCTAGCCCTTCATAGATGGGAAGATGGACCACCTCTACCTCCTGCTTAGGAGTCCCTTAACTAAGGATCTAGATTATGCTGACCAGAAACCCAGTCAGATCTGAAGATTGATGCAAGGAGTTTTCTCACAATTATACATCTCAAGCAAGCAACCCATATGTCTTGTCTGAAAACCAGTCTTGTACTAGTCAATTAGTTACCAATTTCTTGTTCTTTGCTTGAATATAGATAATTGGGGTTGGGGGGGGAGGAACACCTCTTTTTCTGATTTCAGGGAATTGCACCTGTTCACTCTCCTCCTCCCAGCTTGGGAAGTCCATAATCTTTCTCCGAATTAGAAATCAGATTACCTAATTTTGTATCCTAGTTTAATATCCTGTTGTTTTTCTTTTAATGCATAAAAATCTGTCTTCCCCTGTATTGGAAATCCAGTGCAAAGCTAAGGAGGCCTGCTCCCAATTTGTTATGCAGCTGTATACATCATTTAATAAATGAATATGCTTAGAAGCCTGAGCCTTTGTTTTCTCAGTTATTTCAGATTTTGCCCATGGCAGTACAAACTGGAAAGAATTTGGCACTTCCACAGAAGTCTGGTGTTGGGTGGAACCCACAACTATCAAGGTGAGCAGGAGCCTTCTAGAATCTGGCTCTTATTAGGAACAGGATGAAGTTAGCAGTTAGCAGTGCCACTTATTGATTAAATATAAAATGAGAATGTTGGATTAAATAAACTTTAAGGTCCCTTAATTTAAATTTAAGACCCTTTTAACACAGAAACCAAAAAACTCTTCTGTCCCGGCTACCTCTATCTACATCAGTTACATTCCTGTTCATATTTAATTTCCCATTCCTCAGCTCAGCTGCTTCCCAGAGTCAAACCATAAGAAATATCAGAATTCCAGGTTTTCCCTTAAGCATCAAATGCCTTGAGCACAATCTGTATTGAAGAGGAGAAAAGTCAGCTTTAGGGAACTGGAATATCCAGCTGTGATATGTTATTATCACCCCTGAGAAGCCAGATTCTCCTAAAAATCCCAGATTCCCTATTATAGAAGACTAATTAAATGTTCAGTCTTCGAAGGCCACTAGTCACTGCTTCTGTGTAGCTGGTTCCCCAGAAAACTTTTAGCTCCAAGAATAGATAAAAACCCTCTTTCCTCACATTCAACTAAGACACAGTCAAGTTAAAAAAAAAGGTTATTAGAGAATTAAGGGGAAAGGTAAAATAAAACTACGTGTGTGTGTGTATTTATAGAAGTTTGAGATCACAAAATTTTAAAAGTATTGTGCTAGATAAATGGCATTAAATGAATGGTCTCTCTATTCTTGTCTTGTGCCAATAAAAAGTAAGTACTGTATAGGACTCAAGATGTTTAGACAGTTGCCAAATAGTTAGACCTCCAGATGTTTAAAGCCATCTTAATTCACTTTAACAGATTCTGTTCTCACCACTGACTCATATTTATAAGCAGGTTGGCAATATGGAAAATAAAAAAACAAAATAACTGACTAGATCTAAATAAGGCTCTATATTCAGAGAAACTCATTGGAGAAAATGGACTCAGCAAAGTGTATCTACCCTAAGGAACATGCATGTTGATGGGTATAGTGACTCACTAAGGGAAAGTAAAGATTGAGGGGGAAAAGCATCAACCAAGAGAGTGGTCACAACCTGACTAGAAGGGAAAGTGTGACGAGGTTTTGGTTTGGGTTTTTGAATTTTTTCCACAGCCTGAACTAAAGAGGTGATCTCTAAAGACTGTGTAGGCAAAAGACTGGCAGACTTTATAGAAAATTCACTGAAAAACAGAGACTGGCTACTGGTGCTATAGAGCCATGAAGAATAAAAGAAAGGAGAAGGGGTAGGGAAGGGGAATTAGACAACGAGATGTGGGAAGAAAGAAAGAAAATGAAAAGAATGAGGGAGAAGGAAAGAAAAAGGAGAAGGAGAAAGAAGTGTGTTAGTCCACTCACTCCCCTCCAGAGGGAAGGAGCCACCAGCTAAGCCAGATCCCAGGTAACCCTAAGAACAGCCCACAATCAAGTGAGTTTGTGATGCCAGAATTTACATAAATCTTTGAGATTAACAGTGACAAGAGCTGATACTTCTATAACCCAGTTTGGATTAGAAAGCACTTTAGAGAGATGATTTCATTTAGTCCTCACTACAACCTTCATAGGTTATAATATATACCTTATAGATATATAGCTTATAATATAAAATAAATATCTTAAAGGTATAAGAGGCATCCTTTTGAAAATGAGGAAACCGAAACTTTTTTTCACATTTTTTTTATTTATTTTTACTTTTCAACATTCATTTCCACAAGATTTTGAGTTCCAAATTTTCTCCCCATCTCTCCCCTCCCCCACCCCAAGACACTGTGCATTCTTCCTTCCCCTTCCCCCAATCTGCCCTCCCTTCTATCACTTCCCTCCCTTCCCTTATCCCCATCTTTTCTTTTGTCTTGTAGAGCAAGATAAATTTCTACACCCCATCACCTGTATTTCTTATTTCCCAGCTGCATGTAAAAACAGTTTTTTACATTCATTTTTAAAACTTTCAAGTTCCAATTTCTTTCCCTTTCTCCCTCCCCACCCATCCCCACTGAGAAGGCAAGCAATTTAATATAGGTTATACATATGTAATTATGCAAAAGACTTCCATAAAAGTCATGTTGTGAAAGACCATATTTTCCTTCATCCTATCCTGCCCCCCCATTTATTCTATTGTCTCTTTTGACCTTGTCCCTCCCCCAAAGTGTTAAATTTTAATTACCACCTCCTCCCATTTGCCCTCCCTTCTATCACCCCCCACACCTCACTTATTCCCTTCTCCCCTACTTTCCTCTAGTGTAAGATAGTTTCAAAGCAAATTGAGTATGCATGTTATTCCCTCCTTAAGCCAAATGTGATGAGTAAGCTTCACTTTTTCCCTCTTACCTACCCCCTTTTCCCCTCCATTGAAAAAGCTTTTTCTTTACTCTTTTATGTGAGAGATAATTTGCCCCATTCCATTTCTCCCTTTCTCCTCCCAATATATTACTCTCTCACTCCTTAATTTTATTTTTTTAGATATATCCCTTCCTATTCAACTCACCCTATGCCCTCTATCTATATGTATATAATCCCTCCAACTACCCTAATACTGAGAAAAATCTCAAGAGTTACCAAATATTATCTTTCCAAGTAGGAATGTAAACAGTTCCACTTTAATAAGTCCCTTATGATGTCTCTTTCCTGTTTTCCTTTTCAAGTTTCTCTTGATTTTTGTGTTTGAAAGTCAAATTTTCTATTCAGTTCTGGTCTTTTCTTCAAGAATGCTTGAAAGTCCTCTATTTCATTGAATGACCATTTTTTCCCCTGAAGTATTATACTCAGTTTTGCTGGGTATTAATCTTGGTTTTAATCCTAGCTCATTTGGCTTCTGGAATATCCTATTCCAAGCCCTTTTATCCCTTAATGTAGAAGCTGCTAGATCTTGTGTTATCCTGGTTGTATTTCCACAATATTCAAATTGTTTCTTTCTGGCTGCTTGCAATATTTTCTTCTTGATCTAGGAACTCTGGAATTTGGCTACAATATTCCTAGGAGTTTTTCTTTTTGGATCTCTTTCAGGAGGTGATCAGTGGATTCTTTCAATATTTATTTTACCCTCTGGTTCTAGAATCTCAGGGCAGTTTTTTTCGATAATTTCATGAAAGATGATGTCTAGGCTCTTTATTTGATCATGACTTTCAGGTAGTCCCATAATTTTTAAATTGTCTCTCCTGGATCTGTTTTCCAGGTCAGTTGTTTTTCCAGTGAGATATTTCACATTGTCTGCTATTTGTTCACTCCTTTGGTTTTGTTTTATAACTTCTTGATTTTTCATAAACTCATTAACTTCCACCTGCTCCGTTCTAACCTTTAAGGAATTATTTCCTTCAGTGAACTTTTGGGCCTCCTTTGCCATCTGGTCAGTTCTGCCTTTTAGGGCATTCTTCTCCTCATTGACTTTTTGCATCTCTTTTGTCATTTGGGTGGGTCCACTTTTTACAGTGTTATTTTCTTCAGCATTTTTGGGGTGCCCTTTAGCAAAACATTGACTCATTTTTCCTAATTTTCTCATATCACTCTTATTTCTATTCCCAATTTTTGCTCTACTTCTCTTACTTGATTTTCAAAATCTTTTTTGAGTTCTTCTGTGTCCTGAGACCAATTCATACTTTTTTTGGAGGTTTTGGATGGAGGAGCTTTGATTTGGTTTTCTTCTGTTTGCATGTTTTGGTCTTCCTTGTCACCAAAGTAAGATTCTATAGTCTGATTCTTTTTCCAGTTTTTGCTCATTTCCTCAGCCATCTAATTGACTTCTGAGCTCTTTGTCAAGGTAGTTGTCTGCTTCCAGTGGGGTGGGGGGTGTACTGTCAGCCGCTGCAGTTGCCCCTGCTGCTGCTGTGACTGCTGAGGGTTCCTCTGCCCCCTCCCCACTCAGCCACTCTGGGGCTAGAGTTGGACCACTCCACTCTCCTGCACTGGTCTGGTCCCACAGACTTTTCCCACTGACCTTCCAATTTGTCCTCAGCGTTTTGGTGTCCTGAAGTCTGGAAACTACCACAGGTGTGAGAGATTGTCTCCCCAAGGCCTCCTCAGGTCCTGTCTGTGCCAGCGTGGCCCATGCTGGACTGCACTCTGCTCCCAATGTGGCTCAATAGACACTTCCCAGTACCCTTCCAGGCTGTCTTGGGCTGGAGATTTGCTTCACTTTGTCATTCTGTGGGTTCTGCCACTCCAGAATTTGTTTAGAGTCATTTTTTACATATATTTGGCTGGGCTTGGGAGCAGAGCTCTTGAAAGTCCGTGCTGTTATTCTGCCATCTTAGCTTTGCCCCCCAAAACTGAACCTTTAAAGAAGTGAAACTTGCCCCAGGGTCACATGGCTGAGAAGTATGCAAGGCCTGACTATGCAGGACTATACTGAATTGAAGTCTACTTTCTACTATACCTTGTAGCCTCTGTTTAAGGTTACTCTATTAGATGCAGCTAAATGGTACAATGGGGAAAGTACAGGGCTTTGGAGTCAGGAAAACTTAAAGTTTGAATCCTGTCTCAAGCTTTTACTATCTGTGTACTCCTGGGCAATTTGCTTACCCTCAATTTAGCCTTCATTTTCCCATCTGTAAAATGGAGATAATACCTACCTCACAAGGTAGGTATTTTGGGTTTTTTGTTGTGGTTGTTAGTAAATAGTTATTTTATTTTTTCCAATTACATGTGAAGATAGTTTTCAACATTCAACTTTTATAAGATTTTGAATTCCAAATTTTTCTCCTTCCCTTTCATACCCCCTCCCCCAAAGGGCAAACAATCTGATATAGGTTATACATGTGTAATCATGTTAAATATGTTTTCACATTAGTCATGTTTTCACAGGGTAGTTGTGAGGATTAAATGAGATAATATATGTAAAAACATATGCAAACTTTAAAGAATTGGCTTTTAAATATTAAATATTTGAATTAATTTAAATTAAATATTTAAATATTATTCATTCCACTTTTCCTCCTAAAAAAAGAATTTTCCTATGCAATACCATAAACTTGCTGCTTGTAAGTGGAAAACTGATCTCTGTATACTATTAAAAATATATTTCATGCAAATTTTCCCAGGCTTCCTATGTGTGGAGTTTTAATCCAAAAGAATAAGAAAATCCTCCAACATGTACCTAAGCTCTTTATGTCAGAAGACAATCTCTGGCACTAAAGTTAATAATGTAACTCTTGCCCCCAAATAAAAGAAGGGTCATTTTAAGCTTTGTAAGTCTATGTAAATGTGTTATAATAACAACAGGCTCCACAAATTTGAACCACTTAGAAGTAGTTCAGGGTTCAAGATAATTAAGCTAATGTTAGATGTTCAAATCTTCAGACATTCAACGATCTATTAAACCTTGATTAAGCATCTACCATGTACAGAATACTGAGCTGAATGTAGACATAGAAAGTCCTAAGTGTGCCTGCCTTCAAGTAGTTTGAAGTCTAGTGTTGTGGGTGCTTCCCAGTCTGACTTCCTTGAGAGCCCAGGGGGAATCTTAACCACTATCACATCTGCAAGACTGGAAGCCAAAAAATGAATAGCTAGACTGGAAAGAAAAGAAGTTCATGTGCAAAAGAAGGCTGCTCCCTGGTAGCAGCTGCGGTTACTCAGGGTACCAGTTGGGTTGTTACAATTTTTTAGGCTCATTTAGAGTACACAAACAATCAGCAGAAATCTTTTCTATGGCAGAGAAGAAATGTGGGAAGTATGTAAGCCAAAGGGGTCACAGGAATTGCTTAAGGTCAGATTCCTTCCTGTGGGAAATGTTATTCTCTGTGGTTAGTCTGATCAGAATGCCCTCTGTTGTCAGGAAATCTCTAAGATGGTGGAGGCCCCTTTTAAAATAGAATCATTCATTCTTGTTCATCCTATAATTGTCCATTAAAGAAGAAGGTCAAACACAAACCCTATCACTCTGTTTCCTTGGTCTCAGAGTTTTCTCTAGGGAAAATTTTTCTCCAAAACTCAACAGTACTCATGTTCCTCTACTTCCCTCACACCAGAAAAAGGAATATGATATATATGTAACTGGAGTCAAATCCCACCTATCCCCCATGATGCTCATGTGACCTTAGGCAAGTCACTAATTTGCCTGGGCCTCAGTTTCCTCAACTGGAAGATGAGGTTGGGCTGAATGGCCTCAAAGGCCCTTTCCAGCTCTAGATCTTTGATTATTTGAACTCTGATTATTCAAAACTACACAATGTATACAGTAAAGAGATGCAGACAAAGTCCTACGTGAGAATGAAGGAGGAATAGGTCATCAAATGGAGGGATGATAAAGACAATAAGAGATGTTGTCGTTTAAGTCTTTAGGTTGGACTTTTAAGGGAGGAGTAAGAATTCAATAAAACAGAATATATTCCAAGGATCAGGAACAGTGGGAGGAAGCCACATAAGCAAAATACAGGATGAGGTTACAGACAGACAGTAAGCAGTTCAGGTTTACTGGAACACAGAGTATGAAAAGGAAGTATTCTATATTCAACACAGTATAAATTATACCAGAAAAAGGTTGATGCCAGATTGAGGAAGGCCTATAAATGCTAGGCAAAAGAGTGTGAACTTTATTTGGTTGGCAGCAGGGAAGCACTGAGGATTGTTTAACACAGGTGTGACGTGACCAGACCTAAATTCCAAGAAGATTAATTAATATGGCAATGGTGTAAAAAAAAAAAAAAAGATGGATTAAAGGGGGGAAGTAGAATCAGGAAAACCTGTGGGTACAGTCCAAGCAATTGGTAAGGAAAGCCTATATACTAGGGTGGTAGCAGTGGAAATTAATAGTAAAGGAGAATTGTAGGAAACATTGCAGAGGTAAAATCAACAGGACTTGGTAACTGATTCCATATGAGGTGTAAGAGAGAAGGAAGAGTTCAACATCAAGTTTTTAAAACTATAATGGTATAAATGAATAATGGTTACAAAAGACAGAGTATTTAAGCCAGATCATTGATAACCATAGCATTCATTGCAGCACTTTACATGTCTTCCCCACACAACAACCTTATAATTTTACAGGGTGCTATTCTTATCCCCATTTTATGGATGGGGAAACTGTGGCCCAGCATGCTTAAGTGGCTTGCCCAAGGTCACACACCTGAGGCAGGATTCAAACTCAGGTCTAACTTTCACTCTATCCTCTGCACTACCTAGTTACCACCAAAGATACTCTTCTCCAGATGCTGGCAAGTGGTTTCTGACCAAGGATCTAAGAATTCTCAAGTTTTCTTACCCTTCAAATCCCAGTTGTTTTTTTTTGAACCGGGAAAGTCAGATTTTGAGCACTGAAGCTGAAAGTTACCTTGGAACCCTCAGGTTTTCAAGATAAATTATAGGAACACCTTGGGATAAATCCTTTGCAAATCTTTTGTCAGGGATTAAGCCAGTAATGCTGTGTTACTTGGTGAAGTAGCTCATGTTATCACCAGAGCCCTTTTCTAGTTATGGCAGAGTAAGGCATTCTCTCAACCTGTATAACCATCACCAGTATGCTGAAACCAGCTTGAAAAGGATTCCAGAGCTTCTCAATTGTCAGTGAGTGTTTCTGCATCAGAAATCAACAAACCTACAAATGAGGACTTGATTTACTGTTTTGCTGATTGGACTCTAGATTTAAGAAAGTGATGGGGAAAATGTTATAAAGCTGATCAAACTTAAAATTGTAAATACATTTTTTGGAGAGCTGCTTGTTAAACATTTACCAGCACACCCTTGAACCCTGCCCCTATCTGTACACTAGACAAGAGAATCTAGCCTGCTGGTCATGCCCAAAAGGGAAGTATTGGGCAAGCAAGTACAGCCAGTTCCCATTTAGTAAGCAGATAGCTCTACAGACCTCCCTTTCCCCTAGGGGAGAGGGGAATGGCAGCCTCCATGTGACCCATCCCCTCTTTGGCTCTGCTGCCCTCCAGGCCGAAGAAAGAAGAGGACCCTCTGGCAGAGGTTTGCACTGGTGCTGCTACCAGATGGAGCCAGAGCCCAGCCCAGGGCTGGAGAGTAGGATTTGCATAATGCAAATTTATGTAGAACAAGAACTTGCAATAAATCAATTCCATTTTAAAATTTCAGTTTATACTTTGTGTCCTTCTAGGTAATCATCTTTAAGAAGTTTAAGTCTTAAAATGTTATAAATGTGTTGACCTACAGAATAAGATATAAGATCTTGGAGAAAAAAAAACTGAGGCAGCAGCAAGTTCTCCAAACATAAACTAGAGACATTCAATCAATAAACACTTATTAGTCACCTACTGTGTACCAGCCACTGCGATAAACAGCATTAGTAACTAAGAGAAGCTGGTGTATTTAAATTTCAGGTAAAACTTATAGCAAGGGGAGTTGTTGGGAGAGGAGGTAGCTGCAGAAATACAGGATTCAGAGAACTGATGGAAGATGTTGGGGCATGGAAATTGCTGATATTTATTGGTAACATTTAATATCATTTGGGACTTTAATAAGGGCCAAAGCCTGAACTAATCAGCCAGACTGCTTTGCTTTACTCTAAGAATGCCCTTTTCTGTGTCAGCAACTTCAAAGACCTGTTTAAGACAGGATGCCTGCAAAGAAAGCGGTGGGATTCTTCTCATCTTGGTATCACAGGCATAAAGGAAACTCAGATATCCTGGGATCTTAATTTCCAATTGACTCTACCTTGTCCATTGTCTTGTCTCACTGTGTTTACAACTTATGCAACTAAGAAAATTCCTTTCTCACGGTAAAGTGTATTTAAGCCTGGTCATTCTTGTATCAGACAGTCAGAAGTTTCTCTCTGGCTCCATGATCATGTATCCACTACCTTTAAGGGAATAAACAATTTGAATTTAGCCTGTTTGCCTCTTTTCACCAAACTCTCAGGTCAACATTATACAGGCATCCCACGTTTACAACTACAGTGGGACTTTGGGACACCCTGTTAATCAACACTTTAAAATCTGCAGAAGTTTTTACATATATTTAGTCCAGTTACTAAGGACATTATTTCCATCTTGCACTTGGGGAAACCAAACTCAATGACTTGTCTAGGGTTACACGGGAAGTGGTTGAGATGAGCATTTTAAACCCAGGACTCTGAAGTCCAAAGGTTGCTTTCCACTCTACTACACTGAGGTACACAGGTCTTACCTTGGACAGAAAGCAATGGGAGGTTGCACTGGGAAGCTGGCTTCCCAGGAGGACCACTCATTAGGAAAATTATTTGGAAGACAAGTCAAGCATTAGAGCCTACTATGTACCAGACACTGTGCTAAGGGCTGAGCATACAAAGAAAGCAAAAAGTATCCTTGCTATCCTCAAGGATACATTCTAACAGGGAAGACAACATAAAAACAACTGTATAAACAAGACAGACACAGGATAAACTGCATGTAAACTCACAGGGAAAGCATTATAATTAAGGAACATCGTGAAAGCTGAAACGTGAAAGAAACCAGGAGTCTGGACTGGTGGAGAGAAAGACCATCCTTAAGGACGGTAGTATAACAGTCCAGAAAGGGGAAGGTGAGCTGCCCTACGGTGGCAGCCGTGGGAATGAGGAGGAATTGCCAAAGGAGGTGGACGCTAGGGGACTTGACTGATGAGGTTCCGAGGAAGGGACCAAAAGCCACGGCCCTGGTGGCCGGGGAGGAGAACCTCTAGAGATCTCCAGCATCCTGACCCAGACGGGAGGGCTTTCTGCATAGAGGGGATGAAAGGAAGTCACTGCAGCAGAAAAGGCTCCACATCTAAAGGGCAGTTCTTTGGAGGAGGAAAAGGCGACTGACGGACCGACCACACCGTGACACAACAAGCTCTTCGGGGAGGCTGAAAGGTTTATTCTGAGTAAACCAGACCCAGTTTCCTTTCCAGAGGCAGACGGCCCGATTCTCCCAGACTGCGCAGGGAACGTTTACACTGGGGTTTCCTCCTTCTGCACATCTGATTAACACAGTGACCTGGAGAAGCCCCTGCCCACCGGGCGGGCTGGGGAAGACAATGCGGGCACGGGTTACCTCCAGCTAGAGTCTCGCTGGGCGCTTCCTTAGACCATGCCATCCTTCCCTCGGAGACCTCGGCGCCCAGGGACTGAATTACCGCCTCCATGCCGGTAACGCCCCCCTCCCGCTGGACGCCCAGCTGCCATCTCCTGAGTACTTGATTTCTAAATCCCAAAGTGAGGACAGTCTACGCCCCTCCTCCCCCGCCGCATGGGAGGATCCTCAGACACTCGGGCTGGCTGACCCCCTCCTTTAGGGGGTGTCGGCAGGGTCCGGGGGAGGCCCGTGAGCCGCTCCGGCTGCACACCAGACCCTCTCCCGGTCCTCCTTCTCCTCCGAGCTCACCCGATGCCCGGAGGCATCTCCCAGTTACATTTTACAGAAGGGGAAACTGAGGCACGGAGAGGGGGCACACAGCTAGGACGCGCTAGAGGCGGGATCTGAAGCCAGTCTGTCACAGAAGCAACAAGACAGCTTCAGGAGCGACGTCCCAGGTCAGGTGGCTACTTCTCTTTCCCAGACAGTCCCGGCGGCTTTCTAGCTCCAGGGCCCCTTCTCCCGTTGTGCCCACTCCCACCGTCCTGTCCCTTTAACTGGCGTCGGCTCCGGCGAGGAGCGCTCCGTAACCCCGCCCCCCGCTACACCACGCCCCGCGGGCCTCGTAGGCGCATGAGCAGAACGGGCGCAGGGGGCGGGCCCTTCCGCATTGGGGGCGGTGACCAGCCGTCTGCGCAGGCGCACGGAGCGCCGGCTGCCAAAATGAGGGTGCTTATAGGTGAGTCGTGCCGCGGAGGGGGCGGGAGTCCAGGGAGAAGAGTTAGGAGGTTAGAGAAATCGTAAACCGTGACCCGCCGCCACCCTAGCCTGTGCCCTGGCGGCCTGACCTCAGCCGGAAGCTGACTTTCCTCTGCCCCAGGACTCTGATCACCTCGGCAGCAGAGAGGAGCCGGAGATGGGGGGAGGGGCCCTAGCGAGGCATGGAGGAGGGGGCGGGGCCCGGGGGAGAGGGGAGGGAGAAGATGCTGGAGTTAGAGGGGGCGGGGCCCGGACAGGGGGCGGGGCCTTGGGGGAGAAGATGCTGGAGTTGGAGGGGGCGGGCCCCGGGCAGGGGGCGGGACCGTGGGGGAGAAGATGCTGAAGTTGGAGGGGGCGGGCCCCGGGCAGGGGGCGGGACCGTGGGGGAGAAGATGCTGAAGTTAGAGGGGGTGGGCCCCAGGCAGGGGGCGGGGCCCGGGCAGGGGGCGGGGCCTTGGAGGAGAGTGGGGGGGAGAAGATGCTGGAGTTAGAGGGGGCGGGGCCCGGGCAGGGGGCGGGGCCCGGGCAGGGGGCACCCAGCTGAGGGCCGGCTGCCCTCTGCCAGGCGGTGGGACGGGCTTCATCGGGAGGGCCCTGACCCAGCGGCTGCTGTCCCGAGGACACGAGGTGACCGTGGTCTCCCGCCAGCCGGGTGCCCAGCGCATCACTTGGGTACGTGATATCCGGGGTGGGACCCGCCTCCCCTCCCCGCACTTTCCGGGTCTCTGCGGTCCCAGTCCTTCATTGTTTCTCCTCGAAAAATATATATATCGGTTAAAGCTAAACCTTCGAATAAAACTGAGTTTTTAAAAACTGGTCTTAAGCATCGTCGGCATGGTACGGAAAGAGCCCACATTTAAAGAAGTGTCCCCAGGTACAATTCTCTGTTTTTCTCGCCCTCGAGAATAAGGGGCATCCTTTCTTTAAAGGGTGGTGCGTCCCAGAGAATAAAACTGAGGGGGGGGGAACTGGGGAGAAAACCGTCCTCTTGGAGCATCTTTCTGCTTTCTTTCCGCAGAGTGAGCTCACCCACTCCGGCTTGCCCCACTGCGAGGCTGTGGTCAACTTGGCTGGGGAGAACATTCTCAACCCCTTCCGAAGGTCTCCAGAGCCTGGCAGAGCCCCCTGGTGACGGAGGGAGGGGGTTTCAGGGAGGCCTCGAAGGCCTGACTGCTGTGGGTTTGGTGGGGGGCTGGGGTAGGCAGGGCTTCTGCAAGTGAGCAGACACCCCCACACATGGATCCAGAGGGTTTACTGAGGGGCTGTGTGCTGTGGAAAGGGTCCTCAGCAGGAAGTCTCTAGAAAGCCTAGGGATGAGACAAATGAATGGAAGGAAACTGGAGATCCCACCCTGCAAAAACTGTCTACAGGTGGACTGAGGCCTATCGGAAGGACCTACTCAGCAGCCGTCTGGACACTACCCACATATTGGCTACAGCTATTGCCAAGGCCACACAGCCCCCCCAGGTCTGGGTCTTGGTCACAGGCACAGGTGGGTGTGTGTGTGTATATGTATGTATGTATGTATGTATGTATGTATGTATGTATATATGTATATCACTGATCTTATCTCCCTCTTTGAGGAGAATTGGGGAGGGCTGTACCTTGAACTCTGCCCCTACCTAGGTAAGACAATGAGGTGTGGCTTCTGCCCTGCTGCCATCGCTGTAGGACTTTAATCTCAAGAAAGCAGAAAAGGATGACATTCCTTTCAGCTTCAGAAAGCCATAACCTTACCTTTCCTATCCTATTCTTTTCACCACCACACATGCAAAATAGACCCAATAAAAATGATAATTTTTGAGGTGGTTCAGAGCGGAAGGAAAACCTCTTGGATTCCCTCATCAGAATGAAGGGAGGTGTTATACAAAGAGATGAGCTCTATTTCTGGTATCTTCTGGTATACTTCCTTAAGGAAGTATCAGAAGAGATCCTAGGGGCTCAGGGGAGGGTTACAGAGCTTGTGGGTATCAGTGCAGCTGTAGTCATCAAGAGTGAGAAAAGCAGATGCTAAAGTCACTTGTGAAGGGATAAGGCATGGGGACATTCTTTCTCTGACAGCTTATTACCAGCCCAGCCTGACTGCAGAGTATGATGAGGACAGCCCTGGTGGCAATTTTGACTTCTTCTCAAACCTGGTGTCCAAGTGGGAAGCAGCAGCCAAGCTCCCTGGGGATGCCACACGCCAGGTGGTGGTTCGCTCCGGTGAGGGGGCTAGGGTGGGTTTGGAACTCCTCCTTAGGACTGGAGAGACATGGGTAGGGGAAGCAAATTAGGGAATGTGGGGATGTGTGTTTAAGAAGAAAACAATACATCTCATCTCAGCTTTGGGCCAGTCTTTCAGGCAAGAGCGGTGGGAGGGACAGTGGACCTTGAGGCCTCAGAGTAAGAGGTAACACCAAATTTCCCAACCACTGGTTCTGACAAAAGCCTGAGGCAGAAGGCAATGAAAGGCAGAAAGGGAGGGTTACCTAGAAAAAATGGGAGCAGAAAGTTATCAGTCTAAGGAGCAGAATAAGGACACAGCAGGACTGCCCAGGAGGCTGCTAGGCCTGTGCTGGACAAGGCTCTGATGTGTGCCAGGTGCTGTGCTGGGCCGTGGAGGTGGTGCCATCAGCCACATGTTGCTGCCCTTCCGCCTAGGCCTTGGTGGGCCTATTGGTTCAGGTCGACAGTTCTTTCCCTGGATCCATATTGAGGACATATCAGGGATCCTGGTTCATGCTATTGAGAATGGCCAAGTTAATGGGATCCTGAATGGGGTTTCTCCAGCTTCCTCTACCACCAATGCTGAGTTTGCCAAGGCCTTGGGTGCTGCCTTGGGCCGCCCTGCCTTCCTCCCTCTGCCCAGCCCTGCTGTCCAAGCAGTCTTTGGGCGGGAACGTGCTGTCATGCTGCTAGAGGGTCAGAAGGTGATACCTCGAAGGACTCTGGCCAGTGGCTATCAATATGTCTTTCCAGAGCTGGGGGCTGCCCTGAAACAGGCTGTGTCTTGAAGGGGCTTACCGGTCTTTTTCTGTGACAGGGGCCGTCCTGTTCAGATATTGATCCTGTTAGTATATAACTCATTCCTTAAACATTTTACTGAGGCTCTCAAACTGTGTGTGTATGCACACACACATATAAGTACAAGGTATTTATAATAAAATAACATTAGTAACTTCATTTTGCCCCTATCCACCATTTTATAAAATTAAATTTCAACTTCTTGGAAGTCACCTGATTTTAGAGGTCACGCAATTTCTCCTCCCAACTGTCACCCAACTTAAGGAATGTCACTAAACTGCCTCTCTCCCCTCAGTGTTTCCCCTCTCCACCAGTAAGAAACCAGGTGTCTCAATCCCTATAATCCTGTTTATTTTTCACTCCTTCCAAATTGTTTATTAACTGTATAAAAACCAGTGGTCATTGTCCTTAGCTACCAAGATCCTTGGACCCAATCTGTTTCTGCAGCTGTATATACCCTGATAAATAAATCATTTGTCTGAATGAAACCAGTTCCTTTATTCCACTGTAACAGTTATAACAGTGTGTGTGTGTGTGTGTGTGTGTGTGTGTGTGTGTGTGTGTGTGTGTGTGTGTAAATATACTATTTCATCCTTCACTTTGCTAAGCAACTGTCAGAAATCCCTAATCAGGTTCCTTGGGCAGCCCACCCCCCAGGCTCCTTCCATGGAACTCCACAGCCTGAGTTCATCTTATTACCTCAATTCTCCCTTAAGGTGCACACAGTGCTGAAGTCAACTGCTTTAACCCATTTGGATTTGTCTTGTCTGGACTGGCCACAAGATTCCTTAAATGAGCTGCAATAGTCCTGTTCCAAGCTCTCTTTATTTAGGTTGATCTCAGAGGCCAGAGGCCCGTCCACATAGGGTTCCAGGAATTACACCACATAATACTTTTTTTGACCCTTAAATTTCTTCTATTCCCCTTTCTGAATAGTAAACAAAAATTCCTATCTTTTCAGTCATCCTAGAAACAATGATGTCACTAAATGGGACTATCTCTCCCAGGCAAAGCCCTAAGCCTCCTAGACAATTAAAGAAAACCCATACCTGTGACAAAGTTTATAAAATCCATTCGTTAATATGCTTCCAAGAGAAAATAAAATATCCTCATTTTATAGATGACAAACCTGAAACTTAAGTGAAGTGACTTGTCCACCCACAGTGACAATGAGGAGCTAGAACAGAAACCCAGCATACCACAATGCCTGAACTAAAATGAAGCTAGAGAAGAAAGAACTGATCTTTACCAATACCGTTTATAACAAGATCCTCTCTGTAGACTGATCATTCAAAGCACCAGGTAGTTATAGCCCAGCCCTCAGCAGGGTAGTTAGTGGTAAAGACTTTATTTTGTAAGAATTACAAGAACAATAAAACTTTTCTTTAACGTATAAATAAAACAATGAAGCTGCCAAGCTATCTAGACCTTAAATGGAGAATGTTAGTTTGTAAGGAGCTCAAGATTTCCCCAACAGGGACCGAGAAACCAAGAACTGACCCAGGTAACCTAGTGCAGCATTATAATCAATCCTGTTTCCCAGGGTCCTTAGCACCTGAGGTAGAGCCAGTCTACCTATGTTGGTCCCAAATAATAGGCAAGAATACATTCGTATACCAAGCCTCAACAAAACACATTTAGACATTTTGCAGTTCAAGGAAATGTGTCAACCTATCTGGTTCAGAAACAATCCTTAATGACCTTATAAACAAACAAACATGGCTTGAAATTTTATTTATGGTCCTTATCCTGCTACCAACCACACTCCAAGTATTAGCTTCCCTCCCCAAATACTAAACAAAATCTCTCCCCCAGAGACCTTTTGATGGGCATATAATGATGTCATTAATGGGAGTGCCCATCCCAAACAAAGCCCCCTTCACAAGAGATTCTGAAGATTGGAGTCTTAGAACCCAGTAACCCTATTCCTAGTTATGGTCCCCTTTTTTTAAAAGGAGCCAGAAGCACCTATGCTGGCATGGGTGAGGACTTGGGGGAGTGCCTGAGAATAAAATGTGAGATAAAGAAGCCAGGAAAGGATCTCCAGGGTAGGGATGGGAATAAAACATGAACCTCTGATTCCTAGTCTGTTTCTTTCCTCTCTTGTCCTCCACTCCCCAGAAACATTAGTCATTTGGTAACCAGCTTCCTCCACTCTTTTTCAGG
The DNA here is from genome assembly GCF_028372415.1 of Notamacropus eugenii. Taxonomy (NCBI): domain Eukaryota; kingdom Metazoa; phylum Chordata; class Mammalia; order Diprotodontia; family Macropodidae; genus Notamacropus; species Notamacropus eugenii. The sequence continues at coordinate 8,797,332 of NC_092878.1, forward strand.
TAAACAGATTGCAATCAGGTGACCATCCCTATTCATTATATACATATACCAACTTACACACACACCTTCATACATAATACAGGTGTGTTCCTACATGTGGATTTTAGTGAGTCAAATGATGACCTGTGATCATTTCAGAGATGTTTTATTATCATTCAACTGATTGTGGCTCCCCACTTCTGCAAGTTTAGCCACAGCCACAGTCAGGTTGGAGTTAATAGTCAGTAAGCAAACAAGTACCCTAGACAGAAGCTGCCTTTTTAAATGAACCCTGAAAATATTTTTGTAAACTTAATTATCACACATAAGCCCAAATGTAACTACAGGATACATTTGGATTGGGGGTTGTCTAAAATGGAAACAGCCTGGGATTTCTCACACTAAGGCCAACCTAAGATCTGCTTGGGACAACTTGGATACCAAAGAGTTTCACCTAAAATGAAATGAACTCTATAAACTGCAAATAACCATACCTAGAAACTGGTAGAGCTCCAGGCCCTTTCTCCCCAACAAGAATTTTTATTTCCATCTTATAGATGGAGAAATAAAAGTTTAGGTTTAGCCCAAAGGAAGTTGAGTACCCCTTTGCCAAGGTTACTAGACCCAGGCCTAGAACCCAAGTATTCCAATTCCTAGATGAGCACAATTTTTACTACCTCCCTCCTGTGTCCACATGTAATCTCTCATAACACAAAGACTTCCAAGGTTTGGCAGAACCTAGTACTCCTCCAGTGTCCCTGGGAACCAGTTTATTCACGGAGTGGTCCTGGCCTCCCAACCATCTGGGGCCAGGCAGGCCTGCCAAGCGGAAAAGCGGCCCCCGCTTCCTGCCCCTCCACTTTACCTATGGTTCCCCAGATCTTACTCTTAAGTCAGAAGCAGGACCCAACTGCTCAGATCACCAGGATACACCTTACTGGCAACCCCCATTCACTGAAGGGCTCAGAAATTCAGACTGAGCAGAGCCTCTGACAACTGGTTGAGGTCCCTATTAGAGGGGTTCCGCTGTAGGATGAAGTCCACCTTATGGTCCTGTCCCCAAAACACTTCCAGCAGCTTGTGCCGAAGCTGCTCAGTCTCTCTTGCCCTGCGTAAGCCACTAATTCCCTCATCTTCCTCCTTTTGCTCCTGTTGCTTTGGTTGAATTTCAGATTCTGTCAGGCCCCTGGTGTGGGGTCGAGGCTGAGATCGAGGTCGAGGTAGAGGTCGAGGGTGGGCTCCGGATCGACCCTGAGATCGGGCCCTGGAGCTGGGTCGGGAAGGTCGGCTGTGGGGAGGCCCTCGGCGACCAGCTGAGCGACCTCTTGAAGCCTGCAGCCTGGGAAAAGAGGACCAAGATACTAGAGAGTCGATGGAGAACTGAGACCATTACCTAAATGCCCTTGAAGGAGGAGGAAAAGAGGGGCCATAACCATGGAAGTTCTCAGAGCTGAACATTAGAGAAAAATTAACTCAGTTCCATAGCAGAGCCTGAAAAGATAAAAACTCCTTCTGAAAAGGTCCAGTCCAGAAAAGGCTCACTCACCCTCTAAGTCCTGCCATACCCAAATACCCTGATCAAAAACCTGAATTGTTTGTGGAGGCCCTGGGATATTGTCTGGCCCAGAAAACTTTGTCTCAGAATTCCCTAGAAGAGCAGTTTGTCTGCAAGTCCCTGGCAATTCATCCAAATGTCCAGACAACTGCCCAGAAAGGGATCATGATGCCACCCAGGCAAATGGGGCTGGAGCTTTCTGTAGCCGAGATTGTGTAGGAGGAGGGGACCACAGAGTAGCAAAAGCAAAGGAGCAAGGGAGGGGAAGGTTTGACTGATTACCCATTTGGTTTCTTGAGCAACTCATCCAGGGTGGGGCCCTCACGCCCCAGCGGGTCATCTGGGACCATGAAGATGTTCCCCACAATAGTGAAAGGCAGCAGACTAGGGCAGAGACAGAAGAGATACCATCACTGAAACCATCAAGAACATCCCAAACTTCATAGCCTGCCCCAAGGGATGCTTCACTAGACAACTCATCCCACCAAAACTATTAGGAACCATTTTCAGCCCCAATACTTTCTTATAGCCCCTATCCTCCATTTTTGAGGAAGGTGAGAAGCCCTGTGCCCCACTCTCCAAGAAAGGCTTCCTCACCGCTCTCTGATGATCTCTGCCCACTTCACAGATTCATCTGATAAGTCTCGGAACTGGTCATTGGAAACTATGACGCCATCAGTTTTTTCTGCCAGCTTCACCATGAACCTGCCCACATGAGGTAAAGAGTAATGCATTTATTCATTCCTGGAACTTTTAAAATACCCTCCCCTTCCCTCCAATTCAAATCCTGGGGAGTCCACATAAACACCATGACCTACTCTCACAGATCAAGATTTCTGAAGATGGGCTTCCTCCCATTTACCCCCCTTCACCCCACATTAGGCTATCCATAATCATTTTGATGGAATCCTAATAAAGCTGCCCCCCAGTCCCAACATTCTAACTTCCTTATGGGCCCCACTGAACAGCAGACATATCCTGATTTAACCACACAATCTGGCTTTAGCCACATCACTGCCCCCAGACTCAATCAAAGGCCTCACTGAACAGTGACTCAATATAGCCATTGCGCCCCCCCCCAACTCCCCTACAATATCCTAACTCCCTTAAATATGCCTTATTGCCTCACCAGAACAGCCAGCAGGCATGGCCATGAATCATGCCCCACTAGAACAGCAGGTATGTCCATGTGATGGGAGCCCAGCCACTGCCTCTAGCTAGCCACTGCCCCCAGACCCATTTCTCATATTTCTCACAGAAACAGCAGGATTGTCCATGCACTCAACCACAACCACATCCATCTAATCTCAGACAGGACCACAATAGTCAGCCAATCAGAAAGCAACACTGTCAGGATGCCCAAGCAGGATGTGGACCCCAAAACAATAGAAGGGACTTTCCCTAAGTAGGCACCTGCACAGTAAGAGCAAAACTTGTCCTTTAGGGGAACTTACGTAGAAAGGCTTATTATAATATTATTATACATATATGCCCCCCCAAATGGTTTTTCTGTATGTATTGTAACCACATGCATAGTTCCACTGAGGCTAGGACCCCTCCTCTATTATCAATCCTTTGACAGACCTCTCCTGCCCTTTCAATATCCCTATATTCTGTTATGCAATTGTATCTTTTGCCCTATAAAAATCCCTGGCTTCCTCTGATAAGTTACTGAGAGGTGTCACTCCCAGTAAATGTCTTTGCTTGGATTGGAGATGGTCTGAGTTTGAATTCTTTCCCCCACAACACAACACAACACGAAACCACAATTCCAACCATCTAAAGCACGTGAGGTAAGAACCTGGGGACAAGGAAACACCAAAGAGTCAGCACAGAAGACAGACCCAAAGGATCCTAACACCACTTTGATAAGTGTTTTCTTGGGTTCTCCAGACTCAAGCTCCTGAGAGACCTAATGTGACCAACTTAACTCCTGGGCCCTATCTCAACAGATCCAGGGGCTGCCTTCTCCTCCCCTATACTTTCTGCCATTTTCCTTTCACTCTCTTTTCCTCACCCAGCTCCTGCTTCTTCTCTCTCATTCATTTAGCAATTATTTATTGACTCCCTTATACCCTACTCTGTGCTAGGCAGACCCTACTGTAGAAAACAGCATCATCCCACCCCCGTCCTCAGGAATCTCCTAACACAGGTAGGAGCCATGTCATACTCACACAAGGCAGAATGGAATGGTGAAAAAAAGAGCCGAGTCGAAAGACCTGAATTCCACTAACTGACATTTACTAGCTGTGTGACACCAGACAAGTTACATGACTTTTCTGATACCCACTACCGACCTATGGCATTGTTCTCACATTTCTTTACTAATGAAGACCTATGCAATAATACTGTGAAAATAGTAGAAAGGGCACTAGAAAAAAAATTCAGGTGAGATCTGGATTTGAATCTCACTTACTAGTTATGTGTTCTTGAAGAGTCAATGAACTTTTCCAAGCCTCAGTTTCCTCATCCCCAAAATGGAAAGCAAAGGATCATAGATTTAGAACCAGAAGGAACCTTAGGGCTCATCTTATCCACTTCCTTCATTTTACAAAGGAGAAAACTGAAGCTCAGAAGGTTAAGTAACTTACCCAAGGTCACGTGGCAATAAGTTTCAGAGGTGGAATTCAGACCTTGGTCCTCTGGCTCTCAAATACAAGTCTTGGCTCACAGAGTTGTTGTAAGGTCAAATGAGATGTTTGTAAAACTCTTTATAGAACATTAAGTACTGTGTAATTGTCAGCTACATTAGGTGTTATTATAATAGCCTATTATATATATATGATGTGCCTATAGCATATATATCATACGATATATTATACGTATATAATATATATTATTACAAGCTCAGAGAAAGGAGGTATAATTACATGTTGTGGTATTCAGGGAAAGTTCCATGTTTAATGGTACTGAAATGGGCTTTGAAGGATGGGTAGAGTGTGGAGGGCCAAGAGGAAATGACCAAGGTTTGAAGGCTGGAATGTCCAAGACATGTTCTGGAGATAATCTGTAAACTAGTCCAGCCGGAGCTAAGGGATGTGTGTATGAGAGCAGTGGAAGTTAAGACTGAAAATGAAAGCTGTACTCAGAATGTGGAAGGTCTTCAGTTCTAGGCTAAGGATTTGACAAGGTTTCACAGCCAGTTATTATTGCATATCAGTGACCACAGGGAAAGGAATGGAATTTAGGAGGTGACTGCAAGATGGCTTGAGGTCATAAAAGCCTAAGTGAGGACAATTGAAAGCCTCCTTAGGCAATTCTGGAGATTTTCCAGTACCAGCTCCTAGGGGCCTATCATCTGGCCTCAGACGTACCGCATACACTGGATTGGCTTAGCCCACTGCGGCTCAGAGCTGCCTGAACTTAAATGACTTGCCAGCTTTATTTCACGTGGCCTTTTTAAAACTTCCTACAGCATTTTATTTGTACTTTTCTTACGGAACTGATCACATCTTGCCCGGTATTATAGTCAAATGTTTCTGTTTCTTCCTTATCATTTTACAGACTGTGAGGTCGGGCAGGAGCAAAGTCTACCTCCACAGTATCTAACATCCATCCCTTTTTCTCCACTCAGACTATCACCACCCTAATGCAAACACTCCTCGCGTCACCCCTAGATCATTACAATAACCCTCTAAATGGGTCTCCCTGCCGCAAGTCTTTCCCTCCTACTTTTTCAGGATTACTATACGTCATTCCCCTTCATGAACTCTTCAGTCCAGACAAACTGGCCTTTCCACTATACCTCACATTGATGGGTGTGAGGAATAGTAGGGGAGCTTGGACCCCAATTTCAAGACCACATTTCTCTCTAGACAAACTCTCCTTGACAGTTTTCTCCCCCAGCCCAAGCACACTCTGCCTAGCAATAATTCATGAGTAGGCCCCCAGTAAACTACCTTTCCTCATCATAAGAACAAGCTGACCTCTAAGGAGTTCTGTTGTAAAAACAGGACTAAGTGGTAACCACAGAATTATCATGTATTGATTCCCAGTTGTTCAATGCAGAAGTCAAGCTATACACATCAACTCTCAAAGCTATCTTGCTACAGACATAAGGGACCAAAAATATACCCCTGAGAAGCCCCTTGCCCTGGTTTCTGCCTCTGACCAAGGCTGTAGATTATCACCTAATTAGCATATCTGCCAGATAATCCACTATTTTTCCTATATAAACTTTAGTATCACTCCAGTTAAATTGCAAGTTCCCTAAGGAGCTCTGCCTACCATATTGGCATTACAATAAACCTTTGCCACATTGACTTATGGAGTGCTTGAGTCTGTGAATTCATTCCATGGGATCCTCTCCTGTACTTCAGTCCTCCAGGGGTCCCTGAATTCCCCGCCTCAAACTGCATCAACACTCCACAATTTCATCTCTCCAAGCCTTTGCATAGGCTGTCCCCTGCCTGGCAAGCACTCCCTCCTCACCTCCACCTCTTCAAATTCAAAGCTTAACTCTACTGCTACCTCTTACAAAAAGTTTTCCCCTGATCTCCCCAGCCACTAGCGCTTCTACTTCAAAATCACCTGGTATTTGTTTTGCATATATCTTAATATAAAAGCAGCATGGCTCAGTAGGTGGAAAGCTGGCCTCAGATTCAGGAAACTGGGTCCAATATCCGTTTCTGACACCCACTGGCTCTAGGACCCAGAGCAAGTTATATAACCTCTCAGGGCCCCAGACAACTCTCTAAGACCACAAATAGCTCAGAAGGTAGAGGTAGATCCCTAGATAAATGAAATTAGAGAACTGCCCAGCCTCAGACACTTGCTAACAGTGTGACTCTGGGCAAGTCACTTAACCCAGTTTGCCTCAGTTTCCTCATCTCTAAAATAGGCTGAAGAAGAAAATGACAAACCACTCCAGTATCTTGGCCAAGAAAACCCCAGATGAGGTCATGAAGAGTAAACTGAACAGTAACAATTTTACCACCACAAAAATATCAATCTGGGAGGGGAACGCACACCCTCAGTTTCCCCGAGGGTACAAAAAACAGTTGCTATTTATATTCATTGAGGGACAGTGCATTTAGAGTTGGAGGCTATTTTGGCCATACAAAGAAAACCACAATGACTGGAATTTAAAGGCTTAGTCAAGTAGCTTCATCTGAAACACAAAGTGTTTTTTAAAGCCTATTTTTCTAGACTACATTTCAAGAAATCATAAATGAAAACTGATTTAGCTCTCTCAAAATAAATAATATTTTTTAAAAAATCGAGCCCCACAGGGCGACCAACAGAAGATGATTAGGATGGTGAGGGACCTTATAGCACTGAGTTGGAGGAACTGGGAACATTTAGCCTAGAGATTAGGAAGGATGGGAAGGCTGGCTCAAGATACAGAAGGAGAGACTGTTCTGCTGGGAGGCCAAGAGCAGAGAGAAAAGCAAAGGATGTAAGGAGCAGAGAGAGTCACTTCCTAAAATTTACAGCAGTGAAGCTCAATGTGAAGAAAGATGTCTACGGTAAATCTGGACAGCTACCAAAAAGCAGGGACATCTATCACCTTGCTGACAAAGGTCTGTATAGTCAAAGCTATGGTTTTTCCGGTAGCATTGTATTGCTGTGAGAAATGGGAAATAAGGAAATCTGCGTGTCCCGGAATCGACTCTCTCGAATGGTGGTGCTGGATGATGAGATTAGCGGAAACCTTTCCGGGGATAACAACTGCAAGCTGGAGAAGACTTTGGAGAGTCCCTTCAACAGCAAGGAGATCAAATTAGTCCATACCTAAAGAAATTAATTCAGGCCATTCATGGGAAGGCCAAATACTGAAGCTGAAGATTACACTTAGATCACATAATGAGAGGACAGGACTCATTGGAAAAGCCCTGATGTTGGAAAAGATTGAAGGCAAAAGGAAAATGGATGGCAATGGATGAGATGGATAGTATCATGAAAGGAATGATCATGCTTGGACAGACTGTGAAAGATGGTGGAAGACAGAAGGACCAAGACATGCTATGTGATCTGTGGGATCCTGGAGAGTATGCTGAGATTGAATACTGAATAACGATTTTCCTAACAATTAGTGCAGCTTGAAAGTGAAATGAGAAGTTCTGGGAGGTAGTGGGTTCCCCCTCAATAGACAATCTTCTCTACTACTCCCCCAAGCTTTGACTGGAAGACAATTTTTTGCTCAAATACAAGTGGGCGTATCACACTATAAGGGTAATCCTGAGTAGTTAGCCATTTCCTTCTTAGCTCATGTTACAGGTAAAGAACTGAAACTGGGTTAAGTGACATGCCCAAGGTCACATAGTAAGTATCTGAGATCAGATTTGAACTCAGGGAAGATGAGTAGTCAGGGCTCAAGCCATCTAGCTCCAGCCAGCCATCTAGCTACCACTGAGTTCCCTTACCACTATGAAATTTAGTGCTTCTCTCAAGCTGGCTGAACACTTCTCCATTCATCTAACCTTTCATGTGTGGATTGAATTAATGAGTGAAAACAATCAGAGCAGATTTCTGGCCTAAGAAAGGATCATCAGATATCTGAGATGGGATCAGAGATGCTTGTGTTCAAGGGACCTCAAGGAACTGAGAAGCCAGCCCCTACATCCCTGATAGGAGCTAGATTCATCACTAATCGAATTAGAAGGACCTTAGGGTCCAAGCCCCTCATTTTCCAAATGAAGAAACTGAGCCTTAGAATCTTGGTGGTAGCCCACAGATTTCATTCTAGTCCTGTCTTCTTTTGGCTCTTCCTCCAGAGCTCCTAAAACACTCTATCTCAAAAAAAAAGTTTCCTTCTCGAGAGAAATTGATGGTTCTCCCCTAATCCCAGTGACCACAATGAAAAGTATGTATTCCTGGCATTTTTGCTGTGTTTCCAGAGAGGACAGAAGCAAGTCTCACACACACACACACACACACACACACACACACACACACACACACACAAGAGGACTTGGGGGGAGAACTGAGACTGGCACAATTGTAAGTCTTTCTTTGTACTTCCCATACTTAGCCCAGTCTCTGGATCATAGCACTTAATAAATTGCGTGTTGACTGTCTTAAGTGACATGACAGAAGGGGCATTGATATCAACCTTCCCCAACTTGAGCTGAGAATAGGTTCTTCTAACCTCCCCTCCTCCATGGTTCTCTCTGCCCTCCCTTCATTCCCCTGTCACCAAGGCTAGGGCTTTGGGGGTGGGGAGTACCTGTCATCATAGGAGGTAATCCTCTTCCCTTCCACAATTCGAGAGGGGGTGACAAAGAGCAGCCTGAGGGACTGTAGTTTAGTCAGGAAATGACGTTCTGTGGGGGAGGGATCCAGATGAGGGTGGGAAGGGATTGAATGGCCTGGTTAGTCCCTGGGTAGGGAAGGTAGGTAGTGGGTAAATAAGAGTCTTGGGGTGAAACTCTGCTCACCTTTCACTTTGGCATCCTTCCTAAGACGACACTGAGGCACAAAGACAGTGATCTCCCGGTGCCCCCGATCCCAGAAATACTGCACAGCTAAGGCAATGCCCCGGCAGGAGAAGAAATGCTGGAGGCCATGGCTGAGAAAGCAAAGAGCTGGGATTAGACTGGTGTCCACGTTGAGAACAAGGCACTTCATCCATACCCCTGTGTCTAAGGCATCCTCCAGGGGGCTCAAAGAGAGCAGACAGACCTATCTTTGGATATAACAAGAAGCAACCAGTGAGACAGGAAAAAAAATATCACTGGCCACAGAGTCCAAAGTGCAGGATCTAGTGCAATCTCCTCCCCATTTTACAGGAAACTGAGGCTGAAGTTAAATGACTTGCTCAAGGTCCCATAGGTAGAAAGTGACAGAGCTACCATTTGAAAGCAGGTCCTCTAGTGCCAAAATCAGCACTCTCTATAGGCAGTCTCTTAGCCTCCACAATGTAATGCTGAAGCCACCCTCGGTGTCTTTAGTGAAGCATTATCTTTACAAATAATCTGAGATCAGTTTATCTAGTAAACAAGACAGAGAGGGAGGCTTTCCCAAAATCACATAGCAAATGAATCACTCTGCTGAAACTAGAACCAAAGACCCAGATTGAGATTTCAGTCCCTTTCCCAACTAGCCACATTACTGAAAACAAGTAACATCATATCTCTGCACCTCCATTTTCATTTCTTCACCTACAAATGACAATAATCAGGGGGATGTTGACAAATGTTTAACAACCAGCTCTCTCGGGGGGAAGACATATACCTATAACACATTTACATTTGGTCTACATTATTAGCATTTTCTGGGTTATTTTCTTAAGTCTAGACCATGAACAGAACAGTAAATTAAGCGTTTATTTGTAGCATTTGCCAATTTCTGTGGGATAAATGCTCACACTGAAAATCTAACCCTTCAAGTTGGCTACCAGGACAGCACTGAAAAATACTTTCACTACCTAGTTCACCATGTGGCTTCAGGTGCTTTGCTGGAATCAGGAAAACCTGAGTTTGAATTCCATCTGGACAAGTCATTTAATCTGTCTGCCTCAGTTTCCTCCACTGTGAAATGAGGATAATTAAATAGTATATATCTCATGGTCAGTAAGAGTACAAGTAAAGCACTTCACAAATCTTAAAGTGCTGTATAAGTGCTAACTATGGTTAGGATGACTATTATCATTTTCTTTAAGCCCTCCCTAACAGTGCCTTCAGGCTGGAGGTCAGAAGAGTACTCACTTCATAGCTATATTGCTGCCATCGAGGACAACATGTCGAAGACCTGTTGCACCAGGAACATTGGTGAGGTTCAAGGAAAACGGCATCTTCAAGGCCTCCAGAAAGCGCTGGGTTTTGGTCACCTCACAGCTGCCACCAGTGTTGCCACCTAAGCTTCCTTTGGGAGTCTCCTGCTCCTTAAGTCCCACTGACTGCCCATCCCCAGGCTTTGGAGAAACAAGCCATGTGGGCTGAGCCCCAGGTAGAATGTTGGGCCCCACTGGTGGGGAGGATTCTCCATTGTTGAGCTGAAGGAGGGGCGTTAGGGGGCCCCTCCACTGCTGGTCACACACCACTGCCTGAGGAGAATGGCCATAGGAATCAGCTGCAGCCTGTTTCACTCCTCGGAGGAAGTCAGCCTTGACAGTGAGTGGGCTCGGGAATTGATCTTGGCTCTGGGGCCCTTCTCCTTGAGACATATCATCAGGTTGATCCTCTCTTTTTAAGGCCTTTCCTTCCAGACACCATAATGTGTCCTGGTCCTCCTCCCTATTATGTCCCCTTTTCCCACAATCCCTCTGCCCAAGGGGCCCTTCTCTGTCCCATTCTCTCCCCATAGTCAAGTCATCCCCATTCCAATCTCTCTCCCCAAGGAACCCATCTTTCCCCCAGTTCCTTTCCCTAGATAGATAATTTCTTTCCTCAGGGATCCCTTCCCTCCTCCAGTTCCTCTGCCCAGGTAATCCCTCCCTGGGACTCCCTGGTCTCTCCAAGTTTCTTTGCCCAGAGAAATTCTGTGTATGGGAGTTCTGTTCCCGGACCAGTTCTCCAATCCTCCTGGAATCCTCCTCTCCCGTGAACCACAGTCTTTCCCAGTCTCTCTCTCCAGGATCAGAAGGCAGACACTCTGCCCTAGCATAAACCCCTTCCTTAACCCCTTCCTGGTCAACAGACCTGGTGCCCAATGAGACAATGTCATCCTCTCTGACTTCTCTGCCCTCACTCGAAATCTTTCTAACAGGGTCCTCCCAAACACCATTCCCCAAGAGAACTGGGCTCCTCTCTTGCCCCTGAGGAGGTTCTGGAAGTCCTTGCTCCCTACCTGCCTCTCTTGCCAAGTTTAACAGCCACTCCTGGACAGGCACTGGCAAATCCAGGAGAGCCCTGGATTGCTCATCCCCATACCTCCCAACCAGGGCCTTGAAGGCCTGAGTCACTTGTTCCCCAGCACTCTTGGACTGTGGACACTGGAGACCACCTTGCCTCAGCTTCCCTAACAGATCTTCCATCCTGCTTTGGGCCATAACAAAGGCTTCGATCAGGCCCCCCAGTAACAGAGAGCCTGGGGCTTGGGGCACCATGTGAGCTGAAGTACCCCAACACAGGCAGTCCAGGAAAAGACCCCCAGCACCAAAGAAGACACAGTGCAGGGCTGCAGGGTAGCTGACTTCCTCCCACACCTCTGGATTGCAAAGGCCTTTCAGGTACTCCTGGAGGAAAGGAAAGGGAAGGAATCATTCTTCTAGCTAATTTCTGTCCTTCTGGTCTGTCTACGCACTCTTCACGCCCTCCCCCCCAGAGCTTCCAGTATTGTGGCTACACACACACACACACAGACACAGACACACACACACACACACACTCACTCACACACACACACACACACACACACACTCACTCACACACACACTCACACACACACACACACACACACACACACACACAACACACACACACAGAAGGGGGAGGGAGGTGGTGCCGTTTAGGAAGGAGAAGGAATCTCAGCTCTCCCTCCCCACCCCAGCCTCTGTATAGAGAGAAGTTGAAACTTGGCAACCTGCAAGAAATGAAACCAAAAATCAAAAGGCAGCGAGAGCCAGGAAATCCCCGAGCGATGGGCCAGAGAGGCGGAGGAAGTGGACGAGGGACAGCAGCGACTCCGGCCAAGGGGAGCCTCTCCAAGAGCAGGACCACGGGCCCTCTGGGGGACCTTCTCCCCCCCTCCCACCCCCACCCCCCCAGCCCGAGGGAAGGGGAAGTGTCACCTTGGCTCTGCCCACGTTCTCCCGGGGCCCCTCCAGCTGCAGCCAGATGTGGGGGCTCCCCGCGCAGGCCTTCTCAAGGACACTCAGCCGCACTCGGAAGATGCGCTCCACCTGAGGCCGCTGTTTCAGCACTACGTCCTCCGCATCGGCCAGCACCGTGAAGCGGTCCGTGGTCCCAGGAGCGGCCCCCGACGGGAGCATGGTGGCCGGGCCAGCCCTGACAGCGTGGGAAGAAGCCAGGCTCAGACATGGCAGCCCCTCTGCGCGAATCCTCCCCGCTCCCAGGATCGGATCTGGCTCCAACGTCATAGCCCCGAACCTCAAGTCCCACAGGGTTAGCCAACTACGCTCCGCCCCTATCCCCCCAGCTGACCCCGGGGACGGTGCTCCTGGTGGTGGTCCTGGCTGCCCCGTCGTGGGGCTGTCCCATCCAGGGGCATAAACCTCTGCTGCTCTCTCGGGCTTTCTGAGTCCTCGTCTCCTCGGTCTCCCCTAGTACTTCCATCCCTCCCCTGGGGAGAAATGGGAAGGTGGAAAGGCGCTGATCCGTCTTGGCTCCCGGAGTACCTAGAGCTTATGGCCAGCGATCTCGGTGTCCTACAGCTCGTGAGCCCGAAGCTCCCGCCCTGGAGGTAGAGGGGCAAGAGGGAGCAGGTCTGGAGTTCCACCGGACCCTGGCAGACCCCAGGTTCCTGACTGTCTCACGTACACAACTGCTTTCCTCCTCACTTCCTGGTCAGGGGAGGAGTTTTACTCAGCTCCACCCTGGGGCTGACCTGGCCCTGGCGACTTTGGGTCTCCACCCAGGCTGTCAGAGGGCGGGGGCAAAGGGGTGATGGGGAGGAGGGCGGAAGACGACCAGAGGCTCGCTCTAGCCTGTCCCTATTCCTGTCCCCCGTCCATCTTCCCTCCTTCCATCTTTTACTTCTGACTTCTTCCTGCCCTTGCCTTTCTCCTTATTTTCTCTCTTCTTTCTTCCTGCCTCAGTTTTCCATAATTCTCCCCTCTGCCAGCCTCCCCTAGTACATTGTTTATAAATTGGAAATGGCATCCTAGAATCCTAGTACTGTAATATCTGTTGATCTGAATTTTAGAGCTAACCGGGTCCTCAGAGATTATCTCATCCAACCCTCTTCATTTTGCAGAAGAAAAAACTAAGCCCTAGGGGTCGTTACTCGGCCCAAAATCAGGTTCCCAGAGTGTGATCCAGGGACCCTGCGGAGACAGGGGAGGGTGATAAGGGTGAGGGCCACAAGGCCAAACTATTTTCATAAGAATACTGACATTTTAATTTCTAATACACTAAATATCCGTAGATACAGCCCATAGAAACAAAAGCTCTTGGAGAATCCTTAATAATTTTTAGGAGTTTAAAGGGGCCCAGAGACCAAAATGTCACGGCGTTCATTAGTGGCAGAACCTGGCCTAGAACTCATTCATGTCTGCTGGTTCCTGGCTTACTTTCCTTTCCAGAACTTTAATTACTTGGGAAAAGAGATGGCTACCCCTTTCCACAGCTTCCTATGATTCTCAGTACAAGAAAAAGATATTAGGGAGAGCTGGGGGCTGGGGAGGAGTGCATGGGAAGGAGGGGGAAAAGAGAATGGGGCTTATTAAGGGAGCAGGATCATCAAAATTTATCCCACTAATATCTACGCATTTTAGGTTTGCATAGCACTTTGCATGTTATCTTATTTGTTAAGGATGAAGGGGAGAGAAAGGCAACATTACATTAACATCAACAACCAGGTGTGTAAGGAGCTGGGGACAGAGGGAGAAGCCCCTCATCCACACTCCTATCTCTCATCAGCTCTAGCTCCTGCCTCACTGGCTCTCAAGGACTTTCCCTGGGGTCCTGGCTATGCTCCCTCTCATTCCTCCTCCTTTTCCCTCTGTTCCTTCCTGGGGCCCATTGGCTGTCTGTTGTGCACTCTGCCAGAGGGGAGGGATCCGTAGCAGTGAGTGGCAAGACACAGAGACACACAGATCCTGTGGGTCCCAGGTAGAGATGGAACAAGAGATAGATAGACCAGTTGACAAGGAGACTGGGGCAAAGAAACAAGAGGGGCAGTTAGTATAAGACCAAAGAGGCAGAAGAGGGCAGGAAGGAGACTATAGGAGGGAGAGAAACTGAAGGAGGGAGAGCTACAGAAAACAAAAAGAGGTATAGAGGGCTTCATTCCTGTAGGGCAGGAGATAAAAGTGGTCCTGGACACTGGGAAAAACCAGCTGAGCCCGTAATGTCTTTCCTGACACTTGTACTCCTGGCTTTCGGATCTGGTCAGGCACAGGAAGGGACAGAGCCTGTCCTGTTGGAAGGAGAATGCCTTGTGGTATGTGAACCTGGCCGGGCAATGGCAGGAGGTCCAGGCGGCGCAGCCCTGGGAGAGGCTCCACCAGGGCGGGTGGCCTTTGCTGCTGTCCGGAGCCACCATCATGAACCAGCTGGAGAAACAGGCAATGGCACCAGTGGCGCCATCTACTTTGACCAGGTAACATTCTTCCCCTACCACATCCACCCCACCTGCTGACCCCTGAATGGAGAGGAAAACTGGCTTCTATTCTGAGTCCCACTCAGTCTTCTACCCTCCCAGAGTTCATCTCTTCTTCTCTCTTTAAGAAAACCAGCCCAATCGCCATTTCCTACACCTTTCTCCCCTTTCCCCAAGTAGTCTTATTCAAGAGTCTTCCTTACCCCCTTTACCCCATTCATCCATTCCTTCCCTCTACTCCCCACCCTTTCCTTTTTTTACACCCCACCAATTCCTCTTTCTCACCCTTCCCATAATGTTTTTTTCCTGACCCTCTCTCCCTCTGCCCAGGTCCTAGTGAATGAAGGCAATGGCTTTGACAGGGCCTCAGGCTCCTTTATTGCCCCTGTCCGGGGTGTCTACAGTTTCCGGTTCCATGTGGTAAAGGTGTACAACCGCCAGACAGTTCAGGTGAGCCCAGAGCCCTGCTTCTCCTAAAGTTCAAGGAGAGGAAGAGAGAGGCAAAGGCAGTCTGGATACACCCAGCCCCATCCCTGACTCACACTGGGTTTCTCAATTCTAGTTTAGTCACCTGCCCCCACTTTAAGACAGTGTCCACAGGACTCCATAGGAGTCTGGATCACCTCTGTCCAGTAAGTAGGGCTGGAGATCCTGGCAAAGTCCAAAGGTCCACTTCTAAAGGTTGAGTGGCAGTTGTAGGCCAAGTCAAGGGAGATAGAATATATGTAGCCCTCCTGGCCCAGGGAATTTGGAATCCTGGTACAGGGAGCCTTAGGGTCACTAAGATCATAGACACAGAACCTAGTTAACCCTTGCTCTCTCGGAAGGGCTAAGATTTAGAAGGAAGGAGACAAGCATTTATTAAGTGCCTACTATGTGCAAGGCCCTGTACTAAGTTTACAATAACCCTAAAAAGTAGATGCTATTATTACGTCATTTTACATTTGAGGAAACTGAGTGAGACAGAAGTCAAGGGTCTTACCCAGAGTCACATAGCTAGTAAGTGTCTGAGGCTGGATTTGAACTCAGATATTCCTGCGTCGAGGCCAAGTGCTCCATCCACTGAATCACCTAGCTACCTCAGAAATGATGAATGACCCCACTGAAAGAGTCGCTATACCAAAATCCAAAGATTTCTTAGACTATGGGGGGGGGGGGGGGTCCCAGGGTAAAGGGCCTAATTACCCCAAATTCACCCTTCCCCAGGTAAGCCTGATGCTGAATACATGGTCTGTGATCTCAGCTTTTGCCAATGACCCTGATGTGACCCGAGAGGCGGCCACTAGTGCTGTGCTCTTACCCCTGGACCCTGGAGACCGAGTGTCCCTGCGTCTCCGCCGAGGGAACCTGCTTGGTGGCTGGAAGTTCTCCAGTTTCTCTGGCTTTCTGATCTTTCCTCTCTGAGGGAAAGTACCACCCTCTCGGCTTGCTACCCTCCCTACTACCCACCTCCACCCTCCCCCACCCCACAAACATACCCTGAATTCCTTCACTTCTGTTCACCTTCTTCTTGGAATGCAGGAATGTCAAGGGACTTTCTTCAGGGGAAGGGACTTTAATAAGCCCTGGGTCTCTAATATTCATTCATTTCAAAACCAGCAGTACTATCCCTGGAACTGGGAGTATGACCTTATATTCTACACCCCCAAATCATAATGCAAATATAGCTAATCCTTTAGATAAGTGTTATTAAAAGGACAATTTCTTTTCCCAAAAACTGTCATCTTACTAAAAATCCAGGACATGTAGCTGACATATTCATTTCCTATTCTTCTGCATGAGAACAAGTGCCAAACCCTCCATGATAAATAAATGAGTTGACTGCAGGTGTAAAGCCAGTTTTGTCGTCAGTATATCCCTCTGATTTCAGCCTAACCTACCCCTCTCTCTCACCCATAATGCCCCACTTTGCTCTGTATTTGCATCAGTAAAGAAAATGCTACTAATTCCTTGTCTCTACTGCCCTCCCCAAAACACACATCTCCCAGCTATATTTTGGGACAGGTGGCATAAACTGGCCTGACAGGAACCCCACAGAATCCCAGATGGTACCAGCCCCAGAGTGCATGGAAACTGCTTCCTGTAGAGAGAGCCAGCTCCTGGGTGCTGCCCAACTGCTACGTGGTATTTGGTCTGGTCATGGGGTTAGTCATGGTGGGGGCAGGAAGAACAAGCTGAAGCTAGAGGAAGCCCCCAGGTGGGAATTCAGGCCCAGGGTATCAGAATGGAGCAGCCCCACACCAAGGACCCCACGTGACCTTCCTCAGTAACAATAGCCAGCATTGGTAGGACATTCTGAAGTTTGCAAAGCACAGTACATATGTTATTATCTCATTGGATCCTTACAACTAACTAGACTGTGAAGTAGGTGCTATTATCCTCATTTTAAAACCAATGAGAAAACTGAGAACTAGAGAGATTAAGCCAGGGTAGGGAACCTGTTGCCTCGAGGCCACATGTGGCCTTCTAGGCCCTCAAGTTCTGCCCTTTGACTTCAGAAGTTTGGATTCAGTCAAAGGGCCAAACTTGAGGACCTAGAAGGCCACATATGGCCTTGAGGCTACAGGTTCCTCACCCCTGGCATTAAGTGATTTGCCCAATGGTCACTCAGTCAGTGTCTGAGGCAGGATCTGAACCTGACTCCCAGGCTAGCTCTCTCTCTCTACAACAACATCCTCAAGGCTGAATAGCACCCTACTTGGTTGACCACAAGATGTGTTCATCCCATTTGGGTTGGCCTAAAAAGAATGGGAGAGTGGGATGGAGGAATACAAGTCATAAGCCTTTGACTCTCTGGGAGAAGCTAGAAAACAAGGAAACAATTCTGGCAGATCTGAAGGCAGGAATTAAGGGTAATCAGATGGAAAGGATGACTCAAAAAGTCTTCTCCCTATCCCTCCCATTTAACTCTTAACTCCTCAAGAAGGAGCTGGGAGTATTGAAATGAGGCATACTGGGGAAGGAGGAGGTAAGGGGACACCATAGAAATCCAATCAAATAAGACAGCTTCTAAACTAAGGCCACTCACTGCAGTAATCCGAATGAGGGCTTTATTTCTTGGGGTTCTCAGAGACTTTTAAATGAGATTTCACCAGTTTCTCCTACCCATTACAATTCTTATGTTTGTTGGCAAAGGCCTCTCCAAATGAGTAATTCTCTGTAAATAATCCTTCCCGCTAGTAGGAGAAGGAGGAGAAGATCCATGCCTAAGACTTACGTGTCTCAAAAAGATTTATTGGTTAGTTTTTATAGATGGCTCAGACCCTCGCTGTGTGATCCTGGGGAAGTCACTTAACCCTGTTTGCCTTGCTTTCCTCATCTGCAGGAAATGGCAAACCAATTCAGTATCTTTGCCAGGAAAACTCCAAATGGAGTCACGAAGAGTCAGACACGGTTGAAATGACAGAACAGCAACAGAGAGACTCAAAGTGATGGAATCCTAACAAAGCTGCCTCCAGCCCCAATATTCTAATTTCCTTATGGGCCTCACTGAACAGCAGGCATATCCTGATTTAACCACACTATCTGGCTTTAACCACACCACTGCCCCCAGACTCAGTTACAGTCACTGCCTCTAGCTAGCCAGATCTAATTCACATATTTGAACAGGTGTGTTCTTGTACTCAACCACAATCACATCATCCATTTAGCCCAAGACAGGAGCACAATACCTAACCATCTGGACCAGACAGGACCACAATAGCTAGGAATCAGAAAACAGCATGGCCAGGATGTTTGACCATCGAACCACAGAAGGGATTCCTCCCCTATTACCTAATTCCTTGACAAGCCCCTCCTGCCTTTTTAATATTCATAATTTCTGTTATGTAACTGCATCTTTACCCTATAAAAATCCATCTTGCTTTCATTGAAGTTGGTTCAGAACCTAGCCTGCTTCTGAGGGGCATCAGTCCTCAATAAATGCCTGTACTTGGATTAGAGGTGGTCTGATTCTGAATTCTTTGAGACAGTGCCTCCATGACACACCATGAAACTGAAACAAAGGAATGTCTTCCAGGTCTGTGTCCTGATTAGAGCGAAAAGCTCTCATTGGATTGGAGCTCCAAAGATGGCCTTTCAGGTGATGAGTTAGGGGGTGTTCCCCACATTTCTTGGAGGCAACCCTTTTCCAAGGTGGCAATTGGTGAGGAAGCAAGGTTTTACCTCTACTTTCAGATCTATACTTTGAGATCTTGGAGCATTATAATTGCTTGAGAAGGATGGGAAAGTCTTTATTTATCATCCTAGATGCTATGGGATCATTTGGGCAAACAAATGATGCAAGCAAAAGACATTAAGAAGCAATTAAAAATTATGTAGGTAAATAAGTAATATATTGATAAAAAGCAAGAGTAGTTAAATGAGTAGTGAATGACTGATAAAAGCAGATATATTCCCAGGAAGTTCTAGCTCTTAAGTACTTGACCCATTGCCAGGATGAAGACCTTGGATTGTTTTCTCAAATGAGAACTCAAAATCCTTCTAACAGATGTACTTAGAGTCTTGTTCCTTGAGTCAAATGAAACCAATCAATTAACCAACAAGCGTTTATTAAGAGCTAGGCACCGTGGTGAGCACTGGAGATACAAAGGAGTTTACACTCTAATGGGGGAGGGACTACATGGATATAAACAGGTACATACAAGATACATACAGAGTCTAAGGAAAATTGAGATTCTACTTATGAATACCAACAAATTCTACAGAGGATGGGGAGACAAGGTAAACTCCTAATACACGAGTCCCCTAGAACGGGGGGAAAGGCCTCAATTAGCAATTTAGCCACATTTAATTACGGATGCATGTACACCAAAATCTACAGCAAGCAGTATCAATTGATTTACATTCCCAGAGGAAGGACAGCACTTGCAGTTACAAAAGCTCTAACAATCATCTTTAGAAGGGTCACAGCAACCGTGAACCAGACGTTATATAATGAAGTACACTGTAGTTTAATGGACCCTGCAACAACTCAGAAGACAGCCTGAGTTCTGGTTCTGGCTCCAGCACCTCATGAATCATATGACCTTCCTTAGGCCAGTCATTTCACATCTCAATTTTCTTCAGTTGCAAAATAAGGATTTTAGGTCCCTTCTAATCCTAACATTCTAGGCAGAGTACTTTAATATGTTGTGGAAACGAGCCATTATATTATCTTGATTCACAGGATCACAGATTTAGTTGGAAGAGACCTTAGAGGTCATCCTGATTTTACAGGTGAGAAAATTGAGACACTCCCCCCACCAAGAAGTGAGTAAACAGGCCCAAGGGCACTCAGGAAGTATGTGGAAGAGACCGAAATCATATATATATGTATATATATATGAGATATATATATACCCAAGTTCTGACTCAAAACCATGAGCTCTAGCCACTAGCAAGACAGCGTTTCTTCTTTCCCCCACCATGTGCAGAGGTGAAATAACTACCCTCACCTTATCCCCTCAAGCTGAAGCAATTCAGTTCTAAGCTTGCCTTCCCTCCTCCTTCTTCCCTCAACTCTAGGGGTGATATCACATGGGGAGCCAAGGGGAGAGGCAAACTTCATTCTGATCTTGCAAATTCATTTGGCTGAAAACTAGAGTGGTGGGTATACTCCAGTGAGAATCTGCTGGGACAACTGAGACCCTTCAAAACCCAATCAGGAAAGGAAACCATTGCCTCTCTTATTCAAGGAACCCTTTTAGGCCCCATTGGGTCTCCCTGCCTTGTTTTCCTTCCTACATGTTCTACAAATCATCCACTTAACAAATATTTTCATACTGAATTATGTAAAGGATGACGTGATACACAGATTCAGATTAAACTCACTTGAAATGTTGAGGTGTCATTCGTACCAGTTGTTTACTGAACTCTGACCCTTGCTTCTCTGACCTAGTGACAGGGGTGTATATATGTATGCTTACTGACTAATTAGTTTGCTCTGAGGGCAGGTGTAATGTTGGGCACCTTATCGGGGGCAAGTGTATAGAGTGCCACGTCTGAAGTCAGGAAGACTCATTTTACTGAGTTCAAATGTGGCTTAGACACTTAACTGTGTGACCCTCAGCAAGTCACTTAACCCTGTCTGCCTCAGTTTTCTCATCTTTAAAATGAGCTGGAGAAGGAAATAGCAAACTACTCCAGTATCTTTGCTAAGAAAACCCCAAGTAAAGTCAAGAAGAGTCAGATATGACTGAACAACAAAAGATATATCGTGTGGAAGAGTTACCATCAGCCACTATGGGAGGGTTGGGGGAAGATGCCTGTGTGGTCCTGTGAGATTGTTCAAGTGGCCTGAACTCACGCAGATAGGAATCTCTCCAAATAGTTCCCTCCTATTCCAGATCTCAACTGATGGATGAAGGGTAGGGCTACTGGGCTATCAAGAAACAGGGCAAGGAATAGCAAAGATGGGAGAAGCCAATGGCAGTGAGGACTGAATCTGATCAAAGGAAACAATTTTCTCCAACAGGTATAGTAAGAGGGGGTAAAAAGTTTAAGTCACTGCTAAAAAGCGTGTACTTGCCTTTGTTTCTACCCTGAATCATTCATCCCTCAGCCACAGGAACAGGAGAGAAGTCACGCTCAATCAAGTGACTCTGCACTAGTCAGCTGTGTAACTTTGGATATATCAATAAATTTCCATTTCAGTTTCCTTTTCTGTAAAATGAGGGGTAGGTACATGAATGATATCTTCCACCTCTAATCTCAGGAAGTCTGGTCCACAATCCCATTGAGTCCTTAATACCAGCCTGATTTCTATCCAAAAGACCACATAAGCTCACTTCCAATTTGAGCTGTTTATAAGACTCACTCCCACCCCCAATTACTATAAAAAGAAATAAGGAGATGATTGACAGGTACATGGGAGACTGAGTGCAATAGGAATAAATCCCATTTCCCAAAAGACACATAAAGTCCCATTCAGGGCACAATGTGGGTCAAGTTTACTTCACTCAGTGGGGTAATGTGGTGAGGAGGGAAGGGGACTCTAAGAGTAAACTCAATTTTCCCATTACATGAAAGACATACATAAGATTCCATCCTGAATGTGATTTAGAGCAAAGCTGTTTTCACACAGGGTTACTTGGATGGGAAAGGGTGAGGGTTCAATGAATGAGACCAATTTTCCTGTTCTGTAGAAGGTACAGGCATAAGGTCCCATTTGCAGAGGTATAATGCAAAGCTATTTCACAAACACAATGTGAGTGTGTTGGAGAGTGGAGAGAGGGGCTGGTGCAGGGACGTTGCAGAGTTCTGGTATTCTTGTTGCCATAACAACCCAGGACTCAACTTTATCATCCCTTTGGAACAAAGACTTGAGCTCCTTGGACAAGTCAAGACAAGCTCTTCTGGCTTGGCAATCCTACACTTAGCATCAAGATTTCTAGAGCACAGAAACTCTCATAGGATTGGGTTTGGGGTTTTGGGGATAAAAGGAAGTGGGAAAAATCCCTTCCCAGAACTCCTACCTATTCTTCCATGTCTCAGGACTCTTGGACCAGAGATTTTCATTAATGGCCCTTCAGGAGTCAGAATACTTTTTGAGGGAAGGTGGGTACATTCTGACCCAAAAGCTGCCAGTGACTAGATGAAAATCCAGACCCAGCTCCAATGATTTCTAAGTAGGATCCCTTTGGATCCAGCACCATCAAAAACCTCAACATTAACATGCTGAGTGGGACAGGGGAACAGTCTTTCATAGGTCACTGATTGAGCCTAAGCGTGGCCTGAGAGAAGTGACCATGTGACTTATCAAACAAGCCTAGACCCTATCCAGGTTCACTGCTCTCTCTCAGCCCGCTAGGTTTTGAGACATCCTGGCAAAGCCAATGCTAGATGATACCACACTAAAATAGCTAAAGGAAGGAACCCCTGCTGAGACTTCTCCTCTCCTGGGAAAAGGCTGGTTTGGTCAGATTCCAACTCAGAGGTGCGGGGGACAGGTTAAGGCCTGTCAGGGATTAGATTCTGGGCTGATTACTGAAAGAAAAGAATAGACTGGCTGAGCCAAACCTAGAAACAGATACCGTATTAACGACCAGCCTGGGCAAAGTTGCCAGGGGAACTGAGTCTCTGAATACTCTCAAGTTAGGAAGGTTTCCCCAGGAGAGGCTATATATGAGCAGGGGTAGGGGGAGAGATGAGGCATCCTTCTCTGGATTCCCCAAAAGGGGGAGGGGAATGCAGTGGCTTATTCCAACTGTTCTAATATCACGGAGGGCAAGGGAGCACCACCTTGAGGATACAACTTCATCAAGTTAGTGGGGTACGTGACTCCCAGCTTTCCTGGAGTTGGGTAACCCCAGACCCTGTACAGAGACAGACTCAGCCTGTCTACGATATAATAGGGTCCAACCCACCGAGCTGAGCCAGGTTTGGGGAAGTTCAACAGTAGGACTTGGTCTCCCACATTCCACTCCTTCCCCTGAACATCCTGTTGGAAGTAGTTGTTCTGAGCTAGGGCAGACTGGTCCCCAGAGGCCAGAGCCACCTGCAGTTGACTTTCTAGTACATTACTTTTCAGCTGCTGTAAGAACACATCCATCTTCAGCCCTTCAACATGGGCTCCGCTGAGCTCCCACCACAAAGATTCAGCCAGTCTCATCTCACTCCCTGTCACAACTGCAAAAGGTGTGGGTCCAGACTCCAGGGCTCTAAAGGCCATATGCAGAAGGGGCAAGCAACTGGCCCAGTTCTTCCCATGAAGGATGATAAACTCCATCAACAAATTCTTAAAGGCCTGGTTTGAGTTTCTATCCCTCAGTTCAGCAGGCTGGATATCCCCAGAGATACTGCCCAGCTTGGCTCCCAGCACCAAGCCGCAGCTCATTAGGACATGCCTGGCAAACTCTGATCCCTGGGCTGCTTCCAGCCTCACCGGCAACCCCCATCGAGAAAACACCTGCTGCAGCAGCACCTGGGCCACTGCCATCTGCGTGAAGGACTTCAGTGGGAAAGCTTCTGTCCAGGAGGAGTAGGAGTCAGCCACGATCAGCACATGCTTATGGCCCTCCTCACTAGCAGGCACGGGCCCAAGCACATCAATCTGAAGATGAGACCAGGGCACGGAGGACGGGGAGTTCCACTGGGTCCGCATACACTTGGATTCCTTGCTTAGGTTGTTTATTGAGGTACAAAACAAGCAACATTTGCAGTAGGCCCTCACCTGTCCATGCATCTTAGGCCACCAGCCTAACATCCTCACCCTCCGGAGGGTCTCTTCTGGGTCAGCATGGGGACCAGGAGGGACATCATGCACAGAGTAAATCAGATCCTTCCGGAGCTGCTCTGGGACAATCCACACCTTGGATCTCTTCATCTCTCTATACATGAGCAGGTTGCACTCCTTCACAAAACTGATTCCAGGTTCAAAAGGCTTGAGGGGTGAATGTCCGGGAAGCTTACGCCCGGCTCGCAAGTGGCAGATGGCTTCTAACAAAACGGCATCATTCTCCTGCAACGCCTGAAGATTCGGCCCATTGCCCAAGGGACTGGCTGCCCCTACAACAGAAGGCATGATATGCCTCGGCAGCTTCCACAGTGGCCCCGACCCTTGGGCACCCTGCTTGGCTAAGGCCTCCACTGTCACACTAAACAGGGCCCCCTTGTAGGAGGCTTTGAAGAGGAAGGGCAAGGTTGGGAGGCTAGAGGCCAGGGAAGTTATGTAGGACAATAGGGCCGGATGAGGCAACGGGGCCCCATCCGAGGACAGAAAACCACGGGAGTGCCAGAGAGGAAGAAGATCCATAAGGATGTTGAAGAGCCAGCTACAATTAACCAGAAATACCAGAGGGATGCAAGAGTGAACAAAGCGCTCCAGGCCACAAGCCACAGCCGCCAGGTGGGCATAGGTGGGTGTATGAGGCGAACAAGAGAAGGAGAGGGACAGGGGAGGACTGTCAGGAGACAGGACATACAAGCCAAAGCCGGCACACCACTCAGTATCCTGGTAAAAACAATACCCTGATGTATAAATACATACAAAGGAGGACAAGTCAGAAAAAGGGGGCAGTATTTGGAAAAACTGAGGCAACGAATCAGGTGTGGGCATTGGGAGTCCACTGTCACCCAAAGGCCCCGGGAGGAAAGATGTGCCCAAGGTCCTCCTGTCCTTATCCTGTACTAGAAGGGACCATCGGGCCAGCCATGTGTCAGAAGTCTCCAGACTCTCCCTCTGCTCAGGGTCTGTGGAGTCCCCAGAGGTGTAGGAGGCTTCCAGAACAACAGGGACAGATCCAAGAGAGGGAGCAAAACGCCTCACAGCCCAGGCCAGAGCACAGAGGCCGCCACCTCTGCTCAGGGCAGCCTTGCCCTCCTGGGGGAGGAGGGGTTTTGAGGTATAAGCAATGGGACGTCTCAGCCCTGCCCGCTCCTGCGTCAGGACAGCAGCCAAGGTCTTCTCACTCACTGCCACCTCCAGACGATAGGGCAACTGGGGATCAGGGGGGACCAAGGAGAGGGCTGACACCAGAGCCTGCTTCAGGGCCAGGAATGCCTGAGAATGCTCGGGTGTCCACTGCCACTGAGTCTTCTTCTTGAGCAGGCCGTGGAGCGGGGCAACAAGTGAGGAATAGCGGGGGATCACATCTTTGTGGCATCCCATAAACCCCACAAAGAAAGAAAGAGCAGAGAAGCTGGTTGGTACAGTCAGTTGAGCCAAGTGATCAAGGACCCTTTGGCTTGTGGGTTGCCCTGCCCTGCCCCAAGGGATATCAAGTTGAGAAGAGCCTTTCCAGGGAGTAAGAGAAGTCTCTGAGGTGTTGTCCTGGAGGCTAAAATACCGGAGGATATCATCGGAAAGGAAGGGACATTCTTCTCGGAAAACTGTTGACAGGCAAGTGTCTAGAGAGTCTTCCTCTTTGGGCATCAGTTTCTCTACAGCCTCTGTCAACTTCTTCACCTTTCCCTTTTGTGGAGGTCCAGAGCAGCCCCTCCTTAGATGCTTCTTACCTGGAAGCCCCTTGGCCTTGATGGGGAGAAAGGAGGCTTTGGCAGGAGGTTTTGTCTCCCAGACCTTCAGAAAGTTGCTAATGGCCAACTCCAACCTGCAAAGAGAGACAGGAGTGGGAGAGGCAGGATGAGGGAGATGGGAAAGAGAAAGCAGATGAACAGCTACCACCCAGAAGAGTCATCCATAGGAAAATGATGAGAAAAAAACACGTCAACACTTCTATTTCATCCTCAAGCATCACCAAGGCATAACAGAGTAAGTAGCTCCCTATGTCATACAATCTGAGAAGCATCCAGCTCCTGCCCCTAAAATACTCCTCTGATATCTCTCGCAATGCCTGAAATCTCACCACCAGAAATACGTGCCTTTGGGTAATGTAGTCTTTGAATGCTAATACTCTGGGGAGGATTATACTTTAACCTCACTATTAATTGGCTTGGTTAATTATTATTAACTGTTATTATAATATGTAATATTATGATTAACTATTAGTCATAGTTACTTATATTAATAATTTAATTAATAACTTGGCAGGTATTAGTTGATAGCCAGGAACAGAGGTTTTTTACAAATAAGACAATAACTCAGGGAGTGGTACAGAGAAGGTAGAAAAAGATGAGAAGAGGCTACAAGAGAATGATAGCTGGCATTGACTGGGTGCTTTAAGGCTTACAAAGTATTTTAGCATGAATTATCTCATTTTTGTCCTCACAACAGTCCTGTGAGGTCAGGTCCTACTATTACTCCTGTTTTACATGTGAGGAAAATGAAGCAAGGAAAAGTAAAATGACTTGACCAAAATCTCACAGCTATACGTCCTCCAGGGCAGAATTTCAGTAGTCCTAACTTAAACTCCAGCATTCTATCCATCGTGCCCACTAAGCCATCTTACCTACTCTAACATTTTGCTCAGGGCCAACCCTGGTTATCTTCCCAATGGGTTTGGGCTGGAAGACCCAGACTGGGAAGGACAGCTGAGCCTTTAAGGGTCTGACCTGATTAGAAGCAGGGAGGACTACTGTATGATTAGGTTTAAATAAATGGATGGATCGTCATTCTCTCATTCCGACACACGGGGGCAGAATCTGCTCAATTTATGCATCAAAGGCGTTTGAAAGAATCAATGGTAGAAAAAAGGAAGATAAGGGATGTCCAGGGGAGAGGAATCAATTACCCATCTGTTCTCCTCAGGAATGTGTCCAGGGTGGGGCCATCTCGCCCCAGAGGGTCATCCGGAACCATGAAGATGTTCCCCACAAAAGTGAAAGGCAGCAGGCTAGGCCAGAGAGAGAAGGAGGATAAGTCACATGGGTATCCCTTTCCATACTCCCTAGAAGGGAGAAGGGGAGGAGGAGGGGAAATAAATATTTCCTAAGTGCCTACTATGTGCCAAGCTCTTTTACAGAGACTATCTCACTTGATTCCTGGGGAACAAGGAGTCAACCCAAACCTTACCCAGGATCCCCAGCCCTGCTTAGGTTTGTCCTAAGTGCTTTGTCAGATCCTGCTAAAACCCAACAGCTCATCTCACAGGGGCTGATAGGATACAGGTCCTCCACTCTCTGGAGGGTCTCTTTCCCCTTCTCCCCTCCCCCAAATCCTCACAGAGACTAAAACAAAAACTGCATATCTGGCAGGAGGGAAAAGCCCCTAAACCTGACCACAGGGTCCAGTCCCCCTGGAGTACCACCCTTACCGTTCTCTAATGATCCCTATCCATTTCTTTGATTCATCCACCAAATCCCGGAACTGATCGTTGGTAACAATGACCCCTTCTGTCTCCTCTGACAGCTTCACCATAAACCTGCCCAAGGTTGGGGTGGAGAGAAAGTGAGTCATTAATTGGAATCGGGGCTACTTCCTCAATACTAGGCTGCTGGAGTTCACTGTAAAGGACCATCAAATATCTTACCAAGGACCTAATAAGGTCCTATTGGGGATCTACTAAGGAAATACTCTAACAATTTCACACTGAGATTGGAGAAAAAATAGCTGACATTTCTATAACGCTTAAAAATCCACCAAGTGCTTTCCTATCCTGTGGAGCCTATTAAACTGAGACTGCCTGGATTCATTTCAATGTCCAGTTTGTGGTTTCTATCTATGATCTTTCTTATAATGTGTATAAGGCTGTGTTTGCTATGTCTGCTAACTGCACATGAATACTGATGGAGCTTGTGCCAGCTGAAGTCTGAAGTAACTGAGGGAACAAAGGTTTGATCTTCTAAGCATATCGATTTATTAAGCAATGCATGTCAATTGCATAACAAATTGGGACCTGGCATCCTCAGCTTGGCACTAGACCCCAAATACAGGGCAACCCAGATTTTTATACATTAAAAGAAAACAACAGGATATAAACCAGGATACAAAATGAGGTAACCACATTTCTAATTGGGGAAAAGATAAGGGACTTCCCAAGTTGGGATGGGGAGAATGAACAGGTGCAGTTCCCTAAAATCAGAAAAAGAAGTGTCCCACTCCCCCTTTCTCTCCTGCCACAAGTGTCTGTATTCAATCAAAGGAACAAGGAAACAGTAACTGATCACCACAGGGCAGGTTTTCAGATAAAACATATGGGTTCCTTGTCATAACTGATCACCACAAGGCAGGTTTTCAGATAAAACATATGGGTTCCTTGTCATAACTGATCACCACAAGGCAGGTTTTCAGATAAAACATATGGGTTCCCTATCATGTATAATTGTGAGAAAACTCCTTGCATCGACCTTTGGATCTGACTGGGTTTCTGGTCAGCATAACCTAGGTTTTTAGTTAAGGATCTCTAAGCAACAGGTAGAGATGGTCCAGCTTCCCAGCCATTCAGGGCTAAGTTCAAACAATGCAATCAGGTTTTCTAACACAATGGAAATCGAATAGAATTCAATAATTGAATAGAAAGGGAACTGAGCTATCTAGAATTAAGTCACAAGATGGATCAGTGTGGTTCACTCAACTCCCACTATTCCCACATGCTGTGACTTGCTCAATCATTCTTGGAAATAATTTGGAATTAAACTAAGAAAGTGACTACTGTGTCTATAACACTGACCCAGAGATCTCCCTCTGAAGCAGATACTTCATTGAGGTCAATGATAAAAAGAAAAGCCCCATACATACCAATATTTTTAACAGCACTTTCAGTAGAAACAAAGGAAAATAACTTGCGTAGCATACATAATGTTTTACATAGGGATGCCCATCGACAGAGATATAACTAAACATTCATATCCCAAGGGGAAAAAACTAGACACGTCATTGGAGAGCCCTTGTCCTTCCTTTGAGAGAATGACCCAAGCCCACCATCTTGGAAAAGGCCATGCAAATCAGAGGCAGAAGTCCTAAAAGACTCATTCCCATATTAACTGGTTACTAGTTCATATGCAGTTTTAGTAACATTGCCATCTTTTGCTTCATCCCTAAAACCAGGAGAAAAGATCTCCCACTTCCAATTTCCCCAATTATAATTTCATACTAAGTCTCCACCTGGGACTAAGCAATCCCATAGTGCCTGGGACTGTAGACAGCACCCTCCACATCCCTACTGACCATCAATACTTGTTGCCCTACCAACCACCATCTTGGAACTTCCAAAAAGGAGAGGACATTTCTAACATAATTCAGAGACAAGATTTTGCCTGAACAAAACTGAGAAACCATCTTGGTAGCTGCCACACAATCTAGAAAGAGATTAAGAGAACTAAGCAGTGACCCCCATCTCCAACTGGCTATAAAGATAGACAGACAGATGGACATAGATATATCCTTTTGGCCACAAGTCTTATGTGTTAGGTTTTCTCCCTTTTTTCTCTAATGAGGATGCTGAGTTATCAAATAATTGCTATTTGAGAAGTTTTGTTGAAAAATGAGGGAATTGAAATGGTCAGAAGAAATTGATCTAGCTTTTTCATTTTTAAACTCCTCCATTTGCTTTAGGAAATGGCCCTAATTTGCCCCCTAAATCCATGGGGCAATTTTTTAAATTATTATTGTTAGATGGGTTGTTTTTTTAAGTTCTGTGATTTCTGGAGTCAGGAATATCTGAGTGCAAATCCAGCCTCAGACGCTTACTAGCTACGTCACCCTGGGCAAGTCACTTGGCCTGTCTGCCTCAGCTTCCTCATCTGCAAAATGAAGATAATAGCAGTACCTACCTCCCCAGGTGGTTGTGAGGATATAAGGTCACAATATTTGTAAAGTGCTTCACAAGCCTGAAAACGCTATATAAATGCTAGTTGTTGTGGATTTGGGTTTTTACTGTTATTAATATTGTTTCACCAATTTCAGGAACTTCATGGTGTGGAAGTAATTTGCTTGTGACTTCTACTTTTAGTTAGTTGGCAGAGGGCACTCAGAGGTTAAAATGATCTACCCATGGTCACATAGCTATTATGGCAGAATAGGAACTGAAAACCCAGATCTTCCTTACTCCAAGGCCAGATCTCTCCAACTCCCTTCTCCAGGGTAACACATGCCTAGAAATCTATAAAAGAAGTTCAGTCCTAAGAAACTTAATCTCACCCAGTGGACTGACAAGTTGTCTTCCTCTCCTTGTTCTAAAGAAATAGGTCTGATCCAGCCTCTTCCTCTGACCATTTTTGATCTCAGACCTTCCCACTTCCTCCAAAACCTTGCTCCATCTATCATCCCAACTGTTTTATATCTTTCATCTCCATGAGATAAGTGGTACAAGTATTTTCACCCCCATTGTATAGCTAAGGATACTGAGGTTAAAATTGCTGAACTGATTTGCCCATGGTCAACATAGCTAATGAGGACCAAAGCCAGGACTTGACCCAAGTCTCCTACCTTCAAATTCAGTATTCTTTCTACTAGAGCATGGTACCAGCACTTCTAATTACACTTCCTCTCTCAATTCAAGGCATTACTGCTCCCATTCAAGTCTACCAGTAACTCTTCCATACAGAGTCATTCCATCTTTCTTTCGCCTGCTACTTCTCCATCTCTAGAAATTCTCCTCCATATACCACCACAACCATGACCCCCATAAGCATAGATAGCTATCTATGACCCATGTCTTGGTCTGTTGGGGGTGTAAGCTCAGTTCTATGTGGACAGCCTCGGGCAGGTCAAGGAGAGGACTTCTAAACCTTAGAGTTCTCATGAGGCCCCCCAGGGAACAGCTGGGAATTGAGGTGTGAGACCCGGGCTATCTCGTGCATTTCCACCTCTTCCCTGTGGGAAACTTGCTGGGGAGAGCATCCCTGCCCTCGAGATTAATCCATAGTCTGAGCACACCTATTGTTGTCTAAGGGCTGAGAACAGGCACGGTATTCAGGTGCAAACTATGTGTCGGGAGAGCTTAAGTAGGGTCAGGAAAGCCTGAAGGCGCTCTTAGCGCTGAGGGGCCCTTAGAGGACAGAAGGCCCCTCTTCCCTCTCCCACTCCCACTTCTATTCTCTTACTGTAAGATCTTTGCCTCCTTGGGAAGAGGATTTCTCTCTCCTGAGGAAGAATTCCCCCTGCACATGTAACCAAGACCCTGAATAAAGCCTAACCCTTGTTCGACTCTGGAAAGTCTCTTCTCTCATACGTTTATCCGGTTTGGCCAGCCGAAGACCTGTGATAGGTAAGGTAAGACTCGGGTAGCCCTTAGGCCTCTAGGCCTGACATTGGTCAAAGAGACTAGGACCAAGGTTTTTCCCATTTTCCTCTTCCTTATCCAGAAATCAACCATTTTAGGAAATCTTGGGGAAATTTTACCCAACCAGGCTTAGAGAATTGATGAATTCTTGTCCATTGTGTTTGGTCAGACAAGTCTGGGATAGAAATGGATTCCCACTTTGATGTGTATATTGATAAATCTCTTTGACCAAGACTTTTATGTGATAAGATTTACAAGATTTTATAAGATAAGATTTTATAAAATAAGATGGTATGCAATCTGATATAGGTTCTACATATACATTCATATTAAACATATTCTCACCTTAGTCAGATCTAGTATCTTCCTTGATGTGCAATTAGCAGCAGGGCTATTATCCATCCCTAACTTCTCTCCCTAGCTTTAGATCTCGTTTCCAACTGCCTACAAGATATGCCCTTTACGTCTCAAACTTGGCAACATCTTTTCTCATAAATATACTCCTCTTTGGAGAAGGAAATGGCAAACCACTCCAGTACCAAGAAAACCCCAAATGGGGACGTGAAGAGTCAGACACAACTGAAACTACTGAAAAACAACCAAAGTGTTCCTCTTCCTATTTTCAATGGCACCATCATTCTTCCAATCAACCATACTCACATTCTCATCTTTCACCCTCTCAGTCTTTCTGGCTTCTAAGGAATATCTCATCTCCCAACAATAGCACCAAGTGCTATTAATTTCATCTCTTTGTGTTGCCAAAGCCTAGTATTATGACCAGCCTATAGCAGGGCTATAATCAATGCTTATTGATTGATTAATCTTTGCTGTATCTTTCAAATTCATTTCTTCCTTACTATCCCTATTGCTACAACCCTAGCTCAGGGCCTCTTTCCTTTTACCTGAGCTATTGCAATAAATTCCATACACATTTCCCCACCGCCCATCTTTCCTCCTCCGACTATCCACACAACGATTTACTCCCGAATTAATATTCCTCGTACACCACCTAGATGACCTCACTTGTTTATGCAGAAACCTTCAGTGGTTCTTGACTGCCTATAGAATAAAATCCAAACCTTTAGGCCAGCTTTTAAGCTGGCTGCTATCTACCTTTCCAGATTTATTCTTCTTACTCCATCCTCACTCTTCCCCCCCCATCCCTGTCCCCATCACGCATTCTATTCCTCAGAAAACTATGGACTACTTTGCTATCCCCTATATACTTCCCATCCTACTCTTACTCATTGTGGGTAATCATGCCTGGATGTACTTTCCCTCCCCAGTTCTAACTGTCCTCCAAGATTTCTGTTTCAGATGCCACTTCTTTCATGAAGTCTTCCCTAATCAGGATCTCCTTTTCCCCCCAATAGACTTTTTTCATTTAATCTCACAGCACTTTTTTCTCTTATTAGGCACTCCATGCCTTCTAACTTTTATTAGATTTGTCAGATTTTAAAGTCCTTGAAGGTAGGCCATCCTGAATCTCCTCCGTGATTCTTAGCACAGGGACTCTGCACAGAAGACAGCCTTAATGAATATTTTCTGAATAAATGAACAAATGGAAAAAAATCTCATCAGGCTCTAAAGACTCCGCAGTCAATCTCTGGTATCAGACACATGAAGAAATTCCCTTTGGAAATCTTCCCCCACCTCCCTTTCCCTTTACCAGTTTTCCCTCAGAGACAACTACTCTCAAACTCTACCATTCAGAGACACTATCCTCGGGGTCTCTTTTCTTTTTCTCAGAGTTGTCTGGGTACTAGATCCCAAGATGCCAAACTCAGACCCTACCCCCAAACCAACCACCCTTAGATCTTTCTCCAAAAAGACTCAAGAACTGAAGATGGTAGAAGACTCTCTTTTAATAAGAGTAAAGCAGTATAGAATCTTGAGCAACTAAAGTTTACAAAGTATTTTTCTCACAAAGATCTGGGGAGGTAGGTGGCTCAGTATTATCATGCCCCTTTTACAGATGAGAAAACTGAGCCCTCAGGGAGTGACTTACTGACAGATCTCACGGGGATTAAGTTTCAGAGCTAGGGTTCAAACTCTGAGTCTAAAATCTTATCATACACCATATTGCCTTGTGTGGAAAGAATGAGTTACCTGTCATCATAGGAGGTGACTCTCTTGCCATCCACGAATCGGGAAGGGGTGATGGAGAGCAGGCTGAGAGAATGCAGCTTCGTCAAGTAGTGACCCTCTGGGGGAAGGGAGAGGGGGTGGTGGGGTCAATGCCAGATGAAAGAGGCAAGGGGGAAAGGGGGTGAGGTCAAAGCTGAGGTAAGGGAAGCAGAAGGGGAGCAAGTGAATGAGGAGGTAGATCCAGTTCAAGGTCAGGTAGGGGAGGGAGGCCACAAGGAAGAGAAAGGATGAGAACAGAAATACAAAAGTTGCACTTGCCCCTCACCTCTCACCCTACTGTTTTTCCTCAGCCTCCAGTTGGGTACAAAAACGGTGATCTCTCGATGCCCTCTGTCCCAGAAATATTGTACAGCCAGAGCAATACCCCTGCAGGAGAAGAAATGCTGCAGGCCATGGCTAGGGGAAGAAGAAAGAGTGGTCAGAGAAGGAAGTGGAAAGTGCCATCATATCCTTAGAGCACAGTCACAGGGGACAAGACATGTCAGATCCCTATGCTGGCCCCTGGGGATGGCCTTGTAACACCCACACACCTCCCCCCAGAGCCACCTTCAGCCTACAGCAAATCAGGGCAATTTCAATTTGGACAATCACCCGCCAGACCACCGATTCATCACCCTCATGCCAAGGAGTCACTTAGAAATCACTAAAAAGGAACTTATCTCCAAAGGTCTGGGCCCTGATGGTCCACATTATGTAGACTCATCTTCAAGAGTTCAAATTTGGCCTCAGACACAGTGTGAGTCTGGGCAAGTCACTCACGCTTAATTTCCTCAACTATAAAGTAGGGATAATAGTAGCACCTGCTTTGTTGTTAGGATTCAGTGAGATAATATTTGTAAAGCACTTAGAACAATGCCTGACCCATGGTAAGAGCTTAAGAAATATTTGCTTTCTTCCTTCCTATTTACATATCTATTAGGCAGGTAGGTAGCTCAGTGGATATGGTGCTGGGCCTGGAGCCAGGAAAACCTGAGTACAAATCCGACCTCCGACACTTACTATGTGACCCTGGGCAAGTCACTTAACCCCAATTGCCTCCCTTCAAAATAGACACATATATAATATATGTATGTGGATGTATATCTGTATGTGTATTTTGTGTGTGTATATGCATACATATATGTGGATATGTGTGTATTCCACGTTATGCAATCCACTGGAAAAAGAAATGACAAACCACTCCAGTATCTTTGCCAAAAATATCCTATATGGTCCATGGGGTCATGAAGAGTAAGACACAACTGAACAACCATTTACAATAATCCCAAACTACTTTGTCCCGTACTTATGTGTGTACTTATCACCTCTACTAAATTGTAAGTTCTTTGAGGGTATAAAGGATGTATTATTTATTCCTGTATCTCTAATGCTGAGCATGGTACCTTATGTTTAATACATGTATGTTGAAGGAATGAATGAAAAACACTTGGATAAGTTGAGAAGAAAGGCTACTTCAGACAAGAGGAAGTCGGTCCCTTACTTTCCATATTTAGCAGCTTCTTTCCTCTTTCTAGGCTGCCTTTAATATTTGCTGTCACTAAATTCCAACTTGGTAAAACACAACAAGAATTGTGTTTGATACTCGGCTCGCCCTTGTTACTCACACCATGGCCACGTTGCTGCCATCAATGATGATATGACGAAGCCCTGGCTTCCCAGGGACATTTTCCAGGCTCAAGGTGAAAGGTACACTCAGGGCCTCATGGAAACGCTGGAAGCTGGTCACCAAGTTATTCACTTGTGGATGGACAAATGGCACATGCTGGTCACTGGTCACAGTCTTGGGGCATTTGCTCTTCTTCCGTTTCTCTCTGAAAACTGGGCCACTGGCAAAGCAGTGTATTGGCTGGCAGTTTGCCTGTCTCTGCCTCTCAGGTTCCCCGAAGTACTTCAGCAGCGAGACTGGGACAGGGCCAAGGGGCTGACCACAAGACACGTCCCGAAGGATGTCTGTTAAGATCTCTGCCCTGGCGAGGGACATCTCTGGGAAAGGGGTCACCAGTTCTTGTATTGGTCCTTGCTCCCCCAAGGTAGTGACCAGCCTTGGTTCATGAAGCCAAGTGGGAAGTAGCCCTGGTTCCCAATCACCAATGAGAGTTCCTCTCTGCAGGGTCCCTGAACAGACATCATAACCTCCTGGTGTCAGAGTCACTGGTCTCTGGCACATTTGGGGGGCTGTTTTTAGCACCTGCCACCACCCTGGGTTACAGGATGGGGGAACCAAGATGGGATCCCTGAGGAGAGGCCTTTTCTTCCAATCTAGTCTCACAGGGATAGGACTTTGTGCTTGCACCTTGTATTTGAAGGGAGTGGCTTGCCTCAGGGGATTGTGGGGTAGGTTGCGCCCCCAGTCTAGGCCCCAGGGCAAGGGGGATGAGTGCCCATCCTGTACCCTCCAGAAAGTCGAATGCCCTACAGCACAATGCTGAGGCCCTAGCCACAGCGGTCTGCAGGGACTGCCTTGCCCCCAGGTTCCAGGGAAGCTCACATTCTTCCAGGAAGCAAAAGGGATTGCAGCCTGGGACTTAAAGGCAGCCTTTGCCTCAAGATTATGGAACTGCTTCTGAGCTAACCCTACCTCCCTGATTTGGGCAGAGCGCAGTTTCATGTAATTCTCAGAAGAGAAACTTACCCTGGGTTGCTCTTGACCTTCCTCTGAGTTCCTCCCATGAGGGTCCTCTTTCCTCTTGGAAGGACTATCCCCCCAGCGAATATGAGGCTCTGAGGAAGGTTTATGGGAACCTTGTGCCTTCGAAGTACTAGCACCATTCGGAGGCCCCGTAAGGGTAAGTGGGCTCAATCCATCACCCAAGACCTGTCTTATCAAGCCAAGCATCTCTTCCCTGAAAGAAGGGGAATTGACTGGTCGTTTATTCCCCCTGCAATTAGGAATCAGATTAGGGATCTCCCTATAGACACGTTTGCCCCGGTTCCGGCCTCCTAGTTCTAGGACTGTCATGCCCTCTCTAATTACATGACCTTGTCTATCTTCTGTCCGGCTGACCTTTCCAGGTTCTCCACGTGACCCACAGTACTGGCCACGTTGGAGTGCCCTGAGCTCCAGAAGGGGCTTGGCTGATATCTTCCCAGGCCGAGGCCTGGAAGAACCATCCAGAGGAGGTTCGAGAGGACCCATCCATTCTGCATCTCCTCCATCCTTCACAGCTTCCTGCACCAGCCTCAAGAGCTCCTCCTGAACAGCAAGAGGTAGGCGAAGCAGGGCCCCACAATGCTCATCCTCCCGGCCTACCAGCAGAGCCCGGAAAGCCCTATTCACTTCAGCCTCTGGGACCCCTCGGGACTTAGGGGAAGGGAGGGGATCACGCCCCAGCCGCTTTGCCAGGCCCTCTACTCGATTCTGAGCCATGAAGAAAGCTTCAGCCAGGCCCCCCAGCAAAAGAGAGCCTGGGGTTTGGGGCACCATGTGGGCTGAGGTACCCCAGCATAGACAATCCAGGAAGAGACTGCAGGCTCCGAGGAAGACACAATGCAGGGCTGGTGGGTAGTTGACTTCCTCCCATAGCTCAGGGCTACATAGGCCTTTCACATATTCCTGGTGAAAGAAACATAACAAAATGAAGGCTTCTCTTTCTCAAGGGGAAAACATTAACTGCTCACAGCCCACCAATCAAACTTTGCCCATTGTACCACAGTCAAAATATAGGTAGGAAAGGAAGGTCCACTAAAGTAAGGGTTCATAATCCGAGGTCTGCCAGCTTTTTTCTTAATATTTGAATAACTATCTTAATATAATTGGTTTCCTTTGTAATCCTGTTTCATTTGTTTTATGCATTTAAAAACATTACTCTGAGAAGCTTCACTGCCATAGGGGTTCACATGCAAAATAAGATTAAGAAGCCTTGATTTAGAGGGACCCAAGATCCTAGCAGGTCTGAGTTGGAAAGGACCTCAGATGTCACCCAGGCCAATCCAGTCCAGACCAGGGCACTGGCCTCTCTCCCCACCCAGTTAAAAGGCTAATTCACCAGATGCAATCTCTCTCCCCTGGCCCCACCTGCCTCACAAACCCATTTCTCAATATTAGAGACAATTGAAATTGGATGTAGAATGGGAAGGGAAGAAAAATTTGAGAGGATGAGGATACAGGAATGTGAATAAAGATAAAAATAGAGTTGTAGGGTAAATGGCAAGAACAACGGTCCGAGAGTCAACATCTGGGAGGGGGGAAGGGGGAAGTTTAAATCATCACTTCCTTCCCCTGCTTATCAAGTCATTCCTTACAACAAAGATTTAATGAGGCAGAGAGGAAGACAAGTCAGCAAAACCAACCAAAACCTTAGTCACTGACAGTATATCCAATTTTACACATCCATAAGCAAACAAGAAATTTTTGTTAACTATACCAAATTGCTTACTGTCTTGGGGGGAGAGGAGAGAGGGAGAAAATTTGGAATTCAAAATTCTATATAAAAGTGAATGTTAAAAACTGTCTTTGTATGTAATTGGAAAAAATAAAATACTATTTAAAAGAAAAACAAACATACACATTTATCAGTCATTGTACTGAGCACTGGGGATACACAAGGAGGCAAAATTCAATGACTGCCTTCTGGGAGGAGGCAACACTCAGACAAGTATATGCAAAGCAAGCCATATATGGGAGAAATAGGAAGAAATTAACACGTGGGAGGAACTAGAATGAAGAAGGGATGGAGAAGGCTTCCTGAAGAAGATGGAATCTTTGTTGGAACTTAAAGGAAGTCAGGGAGGGTAGTAGGCACAGTCCATCATGCCTAGAATGACCAGGGGGAGCATGGGGAACTGGCAGTGAAAATTCCTGAGACTCTACAATTATAGAATCCATAAACACTCTTCTCCTTGCAAAAAGGAGAAAGAAGTGTATCTACTCAACTTCTCTCTGGAGCCCAAGCTTAGAGACCCAGATTCTAAGCCCAGTTCGGTCACCAACTAGGTGTGTGACCACGGGCAAATTCATTCCCCCTTCTGAGCCTCAGTTTCCTGATCCCTATTTATATAAGACCAGTTCTAAGGTCCTTTTCAGTTCTGAGATACTACAGCTTTATATCAAGTTACTATTCTTTCTCTCTTCCTGAGTGCTCTCTCTCTCTCTCTCTCTCTCTCTCTCTCTCTCTCTCTCTCTCTGTCTCTCTCTCAATTGATAAGCATTTACTTTCTCTGTCTCTCACTCCCTCACTGTCCATAACTGAACAAAGGGAAAAGAAAAGCCCTCACAGAAAAAATGTATTTCTTGCAAAGCAGATTTCCTTATTGGCCATGTACAAACCTGAATGTCTCAGTCACCTTAATTCCATCACCTCTGCCAGAAAGTGAGCTAGACTCCAGTCTGCCCGACGTCCGGCTTATGATTGCAGGGATCAGATTCCTAAAGCCTTTCCAAGCTTTTTTTCTTTATAATGCTGTTGTCATTTAATGAACCATTTTCCTGGATCTACTTACTTTATTCTGCATCAGTTAATATGGTCTTTTCAGTTTTCTCCAAAACTGTCCAACTCATTATTTCTTATTGAGCTCCGTTACTTTCACATGACATGATTTCTTTACCCATTTCCCAAAAGGTGGACGCCCCTTCCCTGCTTAGTGTTCAGTTTGGGGCTATTATGAAAAGAGTTGCTACAGATATTTTTGCTTAAATGAGTCCTTTTCCTCTTTCTAGTAGTGCTATTTCCGGATCAAAAGGTATGGACTATGTAGTGATTTTGGAGCTACAAATTGTTTTACAAAATGTCTCTTATTCTTAGAAATTGGAATCGTTTCCTATCTCATTGGTTTGTCATTAATGTGGCTCAGGGCTGTTTTCAGAGTACCTTGTGCAGCACAAGCTACCTGAGGACAAACGACCAAAAAACAGCTGAGTGCTAACCTGTTTGCAGTTACTATATTTGCTATAGGAACAGAGAAGTCTGACTTGACGTATACAATCCAGAGACTTCATAAAGGAAATATCATCCTCCTGGACCCTTGACCATTCGCACTTTCTCACAGGGGTATATCCAGTGAGGCTCCACACTAGATTACCCTTTATTTTCTAGCTGTTCCAAGCCTTCTAATGTTCGGAGTTTACTCCATCTAACTTTGTAATATAATAATGTATAATTATATTATAATTTGTATATATATTATTATGTGTATATATACGTAATTATATTATATTATAAATATAAAGAACCGTTAGTGGGAGGTAGGATGGTAGAGTAGGAAAGATTTTTGTTGTTGTTCAGTCTTTCCAATCATGTCTAACTCTTCATGGCCCCATTTGGAGTTTTCTTGGCAAAGATAGTGGAGTGGTTGGCATTTCCTTCTCCAGCTCATTTTACAGATGAGTAAACTGAGGCAGACAGGGTTAAGTGATTTGCCCAAGGTTACATAGCTAGTAAGTGCATGAGGCCAGATGTGAACTCAGGAAGATGAGTCTTCATGACTCCAATCTGGCACTCTCACCATTGCTCTGCCGAGGGGCCCCAGTATAAACTAGTAGAGGAAGTTGATAACAACCTGAATGATGATAGCTACCATTTACATGGCACTTTAAGATATCTCAGTTTATCCTCACAACAATCCGGGGAAGTTGGTGCAATTATTATCCTCATTTTACAAATGAGTAAAGTGAGGCTAAGAGAGTTCAGTGACTTGCCCAGGGTCACACAGCAATGAGTGTATAAGGCCAGATTTGAACTCAGGTGTTCATGACTCCATGTCCAATCCTCTATCGTACTGAGGCACTTAACTGCAAAATAAATTCATAGAGTGGCCATGTCCCAAAGCGTCTCTGCGCCTTACGGTCATTACCTCTCAGTCAGGAGGCAGGTAACAAGTTTTGTTGTATATTCTTGGGAAACATGCTTAGCACTTGGTCAAGGTGATCAAGTCTTCGAAAGTTATTTGTTTACAACGTTGTTTTCCTTGTATAAATCATTTATTTCAGTCTGTATAAGTTCATACTATTCAGGACTCTCTGAAATCTCCTTTTATGAATACTTATAGCAAAGCAATATTCCATTATATTCACATAAAATTTTTAGCCCTTTCTCAATTGTCTACGAGGTGATCTAAGGCATCACCTCAGATTCTATTTCTTTGCCTTTCCTACTTCCCTTTTTAATATCCCCTTCAGGATAAGGAAATGTGTCTTGCTTGTGATTATTTCCCCCCTAGTACCATCCTTCCTCTCAATACCTCTCTCCCCCTTGGCCATTCTCACTTATTTCCCTGTTGAATTTGATGTATTTCTATACCAAACTCTGTGTGTGCATGCGTGCGTGCATGTGTGCATGCGTGCGTGCGTGTGTGCATGTGTGTGTGTGTGTGCGTGTTGTGTTCAACCTTCCTTTATCTGTTTCAGGTAAGTGGGGTTTCTTCTAACGCCCACTTACCCAGCCCTTCCTCCACATTTATATATTCCTCTCTGGTACCCAGTTATGAAAACTAGCAAGTAGTACAGGCCTCCTTTCACCCTTTCTCTCCAGTTCCTCTTAAAACCCCCAGAACAGAAGCAATCCACCCCCAAGCCCTCTGGCTTTTCTCATTTAACTCTCTCAATACCCTTTGTCGACATTAAGGTTCTGAAGGGATGCTTGTTTCCTCTCTGCAAATTTGCCCTTCTGGTTTCCTCCGGACCCTTTTGTGTCTGTAGTTAGCTGGAGACTTTGCGGTCCCTTCAGCTCTACAACTCTGTAAGGCTATGGCTATGTGATTTACTGATTAGGAAGGACATGGGAGCAACTTCAAAACCTGTTTCTGGTGACAGTGGAAGCTTAATAAACATTGGTTAGACTGAACTGACTTGAATTAGAGTGGACTGGGTCCCAGGCAGCAAAGCATCTGAAGCCCCCTTTTTATAAGAACAAGCTTCAGGTTGCTCAACAGAGGACCTTATAAATCATAGATACATGTGTGCACACATATACATACACATGTATGTATATGTGTGCATGTGTGTAGTGTGTATATACACATACACATATATGTGTGCGTGCATAGGCATGTGTGCGCGTGTGTGTATAGGTATATCTGTATATGCATGTGCACATGTGTGTATATGTACATGTGTATAGTGTCATTGCTGCAGTTGCTTTTAGACTTTTGTATGCAGATAGTATGAAATAAATGTTTATTGATGGAATTTAAAAATGCTTTTAATTGGACAAGTATTACAATGACATTACATTCTTGGTTGTACACAGCATTCCAGCATACCTTGAAGTAACATGTAAATGCTGACTACTAATACAATAATTGTGAGGACTTCTGTCTAGTACCACTCAAATCACCCTTTACACCTTAGACCGTTTGTGTTTGCTAATCACATGCATCTTTATGCATAATTTATAGCACCTAGATTGCCAGTGGATAGAGCACTGGCCTTGGAGTCAGGAAAAACTGAGTTTAAATCTGTCCTCACTCACTAGCTGTGTGACCCTGGGCAAGTCACTTAACTTCTGTTTGCCTTAATCCACTGGAGAAGGAAATGACAAACCACTCCTGTATGTTTGCCAAGAAAACCCCATGGTTGGTATGGTCTATGAGGTCATGAAGAGTTAGACACAACAAAATATGACTTTGAGGTCCTAATTTGCTTATGAGACCCCAAATTTCATAAAATGCAGACTCCCTCTACCAACATAGATAACAACCCCTCCATCTCTTAACAATCCTTAGGAGTTGCTGCAACCAAAACATTCCCCCTACTGGCTGACATTCTGATAAGAGAGCAGGATTCATTCCTAATGGTGATTTCATTGACATGGAGAAATCCCAGAGGGGAAATTCCCTCTCCCAATTCAAATCAGCACATGCTTGCCTGTTTACAGTTTCAGAGAGTTCCTTGGAGCACTGAGAGATGAAGTGATTTGCCCAGGATTACCAAGTCAGGACATATCAGAGATAGGACTTGAACACAGGTCTCTAAGATTAAGATGGTGGCACAGTAGGGAGAGCACTGGTGTTGAAGTCAGAAAGACCTGAGTTCAAGTCTGACTTCAGACACTTACTAGCTGTGTGATTCTAGGTAAGACACTTAACTTCTGTTTGCCTCACCTTGCTCAGCATCTATCTACAAAGTTGCTATGAGGATCAAATGAGATAATATCTATAAAATATTCATATATTTATGAAAGTGCTTGGTATATTGTAGGAACTATATAAATGATTCCCCTCCCCCTTTCCTTCTCTAACCATTCAGAAATTCTGCTTCTCAGGACTCATAATAGAACTGAAAATAACTGACTTTGTATAGTATGTTAAAGTCTGCAAGGCATTTTCCATACATCATCTTGGATGTATGTCACTGTTGCAGTCATGTCTGATTCTTCGTGGCCCCATTTGGGGTTTTCTTGGCAAGGATACTGAACTAGAGTGGTTTGCCACTCCCTTCTCCAGCTCATTGTACAGATAAAGAACTAAGGCAAACAGTTAAGCGATCTGCCCAGTGTCACAGAGGTAGTAAGTGTCTGAGGCCAGATTTGAATTCCAGACCTTCTCAACTCCATGTCCAATGTTCTATCCTCTGCACCATCCATCTCTATAGTGGAAACACTCCTGTCTCTGGAGTCAGAAAAGTAGGATTTATATGCCACCTCTGACAATTACTGGCAATGTGACCTTGGGCTGAAGTCATCTAAACATTCAAATTTCAGTTTTCTCAGCGATAAAATAAAGGACTTGAAACTGACGATGAATTGGAGCTATCCATCTCCCAACGGAGAGGCAAAGGACTCAGTGTAGAATGAGAACTTCGTAGGATGTCCCAGAAGTAGAGCAGCTGCTTTAAGACTTCTGGGACACCCTCTATTGTTTGGACACAGCCAATGTAGATACTTGTTCTTTTTATGCCTATTTGTTACAAGAATTTTATTTATTGTTTTGTTTTGTTTTTAATTAAATGGTAGAAAGAATGGGAGGGAGAAAAGTTGTTTTAATTAAAAAATAAAATTTAATTTTTTCAAAATGGATTAAACTAGATGGCTTCTGATGTCCCTTCCAAGTTTCACATCTGTGAAACTACTATATGTCTTTCATGCTACTCATTTCACACATATGTCACAACATGGCACCGCCTTCTTACATCCCAAAATGCACATTTCTCTCATCGTGTAGATGAGTAAACTGGAGGTTAGAGAAATTAAGTGATCCAAGATAAGTGAAAAGCCCCTCCAAGAGCACTTAGGTGCTCTCACAAAATACAAGTCATTTAGAAGAGATCTAACATTACCAGCCCTCCACTCCCTCCTACTTTCTCCGCATTAGTTCCTCCTTTTGTGCCCTATTTTTATAATATAGTTGCTTCCTTTTGCCATTTTCCTGCCCAGTTTTGTTTTTTAGAATCATCCCGTCATACACAACTCAGCCCCAACCTTTCTTTCAAACTATCTTAGTAATGACAACAGTTTTAAGAACATATATGTATATATATATATATAAACATATAAAATAAGAAAACAGTTTGACTTAAATGAATGCCTTTAAATTAGTCTTTAATGTTTTCCTTATATTTCTTCTGGATCTTTTATATCTAATTTTCCATTGAGTTTTGGCCTTTTTTTAAGTTAATTTACTTTCAATTTTTAACAATCAGTTCCATAAGTTTTAAATTTTCTCTCCCCCACTCCCCACTCCCCTCCCCAAGATAGCAAGCAATGATATAATATTCCCATTAAGCATATTGTCATATTAGTCATGCCGTATACAAGAATTAGAATGAATGGGAGAAACCATGAGAAAGAAAAAACAAACAAAACAAAACAAAAAAAAGAAATAGTCTGTTTCACTCTGCATTCAGACTCAATAGTTCTTTCCCTAGGTGTAGAAGGCATTTTTCCATCATGAGTCCTCTGGAATTGTTTCAGGTCCTCACATTGCTAAGAAGGGCTAAGTCTATCAAGATTAGTCATTGCACGCTGTGGCTGTTACTGCATACAATGTTCTCCTGGTTCTGCTCACTTCACTCAGCTTCAGTTCATATAAGTCTTTCCAGGTTTTTCTAAAGTTACCTGTTCATCATTTCTTGTAGCACAATAGTATTTCATTACATTCATATACCACAACTTGTTCAGCTATTCC
Organism: Notamacropus eugenii; assembly: GCF_028372415.1. NCBI lineage: Eukaryota > Metazoa > Chordata > Mammalia > Diprotodontia > Macropodidae > Notamacropus > Notamacropus eugenii. The sequence continues at coordinate 8,841,777 of NC_092878.1, forward strand.
CCAATTGATGGGCATCTTTTCAATTTCCAGTTCTTGGCCACCACAAAAAGAGCTGCTATAAATATTTTTGTACATGTGGGTCCTTTTCCCATTTTTATGATCTCTTTGGGATACAGACCTAGAAGCAGTATTGCTGGGTCAAAGGGTATGCATATTTTTATAGCCCTTTGGGCATAGTTTCAAATTGTTTTCCAGAATGATTGGATCAGTTCACAACTCGACCAACAATGCTATAGTGTTCCAAATTTTCTCACATCTTCTCCAACATTTATCATTTTCCTGTCTTGTCATGTTAGCCAATCTGATAGGTATGATGTGGTACCTCAGAGTTGTTTTGATTTGCTTTTCTCTAATCAATAGTGATTTAAAGCACTCTTTCATATGACTGTGGATAGCTTTAATTTTTCCTCTCAAAAGTACCTATTCATATCCTTTGACCATTTATCAATTGGGGAATGATTTGTATTCTCATAAATTTGACTCAGTCCTCTATATATTTTAGAAATGAGGCCTTTATCAGAGACACTGGCTGTAAAAAATTTCTTCCCAGTTTTTTGCTTCACCCCAATCTTGGTTGTGAGTTCTGGTCTTTTTGTTGCAAATACCTGAAAATCTTTCGGTTTGTCAGATGGCTATTTTTTTTTCCATTCAGGATTATATGAGAAAGAAAATAGTGAGCAAAAATAAGATGGAGGGAATTCACAAATAGTAATTATAACTTTGAATGTGAATGGGATGTTTATAGTAGCTCTCATTGCAGGGATGCCCATCACTTGGGGAATGGCTAAACAAGTTGTGGTGTATGGTTGTGATGGAACACTGTTGTGTTATAAGAAATGCTGAGCTCAATGAGCTTCGAAAGGCATGGAAAGACTTGCATGAAATAATGAAGGGCAAAATGAGCCATGAGAACATTATATGCAGTAGCAGCAATATTGTTTTAAGTATTATGTATTAATTACATATAAGTATATATAATATTAATATCACATATATTTACATACATTATATATAATATAATTAATATATAAGCATTATATATTAAAATAAGTATTATATATTAAGCAAACAAGTAATTTTAGCTGTTATAAATATACAAATTAAAAATAACAGACTTATGAAGAAAGATACTGTCTGCATCCAGAGAAAGAACATAATTAGAAGTATGTATAGAATAATTTTACATATATGTATACACACACACACACACACACACACTATTTGTGTCTAATGGTAGCTATTTCTATGGAGGGGTTGGAGAAGGAAGAAAAAAAGGAAAAAATGCACATGATAACATTATTACATATTTAAAAGGAATAGTAAGTTGTACATAATAGATTTGCAATTTCATGTGCAATCATCTTTTTATTATACTATATTATGGAAATGTTTGTTTTATTCCATAAATTTAAAAAAACAGGTAAAAAAAAAGAAGAGATCTAGTCTCAGATAGCAGTGTCAAACTCCAGTAGAAACTGTACATAAGGATCCCTAGCCTCATATTGACTTAGAAAAGCACATGGTCGTATTACCTATGTTCCACTGTGGTTTTATTTAGTTTGTTAAATATTTTCCAATTACATTTTGATCTGGTTTAGGCTACGTTTGACACCTCTGGTCTAAGGAACAGAAAGAATGGGATTGCTAAATTGCTATCGGTGATCTTTCAAAAACCATGGAAAATGGGAAAGGTTCCACAGGACTAGAAACTGATTTCCAAAACAAGGAAAGAAAATGGATTCTTCAAATTATCAGACAGTGGGATAGCCTTGGGTTCCTGGCAAATGTCTGGACTGTATTATTAGAAGAATGGCTCATGAACATTTAGAAAGGGAAGCTGCAATCACTAACAGCCCGCATGGGTTTCTTGATAACAGGCTGAACTAATACTATTTACTTTTTTTTCTGGTAGAGTTGCTTGATCAGGGGAATAATGGAGCTATAATACATCTAGATTTTAATGAAATATGTGATAAGATCTTTCATCAAAATCTCATGGACAAGAAGGAAATACGTGAACTAGAAGGATAGACAGGTAGATTTGAGAACTGTTTGGATGACTGGACCCAAAGATGATGATTAATAAGTTGATGTTAACCTGAAGAGGTGTTCCCAGTGGAGTGCCAGAAGTCTCTGTCTCTATTCTATTAAACAGTCTTATCAGTGGCTTGAATAAAGACATGGATGATGTGCCTACCAAATATGTCAATGCTATAAAGTGAGATGGGTTAGCTAACACACTAGACGACAGAATCAAGTTCCAAAAAGACACCATAAAGTTAGAATAACTGACTAGATCTAATAAGACAAGATATAAAAAGGATAAACCTAACGTCTTATACAGGGGTACAAAAAATCAATTGCCCAAGTGCAGAGTGGGAGACATATGGTCACATAGGTCTGAAAAAGACCCAAGTGTTTTAGTAGACTTACAAAATCAATATAGCCCCAGAGAGTTTGGCAATTCAAAAAGTGAGACCCTAGGCTACTTAGAGAGGTATGCTGTTTAGAGGAAGGGCAGTTATTGTTCTATTGTGTCTGACTCTTGTTAGAACTCCCCTAGAGTATCATGTACAATTCTAGGAACCACATTTTAAGCAAAACTTGGATCTGTAAACTGATTGAATAACACATCCCAGGGAGTAGTGACTAAAGAATAAATGTCCATCTGGGGGAGGGGGGGTCTCATGTAGAGTGCTCCAGATATCTGTTATTAGTTTTTATCAATGACTTTGATAAAGAAATAGTCTACTTAGCAAACTTACAGATAAGAGATAGCTAACAAATTGTACTAGAATTGGGATGCAACCCCTTGATGGGCTAGAACAATGGGCCAAATACAGAAAGAGAAAATTTTAAAAGGGCAAATGTAAAGTTCTATGCTTGAATTTTAAACATAGTCAACTGTACAGCTACAATGTAGAGATTATAAGGCTAGAGAAGAATTCAGGTAATCAGGGCAACTAGATGGTAAAGTGGGTAGAGCACTGGCCCTGGAGTCAGGAGGACCTGAGTTCAAATCCAGCATCAGACATTTACTAGCTGTATGATCCTAGGCAAGTCACTTAACCCTGACTGCCTCCCCTGCCCCACAAAAACAAAAAAAAAAAACAAAAGAACCCAGGTAATCAAGAGATAGTGTCTATAACAGACTATAAGCTGAATATGAGTCAACCATGTGATTCATCAGCCAAAAAGCGAATGCAGTCTTGGGCTGATTAACAGAGGCGTAATATCAATAACGAGTGACCTCCATCTTCACAACACTTCACAGTGGGGCTACTACCCTAGTTTGAAACCTCACCTCTCAATTGGGCTACTACAACAATCTCTTAACTGGCCTCCCTGTTTTCAGTCTCTCTCTCCTCCCATATTACTGTCAAAGTAATCTTCCCAAAGCACATATCTTGCCATGTCACACCCCTACTCAAGAACTTTCAATGACTCTCTTACATCTAGGGTAAAATTAGGTCATCAGAACTCACCTGACATTTAGAGCCTTTAACAATCTGAATTCATCCTGTCTTTCTAGGCCTACCAGGCTGGTACTCCAGTTGCCTACAAGATATATCAGCTGGAATGCCTCCCCAGGACATCAGACTCAACATATCTTAACACTGAGCTTATTATCTTTCTCCTTAAATCTGTCCTCTCTTCTTCCTGTACTGTTTTTTCATGGGAACCACCATAAACTTAGTCTCCCATGTTTGGGGTGGAGAAGGGGGAGTGTTACCTTTGATTCTTTCATTAATTTCTTTTATCATATCCAATTACCAAGTTCTTTCAGTTTACTTTTGAAAAATTTATTGCATCAGAGCTCCCCCTCTTCTCTATTTCTACTCTTACCACCCCAGCATAAAGCCTCATTTACCATTTGACTATTCCAATAGTCTCTTAATGAGCCTCCAAGTACTCCATACCACTAACCAGATGAATCTTCCTTATGCATAGATCTGGTCCTATCACTGCTCAGCTCAAAACCCTTCAGTTCAAGTCAACATCGAATGCCTACAATGCAAGGCACTGTGTGATAAGAGGGGTCTACAAAGACAAAATGAAGCAGTACTTGCCAAGTCCTTGCCAAGGAGCTTACATGCATTGGGGAGATACAACAGGTACATTCATAAGTCAACACTGAGCATGTGCAAAGATATAAATAACAGTTATCTCAAGAGGGAGAAAGCACTAACAACTGGAGAGAAAAGGAAAGGCTTCAAGTAGGAAAGGCACCTGAGTTATGTACTGAAGGAAGTTCAAGATTCTATAAGAGTAGAGGGAATAAGGAAAGACATTCCAAGCATGAGGGACCACTTGTGCACAGGGACAGTGACAAAAAATATGATGTCATGGGTATTTCATTGATCAGCGAGCCAGTTTGACAAGAATGGAAAGTCCAGGGAGGGGAATAATGTGAAACAAGATTAGCTAGGTAAGGGGAAGTTAGATTATGGATGACTTAGCAGTAAGGAGTCGCTGCTGAGAGGCAGCTTGGGTGAAGTGGATAATGTACTGAACTCAGAAGCAAGAAGACTTGAGTTTAAATTTTCCCTTTGACATGTACTAAATAACCCTGGGCAAGTCGCTTAATCTTTCTTCGATTCCGTTTTTTCATCTGTAAAATGAGAGAGGTATATTGTTATGTCTAAAGTCTCTTCCAGTTCTAAAGCTATTATCCTATGATTCTAAAATTTTAGGGGAAAAGGGGCTGATATGATAAGCCTGAAATTTTAGGGAGAAGGGAATAAATATGTATTAAGCATCTACTAGGTGCCAGGAATTAGGTTAAGAGCTTTACAGATATCAGCTCACTTGATCCTTAAAACATACCAGTGAAGAAGATGTTATTATGATTCCCATTTTTGCTGATGAACTGTGGCTGGATTTGAACTCAGATCTTCCTGACTCCAGGACCAGAAGCCTACATGCTATACCACCTGGCTAAACTTGTCACTTGGGTAGCTATGTGAAAGATGGATTGGAGGGGAAAAACTAGAAGAAGAGGGAATTAGAAGGTGATTTAAATAGTCCATGAGATGTGTGTTCATCCTTCTTGTGTATTCATCCTTCGTTGCCGAAGAAGACCATGCCATCAGAGAAATAATGACATGACTTGCTCTTGACTGTGAGTGAGGGAGGGCTGTGCAGGTCACCAGCCAGAGCCTTCTGAATCCAGTGACCAGATATTCATCAGGATGACTGGAGATGACCCAGGATAAGGCAGTTGGGGTTAAGTGACTTGCCCAAGGTCACACAGCTAGTGAGTGTCAAGTGTCTGAGGTGAGATTTGAACTCAGGTCCTCCTGACTCCTGCACTGGTGCTCTATCTACTGCACCACCTAGCTGCCCCAAGTCCATGAGATAAAGACCCTGGGAATGTAGAGAAGGGAAAGGATGCATGAGATACTGGGGAGGTAGAATTGACAAGACTTGGCAATTGTTTGAATATGGTTAAGAAGGGTGGGCAAGAAGGAGAAGCATCAAGGATGACTCCAAGGTTAAGAATTTGGTGACTGAAAGGACATTCAAAAGAAATAGGGAAGTTCAGAGGAGGGATGGTAATTTTATTGAGTTTGAAATGCCTGTCTGTAAGATATCAACATGGAGGTGTCTGGTAAGAATTGAGGACTAGGACACCAGAGAGAAGTTAGACTTTAATGGGTCTCTGTTACCCAGTTTTAAACTCCTCAGACTGGCATTCAAAGCCCTCTCTAATTTAATCTACCTTTTTTTATCCTTATACAATTTCTCCTGCTATATGTTCCAGTCCAAATCGACTACTCACCCTTCACCAAGCAAGACCCCAGACACTCTCACACCTCTTTGCCTTTGCTCATCCTATTCTCTATACTTGCCATGTTGCCCTCCTTCACCTGTACTGAATTCCTAAGCCACCCTTTATTTCCCAAATCAAAAAGCAATCCCTCTCTCTCCATGAAGCAATCCAATTGGGCATGATCTGATTTCCTCCCCATCTTTTGACTATATATAGCACTTTATTCGCACTTCTCTGATAAACTGACTTCATATTACAGATATTAGTGTATGGCACATTCCCCTTCTAGAGCTCCATAAGGTGAGGACAATATTTGATCTAAATTTTATCTCTCCCCTATAACCTGGCATAGTGCTCTATCCATATCAGTTGCTTAATACACATGTGTTGAATTAAATTATTAAGTCCACTGATGGAATCATAAATCATCCACTGCCATCACATGCCTTAACCTGATGCTCACAAGAGTCTAATCCCAGCTTCCCTCTGCTATCTCGGCACTAGTCAAGAGGCAATTCCCTCCTCCCAGACCAAGAAGATAGGGAAATTTACTTTTGGTGCCCTTCCACCTCTCTCCATCCCTTCACCAATCTTCTACTATTCCCACAATTCCCTTTTGGCTGGAAAGGCAGATATAGAGTTGAGCTGTATCTCTTTACCATCTGTCTCACCCTACCTTGAATATCTTAATCCAATTCAATTCAAGTAATCACTAAGTATTTAAAATGTTCAAGTCAAGTCACTGTGCAATAGGCCGGGACAAAAAGATTAAAAACAACATAGCCATCCATGAAAATATTTTCAAAAGCACTTATTTGCAGTAGCAAAGAACTGGACACAAAATAGATGCCCACCAATGGGGCATGTCTAAATAAATTGTGGTATATGAATGTAATGGAATATTACCATGCTGTTTTTAAAAAAAGGAATGTGATGAATACAGAAAAGACTTATGGGAACTGATACAAAGTAAAGTAAGCAGAGCCAATAGGGGAAAGACTATTATTATTGCAACAATGGAAATGGAAATTAAAAAACTGAAACTGAACAATGTAGAACTACAATGCAACCAAGTCCCAAAGAGACTTGTCCCAAAAAGTATGTCTTCTTCTCTTCCTGACAAAGGTGGAAGCCTATGGATACAGAATATTTCATATATTTCAAGACTCAGATCATGTATTGATTAGTTTTGCTGAGCTGTCTTTTTTCCTTCTTTCTTTTGAAATCTTTGTTATAACAGATGACTTTGTGACAAATGAATGATTCATTTTAACATTTCTTAAAAAGAAAAAACCGCCACCCCATCCTCAAAAGAGGTTACAATCTACTAGAAGTATAAGACCACATAACTCGTATTGCTAAAGCTCTCTGAAGTTAACAAGATAGCTTCCTCACAATCATCCCCTCCAGAAAACCAGCTTCTGCTCGCAAGTCACCCACCAAAATAAGCAAAGCAAAAAGTAACAAAAACAAAACCCAAAAACCCAGGGACGTGGGAGAGGGAAAGGATGGGGAAATAATGTTTCCCAAGCTTGCCCCTGAAGGGGGAAGAAGTAATGAGTTCTTTTTGTTCATTAATTCACTTCAGAGAGACCAAACCATCCTAGCATTTTTCCCCACTGCCCAGAAATAATGCTCCCAGTAATGTATTCATTCTTTTAAGAATTTCAGTACAGCAAAATAATGTAGAGATCCCCTAGAGATTTAGAAAGAGATTTTCTTGTAAAAAACCAGAAAATCTAACAAGAATATACATCCATGAGTACATGACCTTGTAATTCATCTGACCTTTCATGGTCCTCTGAACTTGAAAGCCACTAGGACCCACCTTCTCAAAGTCAAATATACCCCAAAGCTTCCTATTCTTAGCCTTTTTTTCTCCCCCATTCACTTTATTTTCACTGACTTCTCTGACTGACTTAACCCTCCTCCAGAAATTCTGTGTGTGTGTGCGTGTGTGTGTGTATAGCTACAACTATATAGCTATCGCTACACACACACATTATAAAAAGGGAATTTTCAGTTCTGTCACTATTAAAAGATTTTAAAATGTTTAATTTTTAAATTAATGTTAAATTTAAAAATTTAATTTTTAAATAGAACCAATATCATAGCCCTCATTATACCTGGGAAATTTATTCACGTTAGAGTCCTTGGATAGTGCATTATCTCTAGTCCAACCCCTTCATTTTATAGATAAAGAACTAGAGGTGCAAAGAGGTCACAAGCAATTAGGTGATACCAGCCCTTAGAACTCTGGATTCAGAATAGTGGAAAGCTGAGTTTAAACACAATCTCAGATATTTATTTTTGTGTGACGCTGGGCCATTTATTTAACCTCTTCCAGTCTCAATTTCTTTATCTGTAAAAGGGAAATAATAAGAGCATGTATGTCACAAGGCTGTTGTGAGCACCAAATGAGATAATATATGGAAAATGGCTTCCAAACCTTTATATTCTAGGGAATAGCAGTAAATAGTAAGTGTGAGAGGAGGAGGAGAGCCCTGTGATACTAGCTTGCACTCTGCCCCCACCCCCAGGCCTGGTGACTTCCAGATCAGTGCTGTTTCTAACACCGGCCTCATTCCCCACATTGAACCTGGGATAAATTCTCTTTGCCTGCTCTTTTCAATAAGAGAGAATACAAGATATTGTCAAAATCCCTTGTCTTTCCCATGTCTCTACTTTAAACTTCTTATAATCCCCGGCTTCTCAATGGGTCACGGATATTCACAAACGTGAAAATCTATGTACATATGTGTGTTTCATTCTTGTGTCCCTAGAATTTATGAGAGTACCTGGCACATAGCTGGTGCTCTAAGAACACTTGTTCATTGATTGTGTGTGTGAGAAGGGCAGAATTGAAAGAATCAAAGGGCCCTAGGGAGGTAACTCCTCAGGAAATGGTGACACAGGTTCCAAGGAATTTCCATGAAGAATGGGAAGAGAAAGTTAGGTAGGATGTTTGTTACGTTGGAACATGGCCTCCAGGAGAGAGGCACTGTCCTACAGAAACAAAAGCAAGGGAATTTTTATTTGGAAGGTAAGATCTCAGGGCAGGGGAGGGGAGGTACTCAGGGAGTACCTTATAAATCTTTTAAAAAAATTTATGGAGACTAAGTCCCCCTGTGCTGCCCAGGCTGGAAGTGTAGTGGCCACTCACAGACCCAGTCTTCCCATTCAAATCGCAGCTCTGAAAACTAGTAGCTTACAACGCTTTGTAATATACAATGTAATGAGACATTGTTGCATCCCGAGAACCTACGAATATAAGGAATTCAGGAAGACTTAAGAAGACTCCTATGAACTAATACAGTACAAAGTAAGTAGAACCGAGAGAACAACTTGCACAACGACTGTTACACTGTTAAAGAAAACAGCACTGAAAAAACTACAGAACTCCCATCCATAGAGTAAGTAATCATTACCTCTGAGAACTGGGAGAAGGCCTCCTGCTTCTCAGCAGAGAGAAGTTAGACTACAGGGGTAGAACAAAGCACATGTTTTCAGAATTGGCCAATGTTTTGCTTAACTGTCCTTATTTATTACAAAATATGGGGTGGATATGGGGGTGGAGAGACGGTCCCTGACAGAGAAGAAAGGTGACAACAGCGTAATGTAAAAAAAGATCATCCATAAAATATTGTTTCTTAAAAACTACTAATTAAATAAGCTTGTTCTCAGTGTGTTTCTTCATCTGTAAAATGGCCATAAATTTCTTTGTACTTGGTTACTTCAAAGGTTTATTGTGAGAAGGTAACACAGCACTTTGTAAAGCACAGAATGTTACGTAAACGTGAACAATTACTTGGGGACACGGTAGACACACCAGAAAAGGTCGTTAGTTCGTTTCATATTCATGAATATAAGATACACTCCTTAAAATACCCCCCCAATGGAATTTATCATTAGAGAAATCCTGTATAGCCATCGTCCCCTCAGTTAGTAGGACACTGCCATCTCCCCGTACATTGTATGGAGTCATCCCTGAATGCCTAGAAAACTTAGAAAACTGAGGTGGTTAAGTAAGCCTAGTTGAATATCCAAAGCCAGCTGCTGTGTAGCTAGGCCTCCTCCACCCCATGGCCTAGGGCCCATTTGGACGGTTTGGTAGAGACACAGCTGGGAAAGGGGGGAGGGGGAGAAACAGTTTGGGAGAGAGACAGAGAGAGGAGCGACAGAGGAAGACTGAGTAGCATTTCTAACTGAGAAGATAAGATAATAGGAAGGAGACAGCAACCTCAGGGAAAGAGAGAAGCTTCAGTAATGATTAAGGGGGTGGTTACAGGGTGGGGACCAAGAGCAATGGGCAGAGCCTGCAAGCTGAGTCCAAGGGGAGACTTGTGGGGAAAGCCAGCCAGAACCAAAAAAGAGGTTCACTGTGACCTGCTCTGTCAAACTTCCAGCCACAGACAGGAGGCTCTTTCATCCTGGCAGCCTACAGTTTCCTCCCCAATCCCCGCCTACCCCACAACTCTACAGGAGCCCTCTAGATCTCCTTTCCTCCTAACCCCCCCTCCCCATATATTCTTATTCCTTTAGCCCCCAAAGGACAGGAATAGCAATGTGGTGTGGTAAGGTTTAAAAACAAATTGGGAATCGGGAGACCCAGCTCTAACTGTACTACTTAACTGTGTTTCTTTGATAAAAAACACAAGTCTTCTGGTCTTCAGTTTCCTCCTTATCCCTCAACCTAAGGTGCTGGCTAAGTCATGTTCTCATGTTACAAAAAACAAAGGATTGAGTTAAATAATTTCTAAGGTCCCTTCCAGTTCAAATTCTGATTCTAAGTTTTCAAACTTAGAAAACGAGATTCAGTTGAGCCCTGGGTCACATGAAAACAGACTTCCAGCTTGGCTTTTAAAGCAGAGGCCAAGGGGCACAGATCACTGAAAAGTATGGCTCTTAACTCACAAGATGATGTCATAAGAACAAGGTTTAAGGTGCGTCGGGGGACAGATACCCCCAAATTCTGACTAAGAGGGCAGGCCTACCCCCCAAGTCATACACACACAACGTTATATAGCCTGTCGAGTTCTCACATTACAAGAGGGGAGGGGATGGACGTGTGAGGGCACACGCAAGTGAGGAGGGTGGGGCAGGAAAGAGGGAGGCAGAGGGGTCGCTCGGTCTAGGAGAGAACTAAGATACACTAGCTGGAGGGCCTCTGCCAGCCTTAGAGGGGGCGCCATCCATGAACTCGACAACTCCTCGGAAGCTCCCGCTAACTCGAGTTTGAGATCATCCTTCGCGCACAAAGAGGGGCTCTGGGTTGGGAAGCTAGAGGGACGGACAGAAAGGCTGAGAGGAGGGGCGCGGCGTTTACCTTGGCTCTGCCCACGTTCTCCGGGGGGCCCTCCAGCTGCAGCCAAATGCTGGGGGCCCCGGGTTCCGGCTCTCCGAGGACACTCAGCTGCACCCTAAAGATGCGCTCCACATGGGGCCGGAGCTCCAGCACCGAGTCCTCGGCCTCCGCCGGCACAGTCAAACGTCCCGGGGGCTCCCGGCCCCTCATGGCTGCACGTCCGACCCTAGAAGAGAGAGACAACCGGCCAGGGGGTCGGAGGAGGGCGGAGGAAGGTGACACGTTGCCCCTTCTGCCGCTCGCAACTCCCTAACTGCACTGCCTCGCCAGAGCCCCTGCTCCTGTGCCAGGCGCTGCCCAGTCCCTGCCCCGCATAGTGGGCCCTGGGCCCCTGCAGCCCCGCTTCCTCCAGGACCCACCAATTGGGAATACGAATCCCTCCTGCCCAAGGCTCCGGTCCCAGCCCCTGTCCCCGCTCCTGCCTGGTTTAGCGCTCTCCCGAGGCCCCAGCAGTCCCTCTTTCTTCGGAACCCACCCACCGAGGGTTCGGATCCCGCCCTCCTAGGGCTCTGGTCTCGGTCCCCTTCTCTGCCTTTGCGCCCTCCCTCCCCCGCCCCGAGCTCTCCCAGGGCCCCCGCCACCCAATTCCTATTCGACCCACCAGCCGTGCCGCCGGATCCCGCCCTCCCCGGGCCCCAGACCCCGACTAGCTAAGCTCCCCCGCTCCAGCTGCACTTTCTTTCTGCCCTGGGGCTGGGGGTGGGACCGGCTCCAAGCTCAACCCCGCCCCTCCGCCCTCCCCTCGGCCGCCCACCCTCTACCACTCCAGGTCCCCAGCTCCTCAGGCTCCTGGAGAACAAAATAAACTTTTCTCCTTTCCCCAGCATTACAGGAGTCTGTGAAGCAAGTGGAGGAGGGGAAAGGGAGGCGAAGGTGGGAGAGGGAAGGAGGGTCCCTGGCTACACTGAATGAAGTTTTAAGCTTTGACCCAGAGTCCAGAATTCAGGGGTCAAAGTTAATTTCCTTCCAAGCGACTTTAGTGAAAGAGGACAGGGGCGGTGGTGAGGTTCAAGGTCTCGAGGTGGGAGTGTTTGCAGCCAGGCCCATTCCTCTGAAATCTGCTAGAATTCGTCAATTCCCCTTCCAGCCAACCCCGCCCCCTTTACCTTCTGGCACCCCACAAGCTCCACGCTCAAGTAACTCCTGTCCTGAGAGAAAGGGGTTAATACTGATGTTAGCAGGAGGATGGCTTAGACTTTAGGGAACGTCTGGGTCAGGAGAACAAACAGGAAGTTAAAGGGTAACGGGACCTATACTATCCACAAAATTCCTAAAGACACAAAAAAGATTGGGACTGCTGGGCAGCTGGTAATCATTCTCTCTGGCCATAGAGATGGAGGTCTGGGAGAGGAGGGAAGATTTTAGAGACTTTAACCTTTGTTTTTAAGTCTCCTTTTAGTCAGTAAGTATGAGTTACAATTTGAAAAGAAAAATTGGTTAGGAAAGGAGAAACTGGTCAGCAAATGCAATCTCAGTCCTCTCTCCAAGTCCGATTAGACTTCATCTGGTGAAGAAGCACATTTTTATATAGTCATTCTCAAATAATCTGTGCAGCACTTTACTATAAGCTATCTTGTTTTCTTCACACACACGCGCACACACCCATGAATCTGCCATCTTCCCAAATCGCTTTCGGAAACAAGGTATTGTACTTGACTGGAAAGGTGGCCCAAGGATGGTAGCCCACATAGGAGGGAAGGGATCTTTACAGGGTCTTTACAGTGTTTTGTAGGTAGTAGGTGCTTAATAAGGATTACTAATAAGGCAGTATATAAAGAGCACTGGATTTGGTGTAAAGGCCTGAGTTCAGAACCTGGCTCTCTTATTTGCAAGTAATCTTGGTCACTGAAACTTTCTGGACTTCATCTCTGAAAACAAGAAGATTCCAAGTTGATGGTCTCTACCATCCCTTCTCCCTCTAAGTCTATAAACCCATAATTCCAGCTTCTTTCTACCTAACCAGAAGACCCGACTCTCGGTCCCAAGCTGTCATCTTTCACTATTGTTGAAGAATCAGTGGATTGCTCTTTTTACTTTATTTTTTTTCAGTTAGCCAAGGCATTCTTTGTTCTTATAGCTACCAAGGGGGAAAACATCAAAGCAGAGGCATGCCAATAGAGACAAATGACGGTAGTACAGAGTTGGGTGAGGTTGGACCATTCTGGGAACAAGTAATAAATTAACAGAATATAGTTACGCAGGTTGAACAGGCGCGTGCCTTTGTTCTGCCCAGGTATAACAAGATTTCCCATGGAAAAAGTAATTTCTCATAGTCCTTCAGGGTTGCAACATCTAGCCCACCCACAGCCTCTTACAGTACTGTAAAACTCTAGGGACACAGAAAAATGGGAAAACCTAGAATCCACACTGTTGCCTAAACCTTTACTGACTTTACTTAAACCCCAATAAGCCAATGAGCTTCCTGGTCTTGAGGCTGCTTGTCTCCCTGGTTTCAGGTGATTGTCCTACCCAGTGCCTAATTGTGCCCTTGTCCTAGTGTCTAACTGCATGCCTGACTCTGTTTCCTTGAGGCTGTTGAAAGTGAATTTGGGGGAGAACCTGACTGGCTCCATTTTGTTCTATATTTGCTGCTCTGGTTCCTCCTTTCCTCCAGCCACCTAACCAACATAACTTCTAATCACTTTAGGCCTATCCAATAAAGCTTAACAGTTATGAATTAACTAATGACTGCTAAAGAAGATACCGTTTTCTTTGGTCTACTATAAGTGACTACGCTAAAGGCCACATTCTTTCCTTTGTACCAATTGAAGCATCCTTGTAAGTATCTTTTTCTGCCTATACCTGTTAAAGACCTTAGCTTGAAAAGGCCAACGCCCCCACTACATTCTGGGCCATCACCAGTTGTCCTAGTCTCGGATGGCTCTGGAGGAGACTCTGGTGACTTTGCCCAGCCCTCCTTCATTAAATCCCATTCACATGCATGTCATGGCAGCATCTACCTGATTTCCCTGGTCTCCTTTGAGAGTGATAGACAAACAGCAATCCTACATAGAGCCCTACTGGATATCACTCAAAGCTGCTTTGTAAGAAACACAACTCTTCTGTTTTACTCCTCAAGTGTCCATCTCTCTGGGTCACATACCTCAGCAGGACATGTGTGTGTGCATGTACACACACACATATTATGTATATGTGCATGTACATATATACACATATACACATCTATACATCTATGTAACCTCTCTCAATATAGATAGATCTACATACATATATACACATATATCATATATATATATACATGACATATAGAAGTCATCTGCAGAGTTATGAGACACATTTATCACCTATTGATGGTGTGTGGCACACTCGTGAGTGAATAAATAAACTGCAATTTACTAGTCTACATCCTGTGCTAATTTACCTGGGGAGTAGTCACATGGATCCTGAAATTCTCTAAACACTAACCACATTCTACCACACACCACACCACAAAAGTGCATTTTCTAGGGCTTCTTTATGAAGCAAAAGATTGTATAAAAATTCAGAAATAATGTACTAGGGTCAGATAATCAGAAGCTTGTATAAAATACAATTATCTAGTCTCAGGCTGGATAATACCTAAACTTTCTGTTATTTTTTCCAGCTACAGATTATATCACCTCCGATGTGGAGTCTACCATATCCAACCTGTTCTGGACAAGAACATCCTGTATAACCTCTCTGAGAAGTGGCCAACCAGCCTTTTCTTAAGACCTCTACTGAGGGGGAACCTAGTAGCTCCCAAGGTATCTCATTTGCTTTTTGTTTGGTTCTTAGAGGAAATCTTTCCTTACAGTGAGTCAAAATATGCCTCTTTTTAACTTGTACCAATTACCCCTAGCTCTGCCCTCTAGAACTAAGCTAAAACTTCCACATGACAACTCTCCAAATATTTAAACAGGTATCATATGCCTCCTAAGTCTTTTCTCCTCTGGGCTAAATGTTCCCAATTCCTTAACCTAATTCTCATTTCGTATTACTTCTCACAAATCAGATCCCCTCCTGGATGCTCTCCTTCCCAAAATGACGTGCTCAGGACTGAACCTAGTAGTCCAGTTATGTTCTGATCAGGGCCACGTATAGCATAGCTATCACCTCCTGTGTTCTGACGTCTTTACTTCTCTGATTATGAAGATCTTGCATGAGTAACTTGTATTGAGTTTGCAATCTACTAAAATTCTTTTATCTCATGAAACTGCACATACCCTTTGACTCAGCTATATTGCAATAGGCCTATGCCCCCAAAGGCAATTAAAGAAAGGGCAGATAGTCATTATAATGGTGAGCATTTGTTTGTAGCATATGTTATCTTTTTTAGATCTCACAATTATTCTGTGAGGTAGATATTATTATTATTAACCCCATTTTAGAGATGAGAAGACTAAGTACGGTTAAGTTCCTTGCCCATGGTCATACAGCTAGCTAGTAAGTGCCTGAGGCAGCATGAGAGCTATGACCTTCTTTACGCCATGTCCAGAGCTCGATAGGACCCATATGTATAAAAAACCCTTTTTGTAGTAACAGAGAACTGGAAACTCGTCTTTTGCAGAATGGCTAACCCGATTATAGCACAGAGATGTAATAGACCTTTTCAGATACAGCCCGTGTGGGAACTTGTTTAACTGTGCATATTTGTTTAAAACAGCCTTGCTTTGCTTTGTTTTTTTTTTCCTATTGGGTAGAGGATAGGAAGAAAAAGGGGAGAGAGAGAGAGAGAGAGAGAGAGAGAGAGAGAGGGAAGGAGAGGGAGAGGAGAGAGGGAGAGGGAGATGAAGATGAAGGGAGGGAGAAAATAAGGGAGGAAGGAAAGAAGGAAGGAAGGAAGGAAGGAAGGAAGGAAGGAAGGAAGGAAGGAAGGAAGGAAGGAAGGAAGGAAGGAAGGAAGGAAGGAGGGAGGGAGAAGGGAAGGAAGGAAAATCATTGAGACTTTTTTTTTTTAATGCAGGGAAGTAAACAGAGGGAAGGCCAGGAAGTAGCCCAGACAAGCAAGACAGCATTGAGAATTGAAGTTATTATATGGCATTGTATATAAATCCAGCCTCAGAAATATAACAGCTGTGTGACCTTGGGCAAGGTATTTTACCTCATTTGTCTCAGTTTCCTCAATGGTAAAATAGGGACAATACAATACTTACCTGACAAAGTTATAGTGAGAATCAAATGAGATAATGTTTGTAGAAGTACTTAGAAGCCTGGCACATAGTAGGCTACCTCTTATTATTACTAAAAAAAAGAAAAGCAAGCTTATATAATACAGATCTGCAATTTTATGTACAGTAGTCTTTTTCTATCCTATCATATATATGGAAATGCATGTTTAATTTAGTGTGTTTTAAGTTTAAAATAAAAGTAAATAGATTGTCATTATCTTTTCTTTATGTGCTAGAGTCTAGTCACCATCCACTCCATCACACACTTTTAATTGATTTTTTTGAACTCAAGTATGGATGTTTACATTTGTTTCTATTAAATTTCATCCCAGTAAATGGGTCCATATTTTGTTCTATTGAGATCTTTTTAGATCCTAATGTCTTACCTATTCCTCCCTGCTTTGTGTCATCTGAAAATCTGATAAGTATAGTATATATTCCTTTACCTAAGTCATTGATAAAAATCTTAAAAATAACAGAACCTGCTCAAGAACAGATCACTGGGGCATTCATTCCCCCTAGACATCTCTTTTCAAGTTAACAGGAAGTTATTAATGAATATTTCTTGTATCTGCTCCAGGGGTGGGGCATCTGCAGCCTCAAGGCCACATGTGGTCTTCTAGGTCCTTGGGTACAGCCTTTTGACTGAGTCCAAGTTTGACAAAACAAATCCTTTTATTAAGAGGATTTGTACTGTGAAGTTTGGATTCAGTCAAAGGGCTGCACTTGAGCACCTAGAGGGCCATATGTGGCTTCAAGGCCACAGGTACCCCAGTCCTACTAGTCATTTTACCAGTCCCCAAATTCCCCAAACTGAACTGTAATTTAGTCTATGTCCTTCCAATTTGCATGAAAATAATTTTGATACCCCTACTCAATTTAATCAGTATTTATCTCAGTTCATTGTGATTTAATGGATATCAGTGATGATATTAGTGAATTAAGAAGAATGGACTTAAGTTTGATTTAGTTAATGCTGTAAGAATGAAAGTCATATAGGCCTCAATTAATTAATTAATCCAGCATGCTGATGATTGTATTACTTGTATTTGATCTATGGGATAGAATTATATTGTATTAGTTAGACCCTATCGTAAGGATTTATATTAATTTGTGTTGGGGGTTTACTGTGTTAGTACTAGCACCCTCCCACCCCTACCCCTTCCCCTTACTCCTATGAATGTACTTTGAGCAAACCATGCTTAGAAAATTCATGACTTTCTTTCTCTGGTATGTACACGTTCTCCTCCTAGATCATTTCTAACAAGTGGGAGACCCAAGACCTTGATGACAAAGTCTTAAGGCCTGTAGACAACCCCCAAAGCCTGCTGACAAAGGATCAGTGGTTGATGGACATAGTCCTTAGCCAATCATAGGATTTCCCCCACTTCTGAAGATTAGCCAATTATCCACAAGGACAACATGAGAGACTTTGACAAATGTTTTTCTGAAATCTAGGTAATGTATTTACAGCATTTCTGTGACCTTCTATTCTAAGAACCCTATCCGAAAGAGAAAAAAAAAGATTAAAGTTAAAATCAGTTTAAGATAAGAGATAAAGCCTGTCCTACAGGAAGGTAGACTGACTTTTAGTAGTAGCATCCTGTTAATAAAAGTGAATTTTTGCCAGGAATCAAGTCCTAGGTTGGCTCATGATACTCTCTAAAAGAGGGAAGAGGGGTTCGTGGATCCCCTATAATAATGTCATATTGGATCCATACATGTTTGGGATTTGCCTGCCTGGTTTTTCTCTATTAGGTTTTGTGGTACATTCTGCAACCCCAGTTTACTCTGAGCACATCAGGTACTAGCTTCTGATAACAAGGTAAAGAAGGAAGGAAACAAACATTTATTAAATGCCTGTAGGTACCAAATATTATTTCATTTGATCCTTACAACAGTAGGAGGTAGGTGCTATTATTATTCCCATTTTACAGAAAACTGAGGCAGATAGAGGTAAAGTGACTTGCCTAAGGTCATACTGCTAGGAAGCATCTGAGGCAGGACTCAAACTCATGTCTTCCTGAGCCCAGGCACAGAGCTCTATCTATTGCACCATCTAATAGCTTAGCTGGTTGGGTGTTTGGAGGAGAAGGAGGAGGACGAGGAGAAGGAGAAGAAGAAGATGTTATATATTCTCTATTATATTCCCCAAGGCTGGGTTCTGGAAAAGACAAAATGGAGTTTCTGTTCATTTTCACCCTCCCCATTTGGGATTGCTCTCTCTTGGCCTATCCCCAACTATTTTGAAAAAGAGAGGCGCTGATGGTCAAACTGAGGTGTTAGGTATGCTCTTAGGTTTTCAAATTCCCCTCAATCTTCCCAGCTCTTCCCCTTTCATCACAGTTTCGTAGAACTCTATACCTCAATCACCACCTCCACCTCTGAATGATGGATAGAAAATACTCCCCACCCCAGTTCCTGGGTTCTCTTCCCTATATCTCATAGAAAACCCCTCCCCTCGTCCCCAACTCGCAGACTTTGGAGTATTCACTTGGCAATCTCTACCATGTGTGGATTCTAGAATACGTCTGTTTCTTTCCATTTCCACTTCTATCTCCTTAGTTCCAATTCCTATCTGAGTTGTTACATATAGTTACTATGTAACCCACCACCACCACAACCACAACTACTCAAGGACATGTGAGACCCATCTTGTAAAAGTAGATGGTTAAATTTTCACACTTCAATAAGTTAAATGACTTGTTCAAGGTCACTTAGCTAGCAAGTATCTGAGGCAGGATTTGAACTTAGATCTTCTTAATTACAATTTACTATTACTCCTATTCACTGTGCCTCTTAAAAATGTTCCTCAGGGTATCACATGGTCCCCCTACAATAATGCCATATTGGATCCTCTACAAGAGCCTCTTCATTGGTGATATAATCCAAAGCATCCTCACATAGTAGAAAGACTAATGAAGTTGGTCAAGAACTTGGATTCCATATGCAGTTCTGTCACTACTTGGTTGTAACATCTCCTTAGGTAAGTCACTTTCTAGATTTGTTTGCTCATCTATAAATTAAAAGGATTGGACTAGATAATCTCTAAAATCTAGGAAAGAAATTCTATGATCCAGGTGACTCACTCAAAACCCATCAACCATTTCCTCTTGTCTATTGGTCTGGCATTCAAGGCCCTGCACAAAGATTTGTTTCTAATCTACTTTTCCATTGCTTTTGCTCTAGGCAGAGGTCATAAAGTGTTTGACTTGAAGTTAGGAAGATTAGAGTTCAAATCCCATTCCACACACTTTTTTTAAAGCATCAATCACAAAGGCTCTGAGCCTCCAGTTTTTTGTCTGTAAAAAGGAAATAAAAGAACCTCTAATACCTACCTTAGATGGCACTTTACTCTCTACCTCGGCTCCCTAAGAACAAGTTACAGAGCAAGTGCCAACCTGCATTGGTAGAGAGAGCTACCTGAACTGGGAGATCCCTAAACCAATTAGAGGTCTGGATTGTTGTTGTGAGGAAAACGCTGTATAAACATAAGTGTTCATGGACCCCTTGGGGAGGTCCATGGATCAAAGTCTAAGAAGCCCTAAACCCTTAGAGATCATCTAGTCCAAACCCATTTATTTAATAGATGACGATAGAAAGAACCAGGATCCCAATTCAGGTCCTCTGAGTGTTCCTTCCATTTTACTGAGCTGTCTCCTAACTAAAATAAAGTGTTTGGACCAGGATACTGTGCTCAAGGATCTGGGAGTAGTGAGGTTGTGTTGATTATGAGCATTCCCCAGGGTTGAGTTCTGGGAAGGTAGCAGGGAGATGGAGAGACTGGAGTGTAGACAAATCAAATCTAATTCTTCTCTATAACCAGCTTCCCATAGCCCCCTCTGACTTCTCCTTCTTTACCTGAGATTAATTTGAGAAGGAAATTACAGGAGTATCCTTGTAAGAAACTAGATCTAAGCACAAAGTCCTCTTCCCTCCCCCACAGAACTAGGACAATAGAGAGGGAGCTCCAGGATAAACTGAAAGGTTAAGAGACTCCAGGGCCCTCCCAGAGAAGTAGGGCAGCAGTCCAGTCTGGATAGACAGAGGATTTGAGAGGAGTGGAAAGGAAGGTATTGTAGCCTGCCAGTCCCTCTACCAGAAATTTCCTCTGACTCTTACCAAAGTCATAGTCCCAGAAGCCATCCCTCTTTCCGAAGTATAAGTAAATACAATTATCCCTTCCACATCTCAGGGGTTAGGGATCTGGTGCCTTCTGATCTGGAAAATCCACGTAAAATTTTTTGGCCTTCCCTTCAAACTAGAGAAGTCTGAATTATTATGGTCTTAGAAGATAAAATATGTTGACATTATACAATACTATCCATGTATCATATGCATTTCTAAGTTTCTAAATTTTTTGTCATCTGTTGGCTTTTGCATGTCATCTGCAGTTTTCCAAAAACTCCCCCACAATTCCCATTGAATTTCTCATGCCAACCCGCAATATATTGAAATCATGATGGGGAAAATCATGATCTGGAAGGAATGTGTACTCTCACTGACCCTAGCCTAATCCTAAACTTTAAGAAGTGGGGGGGGGGGGATTCCCCCTCTCTTTCTGGCTAGGTCAAAGGCAGATTTATTCTTCAATTCAAGTGAGTCAGAGCTGGGGTTTTAAAAGCTTTAATACTGTATTAAGTGAAAGAGTAAAATAAAATATGGTTCTGAGCTTAAGACAGTACCATTCATGCAGGTGTAAAGAAGTTCTTCCATTTAACCTTGCCTGGCTACCTCATTTTTCTCATCTATAAACTGGGGATAATCATACCTCGCCTGCTTACCTTAAAGGTTTGTGAAAAAGATGGAGTGAGATAATATATGTGAAAGCACTTTGTAAATTGTAAAGCATTCTGTAGAGGTAAGGCAATATGTAAGTATATATGTATGTATGCATGTATATATACATATATGTGTGTAGAAATACACATGTGTGTATATCTGTAGATCTATATCTGAACATATATATCTAACTACCTCTATCTCTGTGTCTATATATAGTTCATTATACACATAATTAGAGTGGTAGCACAATGTAGTGAATGGCTAGAGAACCAGCCTTGAAACCAGGAAGACCTGGGTTCATGTCCCGCCTCTGACCTATACTGCCTGTGTATCAAATGACTTCACCTGTCAGTGCTGTGGGCAGTTCTCTAGGTCTGCACATTACAGAGCAGGTACCAACCTGCCTTAATGGAAGGATTTTGCTAAACTGGGAATTTCTTGCACTGATGAAATCAGAGGTCCAATTCCCATCAACTATATTCATAACTATTGATTGCTATGGTTATAATTTTTATTATAAACTAACATCTTAGGAGGGTTAAGGAAAGAAAGTGAGAAGTCAGATCTTACCTATAAGTGGGCCTAGATTCAACCCTCCTTGGAGCAGATTTAAGCAAACATGCATTTATTAAGAATTTACTGGGTGCCAGGCACCGTGCGAAGTGCTAGGAATATAGATAGAAGAAAAAAGAGAGTCAATCACTGACCTTGAGAACCTTACATTCTAATATATTGTCTAACAGACTAGGCTGACCTGGGAACTTTCTTAAAATAGAGATTCTGGGAGAAACCAAAGGATCAGAGGAAGGAACCACAGAATGAGGTGAACTTCCAGGGAGAGAAGACTGCTGGGGTATGGTGGAGAAAGTCCAGAGAGTTGAGAATGCAGTATGAAGATAAAATAAAATTAGTCTGTGAATGGGGCTTACACGCAGGTATTTTATATTAAGTGATTTCAATGAATATTTTTAAGTGTCTATTACATGCAAGGAACTGAGCTAGTCTGGAGACACAGATCAAAAAGAGAAAAAGAAAAGAAAAAAGCCCTTCCCTTAAGGATCTTACATTCTCCTAGGAAGATAGAATATGTAGCCATGTAAGTGAATACTGTATATATATATATATATATATATATATATATATATATATATACACATATATATGTGTGTGTGTGTATGTATGTGTGTGTGTGTGTGTATATATATATATATATATATATAGAGAGAGAGAGAGAGAGAGAGAGAGAGAGAGAGAGAGAGAGAGAGAGAGAGAGAGAGAGAGAGAGAGAGAGAGAGACATAGTCATTTAAAGAGGAAAAGAATGCTAAGAGTAAGGGATGTGGAGCCAACCTCAGGTAACACCTGAACTCTGCTTTGAAAGCAGCTAGAGAGCCTATGGGACAGAAGAACAGGTGCATTCCAGAAATGGAATTGGGGGAGGGGGGTATAGTTCAATATAAAGGGAACTAAATTTGGAGTCAGACAATCTGAGTTCAAATCCTGACTGACACTATGTAACCTTAGTTGGGACACTTAGCTTCTGGATTACTTCTAAGATCCCTTCCATCTCTAAAGCTATGATCTTATAACCATTGTTAAAAGGCACAGAGATGAGAGGAGGAAAACTTTATACAAGTAACTCTTGGAAGACCTACTTGAGTAAAACACAGAGCACACAGAAGGGGAGTAACATCAAATAAGGATAGAAAAGTAGATTGAATCCAGATTGTGGAGGGTTTTTCATTCTTAGCCAGACTAGAGATTTTGTATTTTATTCTAGAATCAATAGGGAGCCATGGAAGATATTTTTTAAGTAAGTGAGTAACATGATCATCAGATCTGTGTTATAAAATTATCAGCAATGTGAAAGATATATTGGAGACACAAGAGACAAGAACCAGGGAGGCCAATTAATGTTGAGAGCCTCTGTGAGTAGATAGAATCCAAATTTGAGGGATATTGTAGAGGTAAAATCAGCAAACCCTGGCAAAATGACATCTACAACCCTGGATGACTGTCAGGATGGTCGTGTCATACATTGGAATGAGGAAGTTTGGAGGAGGGTTAGGTTTGGGGGAAATTTTAGGCAATTTAAGGTTAGAGTTCAGGGGAAAGATTAGGGCTAGATATATAAATTTGCAAGTCAACATCAGAAATAGCTAAAGAGTACGATAAACTACACATACAGTGGAATTTATGAAAAGGCAGCATGGTATAGTGGAAAAGGGGCTGGATTTTGGAGTCAGGAGATGTGAATTCAAATTCAGATTTCCACTCTTATTAGTTGTGTGATCACAGAACAGTTACTTAACCTCTCTGAGTATCAGTTTCTTCCTTTGGATTAGATGGTCTCCGAGACCCTCTTCAGCTCTAGGTGCTATGGCAGGAGGAAACAATCTCTTTGCTACTTTCTATCTGTGCAGGGTGGCTAAGTTGTCAATCAGTGGGATGAATAGGATACATGAGTGAGCCTTATGACTTCTAAGTAATACAATGTTACCAAATGCTTCAGTGTGGTTATAGCCCTATGTATTAAGAAATGTATTAAAGATAAGGAAAGGTCTGGATCACTGGTGAAGGATATCTCCCATTTTTGGAATGGTATAATAAAAATAATTGAGGGTAATTATATAAAAACAAAAGGGAAAAAATCCAAAGAAAGTCTTCTGGTCATTTTAACCACATCATCACAAACTTTCATCCAGTTATAATTGAGGAAACAGTGTGGTGTGGTATACAGCACAGTGGAGTGAAATGAGAAAAGGCAGGACCCGGGAGTTATTCTCCCAATACTACCACTAACTAGTTTTGTGATCTTGAACAAGTTATTTAAACTCTATGAGTCTAAGTAATCTCATCTCATCTCATCAAAGCATTGGACTACAGCAATACCACTACTAAGTCTGTGTCCCAAAGACATCAAACAAAAAGGAATAGGATCTTTATGTTCAAAAATGTTTACAGCAGCTCTTTTTGTGGTGGCTAAGAATTAGAAATTGAGGGGATGCCCATCAATTAGGGAATGGCTGAATAAGTTGTTACCATAATTGTGTTGGAGTACTATTGTACTATAAGCAATGATGAGCAGGATGGTTTCAGAAAAACCTGGGAAGACTTATATGAACTGATGCAAAGTGAAGTGCATGAAATCAAAAGAGGACTATATGGAATAAGAGCAATATTTTAATGATAATAAACTGTTAAAGATTTAGTTACTCCAATCAATAAAATGATCCAGGATAATTCCAAAGGACTCATGATGAAAAATGTTATCCACCTCCAGAGACAAAACTCTTAAACCCTGAGAGAAGATTTTTATTTTTTATTTTTCTTGGGTTTTTTTGGTAACATGGCTAATATGGAAATATGTTTTACTTGACTTCACATGTCTAATGGCTGTCATCTTGTTTACCTTCTCAGAGGTGGGAGAGGGGTAGGAGGGAGGTAAAGAATTGAGAACTCAAAATTTTTAACAATGTAAAAGAAAGCTTTGGATTAGATTGCATTTAAGGTCCCTTCCAATACAAATGTTCTGTGAAATAATAGGGAAGATGGCAACTTTAAAATGAGGTATTTTCAATAAGATAACACTCAACAGATAGATATTAGAGCACAGAATGTCAGACCAAAACAAGAATGCTCTGAAACTACAACTTTCTTTTTGTCTTAGGAACATGTCCAAATGGAGGATAGAGAAGCACTGATTTAACAAAATGCAACAAATTCTCACTGAAGAATATAGTTAAATCCTATATTGGCCCAGCACATTTGTAGAAAAGTTCCTGGATTCAGAATCAGGAGACCTGAGTTTCGTGTATCTTTGTCACTAACTAGCTGTGTGATCATAAGCAAATCCCTAAACCTCTCTCTTTATAGGCCTCTATTTCCTTATCTGTAAAATGAGGTGGTTGGATTAGATGTTCTCTTCTGGATCTAACATCCTGTTTCCACAAACCAAAACAAATTTTGTGATTCTTTGTCTTAGGAGAGTATCCCATTTCTGATAGGGTCCTGCAGTTATATAGATTTCGGGAAGTAGGATCCAGAGGATCAGGGAACTAAGACCTATGTGGGTCCATTGGTGAAGACAGACCTGTAGAAAAAAAGAAATTCCAATCTAAGATTGTGATGGGTGAGTAAGCAAGTGAGTAAATCAGTGAGTGAGCATAGTATTGCTTTGATAGCTTCTAAAAACCATTTACAATAATACACTTTAAGAAATTAATCAGCAAGTCAAGATGGCAGAGTAGAAAGATGGACCTGTAGGAGCTCCCCCACATAGCCCATAAAATACCTGAAAAAAATGACTCTGAACAAATTCTAGAGCAGCAGAAGCCACAAAATGACAGAGTGAAAGAGATTTCCAGCCCAAGGCAGCCTGGAAGGCCAACAGGAAAGGTCTATCACACCAGGTGTGGAACAGAGCGCAGCACAGCATGTGGGCCATGCAGCTCAGCAAGGACAGGACCTGGAACAGGCTTCAGGGAGACACCTGCAACAGCAGTTCTCAGATTGCTCAACCCATAAACGTCAAAGACAGCTTCAAAGGTCAGTGAGAAAGCTCCTTCATCCAGGAGAAGGGAATGTGGTCTGGAACACCAGCAGCAGCCTCTGCAGTGGCAGCATTCATTTTTGGAGCCCTCTGCCTAAAGCTCCTGGGGGAATTGAGTCATTGATCTGAATGATCTGAATCTGAGCCCTGAGCAGGCCCAAGGGTAAGGAGGAGTGCTGGCATGGTGGAGCTGGAGGTGGTTGTGGAGAGGGAATTCTATTCCCAGATTCTGAGCAGAAAAGTTTTTGGTTACTCACAGACCAGTGCACAGGCCAGGAGAGAAGTAAACTCTTCTTCCTTGATTGTGCCACCTTGGAGAAACTGAGAACTTACGGGTCCACAGAGTATATTCTCTTCTTCACAAAGGACTCAAAAGTTTTTTGGACTGGGAAAATGCCCCAAAAAGTGGAAAAAATAAGACTATAGAAGGTTACTTTCTTGGTGAACAAGAATTTTCTTCCATCCTTTCAGATGAGGAAGAACAATGCATACCAGCAGAGCAAGTCAAGGCTTCTGCATCCAAAACCTCCAAAATAAATATGCAATTGTCACAGACCATGGAAGATCTCAAATATGACTTTGAAAATCAAGTTAGAGAGGTGGAGGAAAAATTGGGAAGAGAAATGAGAGTGATACAAGAAAATCATGAAAAGCAAGTCAACAGCTTGCTAAAGGAGATCCAAAATTATGCTGAAGAAAATAACACCTTTAAAAATAGGCTAACTCAATTGGTAAAAGAGGTCCAAAAAGTCAATGAGGAGAAGAATGTTTTAAAAAGAACAATTAACCAAATGGAAAAGAAGGTTCAAAAGCTCACTGAAGAAAATAGTTCTTTAAAAATTAGAATGGAGCAGATGGAAGTTAATGAGTTTATGAGAAACCAAGAAATTACAAAACAAAACCAAAAGAATTAAAAAATAGAAAATAGTGTGAAATATCTCATTGGAAAAACAACTGACCTGGAAAATAGATCCAGCAGAGAAAATTTTAAAATTATGGGACTACCTGAAAGTCATGATCAAAAAAGAGCCTAGACGTCATCTTTCATGGAATTATCAAGGAAAACTTGCCTGATATTCTAGAACCAGAGAGTAAAATAAATATTAAAAGAATCCACCAATCACCTCCTGAAAGAGATCCAAAAAGAAAAACTCCTAGGAATATTTTAGCCAAATTCTAGAGTTCCCAGGTCAAGGAGAAAATATTGCAAGCAGCTAGAAAGAAACAATTTGAGTATTTTGGAAATACAACCAGGATAACACAAAATCTAGCAGCTTCTACATTAGGGGATTGAAGGGCTTGGAATATGATATTCCAGAAGTCAAAGGAACTAAGATTAAAACCAAGAATCACCTACCCAGCACAACTGAGTATAATACTTCAGGGGGAAAAAATTGTCATTCAATGAAATAGAGGGCTTTCAAGCATTTTTGATGAAAAGACCAGAGCTGAAAAGAAAATTTGACTTTCTTTTTTTATTTATTTATTTATGTGTTTTCAACATTCATTTCCACAAAATTTTGAGTTCCAAATTTTCTCCCCATCTCTCCCCTCCCCCATCCCAAAATGCCAAGCATTCTAATTACCCTTATCACCAATCTGCCCTTCCTTCTAACATCCCTCCCTTCCCTATTCCCCATACCCCATTACCTGTATTTCTTATTTCCTAGTTGTATACAAGAACAATACTCAACAGTTGTTCCTAAAACTTTGAGTTCCAATTTCTCTTCCTCCCTCCCTCTCCACCCATCCCCACTGGGAAAGCAAGTAATTCAATATAGGCCATATCTGTGTAATTTTGCAAATGACTTCCGTAATAGTCCGCAATAGTCATGATGTGTAAGACTAACTATATTTCTCTCCATCCTATCCTGCCCCTCAGTTCTTCTATTCTCTCTTTTGACTTTGTCCCTCCTCAAGAGTGTTGACTTCTAGTTGCTCCCTCCTTCCATTGCCCTTCCTCCCATCATCACTTCACCCTGCTTATTCCCTTCTCCCCCACTTTCCTGTATTGTAAGATAGTTTTTCATACCAAAATCAGTGTGCATTTTATTCCTTCCTTGAGTCAAATGTGATGAGAGTAAGCTTCATGTTTTCTCTCTTACTTCCCCCCTTTTTCCCTCCACTGGAAAATCTTTTACTTGCCTCTTTTATGAGAGATAATTTGCCCCATTCCATTTCTCCCTTTCTCCTCCCAATATATTCCTCTCTCACCCCTTAATTTCATTGTTTTAGATATGATCCCATCCTGTTCAACTCACCCTGTGCTGTGTGTGTGTGTGTGTGTGTGTGTGTGTGTGTGTGTGTGTGTGTGTAATCCCACCAACTACCCAGATACTGAAAAAAGTTTGAAGAGTTACAAATATTGTCTTTCCATGTAGGAATGTAAACAGTCCAAATTTAGTAAGTCCTTTATGATTTCTCTTTCCTGTTTACCTTTTCATGCTTCTCTTGATTCTTGTGTTTGAAAGTCAAATTTTCTTTTCAGCTCTGGTCTTTTCATCAAGAATGTTTGAAAGTCCTCTATTTCATTGAAAGACCATTTTTCCCCTGAAGTATTATACTCAGTTGTGCTGGGTAGGTGATTCTTAGTCCTAGTTCCTTTGACATATTCATGCCCTTTGATCCCTTAATGTAGAAGTTGCTAGATCTTGTGTTATCCTGATTGTATTTCCACAATACTTGAATTGTTTCTTTCTACTGCTTGCAATATTTTCCCCTTGACCAGGGAACTCTGGAATTTGGCCACAATGTTCCTAGGAGTTTCTCTTTTAGGATCTCTTTCAGGAGGTGATTGATGGATTCTTTCAATATTTATTTTGCCCCCTGGTTATAGAATATCAGGCAAGTTTTCCTTGATAATTTCATGAAAGATGATGTCTAGGCTCTTTTTTTGATCATGGCTTTCAGGTAGTCCCATAATTTTTAAATTGTCTCTCCTAGATCTATTTTCCAAGTCAGCTGCTTTTCCAATGAGATATTTCACATTATCTTTCATTTTTTCATTCTTTTGGTTTTGTTTTGTAATTTCTTGGTTTCTCATAAAGTCATTAGCCTCCATCTATTCCATTCTAATTTTTAAAGAACTATTTTCTTCAGTGAGCTTTTGAACCTCCTTTTCCACTTGGCTAATTCTGCTTTTGAAAGCATTCTTCTCCTCATTGGCTTTTTGAACCTCCTTTGCCAATTGAGTTAGCCTATTTTTCAAAGTGTTATTTTCTTCAGCATTTTTTTGGGTCTTCTTTAGCAAGTTGTTGACCCACTTTTCATGATTTTCTTACATCTCTCTCATTTCTCTTCCCAATTTTTCCTCCACCTCCCTTACTTGATTTTCAAAATCTTTTTTGAGCTCTTCCATGGCCTGAGACCACTGAATATTTATTTTTGATGTTTGGGATACAGAAGCCTTGACTTTTATGTTTTTCCCTGATGGTAAGCATTGTTCTTCCTCATCTGAAAGGATGAGAGAAGACATGTGTTCACCAAGAAAATAACCTTCTATAGTCTTATTTTTTCCCCCTTTTTTGGGCATTTTCCCAACCAATTACTTGACTTTGGGGTCCTTTGTCAAGAGTAGGTTATACTCTGGGGGTCTGTAAGATCTCAGTTCCTCCAAGGTGGTACAATCAAGCATGTACACTGGTCTGGGAGCAAGAAGAAATTTTTGTGCCAAAAAAATTCCTCTTTACAACCACCTTGTCTCCAGTTCCTCCAAGCCAGCACTGGGGGCTGAGATTCAGATAAACTGCAGGGGCAGAGGCCCCATTCAGTGTGAGTTAAAGACCAGCTGCTCAAAACCCCCAAGAGTATTAGGTGGGGGCAGGGCTTCTACACAGAGCTGAGGTAAGAATCAGCTTCTCAGTGCCCCCAGGGATTTTATGCTCCAACAATGGAGGCGGGCTGCTGTGGAAGTTGCTACTGCCCACCCAATGTGGCCTCTTGGGCCACCACCTGAGGCCCAAGCTATGGGAAGTCCCTGCTCCCTTCTCAGCCAGCTGAAAAAACCCTGTCACTGACCTTTGATGCCTGTGGGTTGAGGGATCTGTGAACTGCTGCTACTGCGACTGGGGATTCCACCTCTGAGGCCTGCTCTCATCCTCCTTCCAGAGCCGCAAGACGTCGCCAAGGCTGGGCTACACTACACTCCATGTCTGCTGTGACAGACATTTCCCATCAGCCTTTCAGGTCACCCTGGGCTGGAAATCTCCTCTACTTTGCTGTTCTATGGCTTCTGATGCTCTAGAATTTGTTGAGAGTCTTTCTTTACAGGTATTTTATGGGCTGTGGGGGAAGAGCTAGCGTATGTGTGAATTTCTACTCTGCCATCTTGGCTCTGCCCCCAGAAAATTTGACTTTCAAACACAAGAATCAAGAGAAGCATGAAAAGGTAAACAGGAAAGAGAAATCATAAGGGATTTTCCAAAGTTGAACTGTTTACCTTCCTACATGGAAAGATAATATATGTAACTCTTGAAACTTTTCTCAGTATTTGGGTAGTTGAAGGGATTATATGTGTGCATGCGCGCACACACACACACACACACACTTATAGAGAGAGAGGGAAAGAAACAGAGAGCACAGGGTGAGTTGAGTAAGAAGGAATGATATCTAAAAAAATAAAATTAAGTGGTGAGAGAGGAATATATTGGGAGGAGAAAGGGAGAAATGTAATGAGGCAGGCTATAACTCATAAAAGAGATAAGAAAAATCTTGTTCAATGGAGGAGAAAAGAGAGGAGATGAGAGGGGAAAAGTGAAGCTTACTCTCTTCACATATGGCTTAAGGAGGGAATAACATACTCACTCAATTTGGTATGAAAATCTATCTTACACTACAGGAAAGTAGGGGAGAACGGGAGAAGGGAGTGGGGGAAGGATAGAACAGAGGGCAAATGGGAGGAGGAAATAATTAGAAGTAAACACTTTTTGGAAGGGACAAGGTCAGAAGAGAGAATAGAATAAATGGGGGGCAGGATAGGATGGAGGGAAATATAGTTAGTTTTACACAACATGACTATTATGGAAGTCTTTTGCAAAACTGCACATATATAGCCTATATTGATTTGCTTGCCTTCTTAGTGGGAATGGGTGGGGAGGGAGGAAGAGAGAAAAGTTGGAACTCAAAGTTTTAGAAACAACTGTTGAGAATTGTTTTTGCATACAACTGGGAAATAAGAAATACAGGTAATGGGGCATAGAAATCTATCTTACCCTACAATAAAAGAGAGAAGATGGGGATAAGGGAAGGGAGGGGTGTGATAAAAGGGAGGGCATATTGAGGGAAGGGGTAATCAGAATGCAAGGTGTTATGGGGTGGGGGAGGGGAAAGATGGAGAGAAAATTTGGAACTAAAAATTTTGTGGCAATGAATGTTGAAAACTAAACATAAATAAATAAACATTATAAGAGAAGAAATTAATCAATGAGGATTTATTAAGCATCTCACATCTGACCCAGGATTTGCTAAGTATTGTGAGATACCATAAGTATAAGTACTAGGACAGCTAGATAATGCAGTGGATATAGTACTAGACCTGGAATCAGAAAATTTTGCATTCAATTCCAACTTCAGACACCTAACTAACTGTGTAACCTTGGGCAAGTCACTTAAACCTCAGTTTCCTCAACTGTAAAATTAAGAAAAGAACAGTACCTACCTGGTAGGGATGATGGATAACTAAATAATAATTGAGGAAACAATCCAAGAGATATGATTTATTAGTAAAACAGACCTAATAAATGAGTCAATGGACACTCCTGTCAGTCCAAAGACCCTGCATACAGAGTGAGACAGATTTTTTGTATTAAAAACAATTAAATAAGACCAATTGATAGAAAAAAATTAATCAGGGTACAAAATTAGGTAGTCTGATTTCTAACTGGAGGAAAAATTAGGGACTTTCAAAGTTGGGAGGGGGAAAGGTGTCCCACTTCCCATAAGTTTCTGCATTCAAGGAACATGGAAACAATAACTGATTAACCAGTACAAGGCCAGTTTTCGGATAAGACGTATGAGTTACTTGAGATGTATAATTGTGAGAAAACTCCTTGCATCAGCCTTCAGATCTGACTGGGGTTCTGGTCAGCATGATAGAGGTCCTTCCTTAAGGGACTCTGAACAACAGGTAGAGGTGATCCAGCTTCCCAGGTTCAAACAATGGGCCATTCAAAATACAGGGCCAGGTTCAAACAATGCTCATAAGTAAAGTTTTCTCACAAGACATAAATTAGACTAGACCCATAACTGAACAGAAAAGGCTAGCTCCAGAATTCACGAGATGGAGTCAATGTGGTTCACTCAATTCTCACACAGGGTTGTTTTGAGGATCAAATGAAATTATATTTGCAAAGTGTTCAGGACGATACCTGGCACATGGTAGACGCTATATAAATGATTATTTCCCTTTTCTTCCCCTTCTCTTTCTCTGTTAAATGAGATTAAGTTAAAAAGGAATTATAGTTAAAAAAAAAAAAAGATTAGAGTGGACAGAATGAGTAAAGGTGGGTTAAGGCAGTAAAAAAAAAATCTAAAATTTGTACAAAAGTTTCCTATTCTTACATAATCCAAATTGTCCATTTTGCTTTCTGTGGTCCTCCCCATCCCTTGTTTGGTCATTAACCCATTCTCCATCTATAGTTGCAAGAGACATTTTCATCCTTGACTTTCTCATTTGTTTATGAGGCTTGTTTTATGTCTGCATCATGTAGGAGTGTGCTTTTTATTCTTTTTTAAATTGTATTGATGTTGGTTTTGTTACATTGTTACAATTTGTTAAAACTTCTGTTGCTACATTTGATACAAATTTGTTACAAATAAAAAAATGAAGAGAGAAAAACAACAGAACAGACAACGCATTGTGAGGAGTTTGTTTTCTTATTCAATCTATAATTCTCTTTTATTTTATTAGACTGTTTAATCCATTTACATTTATAGTTATGAGAGTTTGGTTTATGTTTTTCTCTATGTCCCTAAATTTTCTGAATGAGTGTTTTTTGTTTCTCTTTATAAAAAGAATATTTTCTCTTTTCTGTTATTTTTGCTTAATCTGCATTAAGGAAACTCTAGTCTCATAGGCTCTGTCCTCCACCTTCAAGTTCCTCTTCCCACCCACCCTTTACTTTGGGGTTTTACCTTATTAATTCTTTTTTCTTGTTTCCTTTTCCCTAATTGTCTAATTAACTCTTCCTCTCTTTTTGCTCTCCATTATATAGCTAATTAAAATCCTTCCTTCCTTTCCTTTCAGCTTAGTTTGCTAGGTTTTTTTTTAATTATTCTATTTCTTTTCCATAAAGAATTTCTTTATTTTCATTAATTGTGTTTCATTTCTTGATTACTATTTATTTATTTATTCAATAGCTTTATACTTTTTTATTTCTTTATTAACCTTCCTGTTTTTCATGAAATTACAGCTTTTTCTCTGTTGCTTCTTTGGAGAGATTTGCTACTATGGACTCAAGTTTTTCCATTTTGCCAATTATTTTTCCTATGCAGGCCATACACTTCTGCTTTCAAGATTCATATTTCTCTTTTATATCATTGGGACACATCCTGCCATGATTCCAAAGGGAACCCACAGGTTTTTCTGCCTCATCAAATTTTGCTTCATTTTTCTTTGTCTTGTAATGTTTATTCAGAGATATATGAATTCATTTTAATGTTCTGGAGGACCTCTTCCTATTTATTGTTAACATCTTCCCTTTTAATCTGTCTGCTTGAGATCAAGATTTTTATTTGACTTTTTTATGAACCTTTGGTAATTTCAGTCCTTTTTTCCCTTTATACTTCCCTATCACCCACTTTCTTACTCTATCCCCTTTTTTGGAAGACCCTCCCAGGGGCTAGATCTCAAAGTTATCTCTACCTCCTCCCAAAATGAGAAATTAACTTTTCATCAGCTTCAGTCCCTGACCCAAGCTACACCTGGGGAAACAGAACTGTTTCTAGTTGCATATTGGTCCCCTTTCTTTCAGACCTGTAACAGCCCACACACACACATACACACACATGCACATGCATGACATACACATGCACACACAATGTCACCCTGCCCCAGTTCCTTCTGTTCTTTAGTTGTATGGTGAGTTGCTTTTTTGATTTCCTATACTTCCTTCTTCCCTATGGGTGACAGGAAGCAGGAAAGGAATGACAATGCCTATCTCACATCTGTTGCTTGCTGCCACAGAATGGTTGGGTGAGGTCAGAGGCAAGGTGTGCTGGTGGAGACTACAGCTGAAACAATGAAATGACTGAGTGAATCTCAGACCCTAAGTCTATGAGGTATGCTACAATACCAAGGAGTTGGGGTTAGAGGGAAAGTACTGAGTTGGCACTGAGTGAGCCCCTGGGAATTATCCTTCTTTGATGCGAAGTCATCAGGTTGTTACCTTGTTAATATTCTTAATGATGAAGCCAGTGAAGACAATTGCACGTACTTTTCCTCTTGTGCCTAATTCTTACTTTAGGGAGTTTTGAAAGTTCCTAAGAACTGGGGGGGGAGGGGGGAGGGAATGTCTTATTCTCAATATTGTAGGTTTTGTGGTCACAAGTCCTCCATGATGCCGCTACTCCACAACTCAAGAGCGGCTCTAGAAGTGAGATTTCAATCAACTGGGATAAACCAATTTTATGCTTCTGGGATGGCGTTTGCTACTGATACAGGCTAGGGATGAGGAAGTGAGGAGGTGATGTCCCTGAGGCCAGGAGCCCAGAATTCAGCTGGCCACTTTCATGAAGATTAGGCTCATCTTGAAGATGTCTCCCTCTACAGGGCAAACATCTTCACTGATACCACAGTTGGGGTGTTGATGGTGTCGCTGTAGTGGGTGTGAATGATGACACCAAACATACTCATTCTTTACCTCTACAAAAAGAGAAGCTATGAAGACTGTTGCACAGATGGGTCCATTTCCTCTTTCTTTAATCCTTTTGGAGTGTAGGTGTAGTAGTAATAGTAACACTGGATACCAGGAAATGATATGCAAAATTTAGTGGTTTGGCAGCATAGTTACAAATGACTTTACAGAATAGCTGGATCAATTCACAGCTTCACCAATAGGGACTTAGTGCTCTTGTTTTTTCACAGCCTTTCCAAAAATTGTCACTCTCCTTTTTCATCATCTTTGCCAATCTGGCAGATCTGAGTTGGAGCCTGTGTTGCTTTGATTTGCATTTCTTAAACCACTTAGATTTGGTATGGAACATTTTTTCTTGTAATTATCAAAGCTTAGATTCTTTCCTTTGAAAACTGCCTATGCAGTTTTGGACAAAGAAATCAAAGCTATCTATATTCACATAAAAACAATGCTCTAAATCACTATTGCTTAAAGAAAGAAAAATTAAAACAGCTCTGAGGCACCATGTCACAACCTATCAGATTGGCTAAGATGACAGAAAAGGAAAATAAATGTCAGAGGGGATGTAGGAAAACTGGGATACTAATGCACCATTGGTTGAGTTGTGAACTGATCCAACCATTCTGGAGAGCAATTTGGAACTATGCCCAAAAGGCTATAAACACTGTTCATACCTTTTGACCCAGAAATACCACTACTAGATCTGTATCCCAAAGAGATAAAAAAAAAGAGCGAGAGAGAGAGAGGAGGGGCCAGGGAAGGACCTATATGTACAAAAGTATTTAGAGCAGTTTTTTTTGTGGTGACTAACAAATGGAAATCATGATGTCCAACAGATGGGGAATGGCTGAACACGTTATGGTATATGATCGTGATGGAATTCTAGAAATGAGAAGCAAGATGAAAAACCTGGGAAGATTTATATGAACTGGAACAAAGTAAAGTGAGCAGAACCAGGAGAACATTGTACACAGTAATAGCCATCTTGTAAAACGATTAACTGTGAATGACTTAGCTATTCTCCGCAATAAAATGTTTTAAGACAATTCCAAAGGACTTAACGTAAAAAATGCTATCCACCTCCAAAGAAAGAACTTATGGAGTCTGAATACAGATTGAAGCATACTTTTTAAAACTATTTTTCTTGGGATTTTGTTGTTTGGGGGTGTTTTGGTCTGTTTTTTTTCCAAACATGACTACCATAGAAATATGTTTTGTATGACTAAGCCTTATAATCTATATCAAATTGCTTGCCTTCCCAGTAAATGGTGAGGGAAGAAAGGGAGGGAGGGAAGGAGGGAGAGAATTTGAAACTCAACATTTTTTTAAAAGAATGTAAAAAAATTGTTTTTATATTTAACTGGAAAAATAAAATATTATTTGAAAACTCTATCTATATCCTTTGATTGTTTCTCAATTGGAGAATCACTCTTATTCTTGAAAATTTGGATCAGTTCCACATATACACATATATATGCATACACATATACACATATACATATATATGCATATATAGGCATAAAATTTTATCAGAGGTGATGTAAACCTTTTTTTCAGTAAACTATTTTCCTTCGAATTGCATTTGCATTGATTTTGTTTGTATAGCTTTCATAAACTCTGGGGGTCCTTGTCACAATTCCCCAGATGGTAGCTAACTATATCACCCCAACAGGATCTAGAGAATAACCCCAAAAGATTGGGATTTTTTCCTTGTTGGGCCTTCTTATAATCTGAATTTTTTTGAGGATTTCCTTGTAGATGTTTTCATGTCGTTGTCTTCTTCTGAGTTTGTCTTAAGCTTCTCTGTCACCATAATAGATTTTTATGGTCAGTTTCTTTTATTGTTGTTGGTGGTGTTTGCTCATAATTGAATAGAAAGAAAAGTGAGCTAGCTCCAGAACTGAGTCACAAGATGGTGTCAATATGGTTCACTCAATTCCCACAATTAACCATTCAATTTCCTTATATGAAGTATGAACACTCCCAATGATACCACATTCAGGACTGGGATGATGTCTCTGTGATGGGATGTGAATGAATTCCATTGCCCTAAGTACTACTGGCTCATTGACTTCAAGAATTCTTGAGGATGATTGATTAAGTCTTAGTGTCCACCAGAGCCATATTCTTAGGTGTGAGCTTTAAGAGGGACAGAAGATACAGATTTAGAAAATGAAAGCTGAAAGAGAGAGGAGACAGAGAGGAAAGTCTGCAGGGGCTTGCAGCCCATCCAAAGAACCATGGTGGCCAGAGAGATGGCAGCGGCCAAAGGCAATGATGAAGGAGATCCTGGACAATGTGGAGTTCCAGGATCAAGCCTCTCGGAGAAAAAGAGGAGATATTCCTTGATGATTCTGAGTTCTAAGAGCAAGCAGGAGCCAGAGCAGAGAAGCAAAAAGAGACAAAGTCACTATCTGGAAAAACGAATCTGGACCTTGCCACCACTACTGCTGTGGTAGACTATGTCGGTCTATGGAAACTGGGCTTAGCTTTCAAGCAATCCCAGGCACTTATCCTCAAGGAGTGAATTCTAATGAGGAAAGACAATATATAAAAGGGAACTGAAAAGGAGCCAGGATAGGAATAGGAAACACTTAGGAAGCATGATGTCAAAGTCTGGAGTCAGAAGCACAGAAGGAAGGAGAGTTGTTTCAACTATTTCTTTCTCTTTGTCTCTAAGAGGCTATTGGTTCTGCTATGTATCTCTCCCTCTCCCACCTCCACTTCCCAGCATCCTGTACTCCATCTGTATTTATGAGAGGATATGGATCCTACTTTGGCTGATGACAAACCCCTGCCTCTCACATAGACTTACCTACCAGCCTGGAACAAAGTACTGCTGCCTTTACTCCCCCTTAATGCATCACAGACCCTGTGGCCTGTTCACTTACACCTTCACAAAAATTAGGCTACTTTGACCTTTACTCTCAATCAAGGTTTTAAGAATACAAAAAGTGGGGAGGGATCAGGTATTAATCCTGTATGTGTTGCCTTACCTGTATGCAATAAAGCCTGTTCTATATTTATGATGCATTGTTCCCCTAAGTATCTATCTGCAGAGATACTAGAGGTTATTCTGTCCTTTGTAAAGAGACCTAGGCTTAGTTCATCCTCTGATATTTAATGAGAAGTTGGTTGGTAGCATGAACCAAAGACAATGGTTGCTAAGACATTCCAAAAGTGGAAACCAAGAACCAGGTCACAGGTTACACATCCGAGATTCAGTCGAAAGAAGAGGGGATACCGTATTTCTCTTGAAGAAGAAAAAATTTTGCAGAGAGAGAAGAAATAGAGACTTTCTTCAAGTCTAGGACAGACTGTAATATGGAAGAGGAATTCAATTTATACTTAAAGACATATGTAACCTGAGTCCCAGAGACTATTGATACAGGATTCTCTCCTCTCTGATGGAGATCAATGCCTGTGCGATGGGCGAGACAGAGATGGTGAAAGCGAGAAAGAGAAGAACTCCAGTCCTCTCAGGTCTCTTCAGTATCTTCAGGCTTTGGGCACTTCTGGCTTCCAGTTTTGAAAGAAGTCGATAATGCTAATCCCACTTCAGGTGTCTGAAAGGAAAATAAGACTGGGAAGCAGCTGGCATGAGAGGAACTGGCAGTCTTCATTATGACCCTATCCCTATCTTGCTGCATCAGACTTTAGGGAATTTCCCCTCAGGTGAGATCTCACATTCTCTCTTGACTGAGCTGAGTTACCTCTCTATCAATGGGAGAGGTCCTTCACTCTGGATGGTCTGGTATATATTCTTTTATGTAGACTCTTTGATTTCTGTTTTGCTATCAGCTTGGATAGATAGGTCTCTTTCCTAAGTGTAATGCGTGTTCATTGTGGGAATTCTTGGAAAGTTGTCAGGACTTTGATTTAGAGGTTGGAGTCCTCTTTACCCCCATTTAGAAATGGCGTTCAAAAGTGTAGCTTGAATTTGAAAAATTATATTCCCTTGACTAATAATAGTTGATACAATTCGTGTGTGTGTGTGTGTGTGTGTGTGTGTGTGTATTCATGCCCACAGAGCTAGGTGGGGTAGTGGATAGAGTGCCTGCAGTTAGAAAGATATCTTCCTGAGTTCAAATCTGGCCTCAGACACTTACTAGCTATGTGACCCTGGGCAAATCATTTAACCTTGTTTGCCTCAGTTTCCCCATCTGTAAAATAAGCTAAAGAAGGAAATGGCAAATCACTCCAGCATCTTTGCAAAAAGAAAAAAAACAACCAGAAAAACAAATGGAGTCATAAAGTCAGATAACAAAACAACTGAAAGATAACAATATATGTGATCTGTATGTAGATGTATGTAAACACATATGTATGTATGTATGTGTATATGTATGTATATACACTCACATATATATGATATGTAGATATACATACAGATGGACAGTTCTCACTATATATAAGTGGGCCCTTTTGCAGACCCGTATGGTAAAACAATTTTTACATAATGTGACTATTTGCTGCAGACGTAGGGAATGGAGGGAGGGAGAGAATAAAAGGGCCATGTCCCCATGCAGGGAGGAGGCCAGCACATGGTTAAGCACACCTGGGGCCAGGGACAGAGAATCAAGAGCAAAAGGAGGAACTTGAAGGAGCCAAGGAAGACACAAAGTAAAGACATATGGGCAGCTGGACAGGGAGGGGCAAAGGTCTTCTGTCTCAGTCCTGGAGCTCTCAAGTCAAGCTCCCTATCCAGCACGGTGGCTGTGGTCATCTCTCTGGGTATTCGTTCTTCTGTTTTCACATGGAGGGCTTTTCTTTAGTCTTTTTTTGGCAGGAGTGGCAGGGTAGCAGGGTGTGGAGAATGCTGAACTAAGGGGTAGGAGCCGAGAGAGAGCTTGGTATTGGACAATAAAGTGAACATAGTTGGGAGTTTTTTTAATTTGATTTCTTTCAGAATTTTTTTACTTAAAGTAGAATTTGTATAATACCAATCTGCATAAAGAACTATGCGCACATATATTGATACATATACATACATATTTATATCTATCTGTCTATCTTATCTATCCTATATATGGGGGAAGAACTAAGTCCAATGTGGGAAAATTATAAGGAATGAAATTCCTGTCAATTAGAGTCTTTAGTAGAAGACTTTTTAGAAGAGATTCATGCTTCATCTAGGGGTTGGATTAGATGATCTCAAAGGTTCTTCCCAGCTTTGATTCTGTGATTCTAAAAAGAGAAGTTATAGCCAGTAATTCCTATAAGCTTTGGAAATACAGTACCACAGTGCAAGTGAGAGGCTGAAGTTGGAGATTTGGGTTTAAAAATCATCCTCACGTAACAGTAGCAGCCACAGAAGCAGAGATCACCAAGAGAATGAATGAAAAAAAGAACAAGGAAGCAAAAATAGACTCTTGAGAGATCACAATTAGAAACAGAGGTTGGAGAAGGGGGAGGGGAAGGTCAAAGAAAGTACACCATCATGGAAACCAAGGAAAGAAATAGTAGAAAGAGGGAGGGATCAATGATGTCAAATGAAAATTTTTAAAAATAATTCACTTTTTACTGTTTTAACAATAAAAACAGAAACAAATAACCATGCCCTCAGCAAAATAAAAAAAAATTTAGGGTTAGGGTTGGATTTGGCAAAATGCCATTGTTAATATTCAATAATGATCTTTCCTTGGACACAGAGTTGTGAACCTGTGGCATCGGAGCAAGGACAAGAGTCTCATTGCAATGTAAGGCTCCGATTTCCAAAGCTGCAGGCTTTCCAGTCTGGGCAACGACACATAGGCAAAAACCAGTGTTGGTATATAAGCAGCAATTATTTTTATGGCGGTCTTTTTTACAAATGCTTAGTATTAGTACTGCGGTATGGTGGTTGTGGGATGGTCAAACATCCCATGAAATAATGCTTCTTGTTACATTTTATTGTACAATAAAACTCACTCTTCCAGCTCCTTTCTTTGTGAATAATCCTATTTGTTACAACTTCCATCTTTCTGCTGGCTCCATTTATGACAAGGAAGTCCAGATTTCTACGATCCAGCTACCACAACTATATGTTTACTTGCTGATCATTGGACAAGGATCTCACATTTAGAGGATCAACGGACAAATTATAGCTTATTGATGGTCTAAAATCCATGTGATCCTTAGTACTTTCTTCCCACCTTCCCACCACACTACTTCAGAAGCAGGAGGGGGTTGAACAAGATTGAAGGGCATTTTTGTTCTTGGATTGCCATTGCCAAAAAAAAGTTACCAACCTGGAGGCCTACCTGGTCTATACAAAATTTCCTAGGCTTTAAAATGGTTAGAGGCAACTAGGTGGTGGTTGTGTTTGTCCTCTGTTCTCGAAGAGGAGCATGGCATCAAGATGATGACATGACTTGTACTTCAGAAAACCCTGGAAAGACTTAGATGAACTGATGCTGAGTGAAGTGAGCAGAACCAGGAGAACAATGTACACAGTAACCTCTTTGTTCAGTGACTGACTGATAGACTTTGCTCTTCTCAGTGACATAATGACCTAAGACAGCTCCAAAAGACTCATAATAGAAAATGCTATCCACATCTAAAAAAAGAACTATAGAGTCTGAATGCAGATGAAACATACTATTTGCTCTTCTTTTCTTTTGTTGTTTTGTTTTGTTTATTCTTTCTCATGGATCCTCTCATCAGTTCTAATTCTTCTTTACATCATGAGTAGTGTGAAAAATATGCTTAATATGAATGTATAAGTAGAGCCTGTATCACATTGCACACCATCTTGCAGAGGGGAAGGATGGGGGGGGGATTTAAAACTCAAAATCTTATGGAAGGGAATGTTGAAAACTAAAAATTAATTAATTAATTAAAAACAGAATGTGAAAAAACAAATAAAATAACAAAAAAATGAAAAACCTACAAAAACAATAAAATAAAATGGAAAGCTGACATGGTATTAGAAGGTCTGAGTCTGAGTCCTTTATCCATCACTCCTTAGTTGTAGGGTCACTTCTCAATTAAAATGGAAAAAAATATCTTAAATGCCTACAATGTTCAAGGAAATGTGCTAGGTATTGAAACTTAATGGCTAACATTTAGATAGTATGTCAAGGTTTACAGACCTTAATTTCATGAAATCTCAGTTTCCCTATATATCAAGTGGGTATAATAATCTATCCTGCTTACTTCTCAGAGATGTTGTGAGGATGAAATAAGTTAAGAGTTCTGAAAGTTTTTTTAAAAAAATCTATGACATCAATTTATCATGTATATATATATGTATATATATATATATATATATATATATAATTATCTGCTTACATAGTCTTTCCTCCCAGTAGAGAATGACTTCTTGAAGACAGTTTTTCATTTTTACACCATGCCTTGCACCTAACAAATGCTTAATAAATGCTTGTTGGATTGACTTGTGATTGACTTGCCTATAAATATAAAGTAAATCAATTTGGAAATGGCTAAAAAAATTATGACGTATGAATCGATAATTAGTGTAAGTGTGAAATGGGGGTAGACATGCCAAGTTCTTTGGGTATTCAGTAGGAAACACCACGATTGGCAGTAGGAAATGGGATGACAATCACACTTTAATTAAATACGGAGGTTATGGGGGCAAAAAGCAGAGACAAGCATTGAAAGTGGTACAGAGGCAGAGGCATTGTGTGGGGGATAGAGGAATGGGATGGTGAAGTAAGGCAGCGAGGAAGAGGATGGGATGGGGGAAAGGCAGAGAACAGCAATCATATAACCGTGGATTAGAATTGGGAGAACTAGGCATCATGGCCCTGATGGAGAGGGAAGAAGACTCATGAGACAAGAGTTTGAGGTTCCATTTTTATAGGTTTTTTTGGGGGGAAACAAACTAAATCCTATCTGGGCTACCTTGGGGTTAGTTCATTAACACAGCCAAATCATCTCTTAAAGTTATCATAAAACTTCAAAGTCATCATCTCAAAGTTATCAGCACCTTTCTGATGTTCTACTGGTTTAGAACTATGGAAGTCTAGATTTTGTCTGAAATTTACATGTCATAGGACCAGAAACCCTGACACGCAGCACCTAGATGTTTTCCCCTGATCCAACACATATCAATAGGATGTGAATTTTGTAATTTGTAAATTTATAAGTTATGCTCCTTTGATCTTTAAGACTATACATGACCTTCAGATTCTCCTTTGCAATCTGATTTCCTGCTATTGACCCGTTATATGGCTACTTACAAATTTACTACACTGACTAAAAAGGTGAAAGAAGAGTAGTCAGGGGGACAAGAACCAGATATAATTTTAACACAATATATGAGTCCAATAAAATAGTATTGTGTAATAAGAAGTGATGACTATGAGGAATTCAGAAAAACATGAGATGATTTGTATATACTGTGGCACAACAAAATAAGCAGAACCAAAGAAGTAATATACATAATTATTATAACAGTGTAAAAAAAAGAATCATGACAAAGAAGTTGAATTCTTGGTCCAACTCATTAAATTCATTGGAAAAAAACCAGTGAAGGTCTCAGAGAATTTGTAATAATAATAACTAACATATATTCAATTTGTTCATTTCATTTGTTTAACATTTTAAGACATGCAAAACATCTCTACATGTATTCTCAATCAATTTCACAATAACCTATGAGGTCGGTATCATTATTATCCCTATTTTTACATATGAGAAAACAGGACCTGTGAGAGGTTAAATACCTTGCCCAAGATTATTCAGCTAGTAGAAACCTAAGACAGGATTTGAACACAGGTCACCCTAATACTGAAGTCAGCACTCTATCCACTATGCCACATCACGTACCTCCTATCTCAATACAGAAAAGTAGAGGACAACTGGGAGAGAAGACTATCAGACATGACCTTAAAGTCCAATGATTTTGCTGAAATGTTTTTTCTCTGTCCTCAGGGATGATTCCATTAGAAGGTGGTAGGAAATTATCTTGATGAACAACAAAATGCATCCATAAAATGTTGGGGGGGAGGGGGTTTAATGTAAGATGAAATTCTCTTCCTATCCAGCCCACCCCCCTCTAAAGGTAAGACTTTAAACAGTGAACTCAGAAACATTCTTGACCTTCTGTCACTAACTTTGTGCTGCTTCCCAATCCTGGATCACCCCTATCACCTGCTTCCCCAATCTTCCCCACTTCCCCACTAGTTTGCTCATGTAACCAAATAAAATCATGAAACTGTGCTAATTGGGTACACTACAAATTCGACCTAGGTAACCTCAGATGGCTGCTCATCGCCCCTGGGCAATTCTTTTGTTCATCCCTGTTGAATTCCCAAACCTTCTCCACTCTTCCAGTCCCATCCCTTCAATTCTCACATTCAGCAGATGACTTTGCCTCTGACTAAAGTGAGAAAATCAAGGACATTTGCTGAACTGTGAGTTCCTTCAATTCCCTTCCACTGTACCTCAAAATGTTTCTGAATCTTCATTTGTCTTCTCCTCCTCCCTTCCTGTCACAGAAGAGGACTTGCCCTATCTTTCTCTCTCTAACCCTCTGCCACCTTCTCTGATCCCTTCTCTTCTTTTCATAAATATTAGTCAATCATTTTTTTTCTTAACATCTTTTTACTTTCCAATGGCTCTTTTTCTATTGCCTACAAATATCTTCATTTTCCTTTTCCTTAAAAGAAAAACCTTATCTATTGTCCACCCTAGTTTCTGCTCACCTTAAGAAAGTTCCGTATATTCATTGCCTCCACTTCTGTATCTCAGTTCCTTCAAATTTGACTTTTACTCCCCACTCCATTTCAATGGCTCCATTGAAAAGGCTTTCTCTTTCCACTTCTATTTTTTTAACCCTCTTGTTCTAGAATCTCAAGTCAGTTTTCCTTGATAATTTCTTAAAAGATGATATCTAGGCTCTTTTTTTGATCATGCCATTCAGGTAGTCCAATATTTTTAAAATTCTCTTTCCTGAATCTGTTTGCCAGATCAATTCCTTTTCCAAAGAGATATTTCACATTGTCTTCTATTTTATCATTCTTTTGGTTTTGTTTTAGTGTTTCTTGATTTCTCATAAAGTGATTAACTTCCATTTGCTCCATTCCAATTTTTAAGGAATTATTTTCTTCAATGAGCTTTTGGACCTCCTTTTCCATTTGGCCAATTCTGCTTTTTAAGGCATTCTTCTCCTCATTGGCTTTTTTGGACCTCTTTTTTACCATTTAGATTAGTCTGTTTTTTAAGGTATTATTTTCTTCAACATTTTTGTGTCTCCTTTACTAAGCTGTTGACTCATTTTTCATGATTTTCTTGCATCCCTCTCATTTCTTTT
The DNA here is from genome assembly GCF_028372415.1 of Notamacropus eugenii. Classification (NCBI taxonomy): domain Eukaryota; kingdom Metazoa; phylum Chordata; class Mammalia; order Diprotodontia; family Macropodidae; genus Notamacropus; species Notamacropus eugenii. The sequence continues at coordinate 8,886,514 of NC_092878.1, forward strand.
CCCAGTTTTTCCTCCCCCTCTCTTACTTGATTTTCAATTTTTTTTTTGAGCTCTTCCATAGCCTAAGACCAATTCATATTTTTTGGAGGCTTTGGATGTAGGAGCTTTGACTTTGTTGTCTTCTTCTGAGTGTGTGTGTTTTGATCTTCCTAGTCACCATAGTAACTTTCTATATTCAGAGTTTTTTCTGTTGTTTGTTCATTTTCTCCAGCCTATCACTTAACTTTTCACTCTTTGATGTAGTAAGTCTCTGCTTCCAGAGTATAGGGCACACTGTCCCAAGCTTCAGGGGTTTTGTGTTCTTCTAAGGTGGTATGATCTAAGGAGAGATGTTTACAACTCTCCTGGCCTGTTCTCTGGTCTGTGACCACAAGCACTCTGTTCTTCCCTGGAACTATGAGGAGGGCCCTTCCTCTTCACTGTGGCTACAAGTTTTGCTATGCTAGTGCTCCTCCTCACCCTGAGTCTGTCATCCAGTAACAGTGTCTCAATGCTGACCAGTTGCTAAGACCCTCTTAACATCTGTGAGCTGAAAGATCTGGAAGCAGCTATTGCCACTGTCACTGCTACTGCTGATTCAGTCACTCCCAAAATCTGCTTCTGGTTTGTTGGGGCTGGGGCTATGCTGGCACAGCCTGCACTCCACTGTCACCCAGAAGCAACATACCTTTCCTGCTGACCTTCTGTAATGGCAATTTAAATGGGAAGATCTTTCCCATTCATTAATAGGTCCATGTGACCTACTTAAATCACATGGAAGCCAAAGGCACATGTGGTGGGAGGAGTTTGCTGAATGGACAGAACAGGAAAGGTAGAGAAGAACTGGGAGGAAGTTGGTGAGAACAGTTAGGACAGAGGAGAGAGGACACAGGCAGGCACAGCTAGTCTTGTTAGTGGTTGCTTGTGGGAAGGCCCCATCATGGCTCAGGGGACTGGGGGGAGGGGGAGGGTAGGCTTGGGGATGACTTTGTCTCCTGCAGTGATAATGTGTATTGACTTCTTGGTTACTATGACAGATTTGGCTTTCTGGTGTTGGAATCTGACTTTCTGGTGTCTGAATAAATGTTTTTCTTCTGCCTTCTATATGGAAAATCTGTTATACTTTGCAGTGCAGAACTATGCCAGAGTATTCATAATCGCCCTTGGTGCTATGACTATTGCCTTGGCGATACACCTTCTAAGTTGCCTTTGTCCCTATGGACTGACAGGTCTGGAAGCCACCACTGCTGCCACTGATTCAGTCACCTTGAGGGCTGCTCTGGGTTTGCTAGGGCCCAGTCTGCGCTGACAATGCCTGTGCTGGACTCCTCTCTCACCCTGGTGCGACAGACCTTTCCTGCCAACCGTCCAAGCTGCAGACTGGAAATTTGTTTCACTCTGTCTTTTTGTGGGTTCTGCTGCTCTAGAATTTGTTTAGAGTTATTTTTTAAGGTATTTGGACAGATTTGAGGGAGAGCTCAGGTGAATCCCTGCCTTTACTCTGCCATCTTGGTTCCATACCCAAAAAGACTTCCTCAAAGGTCATCAGTGGCCTCCTAACCGCCAAACCCAATTGCCTTGTCTCAGTCCTTATTCTCTTGACCAATTCAGATTTTAGACTTTAGATCTCTAGTCCAAACTCTTCATTTTAGACAACTATAATAGCTTCTCAATCAGTCTCTTTCTTCTCAGTCTATCCCTTCCCCAATTTATCCTCCACAAGTTACCAAAATAATCATCCTCAAGTACAGGTTTGACCATGGCATTCCTCTCCTCAATTAACTACTTTGCTTTTGTGTCCAACTCTTTGGGACCCCATTTAGGATTTTCTTAGCAAAGATACTGAAATGTAATAATACAAAGACAGGTTTGCTATTTCCTTCTCCAGTTCATTTTACAGATGAGGAAACTGAGGCAAATAGGGTGAAGAGAGTTACCCAGAATCACACAACTAGAAAGTATCTGAGGCCAGATTTGAACTCATGAAAATGAGTCTTCCTGATTCCAAGCCCAGCACGCTATCCCCTTTGCCTCCTAGCTCCCTACAATAAGCTACTACCTCTAGGATAATACATACATTCCCTTGTTTTATCATTTAAAGCCCTTCACAATCTGGCTCCAGTCTAACTTTTCATACATATCATATGACTCATATTTGCAGAGTTCTATCTAAACTGGTCTCCTAGCTGTTTCCTGTAAAATACAACCCTCCTTCTGTCTCTTTGCCTTTACCTAAGCTACTACCCCCACCGCCCATGTATTTCTTTCTCACCTCCACCTCTCAGAATCCCTAGCTTAAATCATATCTCAAGCTCAATATCTAGACCAGAGGTGGGGAATCTGCAGTGGGAGCAAAACAGAACTTCTTGCTACCTATCTCCATCTGAATGTTCCACTGATACATCAAATTCTGCAACTCCAAAGCTGAGATAATTATCTCCCTCCCACCCACCCCACCCCCCCAAGAAATCCCAGTCATCCTAACTGGCCTATGTCTGATTTCAGTAAGCTTCAACTCTTCTCACATCCATGTCCTATCCACTCTTCTTCTATCTTGTCTCTTGCATCTGACCCCACCTTTCTGTTTCCACTGTTGTGGCCCTAATTCAAGACCCCCTTGCTTCTTACGTGTTCTACTCCAATGCCCTTGGATATAATCTACCTGACACAAGTCTCTCCTGTCTCCAATCTATCCTTCTCGCCACTGACACGTTGATCTGTTCAACACACATATCATATAATCTCCCTATTCAGAAACATTCAGTCTTACTACCTACAAGATACAGTTTGAATTCCTCAGCCTGATTCTCAGGGGCCTCCAAAATCAAGCCCAACCCTCCCCTTTCCAGACTTATCTCTTACTAATTCTCTTCAGACATTACGTACTCCAGCCAGAACAGATTATTCCCTGATTCTAGCATCCAGCATTCATTTAAGATCTCAAATTTAGTCTGAAGGGAACTTAGAGGTCATCTAGTCCAACTCTTGGACAATTAGGTGGTACAGTAGATAGAGCACTGGGCCTGGAGTCAGGAAGACTCATCTTTGTGAATTTAAATCTGACCTCAGACACTTATGAGCTATGTGACCCTAGACAAGTCACTGAACCCTGTTTGCCTCAGTTTCCTCATCTGTAAAATAAACTGAAGAAGGAAATGGCAAACCACTCTAAGTATCTTTGCCAAGAAAACCCCAAATGAGATCACAAAGAGTCGGAAATGACCAAACAACAAAAGTCAACAATTCCTTTTACATATAAAAAAACTAAGGCCTAAAATAATGAAGGAATTTGCTCAAGGTAAGTGACAGAGCCAGATGATGAACCCAAGTCCTCTGACTCCAAATACAACCATCTGTCCACTCAACTTCCCTTCCTCAAACCATTGGCTTACTTTGTTCCCTCTCCCAATATTACCCATCTCCCCCACCTCTCTTTCTGATGAAACTGTATGCATCCCTCAAAGCCTAACAAACAATTCCACTTCTTTCGGTCAGCTTTCTCTAGCTAGAGTGATCTCTTCTGAACTTCTATTTCATTTTGTTTTAACCTCTTTAATGGCACTTATCTCATTCCACCTTGCAGTCTCAGGTGTGTACTCATCACCTCTACTATCTTAAGAGCTTCTTGGTGGTGGGAAGTGGGGGTGGGTCAACCGTATTGTCTTTATCATAGTATTTCTCTGGCCTAGCACCTAACACAATGCCTTGCACTGAGGTGATATTAAGTAAAAGTTCGTGAATGGTCAGAGGGAGTTTCTTGACAAAAAAAAGACTAGAAGATTACCCAAAGAGAGGGCACTGGGATAATGATCTAGTCTCTGTATTCATTGTTTCCTGAGTATACCAGCGCTTAGGATGGAAGGAAGGGAGACAGGCATCCGACCCAGGCCCAACCCACAGAACACATAAAGATTTATACTATAGAAATCCAGGAAAGTGAGATGGTCTGAATCAGACCACTGGCTTCCCAAATAAACGCCATCCTATAAACACCTCACCCAACCCTTGCCACATTCAACCCTGGGATCTCAGTCCTTTGCAAAGCCTTCCAGAGGATGCCATGATTAGGGTTCACCAACCCTAGGTGAGCAGATCCTCCTGAGAACTCATTCTCCCCAGCCAATAGCATTTTCCCTACAAAAACTACCTTATAATCATTTTGCCTACATTTATATGTGACCAATAAGCCCAGTATTTACGAGCACCTCTACCATGTTCTGCTGATGCCATTTCCATATAAACTTGAACTTACAACAACTTTCTGGTTCAGGTCCAGTAACTGTGAGGTAAAGAAGAGCTCTTTCGATTGTCTATGTAAATTGATACAAGGATAAATTCAGAAGGCACTAGTTATCCAATCCCAGTCTCTTAACTTTCGCCCTCCCTTCCTGAGTTCTGGTGAGACAGTTAATGCTTCAAGGTGAGAGGACTAAGGCCTCTCCATTGGAGGCTGACGTGTAGCCTCATAAATACAGACCTCTTTACATGTATTTTTTCTTGTTTAGAGGAAGGAGATTTGAGATGGTTGTGATTTTGTAACATCAAAAGGTCAGGAGAGTGAATCTCCAAAGTCTGAGAGCTGGAATCCATGTCAGAATTTGCCAGAAGCCATATGATGACAAGAGACATCCCAAGCAACTTTCCTGATCCATTATAGCAGAGATCCATACTCATTCATCCATCAAGCATGTCACCATTTAGAAATGAATTTGATGGAGTGAATGCTACTTAGAAACCATGTAAAGTATAAGCCCACTTTCCCCAGGGACAGGGGTGATAAGGGGAAAGCATTAGAGAGGAAATGTTTGTAACTTCAGGTCCTGCTTTCTTATCCTTGAAGTAAGTATCTATAAAAGTTAATTCATGTTATTTGGTTAAATATTGCAGCACTAATCACTAATGACAGAGGGGGCTGGAATATACTGAAATGGAGGTTTGAGTCAACAGCTTTAGAACAGAAACAACCCCCCCCCCCCCCTCAACACTTCAGCAGGTAACTAGCCCTAGAACCCTTAAGGAAGGTTCTACCTGGCTACTTTGGGAGAATAGGGTCAGAATAGATTGCTACATGGAAATGTTTCCCCACTAAGAACACAAGCTCAAGGAGGGCAAGGATTCCACTTTTGTTGTTGTATCCCTCAAGCTTAGCACAGTCCCTAGCATGTCGCAGTCATTTAATTAGATTAATAAGGGCAAACCATTAATGCTGTTTTTTACAACCCAGGATCCCACCCTCCCCCTGAGAATATTACTTAGCCTTGTGATGGTAAGAACTTGTAGAGGTCGCCACCCTTCCCCAAATCAACCCCAAAGACTAAAGCCACAGGGCTACTACATCTAAGTATAAGAGAAGATATTCAAAATGGCTGTTGGGGCTTATCACTCATAAAGGATATTACAACTGGCTAAAGTCCCTGGGTGCTTTTATTCAACCTACAGGACATGCCAGTGCTGCTGCCAGTGAAATTCTGGGGTTAGCTAAGCTTGCCGGAGCATCCTGCCAAGGAGTTCAGTGTTAAGCTGGACAAGGTAGCTGTAATCTACTTCCCTTATCTCGTCCACCTGGTGTATGGATATGTGTGTGTGCGTGTGCATGTGTGTGTGTGTGTATGTGTGTGTGTGTGTGTTAACCAAGGACTGGGATGAGGGGCTAGGAATATTAGTGAAAATACATTTGCACTCGAAGGAAATCAATTCAAAGAACACAGATCCCACTGACCACAGGCTAAGAGTATCATCACACAGAAAGGGCACCTTCCAATATTCAGTAAATTGGACTGAGTTACGAAAGCTGCCTGAGCTTAGTTCTAGCTCCGGTTCTGTGTGACTATCAACAAGTTACTTTGCCACTCTCGTCTTGTTTCTTCCTCTATAGAACAAGGTTGGGTTTGAAGACAATCTCTGAGTTTGGAAGAGACTTTGGTCAGGCCACCATTCAGGGATGAAATGCCCCTTGCCTAGATGAATTACACATTCAGAATCTTCAAAGCTTCTGCCTCAAGTAGGAGCCAGATGCTAAAGCTAAGGCTGGAATTGTCACCTCTCTCAAGAACCTTCTGTCTGGTAGTAGTGTAGTAGTTCTGGCAGAATAGTTTTATTCTGGCCAGAGCCTTAAAGAGAAACATTCCTTCAACCAACAACATCTCCCTCCCCCTTCCCATTCCCAAACCCTATAAGCTCAACAAGGCAGGTCTCCATTTCCTTCCCCCACCAGCTCACTTCCTCCAGGAAACTCTTCGATTCAGTGCCAGCAGTTGGAGACCCACCCAATCTTCCTCTCTCTCCTCCAATCCCACTGTCTTCCTGAAAGCTGGATTAGAGAACAGCCTGTCCCAATCTGTCCCCCTCAATAACTGAGTCAATCATGCTAACCAATGAGCAGTTTATTATTAATACAGAATCTCCCCTGCCATCCAATATACCCACATCCTGTACATATGATCTATATACACCCCTTACCCTCATTAACCAGAGCCCCAGGGGCCCCCTCTACCAGGCCCAGGAGTCTTCTCACTCTCTAATCAAGGAGATCATCCCTCAGAAGCTCCCTGTGTCTTCCCTAGCTTCCTCCTCCCTCTAACCTTCCCTCTTGACTTGTTCCAACCTCCTACCCCAGTCTAGTCCCTATTCCCATACCAAGTCCTGTCCCCACTGCCCCCAGGGCTTCCTATGTAGCACCACTTTGGTGGGGTGAGACCATGGGCTAGAGGTTGGGGCCAAGAACCCAAAGGTAGAATGAAGCAGCACCAGAGGAGGACTCTACCCCAAAACTATCAGGAGGAAGGAAGGGGAGGAAGGCAGAAGGGCAGTGAGGGAGTGAAGGAGGGAAGGGCAAGAGCCACCGTCCAGGCAGAGGGAGCTTGGGGGCAGGTGGAGCACACCACCACAGCAACAATTCAGGCAGGAGGCTCTTCTCCAGGGGGCACAGGGAAGCCACTCAGGTCTCGGCCAATGATCTCACTCACTGGAAGGGAGAGGTAGATGAGGAGCCAAAGGAAGTTGGAACAGGTCCCCTCTCTCCCCGAAGGTCTCAGATTTTGCTGGGCAGGCCATATTCTAAGACTCTTACATCCTATGCCTAACTCAAGGCACCCTTTTTGACTATGTCTAAGTTTCTCCAACAAAGAATTCAACTACATTAGGCCTAGCCTAGAGGTGGGGAATCTACAGCCTTGACAAGCCCACACGTGGTCTTCTAGGTCCTGGAGTGAGGCATTTTGACTAAGTCTAAGTTTTACACAACAAATCCTTTTATTAAGAAGATTTGTTCTATGAAGTGTGGATTCAGTCAAAGGGCCGCACTTGAGGACCTAGAGGGCCACATGTGGCCACAAGCTATCCCACTTCCACCACTGAGGTTCTCTGAGTCCCCTATCCTATCTCCACAGCTGCAGAGAAAGGTGGCCCTGTTCTCTAATCTTGAGCTCCTTCTTCCCTCTCCCCACCCTTTGGTCGATAGGATGGGGTCCTGTGCACGCTGCTTCGCTCAGGAGTGGGGGTAATCTGAATGGCTCCTAGATGGCTAACTCAGACCTTCACCATCATGTGTGAGGAAGGAGAGAGATTGCATGCATTCATTTGTGGAGGAAGGGAAAAATCTCAGCCAAAAGCTGCAGCAGATCATGATCCCTTCTCCCCAACCCCCGCCCCACTGACCAACAGCATGGGGCAGGCAGCCACAGAGCTTTGAATGGTGGCAATGAGTGTGGTGGGGCAGGCAGAGCAGCACATGTGCCCCTGAGCTTCTTCCAGGGCAGTTATACTCAGAGACCAAAAAAACCTCATTGTACTCATACCCAGAATCTGCCTAACCCCAGCATGGCAAAAGGGCCATATAGATCACTATAATCTTCCTCCTTCTTGCACCCTCAATCTAGCCCACCCTCAAATACCAGAGGATCAGTTCCTAGGAAGACAGATCTTTGTCACCAAAAAGAGACTGAGCCCATTCTCCCCCAACTAGAAGACACAGACATAGAGATATGAATCCTACCCACCTTCTTCCAGGGTGATGCCCTGGATGGGGACGCTCTCTCGGAAGCCACTGCCATAACTGCTCCTGTCTTTCTCCTGTTCTGGGGCTCCATCCCCTGTGCCATATCCTGACCCCACCTCATCATACCCCTCAGCAGCAGGGTGAGCACCCTGGGGTGAGAAGGGCCCCTCAGGTTGAGGAGAGGATGGCAGTGGGGGTTGGTAGGCAGCTGGTGGTGGGAAAGGCAGCCCCAGGGAAAAGGATGCCCCACCTCCTCCATAGGGGTCAGCAGGGAAAGGTCTAGGAAGAAAGCTGTTAGGGGGAGGGGGACGTGGGCAGCCAGGACCCCCAGTAGGCTCTGGAAACAGCCTCAGGCCAGGCCTATAAGAAGGAGGACCTGTCTGGGGGTAGAGCGGGGGTGTCCCAAAGTTGAATCCTTCAGACAAATAGGGGGGTTCATAGGAGGAATCATCAGGAGGATAAGAAGAATAGGGGGGTCGAGGTGGTGAGAAGTCCATGTCGGTACCAAATGGGGGGCCAGGAGCTGAAGGAAAACCACGGACTGATGAATCTGGGAGTGGCTCCTCTTTGAAGATCACTGGGGTGGGTGAGAGGGAAGTATGAAGGACACATTTACAATAAGGAAAAGCAAGTGGTCCTCTGTGAATGGTGTTCTGCCCCCTCCCTATCCCTCTCCCAACATGACTTGGTTCCCTTTAGCTCTCCTGAGCTCTCCCCACTCCTTCATTTATCCCTGGGCTGGATCGAGATAGTTGGGGAAGGGTGCAGGGGGGCAATTGGGAGAGGAAGAAATGACTAGACAAGAGGTAGGCATCCCAGGGCTCATTTTTTGAATCAGACGTCATTGTCACTTCTCCCTCATCAAGCACCCAGTAAGCCTCCCCACCAGGATCTCATGCCCTCCTGGCATCCTACCAGGCAGGAACTTGAAGCTCTGGGTGGGACTCCTTTTTCTCCTTCCATTAGAGACATAGAAATAGACCTGGACAGGTCGAGATACTCGTTTATTGCTGTACTCTGGCACAGCCAAAGTCAATGTCACCTGGGAGCGGGGAGAGGAAGGAGAGGAGAAATGAGAAGCAGAGAACAACCACGGTCCTTTCCAAGGACACTAACTTAATCTCTAGCCTTTTTTCATCAACTGTTGAGTAGAATTCATTCCAAAGGGAGATATCCAATTCCAGGATTACCAGGCTGCCCCCTTGTGGAAAGAATGTAGAACTTCAGAAGCCCACAAGGCAGTTTGGAATTTCCGGGCTATCCACCTCCCCCAAGCGAGTGGGAGTCCCCCAAGGATACCATATTACCTCATTGCTTTTCAGCCTGTTCACAGTGGCCTCCTCCTCCCACTGCAGCTTTCCATCTGTGAGAAGGGGACACAGAGCTCAAGCCCTGCTCAGGAGCCCCTACCCCCCACTCCAGAGAGAAGAGAGAGGCAGAGGCATGCAAAAGGGAACCCCGAAAACATTACTAGACTACCTCTATTGCAGCAGAAGGGATATTTGGACTGCTTATGACCAGAGAAACCAAAAGTTAGCTCAGTATATCCCCAACTCAAACGTTCATGTTCTCTTTGAATCCCAGTTTTGGATGGGACCTCTGAGCTCATTTAATCCAAGCCACATCTGAATAGGCAGCTAGGTGGTGCAGTGGATAGAGTGGATAGAGTCATCTTCCTGACTTCAAATCTGGCCTCAAACACTTACTAGCTGTGTGACTCTTCAACAAGTGATTTAACCCTGTTAGCCTCAGTTTCCTCATCTGTAAAATGAACTGGTGAAGGAAATGGCAAACCACTAGAGTGTCTTTGGCAAGAAGACCCCAAATGGAGTCACAAAGAGTTGGACATGACTGAAATGACTGAAAACAATACTCTACAACATAGCTGATGAGTGATCATCCAACCTCTACTTGAAGGCCTCCTGTGGTGGCGGATCTACTATGTTTTAGAACTATTCCACTTTGGAAGAGTTATAAACTTAAAACATGTAACTTCCAACCCTAAACCTGACCCACCTACATCAGGGTCAAGTGTATCCAGTCTAACTAATGACAATCTTTGAAATACTGAATGCATCCATCATGTCCCATTCCCTCCCTGGCTGCTGCTGCTTCAGGCTAGATATCGCATTGCTTCAAATTTCTTACCCATTTCTGGTCACCCTGCTCTATATATTCATTTGACAATGTCCTTCCTGGTATGTAGCACCCAGACCTAACACAGTAGCTCAATTGTGGTCTAACAAAAGAGTGAAAAATGACTAACTACTCTCTGAACAGTTATCATCCATTTACACCATTTATCTATTTGCATCTAAATCTATTATTTTATTTGCAGAGATTTATTGACCCAATTAATTTTTATTTTAATGAAGGGACACTTTCATAGTATGGGGGACTATATTTAGGGGACAGGAAAGTGTCCCACCACTGATAGAACCCCATCAGGTCCACAGGTCTGAGATCAAGAGCTAAACTAGTGATTTCTAAGGTGCCTTCTCAAATTAAGATACTGTAACTCAAGAATCAGATTCGATTTTGTTACTATGATACAGAATGTTAAACTGAGGACAAGAAGATGGAAAAAAACCAATCTAGGGTCAGTGGTAGATGCAGACATAGAACCCATCAACTTTAATATGATGCTGTGGCTTCCACAATAGCTCTGACTTTTGGGGGAAAGCAGGATGTTCCCTAATATCAAAAGCATTACTTGGGGGTAGGGAGGGCACTGGAACCTCCTGGCATTTGAGAAAGGAAGTTGGCTCAATCTAAATGAGTGCCCATTCCCTTTCCATAAGACTATCCATATGTACCCCTAGATTTGGATCTAACTAGATTTTAAGGTTAAGCAGAGCCTATCTTTCACCTATAGGAGGAGTAGGGTTCTTGGGAAACTAAAAAAATAGAAACATATGTCTAGAGCTTCAAAGTCCCAGAATGGAAAGCATTGCCCTTAGAAGTCCTTTACTCCCCTTCTCCAGATGTGCCTCATTGTCCTAGTCTAGAACCGCTTTCCCATTCCACCCACTACCAAAACCCTGTGTAGGTTTCATCTTTGGGGAACCATATGAGTCTTTCTCTGTTTCACAGCATGTTCTGTACTATGAAAAGTTACAGCATAGAATGGAGAGGTTACTCAAAATTTGGAAGATGGAAGTTGGGAGGTCCTGGCTCATCCTCATCATCCAACCTTATCCCATTTACCCCCACCCTATGGAAACCCACCATCCTCAGGCTGACCCTCCCTTGATTATAGTAAGTCCTTGGGGAGAGAAATAAAAAATTAGACAGTAAACCTCAAATAGATGAATGGTATAAACTTAAAACAAGCCACCAGAATGACAGCAGTGCCATCTTTCCAGCTATTTCAATATCATCTGGAATACTGGGTGCCACATTCTAAAAAGAGCATTGATAAACAGAAATATATCCAAAGAGGGGCAGTCAGGCTGGTGAGAGAGTTAGAGTATAATATAAATTCTTTCTGACTTTTGCACTGTACTGAGCTTTTCCAAATATTCTTGCACATACTATCTAATTTTATCCATTTTAGAGATAAAGAAACTGAGTACTTGGAGGGTTAGGTGACCTATCCAGAGTCACACGGATTTGCTTCAGAATCCCAACACTTTCTCCCACTGCCCTGGACCTCACTCTTACTCCTTCATTTTTCTAGACTGGGTTCTACTCACTCCCTGCGTACTCACCAGGACCCCTCTCAATGAAAACCACCTTGGAGTCAGGCAAAAAATTGGCTCCTGACAGCACCAGCTCCTCACCCCCTCGAACAGAACAGGCACTCAGGTTATAGGCTTCTACCTGGGGTAGCTCCTGAGCTGAACGCTGGGCTACAACCAAAGAGAATGAGAGGCTGGGCAGGGATGTGGAGAATGAGCAGCAGCCTCCCCCATCCCTCACCTCTCCCTGATTCTAGAGTTGGGCCACAGAGTCCACCAGGGACTCAGAAGGGAAATCCTACCCTTCACCCCCATGCTAGGGAGAAGCAGGCATAGGCATCCCAGTAGATCCATGGACATGCAGACAGAGGATTCCAGGAAAACAGACTACAAGATCTCAGCTGTGTGGAGGGGAATCCATAGAGAAGCAGGTGACCCATGGGAAAAGAGGCTTCTGCAAACAGATAGGCACAAAGACCAATGGAGGAGCAGATAGATAGGTTGGATGATAGAAAGGGCATAAGCAGGAGAATATGGAGGATAGAAAGACCTAGACACGCTTCCAGGGGTCCCCTGACACAGTCCTCTCCCTTTGCTCACAGCACTCAATGGGCACTGATGCCACCTGCACCGACACGACCTTCCCGCCACCCTGTGGCACGTGTACACGGAACACTAGCCGGACCCTTGTATTCTTGCGTCCAATGTCCGTCTCCCCCTTGCGCAGCTCGATGTCCGAGTTCCGAAGTTTCAAGATTCCAGCGCAGTCAATGCTGTCCATGTGGAGGTGGGGGAAAGGGTTAAGAACCCTTTACTTTTGCCTTCCTGGGTCAAGATGAACTTCTCCAAGAGAACACATTCAAGACCTTCCCCATTCTAACTCATCAACCACTTAACTGCCAAAGGGATTTTCCTAAAACCCAGGTCTGACCACATTACTTCCCTCCCACCCACCCACTCAATACATTTCAGTGACTATTTATTACCTCTAGGATCAAATGTAAACCCCTTTGTCTGGCAATTAAAGTCCTTCATAACCTCTCTCCTTCCCATCTTGCCAGTCTTCTATTTTGTTCCTCTGCACAAACTCCATGAGCCAATGACACACATGACACACCATCCCCCTGACGGTTGCCTTTGCCTGGATTGTCTTCCATGCCTGGAGTGCTTGCTCTCCCCACTTCCATCTTTAAGGCTTAGCTCAAATCCTAACTTCCAAAGGAGGCTTTTCCCAGCCCCTCCCACCCCCTACTCCTAGTGCCAGCCTTCTCAGATCACCCCCGACTTGGTAAGTATCTATCTTATGTCCACCATGTTATCTCCCCAATTAGACTCCTTGACAGCAGGCATTTGCCTTTCTTTGTATCTCTAGCACTTAGCCCAGAGCCTGGTATCTAGTAAGTTCTTAATTAATGCTTGGTGGCTAATAAATATACTTCCCTTGTAATCCCTGAAAGGTTTCTCCCGACTGTTCCAAAGGACTGGAAACTAGATTCACTTGTTCAGAAATGAACTCTCCAAAAGCAGAAGGGATATTCCCCTACCCCAAATACTCCTCCCTTCTCATCCCCAAATAGACTTCTCTAAGTGATCTGATGACCTGGACCAGAGATTCCTGTCCTACCTCCCAGAGGCAGATTCTTAACCCTTTTTGGAGGATGGGGGCAAAAGGAAGGAGAAAGAAGAGAAATGGGTGACCTGGTCCTGGATGCTGGACCCCATTGAAGGCTCCTAGTAACCCAGCCCTGCTGGCACTCAAGAGTGAAAATGCAAACTCACTTGGCAGCCATGTTGTTCTCAGGGAGCAGCGTCATCTCTAGCACCTTCGTACCACTGACCACAGCCTCATAGCTGGCTGTGGCCACCATCTTGCCAGTGATGCGATGCACTTGGTAGAAGGCATGGGGTCTCAAGTTCCGTTCATCTGCCGTACCAATGAACATCTGCAGAGTTAGTGGCTTCTCGTTGTAGCCTAGTAGCTAGCAGAAGGAAACAGGACATGAGTTAGAACTTACCAGAGTAACATCTATAATATACCCTAAAATTTTTAGACCACCAGGGATTGGGAGTGGTGGTGAAGAATAAAAGAAAAACTGGAATCTATTTCTCAGGGGAGATAGAACATGGGCCATTGGGAAAAGACGCCCTGGAGTAAGAGTGTTGGTCTTGGAGAAGGGCCCAGACTTGGCTGGGTACATGGCAGGAGAAAACTGAAGGAGACATTGGACTCAGTGTAATGACAATCTAACTCTCAGTGACCTTTGTCTTCAGTCTAACCTTACCCCTGACATCTAGCTGACCATCCTTCTCTAGAGTGGATCACAAAGACTCCCAGGGGATGGAATGAGGGGGAAATGGCATGGCGGGGGTGGGGGGGGGCGTGGGGAGGGGTTAATATCAGAGGATCTGAAAGAAAGAGTACCCACTCTCATTCTCCTCCTTGAAACAGCCTAGCCCCTCCTCCAGTCTGCTGGCCAGGCAGGTCAGAGCTGCCAGGGATCGTGGGAAAGGGCATGGTTATAGGGCTACACAGCTGGAACCCATCTGTCCTAGGGGCTGGGAGTAGGGAAGGGACAGAATCCTTCCTTCAATAAATCCTCTGGTTACCTTGACCACAGGGTGCCCCCCTGGTGTGGCTTTGACAGCCCCTCTGCTGCCCTCTGTCTCGTAGTGGGCACGGTGATGGGCTCTAGGTTGCACTTCAATTCTCAGCTCCAGTTGTTCAAACTGGCTGGGCAGGGGCCAGTCCAGGGGGGGTAGTGCTGAGGCCCTGGGGTAGGTGAGAGGAAAAGCAAAGTGGATTTCCCTCTTCCCAGGACCCAAAAGCTGGATAACCTTTACCCTGACCCAAACAGCACCCCCCAACCATCCCTGAGCTCCCTAAGAGTTGAGAGAGAAATAACTACAGAGAACACAGAACACAGTCAGGGTTCTAGAAAGAGTGGCAACATGACAGGAGCAAGTGCATTCTCTGCTTCTTCAAGGCCCCCAAAATTAGAGTTCTAGAGCACTGGGAGTTAGAGAGCTAGGAAGCAAATGAGGCTCTTCACCTTCTTACCACAAGAAAACCTAATCCTCTCTCTAATTCTTCTATCCTTTATTATGAGATAAAAGAAGATAAAGGCATAGATTGGTATCTCTGTGCTGGTAGAAACCTTAAACATCTTTATGGTAATTTAAAGTCTACTAAGCCCTTTCCCAGCACCTTATGAGACAGGTGCTGCATTATCATTACCATTTCACAGATAAGAAAAGAGAGTCTCAGAGAAGTGAAAGACCCTGTAGACGTTACATATCTAGTGTCAAAGTTCAAATTCGGTCTTAGACACATACTGTGTGACCCTGGACAAGTCACATTTAACCCTGTCTGCCTCAGTTGCCTCAACTGGAAAATGAGCTGGAGAAGGGAGTAGCAAACCACTCCAGTATCTTTGCCCAAAAGACCCCAAATGGGATCACGAAGGGTTGCATATGACTGGAAAGTGACTGAACAGTAGCTAGTATCAGAGCTGGAACTCAAACCCAGGTCTCTGACTCCAGGTACAACATTCTTCAAACTCTGTCTCTTCCGACTATTTTGAGAGCTCTAACAACAGTCCATTTTGTCACCCTGACTGCCTCGGATGAAGGCTTGTAAGTTGATGTGCTGCTACAGAGCCCATGAGAAGGAATCTTACCAGAGGTTCTCTCCAAACTTCCCTCTAGGCAAGAGATGCCCAGAAGAGAGCCCAACCTGTTTTTTCCCATCTGGGTTAACTCAACCAGACATGGCAGAAATTAATAATAATGAAAATGATAACAATAACTAGCATTTATAGAGCACTTTAAGGTTTGCAAAGCACTTTACATATATTATCAGGTTTTTCCTTATAAACAACCCTGAGAGGTAAATGTTATTATTGTACCCATTTTACAGGTGAGGAAACTGAGGTTAAATGATTTGCTTATGTTCATATAGCTAGCAAGTATCTGAGACAGGGGGCAGCTAGGTGGAACAGTGAATAGA
Source organism: Notamacropus eugenii (assembly GCF_028372415.1). NCBI lineage: Eukaryota > Metazoa > Chordata > Mammalia > Diprotodontia > Macropodidae > Notamacropus > Notamacropus eugenii. Next base: position 8,902,175 of record NC_092878.1, read on the forward strand.
GCAGCAACCTTGGAGTCAGGAGGATCTGAGTTCAAATCCTGCCTCAAACACTTGATACTTATTAGCTGTGTGACCTTGGGCAAGTCATTTAACCCCATGGTTCTGTCCTTCCTGCTTCCAGTTCCTCCACTAGATCCACTGTGCCATCTAGCTACCTCTAGATAAGTAGGTAAGTAAACAAGGATCTTGATAGGTGGAAAATTTGAAGAAAACAATTTTTTAAAAAATCAAAATAAAGTAGCATGAAATTAAGTTGTAAAGTTGTATTCATTCATAAATATCCACTTTAGTTATCCCGTTAGTTCTAGCCTAGCATACAGGAAGCAGTTAAAGAAAAACTTTTTGGCACAGGAAGAGAGGAAGCTTCTTTAGTCCTACCCCCTTTTCTCTGCCAATCCACTCAGCAGAAGCACACAGAAGATGGCTGTCTCCCCTTCCCCAGGGTGACAGAGAAGGGTCTCTGATACCCTCACCTGAAGATGGGGCTATGTCCCCCAATGCGGGCCTTGGACCAGGACAGCGGGGAGGGCACAGCCAGGTAGTCCATGCCGGGTACATCTTTTCGAGGAGGTCCAGGAGGGGCCACACCTTCCTCCCCACCTGGTACAGATTTCCCATTGCACGGAGTAGGCTCTTCTGGCCGGGGTAACGCCACTGCCTGTTCACTGGATGTCCGCCGAGTCTTCTGGGGGATACTCTCTGCTGGTGGGACTCCTACATAGTCGAAGGGGCCAGGGGAACCAGGGTCCCGGGCCAAGGGTGGTGGTGGGGGGGGAGTTGGCTCAGGTCCTTCATCCCCTAGACTTCCTCGACGGGACAGGGCAGGGGAGGCTGAGGATGGTGTGCCAGAGCTGGAATAACGCCTTTTGCCACAAGGAGAGGCTGGTCTTGGGGAGGCTGGGGATGGGCCTGGGGCACTAAGGAGCAGCCAGCTGTCCTCAGGCCCCCGACCTCCTGGACTGGGACCATATACACCCCAGGGATCATCAGGGGTCCAAGGTCGAGGGGAGGCCCGGGGTGAGGGCAGGGGAGATCCCAGGCCAAATCTTGAAGCTGCCTCATTCAGTTCTGACTCTACTTCATCACAGGCAGCATATAGGGCTGCCTCATCAGAGGCATCTGAGAAGAAACTCCAGGAAGACAAACTACTGCTACCAGGACTGGGACTAAAAAAGGAGCCTCCACTGCCAGTACCCCCAGCCTCTCGGTAGCCTCCAAAGCCATCAGGTGGAGGATAATCACGGGGAGAACCATCTCCCCAGTTGTCTGGGGTATCCTCTAGTGAGGGTGGAGGTTCAGGTGTGGGGGAGATTGAGGTGATGCGAATGCTTGGGCACTCCAAGATTCTGCCCCCTCCAGCCCCTCCAGGTCCCCCACCAGGTCCCCCCAGCCTCACCAATCGGGCTGGCTGACTCTCCCAGGTACCAGGTGGTGGTGCTGGCCGTGGGGGTGGGGAGTGCATGCCTGGCCGAGATGGAGGGGGCCGAGGGATGCCAATAGGGGAGGCACCATAGGGAGGAGGTTCACCCAGGGCCAGACTGCAGCAAGAGGGGGAGTCTTCTGTATCCAGCTCTGTGAGAGAGAAGGTAAGAAAAGAAGGCAGGGAAGGGCAGGGGGTGAGATAGAGAAAATGGGGGGGAAGGGGGCAGGAGACAGAATCTTTGTCCCATAGAGGCTTCTGACTACCCAAGTTCTCTCTACCCAGCAGGCTCCAAGAGGTGGTGGGGTTTCTCCAGCATGCCCTCCAGTTACAGGTGTCCTCTGGAAGTCACCCTGCCAGCCAGACTATCTCCTTGACCCCTGGCGGGGTACCAGAAAACAAGATACCTTCCACTTCAAGGTGGGCTTCAAGAGGGTGGGGCCATGGGGAAAAGGGAGGGACTTAGGCTCCGGGGGCGTGACTAAGAGGGGTTTGGTTGGGGTGAGGCTTGTTAAAAGCAGAGGAGGGTTTAGGGCGGTGCTGGGCGGGGCCGGGGGCGACACACACATGAACCCAATTAGCAGCGGTTCCCAAACCCCCAAACTTCGCTGGCAGGCTCCTCTGTTACCATCGTAACCGTGGCCTGGCCCCGGGGGCCCAGGGAAGAAGGGGGAGGGGGCACCAGGACTGTGGTGGAACGGGGAGGGGGGCGATGGAGAGGGGCGGGGACTCCCCTCTCCCCCTTCCCCCAAATCCGGAGGAGGAGAGAAGGTGGTTGCGTGCCGGGGCTGGGAGGGGGCTCGAGGGGGGCCTCGGATTCCGTGCTAGCAGCGGCCGCCGCCCCCGGCCCTTCCCAGCCATCTGCCTCTCATTGCGGCCAGACGAGGGGGGGCCTCCGCGAAGCTCGGAGGGGGAGCTCCGGCGGGACTTGACATTCCCCCTCCACCCCAGTGCTGTCGCGTCTCCCCAGCCTAGAGGTTTTCTGGTGGGGAGCATGGGATGGGACGCGACCCAAGGCAGGACCTCATCTTCTCCGGGGGGTGTCCCTTGTCGCTCAGATCTCAACCCGGCTACGTCCATTCGTCAGTCCCTCCCTTCTCCTTCCCTCCAGTTCCCCGTCCCAGTGACAGCCGGCGCGGGAGGCGGTGCGCGGCGGACCAGCCGGCCCCCACCCCCCACCCGAGCCGCGACCTAAAAAGGAAAAAGCGGTGCCCGTGCCCCCAGCCCCATCTCCACGACCCCAAAGCCCCACGGAATCCCTCTCAAGCCTGCCTCAAACCTTTTATCCTCCCGCCCCAAAGGTCCACAAGCCCCCTAGACTCACAGACCCCAGCCCCTCCAAACCCCCTCCCAGGACCCCGAAACCCTTCCCGACCCCGCACTAACCTTCCCCAGGCCCAGGCCCCCCCGGCCCCAACGGGGGGGCCTCTTTCTCCTCCCCGAACACCAGTTTAAATTCCAGCTCCTCATCCTCGCAGCTTGCAGCCCCCATAGATCTGGCCAGAGCCCCTAGGCCTCCACTCGGGGCTAGGGAGGGTTGCGGGGGGGGCTTCTGTGTCCTCACCCGGGGCTTGCCCCCTCCGCCGCCGCCGCCGCCTCCACCCTCCCGACGCCCCCTCTTTATTATAGAAACTTTTCCAAACTTTTTCCCCCAAACTTCTTCAAAGCGGCCCCCCCTCAGCTTGTCTCTGATTGGCTGTCCGGGATGCTCCAGCTCCTCCTCCTGGGATGAGATGGGAAAACCACGCGCCCCTCGTCCCAATCTACCCTCCCCCCCCACCTCGTTTTCTCCCCCTCCTTCTCCCACCAAAAAAAAAAAAAATGAATTGGAAAACGGTCCCTCCTGCACTCCTCCGCGTGGTACAATCTTATTGACGCCCATTGGCCAATGGCCCTGACAGTCACTGCCCAACCTGACCTCCCGCTTCCCTCAGAGCCCTCTCCTAGCGGTTTGGATTTCTAGGTCCGAACATCTTAGAGCGTCCAAGTCACTGGGTCCTCAAGGATTCTCCAACTCCCCTCGAAACTATGTTTTCTTCTCCCGCGGGGTCCCCGGGAAGTAAAATGGAATCCAAGCAGTCCCACTCCCCTTTGGGCAGACCCAAGGCCCTACCCACTGCTACAGCGAGCTACACATTCGGCTCTAGGGATGGTCTAGGGAGCAATCGTCCTGCCCCGAAGCCTGGGCCGGGACTTAGAAGCCCTTACCACAACAGACAGCCCCTTCATCCGTAATAATCACTCCCCCCCTTTCCCCCCGCCCGGGTGAGATGAGGGGGGCAGCCCCATTAAACTCCCCTAGGAAGAGATAGAGCTGAAGAGACCAGAGCCTACGGCAACTGGACGCTGAACAGCGTTCCAGGCCTGGCTTTCCTCTTGTTTCTGCAGTCCCCATCAAGAGGCAGGGGCATTAATTAACCTCATCAGTAAGCCTCTTTCCCCATTACCCACCCGGGCCAGAACCTAGCCTTGACTCCCCAGCTTGGAGGAGGCAGGAGTCCGGCTTCTCTGCAGTCTTCTCTAATTCTTCCTGGCTAAATTTACCCGACGTCCCTGGCCCTGGTGCTTAGGTGGCCCCGAGGACCAACACCTGTCCTCTGGACGCTAGGAGGAAGCCAGAAAACATACTGGAGTACCCCAGACGGGCTGCAGTAAAGGAGCCGCAATTTAGACATTGTGACTTAGGCTTAAGCATGAGATGTGTGGCTTGGGCCAGGAAACCCTCAGCTTCCTAAAGGACTCGTTACTAAACTACAAGTTCAAGTTTCCTCCGTCCCCAAGTCCAGCAATTCTCCCAGCCCTGCCCCAGTGCTCAGTCTGGAACGGGTTAAGTGACTAAGGCCCCCAGGTCAGACATTTACAAACACTCCAGCGCCGGGCGGGGGCCGAGCTCATTACACTAATGAGAACCAGGCATCGAGTGTGGGAGGGGGGAAGGGAGGGGGGAGCTAGGAGAAGGAGGAAAGGGGGGCGGTGGACTGGGCAGGCTTGGGGCTCCACAGGAGACTCACGCTTCCTCCTTCCCAGTCTTCCAATGGACCCGCCCAGGGGGACCTTCCCCCTCCCCAGCCCCGGGGGACCCCTCCGTGACGTCGGGAGAGGCCCAGGCTCCGAGCCCAGGACTGCGGTGCGCTGGCTGGGGGCGGGGCAAAAAAATGTTCTGAGTTGAGAGAGGCGGAGGGGGGGTGGGGGGAGGCGGTCTGGTTTGACTTTTTAGCAGCCCTCCTCAAGTTACATTTCCCTTCCAGGCTCATCCTGGAAATAACGGAGAAGGGGGGGGGGGGGAGATGGAGGAGGGCATTTTAGGGGCGGCGAGAGACAACACAGACAGATACCCGACAGACACACATGGAAGAGACACTCAGAGACAGTCCTGAAAAAACCACCACGAAGCGAGCAGACAGCGAGCAGACAGCGAGCAGGGGAGACAAAGGCTCAGGAAGACGGAGGAGAGAAGCAGTCCCCTCCTGCCCCAGCCCCCCCCCCCTCCTTCTAACACACGTACTCTCACATTCTTTTCAAATGTCACATTTTCCTTTGATCCTGGGCAGCGTTTCTCCATGTGTCTGGCTTTGCTCCCTGCCCAGCCTCCCCTCCCCCTTCTTCCCTCCCTCCCTCCTAACTTAGTCGATTTTTCCCTTTTGAGCTTTTGCCCTGTGCCTCCACTCCCTGCCTCTTCTGCTCTCCCTTGTCCCTTCTTGACCTTTCCAAGAAAACGTTTCCTCTTCCAAAATCAAGACCTCCACCTAGGATCTCTAAGTTTTGTTGTTGTTTTGGGGGGACGGGGAAAACGGAGTAAAAAAAAAAAAGTGTAAAAGAGAGGACTTCCACACCATGGAGCCATCAGAGAGTTAAGAATCTTTTCTTTCCTTGAAGTTTCATCAACATGAGAACAACCTGGATTCACCTGAACTGAGGAAAAGAATGGACTAAATGACCTTTGGAAAGCTGTGGGGGTTTGGAAGAGAGGAAACTGGTGTTAGTGTCTTCCCACTCCCTGCTGCCTCCTGGTGATCCTAGCTATTAGTCATCCTTTTCCTCCTCAAACTCTCCAGAACTTTTCTTTCCTCTAGGACTTTCTTCCTCTCTCTGCTGCCCCATGGTGTCCACTTCTGAATTTAGCTCATTTTTTTTTCCTTTTAAGTGGGGATCATTTAATAATCAACAAATGAATACTTTGTAAGCCTAATGTATTCATCTACTCTCTAGGTGATACAAATAAGTATAAAACAATCCAACCTTCAAGGAGCCTGTAATCTCCTTGGAGAGACAAGACAGTTATAGTTGAAGGGAGAACTAGAGGACTCAAGACAACGCAGCATAAACCTAGTAACCCAGAGTTAACAAAGAAATTTTAAAAAGGTTAAAAAGCAACTAACTCCTCACTCTCCCTCACTACACGTATCTTATCACTTGCCCAATCTGTTTCTACCCCCACGGTTTCTCTAGAATCCCGCCCTACAAAGGATGTGGACAGGCAGTTTTCGAGAAAGAAAGTAAAGCTATGTATAGTCATATGAAAAAAATGCACCAAATCACTGCTAATTAGAGAAATGCAAATCAAAATGACTCTGAGGTACCACGTCACACCTATCACATGGCAAAACAGGAAAATTATAAATGCTGGGGAAGATGTAAGAAAATTGGAACACTAATTCATTGTTGGTGGAGTTGTGAACTGATCCAACCATTCTGGAAAGCAATTTGGAACTATGCCCAAAGGACTACCCTTTGACCTAGCAATACTACTTCTAAGACTGTATCCCAAAGAGATCATAAAAATGGGGAAAGGACCCATATGTACAAAAATGTTTACAGAATCCTACCCTATTCCTCCTCTCTATTTGAACAACTACTAGCTTTGTTCAGACAGTCATATGTTGCCTAGGTTATTGCAATGACCTCCTATTTGGTCTCCTTATTTCAAGCCTCTCTTCATTCTAATTTATTCTCTACAAAGCTGCCAGTGATCTTCCTTAAAGTAGGGGCATAGCATATTACTCCCCAACTCTGATTCCAATAGCTTCCTATTACCTCCCGCATCTGTTGTTTATCCTTTACTTTCAAAGAGGACCAATGACATCGAGGGGTGAGGTCTTGCTTGTGAATTGGATTTAATTGAGGCACAGTTGTACAAAGGCATCAGCTTCACTCTCTCTTCATGAGTCATCAAAGTCCAATGGCAGGAAAAAAGTCAGGATGACTGGTGATAGCCTGGGCTGCCCTTTGGTGTTTTCAATGTCTGATCAAGCTCTAAGCAGTCCACATTATCTGCTTCAGCCTCCTTCATGGTCATTGGAACAACAAATTGTTCTCATCTGCTCTGTTTAGCTTTTAAAACTCTTCACAATCTGGCTCCTAGCTATCTTTCCAACCTCATTGTATAGTACACCTTCAGGCATTCCACAGTTCAGCCAAACTGGACTTCTCTCAGTTCCTTATACTGTCTCTGTTGTCCTCTGTGCCTGGAATGCTCTCCCTCCTCAGCATCCCCTTGTCAAAGCCTTTTCTTCCTTCATGATGTAGGTCAAATATCACCTTCTACACAAAACTCTTCCTGATCCTCCATCTGTTAGCACCGTACTTCCTTAACGCTTTGTATTGAACCACTCTCTCTTTTCTTTGTTTTATTCTGTATAATTTTGTGTACTTGTCTCCCTGTTAGAATGGAAAGTTCTTAAGATCAGGGATTCTTTCATTCTTTAAATTTATATCCCTAATACCTAGCTCAATGCCTGGCACATAGTAGGCCCTTAATAAATGCTTAATTGATTTGAGTCTGAAGATAAGTAGGACTTAAGCTAGGCCTTAATAAATTCAGTTCAATTCACTGGGCATTTCTAAAGCACCTACTGTAGACAAGAGTACTATATAGACAAGAGTACTATACTATGGCAGTAAGTACTAAGGAAGATACAAAGTTGAACTATGAAATGGTCCCTTCTGTCTTAGACAACCACGATTCTCAGTAAATACGCACACACAAAATATGACAAGTACATGACAGAAGGATGAAACAAAGTATCATGTAAGGTCCAGGCAGGTAGATTGTTAGCTATGGAAGTGATCAGGTGAAGCTTCATGGAGGCAATAGTATTTGAACTGGACTTTAAAGGATGGGTAGAAAGCCAATCAGTGATACAGGAGAGGAACTAGGCATAGGGAACATTATGGGCAAAGTCACAGGCAGAAAAGCACGGAGCATTATTGAAGGGACAGAGTCCCCTTTGGCTGGAATATAATAATAATAGCTGACATAAATTAATATAATACATAATATATAATCATATATGTATACAATGTGTCATATAATGTTTACTATGTGTCAGGCATTGTGGAAACACTTTACAACTATCTCATTTTGTATGTATTTACATATATAATCGATATCCAATTTCTTGCCTTCTCAAGGAAGTGAGAAGGTTGAGAGGGAGGGAGAAAATTTGGAACTCAAAGAACATTTTTAATGAATTTTTTAAAAATTACATGTAATTGGGGGAGACTTAATGAAATAAATAAAAATATATTATAAAAGTTTTAAAGAAGTAAAAAAATATATTATCTCATTCGATCCTAACAACTATCCTGGGAGCTAGGTGCTACTATTATCCTATTTCACAGATGAGGAAATTGAGGCAAACAGAAATTAAGTAATTTTCCCAGAGTCACACAGAGAGTAAAATTCAGATCTTCCTGGCTCTAAACCCTACTATTTATCCACTGTGCCACATAGCTGCATAGGCTTTAGGGAGGAGAGTGATATGAGTTAAGGGTGGAGTATTAGATATGAGGAGCATAACAGCTCGGATCATAGAACGTTAGAGCTGGGGGTCTAGTTCAAACCCTTCATTTTATAAATGAGGAAACTGAGCCTCCAGACAACAGATTGCCTTGTCCAAAGTCATACAATTACTGTAGTGTCAGAGTCAGGATTCAGATACAGGTCTTCTAACACCAAACCTCTTGTTCCCCTTAGGTTACTTAAGGGCAAAAGCTGTATTGCTTCTGCATATAATAAGTTTTTAATAATATTTGTTAAATCTGAATCCCAAGCTAAATAGTCTGAGTTTTATTCTATAGACAATAGGGAATCCCCAGCCAAATATACACATGAAGATTAATTAGCCTGGTATCAGTATGATGAATGAATTGGAGAGAAAAGAGAGTGTAGATAGAATAGATAGGACTTAAGAAAATAAAAGGAAGATAAGAATCAAAGATGACAACAAGATTATGTCTCTAAATAATTGTAAAAATAATGAGATAGATCAGGGAGGTTGAGAAGAACCAATCTAGGATATATTGAGGTTTGTCGAGTTTGGGCTGCCAGGCAGACATCTAGGTAGAAATGTCTATCACCCAATTTGGAGATGTACTACAGCTTGGAAGAGGAGTCAAACCACTCCAGTGTCTTTGCCAAGATTACAGGTCACACTGATTTTTTTAAATATTTCCTACTCACATTTTAATCTGGAATTTCATTGCAAGAGTTTGACACCTCTGGTCCAGATTATTATAACAACCTCCTATTTGGTATCCAAGCTTCCTGTCTCTGCATTCTCCTCTTCATCCTTGCACAGAGTTGGAAAATATTCTTGTTAAAACATATATCTGATCACATCACTTCTCTGCTGAAAAGTTTCCAGTGCTCCCTACGTGGCCTAGAGTGAAAGCTCTTAACTTTTTACATGTAATGGACCCTTTTTGTAGTCTGGTGAAGTCTATGGATCCCCTTAAATTTTTTAAAAAATTCTATATTGGAGAAAATGCTAAATTTCATCTAGAAGTTAGTGGGAACGAAGGGGAATACTTTCCCCTTGGGAATCTAAATCGTTGGTCCCACTGAAATTTATCTATTTGCCTTTTAGTCTGTAGGATAAAATACAGACTCCTTAGCTTCTCAACTCCATTCATTCACACAAGCCTAGAATGCATTTCCTCTTCATCTGAATCTCTTAGAATCATGAAGCGGCACCTCATCATCTTACCTGGAGTTGTTTGCATCCTCTGTCTCTACAATTTGCTAAGTAATGCACTTCTTTGTGTGTCTCCAAATAAAATGCAATCTCCTTGAAGGCAGAATTTGTTTCATTTTAATCTTTATTCCTCAAGAACCTAAAATAGAGCCTTTCACATAGTAGGTGCTTAGTAAAGGTTTGTTGAATTTATTTTGAAGAATTTAAAGAGTAGGGATATGAAGGAGGAACCTTAGAGAATCCTTCTGTTTAGGAGGTGGAATAAGGAGAGGGATCCAGTGAAGGAGACAGAGAAGGCATAGTCAGAAGAGACTGGAGGAAAATTGGAATTGTGAGTCATCATGGGAACCAAGTGAGGGGAAAGTTCCAAGAAGGATGTATTCAGTGGTATAAAATGCTTCAAATAGCAAAGTCAAGGAAGAAAAAGACTAAGGAAAAAGCATTAGATTTATTGATGTTGGAAGTCATTGGTGGTATTGGGGAGAGCGGAATCTATAGAATACTGAGATTTAAAACCAGATTGCTGGATTTCAAGTGAGCACTAGGTTTAGCATCGTCTTTGACTTTTTCTCCTTCCTCACTTCTCACATTCAACCAATTTTCAAGTCTTATTAATTCTCTTTTTGACATACTTCTTACATCCTTCCTTTCCTTTTCAATCCCATTTCCATCATCCTTGTTTAGGCCCCCTTACCTCCTGTCTAGACTATCTGAAATGACCTCCTAACCATTCTTCCTGCCTCTAGTTTTTTCTCCTCCTCTCCATCAAATCTGTCCTTCAAACTCAGAGCCAGAGCAAGACATTTCAATAAACCTGTAAGAGTAATCATAGTAGGTTATATTTATAGAATATTCTAAAATACAAGAGGATGTAGCCCACAATCCTTAGTCACCTTTTGGTGATCCACATACAAGAGCCACCTACAACTTAATGGATTGAGGCTATGCTAAGAGTGATAAGGAACAATGCCTATCCATGACTGTCCCAACGAGACACCAAGATTTATATAATCCTTACAAGTTTGACTAACTAGCAGAAATTCAGTCTGAGAGAAATGGTGCTACCTGGAGTGTATGTGAGTTCTGCTGCTATTCATGGAAGACTAGAGCCCAGGTATATTGCTTAATTGTTCCTATTTCCTAACACCCTGTTCATTCAATATGCATGCAGTGTATGATTTAATGCCAAGTTGGAACTGGATTCTGTTAGCCCTAGATAGGTAGAGCTATCTCTTTTTCACATATCAAGTTTCTTAAATTCACTTCAACCTCTAACCTGTCCCCTCCCTCTGACTTCACTACTTGTGCCAATGGCAGCACTATTCACCTAATTTCCAGGCTCAAAATCTCTCATATTTGATCCAATCAGTTACCAAATTCTACCAATTCTACTTCTATAGCATCTCTCATATCAACCCCTTCTCTTTCTTCCCACTGTTTCCATCTTAGAATCAGTTCTCATTACCACCTGTCTGGCCCATTATAGGAGTCTCCTAACCTCATTGTCCACCTCTACTCTCTGCTTCCTCTAATCTAGGCTCCTATCACTACCAGATTGCCTTCTTTACTTATAGAGCTTATCAAGCCACTGCAACCCACCTTGTAATACCCCCAGGATTGGCCACGAAAACTCAGAAATCAGTAAGTGGCATCCTGCCGGCTTTGAGCTTTCATAGCAACGTCAATGGGTATGGCAAGGCAGGTTACACTGGCATTGCTGACCAAGAGGTGGACCCAGAATACAGCATGCTACACACACACACACACACACACACACACACACACACACACACACACACGCATACACACGCATACACACACACATTTATTCTTAAAGTCTTTGGGCCTCAGATCCCAGCCTTAACTCATGCTTAATCACAACCTCCTAGAGTCTCAGTTTCATCTTTTGTAAAATGGGGGTGATGACTATAATTACTCGAATTACCTCATATCTTTCATTATGAGGAAAGTACTTGGACAACCTTAAAGTGCCATATAAATCTGAGTCGTTAGTCACACTTTCCTACTTCTTCAATTAAACTATAAATTCATTAGGGCAGGAAAATCATGCTTTTTAAAAATTCCACTATCCCCTTTGACCCAGAAATGCCACTTCTAGGTCTATAATCCAAAGACATCATAAAAATGGGAAAAGGACCCACATGTAGAAAAATATTTATAGCAGCTTTTTGTAGTGGCCAAGAATTGGAAATTGAGAAGATGTCCATCTGTTGGGGAATGGCTGAACAAGTTGTGGTATATGAATGTAATTGGAATACTATTGGGCTATAAGAAATGATGAGCAGGCAGACTTCAGAAAAACCTGGAAAGACTTATATGAACCGATGCTGAGTGAAGTAAGAAGAACCAAGAGAACACTGTACACAGTAACAGCCACATTGCACAACGACTGACTTTGACAGACAACAATGCAAGGATCTAAGATACCTCCAAAAGACTCAAGATAGAAAATACTGTGCAGATACAGAGAAAGAACATGAAGTCTGAATGCAGATCGAAGCAGACTATTTACTCTCTTTTTTGTCGTTCTGTTTCTTCTTTCTCATGTTTCCTCCCATTGGTTCCAATTTTTTTTTTACAACATGACTAATGTAAAAATATGTTTAGTATGAATGTATATATATATATAGCCTATCTCAAATTGTACACTGTTTTGGGGAAGGGGGAAAGGGAGGGGTATAAAATTTAAAACTCAAAAGCCTATGGAAGCGAATGTTGAAAGCTAAAAATAAATTTTAATTTTTTCTTAAAAATTCCATTAACAATACTCCATCCCCAACAATAACTTTGCTCAAAATAAAGGTCAGCAAGTATTTCTTTAAGGAATCAATGGATCAATCCATCAGCCCCATGACAATAGCACAAATATTATAGTCTCATTTTATTGATGAGGAAATGGAGACTCAGAAAAATTTTTACTATCCCAAACTAGTAAGTGGTAGAGTTGGGATTCTAAGTCAAGTTTTGTGATTCCAATCCAGTAGCCCTATCCTTCCAAGTCCAAATCCATTGTTATTTCCATTCTATCACTCTAGAATTCTTTTGCATTCTGAAAAGTAAATTTGAGGATGAGCTGTATCACTTTTTGTAGAAACTGAATTTGAAGTAAAGCATTTCTAAAACCATCTTCTATTTAAAAAAGTAGAGAGACTCTTATTTCTGGCTTTATATATACATCATTATCCTCTTCTCCCTGCAAAAAGGTTTCAAGAGTACTTGCCCTAAAAGTACCTCCCCATTTCTTTGCAGAAGTGGGGTATCATAGGTGTGAAACACTGCACATAATATAGTCAGACTTTTTCAATGTGTTGGTTGATTTGAAAGGACTTATTTTCCTCTTTTTTATTCTTTCAATAAAGGGCAACTTTTTAAGAATGAGGAGTGAGGAATACATTGGGAAATGGGAGTGATGTAAAAACAAAACATATAAAAATATTTTTTAAGTTCTCTAAGACAGGGATTCTTTGCCTGGTTGGAGGACCTAAAGGGATAATCGAATGCTGTTGGTAGGCCTTCCTTTAAGGAGGAAAAGGGAGCTGTGTGCAAAGGTATCATCCAGGAATATGAGGATTATTTTGGGGGGTAACAAAGGTGGCCAACAGATTTGGCAAAAAGAGAGATCCTTTCTGCTTTTGGTGCTATGGGGGGTTGGGGTGGGGCAGTGAGGAAAGATCAAGGATGAGGAAATACAATGTAAAGAAGATAGCTCTCTCTGAAAGAGAATAAAAACACCAAGAAGTATGTCCATACATAAGCTGAGATGGAGGAGGAGTGGAGAATTTGAGATGAAGTCTACCTTCCTCCTTTCCTCTCTGCCTCTCTTCTTCCCTTCCTCCCTCCTTCCCTCTCTTCTTCCTGTTCTCTCTTCCTCCTTTCATTCCTTCCTAGCTTTCTTCTTTTCTTTGATCGAAAGTGAGTAGGTAATTTAGACATGAGGAAAGACATATGCAAATACACAGAGCCTAGGACAACAAGACAAGATGATGCTTCATTTGCCTGGAACTTAGTCCTATTTTATGAAAGAAATCCTCTCCCCAAACTCTCTCACCCCAGAGGTCACAGAAATACTTAGGCTCATAGTTCTAGATCTGGAAAATATCTCTTAAAGATCCTCCTGCTTAAATTTCTTATTTTTCACATGTTGTAACTGAGACCCAGAAAGACTATGTAATATACCCAAAGTCACACAGGAAGTTACAGCAGAGATAAGCTCAGGGTGTGTTCTAGTTCTTAACACGTGTGCAGAATTGAGGTGACTGACAGGTTCTAAGCTCAGGGAAGACTTCTAGTCCCAACTCAGGATTGCAACTCTGCTGGTTTGGCTGGATGACTGCTGCTGTCACATCCTTCTTTTGACTCCAAGCTATGATTTTCTATCTTCCTATTGTTGCAATGTCAAATCTTAAGGCACTTTCAGCATATGGTATTTGTCCTCACATGAAATAGCTTACTGCAAATGGTACCAGGAGTAAGGAAATAGTGGTACAAATTCTGACTGTCCCACATGAGCTGTGTGACCTTGGATGAATCCTTTTGGAATCTTAGGCCTCTGTTTCCTTATCTGCAAAATAATGTGATTGAAGAATTGACTTCTTTGTTTCCAGCTCTGAAGCTTTTGGGATCTATTGGTCTGAACCTCAAAAGACCAATCTAACTCCTCCCCATGGCTTGTCCCCTCCTAATGGAGAAGGAGTACCTGGGCAGCAGTGGTATAGCAATGCTGTATCCCCACAAAAGACAAGTGGTAGCAATACTCTAAACCTTTTTCATACAGAGCCCCCCACCCCTAACCTTCTGATTTCTTGAGTTACTCACCCTTTTCTCTAACCTCTTACTGTAGTCACATAGGAACAGGATCTCCTCTGGTTTCCTAGACCCAATGAGATCCCTATTGGATCATCACAAATTGGGGTGACTAGATAACCATGTCTGGGCCCATGCTTCTAAATTCTGCCTCCCACAAATCTCCTTCTGTTCCCCAACACCCATAGCCCTGCCCCAATATCTCAAGCAAGGCTAATATGTACAGTACAGGGACAGGCTCAGGAGGCTTCAGGCCTACAGAAGAATAAAGATTGGTATAGTGAGAACTCTGGCTTTGGAGACAGAAAATCCAAGTACAAGTCACTATGTCCAGCTCTGTCATATGGAGGAGTTGAACTAGATGATTTTTAAGGTTCCTGCCAACTCTGACATTCTATATATTGGTCCTACTCAATGCAGTTTCTCTGTTTCAAGCCCTTGGGAGTCAGCAGAAGGTAAAAGAACTATGGGTCTCAAAGGTTAAAGAGCATTTCTCAAGCAGGAAGGGGGATTAAGCCTGTTATGTTAATTTAATGAGATTCAATTTGATTTAAGATTCAAATACTCTCCCCCATCCCTTTCAGAAAGCAAGAAAAATGGAACTGTTACAAACATGAATATTCAAGCAAAGCAAATTCTTCCATGGCCAAGTCCAAAAAAAAAAGTCTCAGCCTGCACACTGAATCTATAACCCTTCTATCAGAAAGTGGGTAGCATGCTTCATCTGGAGTCCTCTGGAATGAAGGATGGCCATTCAGTTGGTCAGAATTCCTAAATCTTCCAAAGTTGTCCATCTCTACGCTATTGCTGCTAGTGTATAAAGAGTTCACCTGGCTCTGCATCAGTTTATTCATCTTTCCAATTTCTCTGAAACCATCCTCTTCATCATTTCTCAAAGCACAATGTATCCATCACATTTACATACCATAATTTGTTACTCAATGATGGGCAACCCCTAAATTTCCAATTCTCTACCATCCCAAAGGGGAAAAAAGCAGCTATAAGTATTTTTGTGCATATGAACCAAGCCTGGTACATCCCCTGACTGTCTTCTGTGAAGACAAGTTGTGGATCCAAGAACTGAGCTTTGAGAGATGCAGTTGCAGAGAGGGGGTTACTTTGACTGAGAAAGGTGCTAGAGAGGAGGACTGACTCTGCAAGTTCAGCACAAAGCCATTTTCACCTTCTCGAGCCAGATAGCCCCAGGTTCTTTGGTGTCAGGGGAGCAGCTTCTGAGCCCAGTGTATAGGCGCAGGATGGTGTCATTTATGTTCCAGGGCCTGCACAGGAGCTGAGGCCAGGACTTGGTGCTCAAGATCATCCAAGTGTGAGTGACTCAACCAGGCAGGGGAGAAAGGAGAGCCCTTGCAACATGAGAGTGGGCAACCTGGAAGAGTCCACCTGAGTCATCAGACCAAGTCAGGGTTTGTGTGGTGCAATTCTCATCCTCTCCCCATTTACTCACTCCCCCATCCCCAGAGCAGGAAGGTTATTGCAGTAGAAGCTAGGGTCCTGACCGAGCTTTCTTCTGGGACAGGAGGGTGAGCAAGGGGCTGGGATGCATGTGTTCCACTCTGGCTGGGCTGGTGATCCGCTCCAAGGAGCCAGTATCTCAGGTCCCAGCTCCTGGTCTCAGGGTCCCCGACTTTCTTGGTCCCAGCCCTGCCGCCTTCTCAAAGAGAAGACAGAAGTGTTGACCAAAGGCCTGGAATCTCAAACGCACCCATCTGGGACTTGAACTTGATCTATGCCCCAACCCAGGCCTGCCTTACTAAACAGTTACAGCAAATATCTATTAAATGTGTGGTAGGAAGGGGAAATACAAAAATTAGAGGAAAAACAGAGTCTCTGACCTCAGGGGGATTACAGTCTAGTCGGTGGATTAGAAAGATATCACCTAAGGTAGCTACAGAACACTAGAAAGATGCAAAACAAATTGTTTGGAAGGAATCTTTGTTAAAAGAAGGAAAAAACAAAACAAAACAGTGCAGGCTTCTGGAAGGAGGCAGCATTTGGGATGATCCCCAAAGCAGTGACTAAAAATTAAACAATGAAGAGTAGGAGGGAATTCCTTTCAGCAAAAACTTGGAGACAAGAGAAAACAGTCTCCTGGGGGTAGATCTGGCGAGGACAGAGAGTTAGGCTTCAGACCACAGAGTATGAGGAAGAGGAGGAAATTGGAGGATGGAAGTTAGGTGGTAGTGGGTAGTCAGGGGCCTTGAATGCTGGGCACAGGAACTCTGACAACTCAGACAATATGGAGCCAATGAAGATCTTTGAGGAGAAGAGTTGAGTACCGGAGTTCCCATTTAGAAAGCACTGCTACTTACTACTTCTGTGATCGTGGGCAAATTACAATTTCTTTAAGAGCCAGTTTTCATCTAGAAGTTGCTTTCCAGCTATAGATCCATGACACTGTGTTAATGTTGTCATGCTCTATGGCATATATAAACGATAGAGTCTATGCCAGGAGTGGAGAGGCAGGGCCACCTTCTAGGTCCTTGGGTGGGGCCTTGTGACTGAATCCTTTTATGAAGGGGATTTGTCCTCTGGAGTTTAGATTCAGACAAAGGTCTGCACTTGGGGACCTAGAGGGCAAAATATGGCCTTGAAGTCGAAGGGTCCCCACCCATGATCTACGTGCTTAAGATAATAGTCCAGACTCTCATGGTGCCCCAACTTTAGACATAAACATCCAGTCTCCCAATCTTAAAGGCTCAGCCACCCCCACTCCCTCATGCCCTTCCTAGGAGATACAAGCCCAGCCTACATATTCCTTCTCTCTCACCAAAGGATGTCAAGATAAGATTCAGTTAATAGACTCAGCGTGAGAGAGCAGGTTAACTAGATTGTGGAATCAGGAATATAAGGATCCCCAGGGATCATGAGACTCAGAGGAAGATGTTATGGTTAATAGGCCTTCACCTTTCTTCCTTCCTTCCTTCCTTTCCCCCACCCCCAACCCCATGCTGTCAGATTTTAGTTTGTCCTAGTTTGAACAGACACAATCAAGGTCATATCTGGAAACCCAAAATAAAGGGGGGAGGGAAAATAAAGTGGCCCAATAAACTGCCTAGCTGCTGAGATACTGAAGGATGTGAATCAGAGGGTGAGTCCTCCCAGTGATATCTATAAGTATGTATAGAGACTAGCCAATATCAGCCTCAATACCTATGCAAATGAAAACCCCATGGTCTCATTGCCCCTGTCCCAATTCCCTAATACTCTGTTTTCAAGTGAGCCCTCAGTAAGTCACAAGCTCTCTCTCACTGCCCTTTCTTGAATCCCTTCCTCCTCTTTATTTGGAATGGAGCTAACCTTTTTCCTCCCGAGGGACTAGATTGGGGAAAAGAAGAACAACCAGGGGGAAACAGACCTGATCCTGGGCTGCATCTCCTGGCTTCAGTTTCAAGATCCTGGTGTGGGCAGAGATGTCAAAGAAGGACTCATTGGAAAGTAAGTCCCAGGATCTAACCAAAATCCTTTCCTCTCCATCAATCCCTGTGCTTTCCCCACCTCCCAACTGTCCCCAGGATCTTCTGCTCTAACCCTTCTCCTCCTCAATGCACCTAGCCAAAATTAAATCTTATCTACATGACACCATCATTCACACCTTTTCTATTTTCCCATGCCCTGGATGACTGGGTCCCACCTTTCCCAGCCACCCACTGCTCTCAACTCCCAGATGTGCTCCACATCTATCTGTTGACATTTTAGATGTATGATGGGAGACTGGCTCTCCAGTGAAAGAACTGCCTTATAAATCACAGCTACCTAGGCTGGAAAAACTAAAGGGTTAATGTTAACAGAGTGATGATGGAACCAAGAACTCAAATAAAAACCTTTTTTTTCCAGGGTGAGAAGGGAGAAAAGGGACCTGAGGGCAAAGGTATTTATCCAGGGATCTGAAGATTCTTTCTGGGGTAATGCAGGTGTGGAGTATGTCTGCCTGACAAGAAGAGATTTGCTTTAACCTCCACTACATTGCTTATCTAGATTGTATGGTAGAAACCGCTAAAGTGTTCTTGTTATACAAGAAGGAAGAAGTTGATGAGATAAAGGTCCAGGTTAGAACATCCTGGGGATCATGGCTGACACCAGTCTGAGCTGAAAGGATCTCACATGTCACCTACTCTGGCTCTCTCATCTTACATATGAGAAAACTGAAGAGACCCAGAAATTTCTCTGTATCTTCCAACTCCACCATTCCCATCACTACCACATGCTACAAACTCTTTGGCACCCAGTGATGCACATTTATGAATGTTTTTCCAAACACCCCTCCTCACCTAGTAACATCTCCTCCAAACATTTAGTCCCCCTCACCTACTGACTTGCATAAACATCCATGAAAATTGTCCCCAAACAGTAGTCCCCCATTACCAATATGAGTAGGAGGAGCTAACCCCACATAGGCATATTTGCTCCTCGCAAATTCCATCTGACATACACAACATACACATGACCTACCAACATCTTTCTTACTTCCAGAACAGAGAACCAAAGAAGTATCCTAACCCTCCCTCTATTTGACTCCAAAAGAGTTCCTTCTATCCCTGAAATAGGGGATGTGGAGAGTTCAACTGTCAAGAAATCTAGCTCCTCTGAGATTTCTGAGTCCTTGAAGACTGTATATATTAGTGCATTAAAAATAGTAAGACTGAGACAAAGCCAAGACGGCAGAGAAAAGACAGGGATTTGACTGAGCTCTCCCAAATTCCCCTCCCAACAACTTTAAATAATGCCTCAAAATGAATTCTAGAGTGGTAGAATCCACAAAAGGATGGGGTGAAACAATTTTCCAGCCCAAGCTAACTTAAAAGGTTGGCAGGAAAGTCCTGTCACACTAGGGTGAGAGTGAAGTACAGTCCAGTTCAGGCAGCTCCCCAGCAAATCAGCAGCAGGACTTAGGAGTCATCGAATCAGCTTGGGCAGTGGTGACTTCCAAAGTTCTCAGCCCACAGTTTGTAAAGGGATCAGACAACTGTGTGGAAGGCAATTACAGGGATCCTTTGCTGTCACTGGGTGCAGGACTCTGCTGCATTGTCCATACTTAGTTCTGGCTCACATTTTTGGATGGCAGTCCGAGGGCAAAGAGGAGCACTAGCACACCAGAGCTTGTAGCCACAGGGGAGCAGGGACCCTCACCACAGTTTCAGAGTGGAAAAGAGTACTTGTGGTCATTTACAGACTAGAGCACAAGCCAGGAGAGTAGTAAACACACCTCTCCTTAGATCATGTACCTTGGAATGACTGAAAACTTACAGACTCACAGAAATAGCTCTGAAAATAGATCCACAAAAAAAGTTTGGGACAGTGTATCCTCCAACCAGGGAGCAGAGTCCAACTTCAACGTAAAGTTAAAAATTAAGAAATAGGTTGGGAAAAAAGCAAACAAAAAAGAACCTGATCATAGAAAGTTACTACGGTGAAAAGAAAACTCAAAATACAAACTCTGAAGGGGACAACAAAGTCAAAATTGCTACATTCAAACACAAAGAAAAATGTGAATTGGTCTCAGGCTCCAAAAAATAATTCCTGGAAGAGCTCAAAAAGGATTTTAAAAATCAAATAAGAGAAGTAGAGGGAAAATTGGGAAAAGAAATGAGAGTGATAAAAAAAATAATGAAAAAAGATTCTAAGCTTTGTAAAGGAGGCATAAAAATACTGAGGAAAATAACACCTTAATAAAACAGAGTAGTCCAAATGTTAAAAAGAAGCACAAAAGTCACTAAAGAGAACTCCTTAAAAAGCAGAATTGACCAAATAGAAAAAGATGTACAAAAGTTCACTGGAGGAAAGAACTCCTTAAAAAGGAGTCCTGACATTCTTAGAAAATCCTGGAAAGACTTAGATGAACTGATGCAAAGTGTGGTGAGCAGAACCAGAAGAACACTATACACAGTAAGAGCAATATTCTATGAGGCTCAACTGTGAACGACTTAGCTATTCTCAGCAATGCAATGATCCAAGACCATTGCAAAGGACATGATAAAAAATGCCATCCATCTCCAGAGAAAGAACTGAGGGAGTATGAATGGAGATCTAAGCAGATTGTTTTCACTTTCTTTCTTTTGCTCGGTTGTTTTTGTTTCGTTTGTCCATGTTTTCTGTCACAACAAGACTAATATGGAAATATTTTTTATATGACTACACATGTATAGTCTATATTAAATGGCTTGCCTTTTCACTTTTGGGGGAAAGAAAGGGAGAGAATCAGGAACTTAAAATTTTTTTAAATGAATGTTAAAATTGTTTTTAACTTGTAATTGGGGGGAAATAAAATATTAAATAAATATATTTTTTAAAAAACAGTAAGACCTTACTCACAGGGCAAGCAGAGAAGGGAGAAGAGGAAGTGGAAGTAAAGATGACCAAAAAAGGGGGGAGAAATAACAGCAGAGATCCTGGATTTAGTTCACTGCTAATCAAGATGAAATGATCCTCTTCGTTAAAAGCAGCGTCTATCAGGGCGCAGAACTCAAGTCTCAGGGCAAGGATGCCCCTTATCCAGAGGAGTTTCCAGTAGGGAGGCAGGTAAGAAACTAAAAGGATAGGATGGGGACGTGGAGTCTGTAGGGTCTTTAGAACTTCTAGTGTGTCAGTTGCTATGAGATTTGACTAGGGCAGTCCAGGATTGGGTGCCTAAAATCTCTGAGTTTTCAGGAAGCAGCTATTTGTAGTACTAGCCTACGAGGGTCTTCTCAGTCATTCAGTCTCTTCAAAGGTGCCCCCTTTCCCATATTTTTCACTAGTTTCCTACACTCATTTTCTTCCCAACCTCATCCAGTCCCCTGAATCCTTTGAAGAATTCTTTATTTTGTCCAGAATAGTGCCTTTCGTTGGGAATGAAGGAGAGATTGGGATAGAAGACGCCTCGAGAGGCTTCCAGAGACCTCATCACCTCCGAATTTCCTGCCCAGAGCTTCTCTGCAAAGCCCTTCTTGGGCAAGCTGGAATTCGGTATCTCTTACCCTCTGGGATGGAGGTGGGAACGGGCGCCTGCAGTTCCCGTAGAGGACACAAGGGGCCGTTCTGCGCAAAGAGCCTTCTCCACACCCTAGCTTCTGAACACTCCACAACCATCCTTACACGCTTAGCCTCCACAGTCTTCTTCCACGCTTGCAACGTGAGAGGACTTCAGATAGGGAACAATAACTAGTGATGATCCAGAGGAATTCCAGCCGGCGCCGGTGGCAGGCTCTACCCAGCTGAACTGGTAATGAGTCAAGTCAACAAGCATTTATTAAGTGCCTACTATTTTGCCAGGCACTGTGCTAGGCACTGGGGAGAAAAATGGGCAATAAAGGTGTCCATCTGGCCAACTGTATGCTCTCTGCGCTGCTCACTCCTGAAATCATGTGGGCAAGGGGATTGGATGGGCAGGGGTGAGGCTAGAACTGCCATTGTCCTAAGTTAGAGAGGGACATGCAGGGCTTGGGGGATGGGATGAAGAAAGGGGGCTCTGGGAAGCAAGCGGTGAAGTGGGAGTGGGAGTAGTGAGTCTTCAGTAGGACCCAGCATGCCCCCCTTAGGCAGCTCTCTGGGCAACAACCCCCACCCACCCACCCAGTGCTCTAGTGTCCTGTTGTGAGCCCCAGTCTGGAGTGGGGGGATTTGGAAGGGAGGGGGCTGGGAAGGGAAAGGGGGGGCCTGGAGAGAAAAGAGAGACAACAGAAAAGGGGGGGGCATTGGAAGAAGTAGAGTTCCCTTTGTGGAGGTCAGGAAGTGGAAGGTAGTGTCGGGGGCCTATGGGCCTGTGGGGGTGGGTAGAGTGGCACCGGGTCAACTCCCAGCCGGCGGCAGGAAGGAATCCGTGAGGTCTAATTCTCCAGTCTCTCTCTTAGAGCTCCTCTTATCTGAGGGAGGAGCTCTTCCTCTGAAGCGGTACGACCGGGACCCCACCCTGATACCTCCGGGGAATGGACGTAGCGGGAGAGAGAGAGAGAGAGGAGGGGAGGAGGACCTTTTTTATGTCCAGGTCCCTGAAACAAAGAACTAGAAGGGGGAGGAGGTCTGAAAGGCTTGAACTGGGGCACTTGAGAGACCTCTCTATGGAAATTCTCAAACCCCCAGGCCCTTCTGGCTTCCTTCCCATCCACTTGGTCTCCTGGGGTCTCTTCCCCATACCGGCGTTCCTTTTGGAGGCGTGAGTCACTGACTCTCAGCTGCTTTTTTTTATAGGGTATCCCAAAAGTCTTGGTGCAGTTTTAAGCTTTAAAAGCTTAAGCCTTTTGGTTAGACGATGTGTTTATTTATTGGACCTGTATTTAAATTGCTGCTTCCATATAGCTGTATTAGACGCAGATTCATTTTATAAACAATGTGCATTTACAATCTCCTGCAGTCACCACTCTTTTCCCAGTCTCTTAGCCCTGCTCACAGACTGGAGCATCAATAATTCAGCTGCGGCCACGAGTGAGTGCTTGGAGGCTGAGATAAGGTAAAGGTGGGAAGGGGGTGATTGGCCTCTCAGTTCCTGAAACCAGAACTCTGAATCCTATGCAGATACTACATCCAACTTGAACTCAAGACCGTAGTTCCTCTCCACATTCTCACTCAGACTCTAAACCTCAGTGTCTATCCGCACATTCTGGCTCCCAGCCCCAGCCACACCAATCCCTCCCCGGCTGCCTCTCCAGCTGCCTCGCATCTCCCTTTTCTAAGAGAACGGAAGGGAGGGGAGGGGGAAGGGACAGGAGAGGAGGTGGCTGTGTGTTAGGGGCAACAATTCAGAGGTATATGGGGGGAGGGGGGAGTGGAAGAAGGGCAAGACTCAGAGACTGGGAGGGGCTCAGCTGCCCCGTCGGGGAAGTGGGAGGCGGCTGTGGCGCCGGGAAGCGCTTGAAGCCCCTGGGCGCCTGACCACCACCATCCCAGCTTCGTTTTCCCTGCTGTAGAACTCCCCAGGTCTTTTCCCAGGTCCTCTTCACTAACCCCTGTAGGGGCACCGCGCAGTGAGTATCAGATGAGCAAGAGGGGAATTCTGAGACCACCTCCCGTTTTGCCCCCACTCTCGTCCTCTTTTCCTGGGCCTGCCCTTCTCACCAAGCAGATAATGACCTGACATCGTAGAGACTTCGGGTCGCGAGAGAGAACCCTAAAAGGGGGAGGGGAAAGAGACTCATGTGGGAAGGAAGGCCAAGGGGACCAAGAAACTGAAAACCTGAGGCTAGGTAGAGCGCGGGACTGCGGTTAGAAGAGATGAGGGAAAGTGACCAGGCTAGAAATGAGAGAGATACTAAAAAAGCGAAATAGAGAAATAAGCTGGGAAAAGGAAAAGGGACTGAGCTGGGGAGAGAGATGGGAGAAGTTCTAGGAGAGAAAATAGGTGGGAGAGCTGAAGAGGGGCTGTGTCGAGAATCAAAGGAAGGCGAGTAAAAGCTGTAAGCGATTTGGGGGGAGGGGCTCTCCTTCTCTCTGGAGAAAGTAAATTGTCAATTTCTCCCCCCTCCCCTTCCCCATGTTCCAGCTGTTCCCTCGGAGCCCACTGTGACTTTGGGCCATTTAGGGTAGAGGGTGAGGGTGAAGAGATCATGCCCCGCCTCTTCAGCCCCCGACCTCCCCCCAGCGAAGATCTCTTCTACGAGACTTATTACAGCCTGAGCCAGCAATACCCGCTGTTACTACTGCTACTGGCCATCGTGATTTCCACGCTTCTTGCTCTGCTTGCGGTCACTTGGGCCAGCGGTCGGGTGAGGAGGGACCCCTTTGTCCAGATAAGGGAGATGTACTCCGGGTTTTCTCTCCTTTCAGCCTCCACAAGAGGCAAAGGGGCTGAGCATCCAGCAGATTGTCTTGTGGTTGGGTGAAGTTGAAAAAGAGAAAAAGATTGATTCTGGGTTTAGGACCCTGCCAATAACTAGCCTGGGACTCTGGGTCTCAGTTTTGTCATCTATAATATTATTGGGGTTGGATAACTATGAATCTATACTCCAGGATCAATCTTTTTCCAGGTTTTACATTTTTCCAGGAGGGGAATTCCACCCTGGCCCCTGGGAAATCCATTTCCTGGTTTTCTTTCCCTCTTAAGGATCTCAGAGGGGCAGTTGTACCCACAGCCAGTCTCAAAGGGCAAATATATCTAACGAATTTTCCTCTCACACAGTGCCCACGCTCACCCCAACTCCATTCCCAGGAAACAATCATCTTGCATCTCTCTGTTTTCTGCTTTATTTTCCTTCCAACTGATTTGAGGTCAACCTGGTTGGGAGCAGAGATAGTCAATTAACATTTATTAAGCACCTCATAAGCCAGGTTCAGTACTGAGCACTGGGAATAAAAATTGAAAAAAAAAAAAAGACAGAAGACAGTACCTGTGTAGCTCACAATCTAAGTGAGGAGAAAACTTGCAAACAATTACTTACAAACTATATACAGGATGAATTGGAGAAAACCAACACGGGGAAGACATTAAGGACCTTAAGGACCTTGTCCACTTTCTCTAGCCTCATAAAGGAAATTAAGAGAAAGTTGTCCTTTGCCCCAGTCTACTTAGTAAGTGACAAAATTCATATTGGCATCTAAGTTCTTCTGAGTACTAGATCTCTTTCCAATATGCTATACCAGGGTAGTACAGCAGAAAGGGCAACTTCCTCTGGAGTCAGAGAACCTAGATCTTGACATCTCAAGGTAAGTCTTCACCACTTTGCAGGACTTGGACAAATCATGTAATCTCCTGGGGCTTTGAATTCCTCATTTACAAAATATTAGCCTTGGACTAGATGGCTTCTAAGGATGCTTCCATTCTAATAAATGATCCTATGACCAAGATTAGACTGGGAAGCCTTGGGAGAGGAGAGCAGAAGGGAGGAAGGACAAGATTTCAGGTCAGGTAAGAGCCCAAGTGGGGCAGCTAAGTGGCACTGTGGATAGGGAGTCAGGCCTAGAGGTAGGAAGATTCATCTTAATGAGTCCAAATCCAGCCTCAGACATTTTCTAATTGTGTGACCCTGGGAGAGTCACTTAATCATATTTGCCTCAGTTCATCACCTGTAAAAGGAGCTGGAGAAGAAAATGACAAACCATTCCACTGTCTTTGCTAAAAAAAATCCTAAATAGGGTCACAAAGACTCAGACACAACTGAAAGGACTGAACAACAAGAGGAGCTCAGACAAGATTCATGAAACTACAGAAAAGGTCCACCAGTCAGCATCCTTACCAGCCACACCTGGTGTTTGCCCTAAGCAAAGTTTCAAGACCAACCAAACACCTCCCTAGTTCTTGCTTAGGAGTTAAAGGGAAGCTGAAAACAAGTAAAGACTTTGGGGAAATCTGTATTTAAAATAGCAAGATGTAAATAACACATTATCTAGCTGCTTTTTAGTCCTCTGTTTACTTTTTGGAGTATCCCTCTCTTATCCAGAGATTTCTCCCCAGTTCCTTACATCCTGGGTTCCAGGTAGATTCTTTTTCTCGATTCTACATCTCCCACAGGTCTTAGGCCCTATTATCTCCCTACAGGCGTTGGACTCAGACCCAGCCTTCCTGACTGGGGTGCTGTGCGCACTGGGAGGCTTTGCGATGCTGCTCTGCTTGGCTTCCCGAGAGCAGCGTCTGCAGCGCTGGACCCGCCTGGTATCAGGCCTTGTGTGGGCCGCCCTGCTGGCCCTGGGCCACAGCTTCCTGTTCACTGGAGGTGTGGTCAGCGCCTGGGACCAGGTCAGAGGGGAATGAGCCTTTACAAGGGAGGGGAAGGTGGGAAACAAAACTAAACCAGGAGGTCAGCTGGGGTGGCAGGAAGGAAAGTTGAAGGTAAATCATTGAGGCAGGGAGGAACTGCTTCTACAGGTGAAAGATGCCCAGGGCTTCTAAGGACATTATGGGGACACCTGGGAGCATTCCTTCTTTCTCTTCTCTGTCTCAGGTGTCTTTCTTCCTCTTCATCATCTTCACCGTGTACACCATGTTGCCTCTGGGTATGCGGGATGCAGCTGCAGCCGGCTTTACCTCTTCTTTATCCCATCTCTTGGTCCTTGGACTGTACCTCGAACCTCAGTCTCACACCCGGCCCACTCTTTTCTCTCAGGTGAGAGACATAAGGACCATAGAAAGTCCTGAGCTCTGGACAGTTCCCTAGTCCAGGGACCAGGTCCCCTAGGATTTGGCTGAGATTACTCCCTCTCAGGCTGTTTTCAGCCCCCAGTGTTTAATTCTGCCCTACACTTTGATCCCTTTATCTCACTGTAGTTGGCTGCCAACGCTGTGCTATTCTTGTGCGGGAATGCGGCAGGAGCCTATCACAAGGCGCTAATGGAGCGTGCGCTTAGGGCCACGTTCCGCGAGGCTCTGAGTTCCCTGCACTCTAGGAGGAGACTGGATTCTGAGAAGAGACACCAGGTCAGACCTGGGGCCTAGGACCAAGGACCTAGCACTGGGAGGGACAGATCATCATTGGGATAGTTACTGTAGGAGGAACAGGGCCCCGGGAACTGGGGACATCAATCACTTACGACTGAGTGTGATCAGGAGTGATGTATGGAAAGGGTGCTTGTTTTGGGGTCAAGAGACCTGGGTTGGAATGTGGGCTCTGCCACTGAGACTTTGAGTGAGTCACTCTCTGAGTTTCTTGTAAGTATAAAAGGGAGATAAGATTTCAAAGAGTTAACCTACCGGCTTGTCTCAAGTGTTAGGTGTTTTATAAGCCTTGACTGCTAGGTGGCGCAGTGGATAGAGTGCAGGACCTGGAGTCAAGGAAGACCTGAGTTCAAATTTGACCTCAGATGTTTAGTTGTGCAGCCCTGGGCAAGTCATTTAACCCTGTTTGCCTCAGTTTCCTTATCTGGAAAATGAGCTGGAGAAGTAAATGGCAAACCACTCCAGTATCTTTGCCAAAAAAAATACCTAAATGCGGTCACAAAGAGTCAGAGATGACTGAATAACACACACACACACACACAAAAAAAAACCGTTAAAAGTGCTAAATGAATACAAGACACCATTATTACCCAGGTGGAGTAAAGTGTTTGACAGGAGCAGTGTTTTGCAAAAGGAGCAGAGTTGGAGGGGACACAGCCTTGGGTTGGTATTTGGTGGGAACAATATTGAGAAATTTGGTGCCCACAGCTCATTCAATTCAACAAGTGAAGTATACCTGCCTGCTCTATGACAGGCACTATGCTAGGTGTTAAAGATAAAAAGAAGGAAAAGAAAAAAACCTAAACCATGCCTGAACCTCAAAGAACTCGCTTACATTCTAGGAACATCTCTTGCTGTCCATTCTGCCGGCTTATTTGGCCAGGGAAATGAAGGCAGAGATCATGGCTCGGCTCCAGGCTGGGCAGGGTCCCCGGCCTGAGGGCACCAACAACTTTCACAGTTTGTATGTGAAGAGGCATCAGGGTGTCAGGTATGTTGAGAGAGGGCGGGAGAGGGAAGAGAGAGAGAGAGAGGGAGGGAGGGAGGGAGGGAGGGAGAGAGAGAGAGAGAGAGAGAGAGAGAGAGAGAGAGAGAGAGAGAGAGAGAGAGAGAGAGAGAGAGAGAGAGAGAACGAGAACAGATGAATTGGCTGGGGCAAGAGGGAGGAGTGGAGAAAGGACAAAAGAAAAGAGGAGGGAACGCAGACACTCTATTCCATGGGATTGAGGGTTCTAATTTCTGTCCTCCACATCCTGCCTCAGTGTATTGTACGCTGACATTGTCGGCTTCACTCGACTGGCCAGCGAATGCTCTCCCAAGGAACTGGTTCTCATGCTGAACGAACTCTTTGGCAAGTTCGACCAGATCGCCAAGGTCAGAGCTGGTGAGGGACTCCCACCTTAGAAAGACCCCTTACTTCTGAGGCACGATCTCAGCCACATCCAGGCCCCCAGACGCTCACTCTCTCAGATTCTCGAGTCTGGGAGACCAGATAGTTGGGAACTGCAGCCCGCACCCCCTCCTACCCCAACCCTGACTCTCCGAGTCATCCCCATTAGTCAATCTCCTGCCCCTCTTTCCTCGTGTTGCCTCTAATCTGTTGCCCATGTCATGTGTCTCCCGCCCACCTCCCTCCCCCTTCCTTCCTCAGGAGCACGAGTGCATGCGGATTAAGATTCTGGGAGACTGTTACTATTGTGTGTCTGGTCTGCCACTCTCTCTGCCGGACCACGCACTCAACTGTGTGCGCATGGGGCTGGACATGTGCCGTGCTATCCGGTCAGAGCTTGGGAGACACCCTGGGGTGGACCGAAGAATGGAAAGAACAGGAAACACAAAAATTTGAGGGCCTGGGGTCCAGTGAGGGAAGTTGGGCGGACGGGATGCTGGGCTTACACTAGGCTGAGCAGGGGCAGGGAACCTGCGGCCTCGAGGCCACACGTGATCCTCTAGGTCCCTCAAGTGCGGCTCTTTAATTGAATCCAAACTTCACAGAGCAAATCCCCTTAATAAAAGGATTTGTTCTGTAAAACTTGGATTCAATCAAAAGGCCACACCCAAGGGTCCCCATCGTTGCTAATAATGTAACTGTTTGAGTAGGGGGCGTGGCCTAGGCAAAATCAGAAGCCAAGCGTCAGGGAGAGGATCTGGGTTCAGATTAAGCCCGGGGCTGAGCCAGCCCTCTTTCTGCCCTTCCCTAGGAAGCTGCGGGCAGCTACTGGAGTGGACATCAACATGCGTGTGGGCGTGCACTCGGGCAGTGTGCTCTGCGGTGTCATCGGGCTTCAGAAGTGGCAATACGACGTCTGGTCCCATGATGTCACCCTGGCCAATCACATGGAGGCAGGTGGCGTGCCAGGGTGAGCGGGTCTGCTCCATGAAGCAATAGAACAGTGTGCTTAAAAAGACATCCTATCTCAGTACGCTAAGACAAGCTTCTGTCCCCACCAGTCCAACTCTGCCCCAGCCCCCAACCAATATATCCCCTCCAAGTGTACTACAAGCCTAATAGATGTGTGTGTGTACATATACACAGGTATATGTGTTTATAGAGAAAATATATAGTATATGTGTACAGCATATATGCACATGTACATAGTATATATGACTATGTATATAGCATAAATGTGTGTATATATGTGTGTGTATGAATTTGTATACAGCCAGAGATGATGCAGAGTGACTGGGGGTAAGGGCTTCTTACTGGGATCAAGGGACTGGAGAAGGGGGTGGGAGGAATGGCGGCCTGGGCACAGAGATCCTAGGCCAAATACAAGCACCTTGCATAGGGCAGGTACTCAAGTAAATATTTGTGGAACGAACATTTCAGGTAGAAGCTGGTTAAGATGACCTGCAAAAGGAGAGATTTGGATTATATGGCTTCTGAGGTCTTTCCCAGCTCTGCATTTATGATACTATAACCTCTTAGGTCTCTTCTGACTCTTAAGATTCTGTTATTTTTGCAGCCAATGAATAAGAAGGCTGGGGCTACTGACACTCCACTTTCCCTTCTTCTCTCCCCCCACCCCAAGTCGAGTGCACATCACAGGGGCAACCCTGGCCCTATTGGGAGGGGCTTATGCTGTGGAAGATGCAGCCCCAGGGCATCGGGACCCATATCTCCGGGAGCTTGGGGAGCCCACCTACCTGGTCATCGACCCAAGGGTGAGATCCCCCACCCCAGCTATCAGCACAGCTGATAAGAGCCCCTGAAGCATGGTGACAGAGTAAAAAGAGTCCTAGATTTGGAATTAAATAACCTAGATCTAATTCCCGTTCTTCCACTTACTATCTTGTGTGGCCTTGAACAAATAATTTCTCTTTATAAGGCTTCTTCCTTGTAAAATGGAGACATTACTCTAGATGACCTCTAACTTCCCTTCTAGCTCTCAGACCTTATGATTACAGATGGTACCAGACCCAATTAGCCCCTTTCTCTTGAGCTCCAACAGAGCTACATTGCTAGCATCTGAAGTGGAATGCAGAAAAGACTTAAAAGAACTAGGTTCCTTCCATTCTCTGAGAAATCTGAGCTGGGGGATGGCATAATGGTGGAGGGGTCTTGTCATCAGCCTATCTTCCTTTGAAATCTTCCAGGCAGAGGAGGAAGAAGAAGAGGAAGTAACTGCAGGAGGACCACTGTCCCCTCCTGAGGGACCTAAAATGCGTCCTTCACTTCTGATGACCCGATACTTGGAGTCCTGGGGTGCAGCCAAGCCTTTTGCCCATCTCAGCCACCTGGACAGCCCAATGCCCACTTCACCCCCTCTTCCGGTATGTTCATTTCCGTATCGGGGAACCTCAAGTCTCTTCCTAGGATAGATCCCGCCGTTGTCATCCTGGGAACATACATCTCTTCTCTCAGTACTGTTCATCCACATGCCTATGCCTTCAGACCTCTAAGTACACCCATATTTCTCAAGTGAACTCTCCTCCCTATTAGAACCCTTGATACCTTCTAATATCCTGAGATTCTGAGTTCTCCTTCCAGCTGGGTAGGCAATGGATGAACCCAGACCTTAATCCACTCTTCCAGGAAAAGAGCAAAATTCACTCCTTCCTACCTACCTGGCTTCTAAGATCACCTCAGCAAAGATTCCCAAATCCTAAACCTCCCTAGCTGACCAGGCTCCTCAGGCATGATCTCAATTCCCTTCCAGTTCCACTTTCACCTCCAGGTGGAACATTCCTTTCTCCAGAGATGTACAGAGACAGATGCCACTGTTTGCCTGGGTCACTAGTTTCAGTATTACACACCCTTTCCTATCAGGAAATGTTTCTGTTTAATTTGAATACAGTCTGTTGCAGCTTTTAAAAAAATAGGAGCCTATTTAGTCTTTCTTAGAGGAGAAAAGATTTTCACAGCAATCTCCTCAGAGGAGCATGGTAAAAATGATGAGGGCACTGCAAATCACATTATTTGTACCCTATTTCCCCAATATCTTTACAAAGGTGATATCAAGTTAAAACAGTAACTTTTTTAAAGCTTTATTTTCTCTCTCCCTCGCACTTCTTCCTCTTCCCCATTATAAAAGAAATAAAAACAAAACCATTTTAATAAATATACATAGTCAATCAAAACAAATTCTCTCATTGGCCATGTCCAAAATGTATAGCTCAATCTGCATCCTGAGTGTATCCCTTCTCAGACAGGAAGTAGGTAACACGTTTCATTAGGCATCCTCTGAAAGCATGATTAGTCACTATGTTGAGGTGTCCTCACCTTTTCCTTATAAAGAAGAGGGTGGTGTGAGAGAAGTAGTGTGCTCAGTGGCCTTGCTCTAGGTTTGATACAATCTGCTTCTGCCCCCTTCCCTTTCCTTCACTCAGAGCACAGGCACAGGTTCTCAACCATTCTTTTTTTTTTGTCTTAAATTCCTGCTAGAGATCCAGTCTCCTTAGGTAGAATTTTGTTTGTTTGTTTGTTTAGGAATAGTCCTTCTCTCATTCTACCCTCCCTCTTACTCTCCTTTCTTTTCTTCCTTTTCACTCGTTTCCCTGTTGAGCGAAGTGTATTTCTGCACACAATAGTCTATGATATTTTCCCCCCATTTGACCAAATCAGATAAAAATGAGGTTCAAATGTCACCTGTTCCCTTAGCCCCTTCCTCCTTTGTTTGAGTAGTGTTCTACTTGCTCACAAAACTATGAGATGATTTCACTTACCCTCTTCCTTCCCCCATTCTATTCTTTTCCCCCCTCCCATTCTTCTAAGATCGTCATACTATAAATAAAAAACACATCTATGCCTCCTGTCTTCTTAGACTCTCTCAATAATCCCTGATAATGATAGGGTTTTAAGGGAACATATGTATCATATCCCCATAGTGGAATGTAAACAGTCCATTATGATTTTTTCACTCATATTTACCTTTTTACCTTTCTCTTGACTCCTGTGTGTGTTTTTCAAAGTTCTGTGCAGTTCTTGTCTTTTTTATCAGGAATATTTGGAAGTTCTCTGTCTAATTAAAAGTGTATTCCCTATCGATTTTACTGGGTAAGTTATTCTTGGTTGTGAATCATTATCTGTTGCCTTTTGGAGTACTGTAATCTAAGTTCTCTGCTTCTTTAGAGTAATAGTTGCTAAGTGTGGCTCATCAGTACTTGAATTCTTTTTGGCTTCTTACAGTATTTTTTCTTTGACCTGGAGGGTATGAATTTGGGCAACTTGTACCTAGGAGTTTTCACTTGGAGGTTACTTTTAATAGGTGACTGACTGGTGGATTTTATTTCCCCTTTGCCCTCTGTTCTAAGAAATCTGAGCACTTTTATTATTTCTTGAAATAATTTCTTTTTTTGGTTGAGATTTTCAGATAGTTCAAGATTCTTAAGTTCTCTCTCCTTAATCAGTTTTCCAGGTCATTTGTTTATGAGATATCTTGTACTTTCCTCCAATTTTTTTTTCTCAGTCTTTTGACTTTGTTTCAATAGTGTTTCATGAAGTGTTGTATTGTGAAGTCATTAACATCTATTTAGTTTATTCTAGTTTTCAAGGAGTCTGTCATGTGGTTAAGGTTTTGTATCTCTTTTGCCAAAAATGTTCATTCCCTTTACAATTGTTCCTTTAACAGCTAACATTTCTTTTCCAATTTTACGCTGGTGCTTTCTTTTCTTTTTCAGTCATTTCATTTATGGAGTTCTTCCCTTCAGTGAATTTTTATATATCTTTATACATTTGGCCAATTCTGCTTCTCAAGGTATTCTTCTCTTCTTTGGATTTTTGTGTCTCTTTTTACCATTTGGCCTATTCTGTTTTTACAGTATTTTTTTCTTCAGAGTTTATTTGTGTGTGTGTCTCTTTTACCAAGCTGTTGACTCTTTTCTCATGATTTTCTTACATCACTCTCATTTCTCTTCCCAATTTTTCCTCTACCTCTCCACAGATACCTGATTTTTTAAAAAATCCTTTTAGAGCTCTTCCATGGACTAGAGGCTTTGAATGTAGGAGTTTTGACTTTCTTGTCTCCTTCTGAATTTGTGTTTTGATCTTCCCTCTCACCATAGCAACTTTCTATAATCAGGATTTTTTTCTGCTGTTTGCTCATTTTCCAACTTATTTTATGATTTTTAACTATGCTAAAGTGGGGTTCTGCTTCTGGAGAGAAGGGGGCACTGTCCCAAGCTTCAGGGTTTGTTTTTTTGTGTGTGTATGCAGCTGTTTTCAAAGGTAATTCTGGGAACCTGTAAGTTTTCAGTTCTTCCAAGGTGGTATGATCTAGGGATAGGTGAGTTTATTATTCTTCTGTTCTTTGCTCTGGTCTGTGAGGAACTACAGACTTTTCCACCCTAAAATTTTGTTCAGGGTCCCAGGTTCCCTGTGACCACAAGTTTTGGTGTACTAGTGTTTCTCCTCACCCAGGGACTGAGACCCCAAGACTATGACCCAGATACAAGTATGGGCAATGCAACAGAGTTCTGCCCCTGATGCCAGCAAAGAGACCTACTGTAATCTCCTTCTGACCAGCTGTCTCACCCCTTGCCATCTGTGTGCTGAGAGGTCAAGAAACCTGCACCACTGCCACTGATTCACTCACTCCCCAGGGCTGCCTTTCTGGAGAGTTGCTGGCATCTGTGCTCCACTCTCACCCAATGTAACAGACCTTTTCTGCTGACCTTCTCAATTGCCGTAGGCTTGTTTTACTTTGTCCTTTCATGGATTCTGCTGCTCTAAAATTTGTCTGGAGGCATTATTTTAAAATGTGTAGAAGGGTTTTAGGGAGAGCTCAGACTAGCCCCTGCCTTTTCTCTGACATCTTGACTCTGTCTCCTCTCTCATTTCATTTATGAAATAATGTTTAACCCTAAAACAAAAACTCTTACTTTCTCTCTTTCAGGCATTCTAATTGAACTCATGCCCAAGTTGGGTTTTTCTTTGCTTGTAGCTGTTTTGGAATTATATTCTTCTTCTGAGTTTCCACCTCGAACGTTCTCATTATCGTAATAACTCTTTTTGGTAGTATTCTTTTTTGTTTGTTAATTCTTGCAATGTTACTTCCTGACTTTTATGTTCAGTCTGCGCTCTGCCATACTTCTGAAAGGAATGACTTGGCAGCACTTGGTCCCATTTTGTGTCCTCTTGGTCATCCCAGGTAGTCAAAAGAGGCCTGGATGTGGGTTGGGGTCAACAGTCCCAGTATTTTTCCCTCATAATGAAGAAGGGGAGGATTAGAAGCATTATAAAAACGCTGTCACATATATGCAGTTGTTTAAGCATTCCAAAGTGTCTTCATGATAGTACCACCAGACGATCATCTCCATCATATAAATGAAGAAGGTAAGGCTCAGACAGGTTCAGTTATTTGTGCAAGCTCACATATCAAGGACTTGAACCTGTCTATCGAGTGCAAGATTAGAGCTCCTTTTACAATACCAAGTATAAAAGCCTTGTTCTTTTTCTTAATAAATGGTGGTAGAGTCATGTCGTCCTTAACTAGTTGCCCCCTGGATGCTAGTCCTAGCCATAAGTAGTTTCAGTGTCAAGCAAAGGGTATTAGTGCGGTTATTTTCATTTGCCAAATTCTAGAATAGCATTACACCTTGCGTTACCCGCTCCAGACATCTCCAGTACTGAAATCAATCCCACTGTCTGCTCAAAATTTGTTTAGTATTTCATGCTTTCCTTTCTTAAAAACTTATGTTATTACACAACATATGTGTCTTAGTAATGCAGTGATTTAAATCCCATATGCTTAACACATTATTTTTTTGCAATAAGTACTCACCATACATTCCCAGAAGCAGTATTATCAATAGCAGTCCTATCCCATTAAGATAGTGCACTGAAATATATATATGTATACATGAAATATGTATGTGTACATATATATACATATATGTATATGTATATTAGTAACAAGATGATGTAATGTATTTTACCATTCCTCTTTGGTAGTGTTGATTTAGTGCAGGGGTGAGGAACCTGTGGCCTCGAGGCCACATGCAGCCCTCTAGGTCCTCAAGTGTGGCCCTTTGACTGAATCCAAACTTCACAGAACAAAGGATTAGTTCTGTAAAACTTGGACTCAGTCAAAAGGCTGCACCCAAGGACCTAGAGGGCCACATGTGGCCTTGGGGCCACCACAGGTTCCTCATCCCTGGTTTAAGGCCTGAGTTTTCATTCAAAGAAACATCACTGCACAATAGCCAATTGTATTAAAATAAAATGGCATAAATATCATTTGGGTTTTTCTTTTATTATTCTCTCCCCTCTACCGTCCTCCTCCTTAAGCAATATCTCATTATATGAGCAATATACATAAAAACATATGAGACCTTTCATTTGTATATGTTTATATATGTATATATTCATAAAATACATACAAAGCTGCATAATCCAGCAAAACAAATTCCCACATCAGTCCTGTCTAAAAGCTTGCATCTCTTTCTGCATTTTAAGTCTGGTGACCTCTCTATCCAGAAGCAAGTCGCATGTTTCATCTTCATTCTTTTGGACTCCTGCTTTATCGTTACATGGATCCAAGTTCTAAAGTCTTTCAAAGTTGTTTTTCGTTTTGATGTTATCACTGAATAAATTCTTCTCCTAGCTCTGCTCACTTCCAGCTATTAGAGTTTGTAGAGGTCTTCCTGGCAGCTGGATGGACTACAGCACCTGGAGTCCAGAAGACCTGAGTTCCAATTTGGTCTCGGTTACGCACTAGCTGTCTGACCCTGGCAAGTCTCTTAGTTTCCTCCACTCTAGTAATGAGGATAATAATAGCACCTCTTTCACAAGGTTATTGTGAAAATCAAACATGATAATTTTTGTAAAAGCTCTTAGCCCAGTGTCTGAAACGTAGGAGGCACTACATAAATGCTTATTGTTATTTCCTCCTTCCCTACCCAGTTGTCTTGCTTCATTTCTATGATACAATTTTCCATTGCATTCAGCTACCACAGTTTACTTAGCCATTTTCCAGGAGAAGGACATACCCTTAATTTCTAATGTCTAGCTACTATGAAAAGAGCTGCTATACAGATTAGTACTTTCCCTCATTCTTTGATCTCTTTGGGGTATATTGGCCTAGAAGTGCAATTGCTGGATGAAAGGGTGTACACAGTTTAGTGACTTTTGGAGTATAATTCCAAATTATCTTCTAGAATGGTTGAAATAAACCACAGCTCCACTGACAGTACTAGTGTGCCTGTTTTCCTGCAGCCACTCCAGCATTTGTCATTTTCCTCTTCTGTCATTTTTTTGTCAGTCATCACATCACATCAGGATGTGAGGTTGGAACCTAAAAGTTTCTTTAATTTGCATTTCTCTAACTATTAGTGATGTGGAGTATTTTTTTTCCATGTGGTTGCTGATAGCTTAGATTTCTTCATTTGAAAATTGCCTTTCATATCCTTTGACCATTTACCTATTCTAGAATGGCTCTTAGTCTTATCAATTTGAATTCATTCCATATATATCTTGGATATAAGACCTTTATCAGAGAAACTTCCTATAAAGATTTTTTCTAGTTACCTCTTTCCCTTCTTATTTTAACCCCTTGTTCAAAATAAAAATGTTTTAAAAGAAAGGTGGTAGCATTGGAAATGGAAATAAAAGGGTGAGTATGAGAGATATTAGAAATAAGACTTGACGGGATTTGGCAACTAAGTGGATGTAGAGGGAGAGGGTAAAATCAAAGATGACACTGAATTTAGGAGGCTGAATAAAAGACGATACCACTGAGGGAATGACAATGTTGAGAACAGGGATAGTTGGTGAAAGATAATGAATTCTGTTTGGAGCATGCTACATTTAAAATGCTGGTGGGATCCATGGGCAAAGATATCCAAGGAAATATGGGAATGGAATTTGAAAAGGTGATCAAGTCAGGAGCTGAGACTATCCTTGGTTTTACTACTGAGCGTTGTCTTTCTCCCTCAGCTACCTACCTGGGGAAAAGCAATTTTCCGGGGTTTACTTCCTCACATAGGAAGGCACCCAAGCCCCTGGAAACTCTAAAAAACCAGTGACTTGGAAGTACAAAATAAACACTCCAAACCAACAAGCATGTATTAAGTACTGTGCTAGGTGCTGGGGATACAAAAACAAAATGGAAAATTATCCCTTCCCTTCATACCCTTATACTACAGCATAAGTAGCAGCAGGGCAAGTGAAGGTCAGACATCAAAAAGGACTTCCCAGGTAGGAGACACTGGAATAAGGAGGCACTTGCAGACCGTCTCTTTCCCCAAGAAGTCCTTATCAGTCTGGCAGTAGAAAAGGAGAACAAAAAGTCAGAGGAAATGGACCATCTTGACTTAAGGCACCAATGATCATTTTTAACTTGAAATTTACAGCTTATGTTGCTGCAAGCAGAACTGAGGGATATTTGCTAACAGAGTTTCTTAATTCACTTTGTTTTCCCCTAACAGGAAAATGCCTTGGCCTCCCTGGGTCCTCAGAGGAGCCTGGACCGGTGAGAAGTCCAATACACATAACTTGACTGGCCTGGGGAGCTGGGATAAGGGCAGAGGGAGCTGAAACAAATCTCCTTGATCCTATGTTCTTACCACACAATAGCACCTGTTTAGCCCAGAGACATGAGGGTAACAAGACAGTTTCTCTGGTGATGGGCTGAGGTCTCCCCCAACAGGACTAGAACCCCAAGGGGACTTGAGGATGAGCTGGACACTGGGGATGAGAAATTCTTTCAAGTCATTGAACAGCTCAATTCCCAGAAGTAAGTAGAAATCAGAGCCTAAATCTCAGGACTTCCAGTATGGAGGGATCAGGGGATGAGGAGATTGGGAGAGAATGGGAATGGTATGAGGGTGAATGTGAGAAAGTACAGCATCTATCCCTGACTGCAGCTTAGATAAAAAGCTAACTTCTATGGCTAGCTCCCATTTCTCTGTGCCTCACTCCCACCCTCTTCCCCAGACAGTGGAAACGATCCAAGGACTTCAGCCCACTTACCTTATACTTCCGGGAGAAAGAGATGGAGAAGGAGGTATGGGGAGACTGAATCTAAGGGAGAGGTGAGGGGGAATACCAAGGGGATGACTCAAAGACCCCTAAAGAACTCCCTGACCCGTTGACCCAAAGTCCTTGCCCATGCCCAGTCATGGATTAGTCAATCAACTGTTATTGATGAAACCCCTCCTATGTGCTGACTACAGAAGACAGTTTCTGGGGTTGGGAACATTTTTCAGGTATGTTTAATGCTTCATACCTTGATACCACTTAATTATAACCTGATTCGTGGGGGGGGGGGGTGTGCACACATGTCCCACACACACACACACACACACACACACACACACACACACATTCCCTTGCTTTCCTTTTCTTTCCACCAATTTATATACCCAAATGAGGCATATATATTCCTTCTTGACCTGAGTTTCTCCATCAATAGAAGGGATATTCTGAGTATAATGAATTAAAAGTATGGTTGAGATGGGAAGGAATACACTGTGAGTTGTGGAGCCAAGGGATCCCACCTACTTGGCCTAGATTGACTCCTTCAAGGTGATAGACAGCATTGATCCCTTTGTCTCAACTCCCACACCTAATCCCTTCTTCCTTAGTATCGGCTCTCAGCTCTGCCAGCCTTCAAGTATTACGCAGCCTGTACCTTTCTGGTTTTCCTCTCCAACTTCGTCATTCAGATGCTGGTGGCCAACAGGTGAGCTCCTCCTATCCTTACCCCAGACCTCCACAGAGGAACCTGGGCAAGGAAAGGATATGGCTTTCTCCCCCATTGAAGTATTATAGTGGAAAGAATATTGAACCTAGCTTCAGAAGAACTGTACCACTACAATCAATGACCCCAGGGAAATCATTTTCAAGCCTTAGGTTCCTTCTTCATCAGATGGGTATGATATGTGTGATATGTGTCCTTCCTCCTTCAGAGAATTGTTATGAAAGTGTTTTGTAATTGTAAAGCCCTGTGTAAAAGGAAGTTCTTACTACTGTTGATTCCTCTTGCCCTCTCCTCCCTCCTTCCACATTTTCTCCCCTTCTTTTTCCTTCAGTCTTCTCATTCCCCATGGGGACAGAAGTGGGAAACAGGTGGCTGAGGTGGGAATATTGAGGTGATCTTGGGAACTCATCATGATCATCATCGTGATCATTCCTCCCATTTCACACACTCTCAAGAGCCTTGTAAATATACTTTAATAAAGAACTGAGATTTCATCAGGATAGATCGCAGTCTCTCCAGACTTTACTGGATCTTCATGAATTGTCTTGGCCTGATAATTTTTCTACCTAAGGCCAGCTCTGATGATAAGTTTATTTTAACGTGTCTAGGCTAATCCTCAAGTGCCAGGACAATACCTGAAACCTTTAACACTTGGTGTGATCTGCCAGAGATCCCAGTAATGAAAGCAATTCCTGGCATTTGTATAGCACTTGAAGGTTGGCAATGTATTTTCCAAATATTATCTCATGTTTTCTTCACAACGACCCTGGGTGGTAGGTGCTGTTATTATCCTATCCCCATGTTGTTATCCTCAATTTTTTTTTTTGCGTTTTTTAAAACAATATTTTTGTCCAATTACATGTAAAGATAGTCTTCAACATTCATTTTTATAAGATTTTGAATTCCAAATTTTTCTCAGTCCTTCTCCTCTCCCCTCCCCAAGCCATTTTACAAGTGAGGAAATTGAGGCAGACAGAGGTTAATGAACTTGACCAGGATCACAAAGTTAGTAATTGCCTGAGATTAGATTTGAACTTGGGTCTTCCTAACTCCAACTATAGTGTTCTTGACATTCCAATATATAGAATACAGAAAATAATTTTCATTTCTATAGTGCTTACAGTTACAAAGTACTGTTGTATATGTTGTCCCATTTGATCCTCACAGAAAAGCATTATGCTTATTTGACAGATGAGGAAACTGAGACTCAAAGAATTAAATTGCCTAATATCTAGAACCCTGGTCTCCTAACTTACTGTCCAGTGGTAAGATGAGAAGTCAGGACTGAGTTCAACAGGCTTGTGAGCATTTATTTGTCTAAATGCCCATGGT
The DNA here is from genome assembly GCF_028372415.1 of Notamacropus eugenii. Taxonomy (NCBI): domain Eukaryota; kingdom Metazoa; phylum Chordata; class Mammalia; order Diprotodontia; family Macropodidae; genus Notamacropus; species Notamacropus eugenii. Next base: position 8,942,225 of record NC_092878.1, read on the forward strand.
TATTTTGATGGAGATGCAGAGCCTCTGCTTCCCCATGGCTTCTGGTCTTTTCCTAATCCCCTTTGCACTCCAAGCCTTGGTTCCACAGCTATTCCACCTGGTCCTCATGCACATGTAATTCAACAACCTAAAATTGGGTTGTCCGAAACCTTCTCCTAGGCAAAAAGTTCTACCTAGATAGCCCATCAGGATGATTGCCCAGGGAGTCACAGGAGTGTTTTATTCCTGACCCTGTTAGGCCTCCAGCTCTGGCTGTCACATATGGCATCATCTTCATCCTCTTCTGCCTCCTCCTTTTCATCTGCTTCTCAGAACACTTGACGGTAAGAGAAGATTAATGAACACCATGCCAGATAATTATTATGTAGACTGCCCCAGGAAGCTGGGTCCAGCAGGTCTTTTATTCCAAGTTTCCCTGGGGTTTGGGGCTTTGCTTTGTTTTGGATCATACCCATTTTTCTTGGTACTTAGGCTGGGAAAGGACAGGGTTGGGGAATAAAAATAATGAAAGAAAGAAAAGTGATTCTAAAAGCTGTTAGACTTGGGACTCATTTTGGTTTTTCTTAAGTAAATGAGACTTAGACAAGGGGACAAAGCTCTGATCCTAGCTAAGAGAATCCACCTAGGGCCTGGGTCCCAGCAAGCTAAGCATCCTAGAGATATTCCAGAAACCTGCTCAGATCCTGCCAGCCTGGGAACAGGGTTGGGGCATAGACTATCTCAAGGGCATAGGACCAGGACTTCCTATTTCTGTCCCAGAACTTTTAAAAGAGAGGCAATTGGAGAGAGGCAATGGGACTCAGAGAACCTTCTGAGACAAGCCTAGCCAGAGGCTTGCCTGAAGGCAGAGCTGCAGCTTCATATCCAACTCACTTTTTCTCCACTCCTTCCTCCCCAGAGATGTGTCCTTAAGGGTCCCAAATTCCTGCATTGGCTGCCAGCCCTCTCAGGAACAGTAGCCACGAGGCCTGGTCTTCGCGTTGCCCTTGGCACTGCCACCATCCTTATCGTCCTCACCATGGCCATTGTCAACCTGGTGAGCAGGCCTGAGCTGCTGGGTGAAAACAGCTGGCCCTGGAGGTGGGGTATAAAGAAAAAGAAAAACCTCATTCTCTTAGGGTAGGAATGGGATAAAACAAGCAAACAAGTAAATTCTACGGGAAGGGCAGAAATGGAGAGTCAAGGGCTAGGAACAGGTTGGTTGATAGCTGGGAATTTGCCAGTACTCCTATCAGGTCCTACTCCCGCTACTCCTTCTCCCCTCCCCACCCACCCCCAACCCCAGTTAATAATAGCAAACTGTTTGTCTAGGACCTGGCCCAATACAGGAAGCATAAACTCATTACTCCAGGAAAATTAAGGACCAATTCCAGACCATTTTTGTGCTCAGAAATTTTTCTTGCTCTTCTCTCAGCCCTCTCTCCTCTAACAGTTCTTTCAGCCAATGTCTGACTGCTCCTTCCCAGCCCATAACTCCTCTGCTGCTGTCAACAACTGGAATAACTCTGGTCTGTTGCCTCTCATCAGTATCCCGGTGAGTCTTTTGCCTGGCTCCACCCAGTAACCACTGTTCTAGGCTCTGCCTAGAAACCTCCTAATCTTGGGTAAAAGATTTCTATTTTCATAATCATGATGGAAGGGATAAGAATCTGGCCACAAAGCTTCATCCTGTTTGGGGAGGGGAGTTAGAGAAACCCAAACCTTTCTCAGTTCTCTGTTTAATCATCAGAAATAGGAACTGGGAAAGGGGAGGGGGAAGGAAAGAGGGAGAATGGCAACCTTAGGGGCCAGAAAGGAATATAACTGGAAAGGCACCAAAGCACTCACTCAGGTGCGCGTGCGCGCGCACACACACACACACACACCTCTCACCTTGGCATAAGGGCTGTAGGGTCTAGAAAAGAGACTTTAGAGATCATCTGGTGCCATGCCCTTTTACAGAAGAGGCGATCTCTCCCTTTGGACCCTACCTGTGACCCTTTCCCCATTCACTGACACCACCATCTCTACCTGCTCTTTGTCTCCAGTACTCCATGCATTGCTGTGTGCTGGGCTTCCTCTCCTGCTCTCTCTTTCTGCATATGAACTTTGAACTGAAGCTGCTGCTGCTGCTGCTCTGGTTACTGGCCTCCTGCAGTCTCTTCTTGTATTCCCACGCCTGGCTCTCTGACTGCCTTGTTGCCCATCTCTACCCGGCCCCCAATGCTCAAAGGTACCCAGCCCTGAGGAGTGAGTTCAGCAGGTAGTAGCCAATGCCATTCTGGTGGGTGGGGGGGGATGATTGGATCTGTCCCTGGTGCTGACTCTGGCAGATAGAATAGAAGTAAAAAGGGGGGAGAGGAGCTTGGAAAATGGGGGAGGCTCAGGGAAGGGGTGTGATGAGAAGCTCTAACCTGTGGTTTCCCTAGACCTGGGGTACTAAAGGAGCCCAAACTGATGGGTGCCATCTCCTTCTTTGTCTTCTTCTTTACCCTTCTGGCTCTGGCTCGACAGGTCAGTCTACCACTTTCAAGCCTCTACTATCCCCAGTTCCATGGAGGGAGAAGGGTGGGGGAGGGCATGCACACAGTGCTCTGGGTTTGCCTAGTTGGGTCTCCCATATCTGTGACTTGGTATCCTCCTTGTCCTTGACTACACCCCTCATTTTCCCTCAATCATGTCCCTGTCCAATCTTTTATGTCCATAATCCTTCCCCAGGGTTGATTCCAGGGCAAAATTTCAAAGAAGAGTTTGTCTTCTGGGTGACTTCAGGTTCACCCCTTCCTTATTGCTGATTTCCACTCCTCACCATCTTCAGGAGTTCAGTGTCCTTAAACTCTTTCCTCTTTTCCCCAGACCAAAAAGGAAAGGATATATTAGCAGTCACAAATCAATGTAAAATTAAGTCCCTTTGTTACCTTTTCTGGGAAGTACAGATACCCCAAGCCCTCCCTTTAATTGTGAAATGAAATTTTAAGCATCATGGAGAAAGGGGAGGTGTATTTTAGGGGGTGTGTGTGAGGTGGGGTGGTCTTCCCAATGCACCTGATTGCAGATGAGACTGCTTCCACTGTTTGCCTACATGGAAAGTCAACTCTACCTTGGCCTCTTGTTTCCCTGAATTGATGCCTCCCTTCTCCCCCTCCCCAACTCTCTGTGGTGATGAATTCCTCTCAGAATGAGTACTATTGCCGCCTGGACTTCCTGTGGAAAAAGAAGCTTCGGCAAGAACGGGAAGAGACAGAGACAATGGAGAATTTGACTCGACTGCTGCTGGAAAATGTGCTACCTGCACATGTTGCCCCCCAGTTCATTGGTCAGAACCGGCGAAATGAGGTGACCTTGACCCCACAGAATTACCACTATAGAGCAACTTTTTGCTGCTAGGAGCTGACCTTGCCCCTGCTCTTGATCTTTGGCCCTCAGAATCACAGTGGAATGTACTCCAATCTTCAGCTTCCCCAAATGAGTTTACCAGATTGAACTGCCCCCTCCCCCAATCTATCCAAAAAGTTGATGGGCTGGGGGAATTCCTTGGAGTGTACAAATAAGGGGAGGAAAACATCCCATATGGACAAGGAACTTGAGGTAGGCATGTGCCTCCCCTTTCTGACTCTTCTACCCCCCCAGGACCTTTACCACCAATCCTATGAGTGTGTCTGTGTCCTCTTTGCTTCTGTCCCTGACTTCAAGGAGTTTTACTCTGAGTCCAACATCAACCGGGAGGGGTTGGAGTGTCTTCGGCTGCTCAATGAGATCATTGCAGATTTTGATGAGGTGAACAAACTTCCCACATTTGGGCCTTAAGTCCCATTCCCCAGCATTTCCCACCATCCCTTCGGAATCTTCCTGGCCTTTATATACCTACTGTATCCTTCCCAATAGCCAGCAGAGCTATCCTTTCCCCTTGAGGATTTCCCAGTTGAGTCTTCCACTTACCTCTCCCACAAGCACCCTCTTCCTCCAATACTCATCTACCCAAGCTTTTTACTCCTGTCCCAGTTACATATCTCTTCTATCCCAGTCTCCCCTCCCAAAAGCTGAGGCTTCAGCTGTAGGGATGAGAACAAGAACAGGGAGAGAGAGATGGCTCCAAACAACACTGCTGCCTCCCTCCACAGCTACTCTCTAAACCCAAGTTCAGCGGTGTAGAAAAGATCAAAACTATTGGCAGCACATATATGGCAGCTACAGGGTTAAATGCCACCTCTGGACAGGACACCCAGCAGGTATTTCATCCTTTCCCATCCCCATGTCCAGCAGGTTCTCCCTGCTGGAAGGCCTCTTGGGACCAGCCTCCTTTAGTTGTATCCCAAAGGTGAAGCCTATGTCTGTTCCCTTAGTAGTGTATCCATGGGAAGTGATCCTCCCCTTTCCTTCATTGATATGTTTTATATCATGTTCCCTCAATGACACATCCTAGAGAAAATACCTCCCCTGGACCCTCACTAGTGTATCCCATGAGTATAACCCATCTCTGTCCTTTGCTGGCTCATTCTGGTGGGTGGCCCTTTCTGCCAGGACTCTGAACGAAGTTGTAGCCACCTAGGCACCATGGTGGAGTTTGCAGTGGCCCTGGGGGCCAAGCTGGATGTCATCAACAAGCACTCATTCAACGACTTCCGTCTTCGTGTGGGTGAGGGTGCCAGGCTCCTTCCCCTAGCCCACCCAGAGAGTCCCTTTCTCCACACTCCCTCTCATATCTCTCAGCTCTCCCTAGGGCTTCCTTAGGACATTGTTTCCTTACCAACTCACCCTGTATCAGTTAGGCTTGAAGTAGGGGAGGGACACCAGACCAAGATCTTTGAAGACCAACTCCAATTCCTCATCTTTCCTCAACTATGGTGGGGTGACCAAGGTTTTATTTGTGGGACTATGACATCCATCATCACAGGTGGGGTGAAAGAAGTACATCTACCCTCCACAATCCTGAGGAATTTATACGTAATCCTGTTGGCAACATTAATCCCTTTCCCAAGGTTTGGTTGGGTAATTAGTGTGTTGCTTTGGTTCGTATCTTAGTGACCCTTCTGCTAGAGAACGAGCCTGACTAGTGTTTGGTTTGTAAATCATACCCTTTCTCCACATCTGTTACCCAGCATGCAACTGGGGCAAGAATTCCTCCCTCCTGTTTCAGGGTTGAATCATGGGCCAGTCGTGGCTGGGGTAATTGGAGCACAAAAACCACAGTATGACATCTGGGGCAACACTGTGAATGTGGCCAGCAGAATGGAGAGCACCGGTGTCCTGGGCAAGATCCAGGTGAAGGGGGCGGCAGAAATGTGACGAGCAGGCAGCCTGCCAGGGACACAGGAAGCAGGATCCCACCCCCAGCCCACCACCATCTCTCTCTCATCATTTCCAGGTAACGGAGGAGACAGCCCGTGTGCTACAGTCTTTGGGCTACACCTGCTATAGCCGAGGAGTCATCAAGGTCAAAGGCAAAGGACAGCTCCGTACCTACTTCCTGTCCACAGAATTAGCACGGACTGGGCCCACGCTCAGCTGAAATGCTCCCTCCCTCCCCAACTCCATCCTTTCCCCTTGGAAATACTCTATAAAACAACACTGCTTCAGCTAGACTAACTGGTGCTGATTGCTGCTTTCTGATATTACCACATTCATCGTTCTGTGTCTGAACAAATGCTGGTTCCTTCCCAAAGACAGATGGTGGAGTGGAGGATTGGGAGGGAGGAAGTTCTCAGTTCCTGGAAAAGAAAGAGCCAAACTGTCCTTCCCTCACTCATTCCAACTTGTCTCATTCACCATCTTAGAAAGGAGAAGGGCCCTGTTCTGAGGCATTCACTTTTCCTTCCTTGGTTCAGGATAACCAGGAAGGTCCCATTGTGGTTCTGTCTTCCCTCGCGACTCCAGACATTTGGGACCAGTGGCAGATGTTTCCTTTCTGTTTTCTTACAAATGGTAAGGGAAAATGCCAAAGAAAAATTTTCTCAGACCCACTAGTGCCCAGAATGAAGATTTTGAGAACGGCATACAATCCATTCTGAATCTAAAAGCATAGAGTTTGATTGAGGGGTCTCTGAGGCCACTGTTCATCACTAGGGAATCAACAGAGTGATTTAAGAACAGAAATTGCCTCAAACTAGATAGAAAAGGGAGCTTCAAAAGCTGACTCGTTAGCTATTTCATCACTCTAATTACCTCCTGTGTAGGACTAAAGTGATTGTCAGCAGGAAACCTGACAATCACTGATAGTCACCATGGGTACTACTCTAGATGAAGGTCAACTATGTAACCTCTTTGTTTCAGCTGTGCAGGGCTTCCAGCTGTGAGGGGTAAAATATATATCTGTGTCTATATATACATATACATACATATATACATACATATATATATATCTCCAATGATAAGAATATCTTTCTTGATTTTCTTATGAGTGATTTGGAATTGGCAAACTGCTATACATGGGTCTCCTAGTTCAAGTCAATGGTACATGTATGTAAGTATGAGCATGTATATGTGTCTATGTATATATGTATACGCATATATGTATATATGTGAGCTTATATGTGTGGCTGTCTTAACTAGGATGCCTAATTTCCCTCATTCTGTTGCCAGAAACGAGTCAGACTCAAACCCAATCATTCGGTCATCAGATGCCTCCTTCAGAACTCCAAAGATGTCAGTCTTCTCACCTCTCTCTACTCAGGGCCTCAGCAGTCCACTGCAACCAAGTCTGCTGAGGAAAAGTCTGGGTTGTCCCAGTCAGCACTCCAGGGAGATCCCTCATGAATAAACATTTTCAGGCTTTAGTTTTTAATTGTAAAAACTGCACGAGGAGATAGATAACAATGTGGTTTCTTTTCTTCTTCATGTTTTTCCATCTCTTCTCCTGCTGTCCCACCCCTATGCCGATTCATCTCCTACATAAACAGACTCTCAGTCCAAACTGAGAGCTTCCTCTGACTCCATGTCCCCTGGAGAAATGCCTGAGCTGGAATGAGACAGCATTTTGTTTCAGTCATCCCTAGGAATAGGGGAGCTATCCCGAGTACAGGCCCATCCCCAACTCCCCAGGCCTCACTCAGTAGTTCAGTCAATGGGATTGGTAGAGAGAGTGAGTTCCTCTGTTGGGCCAGGTTCTAGAGGATTATTGGGATTGCTACGGGGTGTTTGAACCTGAGTGCCTCTCCGGGTGGTGGAAATCTCTGAGCCAGTGCCCTCAAGCAGCTTGGCTACAAAGCCAACGCCAGCTGAGCGGAGTAGCCCACCACCAGCACAAGCATACAATATAGGGTTCAGGCTGCTACTCAGGAAGGCTAGGGCAATAAGAATGTATCGAGCCAAGTTCAGCTTCACCCCTGCCAATCCCTCCCCTATGTCATGCCCACCCAGGGCCCTGAAAGCCTCTGCCAGGTTCACAATATGGTAGGGCAACCAGAAGACAGTGAATGTCAGAATGATCAACACCACCAGGCGTCCAGTGCGGCGACTCCGACGGAATCTAGTGGCCCGCAGCCTCCGCCCAATGTCCGAGTAGCTGCCCACGATTGCCACGAAGGGCAGCATGAAGCCCGTGATGGATTCAAACAGCAAGTGGAAGACCACGTGGCCAAGCGTAGAGTACCATGTTTTACATTTCACTATGCCTGACTCCTCTGTATGTACCTGCCGGTACACAATAACCGGCACTGCCAAGAAGGCAGAAACCACCCAGATGACCACCAAGACTCGCCAGGCGACTGACTTGGTTCGAAATTTCTGAGAGACAAAAGGGCGAGCTACAGCCAGGGAGCGATCGAGGCTCATGGCTGTGATAAGGAGGACGCTGGCATACATGCTGACTCCACAGATGTAGTGGCAGAGTCGGCAACCAGCCAGACCAAAGGACCAGGTGCCACCAACCAGGGCATGGAGGAAGAAAGGTGCAGTAAGCAGCACAGCCAGATCAGCCACTGCCAGGTTCAGGACCAAAAGGGCAGTGACAGAGCGATGTCGCATTTGGGCCAGGATGCTCCACACCACAAAGCTGTTTCCAGGAAGTCCCAACACCAGGGCCAGCGAGAGCAGAATGATAGACAGGGACCGGATGAACATGAGGCTGGAGGGGATTGGTGCAAGGGTTGTGGTGTTGGTAGCCATTGGAAAGACCTGGATGATGAGTTCAGGAAAGAAAGGAAAGACTAGACATAGGACAAAGGGAAAACTTCCTGCCAGCCTCCACCTTTGTCTGGGGTCCACTCACCTCATAAGGACCATGAGTCAAGTGCTCAGTACCTGCCAGGCTTTCCCTACACTATGAGACAGCATCTCGGAAATCCTCTCATGTTCTAGTATCAGGATTTTCCAAGCCTGCTTTACAGGGGTTGATCTACCCTGCTCCACCCATCCTCACCCCACCCTTCAGCTACCTTAGAAGAGAGATGGACTAATTTCCTAACTGGGCCATAGGGCTTCCTGTCCACAGAGCCAAATTGCTAAATTTGCAGTAGTTGCATTTCCACACCTCTATAGACCTTCTTCCCTTCAGAAAGAGGCTAAGTCTCAGAATAAAATCTTCTTCACTAGCCCTGTCCTGTAATCAGTACCCCTAATCTCCTGTCTCCTCTTACACCTCTCTCCTTGGGGATGATTTACTGTAGCCTTAGCATTGACTGTCCAATTCTCCTACCATGCCACCCTCTCAATCCCCATCACCCTCAGCTTTCTGATTGTCTCTCACACCATTTTCTCTTTTCTCCTACATCACTTGCCCCTAATTCTTCCCTTGGATATCTGAGATGCTACCAGTGTGGGAAGACTGGGGGTATTAAGTGAATCCAAATGTTTCTCATTTTAAGTCCTCTATCTCACGTATGGACTAGCCCTTGTTTCCTTCATCCCCCTAACCCTAACCCTAACCCACTGTCTTGGACACTTACCTTATTTGCCAGAGGTTAGAGGCCTGGCTGGCCCAGGGTTTGGATGCTACTGTCTTGTTAGTCAATGGGGAAGGAAGTGTTGGGGCATAGGGGTGGAGAAAGGGGAGGGGGCAAGAGGAGGTTGAGAGAAGAACCCTTTTGAGGGGTGGTGCTTAATGCTATTTCCTACATCTGAGCAAGAAATAGCCCCTTGTGTTCCAAAGACGAAAGCAAGGAGGGAAGACAGGTCAGGGAGGGTGGGGCCAGATGTGATGGGAAATGAGAAATAGAGAGAGGGGAGGGGAGGTAGAGGTTCAGCACTAAAAAGCATGTCTGAACACCTCTAGGGCTGGTGCCCGGGAAGTATTAAGTGAGTGAGTCAAGTGTTGGGAGTGTGATTTCCTTACAACAGTATTAGGTTTTGATTTTTTATTAGTGTATGGCTAGTGTGAGTTACCTGAAGAGCTAAATTTTATCTCCCTTTCCCTTCCCCACTTTCAGTGTTTTCCATCCTTTCTCGTCCCCATGGCATCACAGCAACATAAATTCAAGGGGATATTTGAAATGACCTGATTCAATCCACTCATTTTAAATTTCCAGCAGGTCAGCCAAGGACAAGGCTGGGAAAACCCAGAACCTTTCCCCTCTCTAGCCCATTAAGTTGAGGTCCAAGTTGATTGATGTTAAGGCTATCCCAGGATTTGGAACTATTCCTGTTCACAACTTGGGTGGAATAAAGCCCCCGAATCAAAACCAACTGAGATTCATCTTAAAGTCAGTCCCCATTCCCTCAGATGAGACTAGCCTCAACGTACTTTCCTGGATTTGGATCAGAATGCTCATCTGCCTCATCACTCTCCCTTAATGCTGATGTGTATGCTCTTGTAGATCTAGAAACTTGGGGGCTTAGCTAAGGGGTGCAAAACTTGAAAGCAACATAGCACAAAAGAAAGGGCACTGGAATTGCTTTCAGAAGACCTGGGTTCAAGTCCTTGCCCTGACAGTTCTAGTTGCATAGCTGTAGGTCACACAAACATGTGTGACCTCTCTGAGCTTCAGTTTCATCAGCTATAAAATGGTGATCATATGTACTCCTTACCTCACATAATTATTATAATGAAAGTACGTTATAAACCTTAATATATTATGTAAAAGTTATTAACTCCAGCATTTGGCAGTCCCCTCAGATTCTCCCACATTGATCTGCCCCACAGAGGGCAATGAAAGAGGTATAGATTTGGAGTAGGAGCTTACTACATGTTTATTAAGAAAAGGTGAGACTGAGATCCAAGGAACAAAAGGAAAGATGGAATTGGCCAACTAAACCAGAGGCAGTCAGATGGCACAGTGCTGGATTTAGAGTCAGAAAGACCTGAATTCAAATCTAGCCTCCAACACTTACTGTGTAAGCTGCGTAACCTTGGGTGAAGCATTTAATTTCCTTTGACTTCAGTTTCCTTATCTGTAAAATGAGGATACTAATAGCACCTACCTTTCAGGGTTGCTATGAGGCTAAGAGGGGGTGGTATTTGCAAAGTACTTTGCTAACTTTAAAGCCATATCTAAATATTATTATTACAAGGATAGAAAGATGGAAAGTATTCCAAGGAAGATAGTGGGTGAGACATGCCACCAAACGCTACCTTGTGCATACCTTTGCATCAAGGTAGGGTGACCATCAGAATGAAAGGGAGTCTCCTTCATTTGGAGAGTTTCCCAGTGCAGCTGCCCCTTTGTCCCTGAGAGAGAACTTTCTTTCATCTGACCATGAGCCTTCCTGCTATGGTTTCAGCAACTCACTTCCTCTTGTTCTACTCTCTCAAAAGATGCAGGAAGTAATGAGGGTTACTGGGTAATTTTACCCTCCCCCAGTTATCTGTTGTATTATTGGAGTAGTCAGGGTAGGATGATCAAGTAACCATCAGGCAGAGGATGTGAGGAAAAGCTTTGGACTGAAACCACAAGTACTGAGGTCCGAGGTGAAAATTCTCAAACAACGAGAGATATGGTATGTGAGATGAAGTGTGAGAGTGGAAGTGAGTAAATTCTCTGTTTCAGAGATCATGATAGAGAGTTGAGTCCCATTTGTCTGGTCTGGAGAAGTAACCATCTCACTCAGAACCAAATGACTTTTTAAAAAGCCAGTCAATAAAGAAAGCATAGTTTTCATAGAACTATAGGATTAAGAGATAGAAAGGGTTTTTAGAGATCATCCGACCCAACCCTCTCTCATCTTACAGACAAAAAACAGATCCCCAGAAACAAAGTGGCGATCACACAGATAGTAAGTTGAAAAAGACATCCCCCAGGTCTTCCTTTCAACTCTTTCCTCCTCCCCAACAAGGACTGAACACAGAATACTCTTATCTCCTTTCACTTCTCTGTGTTTTAGAGCACCATATTCCAGACTAAGCACCTGAACAATTCATTTATCATGACTTTTTACATCACATTTATATCCATACCACATTAAAATAACTTTCCTCCTTTCCCTTTGCCAAACTGTAACCAGAGTAATCACACAAGTTGAGTTAGGAGGAAAGATGCTAGAGAGTATATGTGTATATTGTGAACTTGCCAGGGATAAACAGTGTGTATGTATGTGTGCATATGTCATTGCTGGCCATGTGGATAGACACATGTATAGACAGCAAATTTCTTTCTTTTTCCGTTTTCCCTCCACCATTTATCCTCATGAGTTCACAAGTATAACTCGTCCTAGGTAGATCCAGGGAAAAGGACTACCTTTTCCCCAAGACTCCATGACTCAAGGATGGGCCTATTTGAATATTCTAAGACTTCAATTCCTGTGACACTGTATGCTTACAGCAAAGGATGATTTCTTCAGGAGACAGAAACAAGAACTAAGGCAGAGCCAGGTAGGAATATGGTCATGTCAAGAAGATCTGAAGTGCCAGAAGGAGGACAGCAGCAATTTGGGATTCTAAAGGCAAATGGAAAGAAATATACCAAGAGATCTCTGTATCTACTAAGAGATCTGTATGAAAGTATATAACCTAAGCTTTGGTTTGGTTGTACCAAAGATGGTGCTGTGCCTTCCCCATCCCAGAGCATGGCTGCTAGAAGAGATTGCCTTCCTCCCTACTTCTTGGGAATGAGACCTAATCTTTTACTAATTACCCAAGTCCCAGCTCTTAGTATGGTTCCTGGAATATCAGGAAGCTGTTGTTTTTTAATCATGTTCAACTCTCTGTGATCCCATTTGGAGTTTTCTTGGCAGAGATACTGGAGTGGTTTGCCATTTCCTTCTCCAGCTCATTTTACAGATGAGGAAACTGAGGGAAACAGGTTAAGTCACTTGCCAAAGGGTCACACAGCTAGTATGTGTCTGAGGCCAGATTTGAAGTCAGGAAGGAGTCTCTGAATCCAGGTCTGGCATTCTTTTCATTGCGCCACCTAGCGCCCCAAACTTCAATTGCATTGGTGAAGAATAGAACCCGGAACAACTGCTTTGTAGGTAGCTATGCTCACCACCATACCGCCAACACTAATTTTACTTTAAAACTCTTCTTTTACGATTTTTTTTAGCCCCAATGAGGTGTTTTATTTTTATTGTGTATGTTCTTTGTCTGTTCTTCTACCTTGGTGGTACTTGAATTTAGATGGCCTTCAAAGTTCCCAACCAGGCTAGGTGGAGCAAAATTATTAAGCAAATTTATAATGAATAATTAAGCAAAATTGTATACGCTTATTCAAAGTACTCTCCATTAAACCTTGCAATCTGATTGAATTCAGAATAGAAGGGCATGTGGTTTCCATCAGTTTGTGTGACCTAGATATAGGGGATCTGTGAATGACAAAGGAGAAAGAGTAACTGGGAGAGCCTAAGGGAAGGGAAGGAAAATGCCAGGAAAGGATGCGTCATTCGCCCTCTTTAAACTGGCATCAAATCTTGTTTTGATGGAGACAAGGGGGCCACCTCACCCTTTGCTCCTTCCTATGTCTCCTCTGTTCTCTTTTTTCAGGCTCTCTCCTTCCAAGCCCTTTCTACCCACACACACTCTATCTCAATGGCATACCTTGTCTCTTGGTGCCAACCCTGTTGGATGCCAGGTACCCTGGATATTTGTTAGAGATATGGGGAAAGGAGAGGGTGCTAGGTTGAGGAGACTCAGAGGCTTTTCATCTGAATCAGAACAAAGCTATTTATACACCCCAATCAAGGTTTAAAAACTTCATTCCGAAGACATGGCCCCAGTGCTTTCAGTTTTCTTTTGACAACTAACCTAACTTCCTTTAACAGATCCACCACTTCATCCCTTTACCCAGAGATCACAGATTGCCCATGCCTTCCAAACTGTGTGTGTTGTTCACGCTTTTCTAGAAATCTCCTGTTAGGGATGCGACATTTTGAAGGCCTTCCTCAGATTCTTTTAACATCTCAATGAACCAGGTTAATTAGCTCTTGGGCTGTCCATCGGTTGCCCTTTTTTGGATGATATGACCAGGGCTCATCCTTTCCAAGTTACAGAAGTCCTAGTTGTCTTCCCTACCATTTCTCCAACAAAAATCATTCCTGAGAACATGTCGCACCTGTTCATACAAATTGTGTTCTTTCCATTGACTTTTGGGTTACTTATCATTTTGATTCTTCTGAGATTATGACATACAATATAGCATCAACTAGAGGCATTGTCAGACCTGCGTTTTAGAAAAATCAGTTTGAAAGTTAAGAGGATGGATTGAATAGGGAGAAGACACAATGCAGAGTCTTGAACATAGTAGCCCCAAATAAATGTTGAATTGAATTGATTAGGCAAATAATGGTATTAAAGGGAGAAACTTTTGTGGCAAGAAATATTTGAGAATCGTGACAGAACAACTCACATTTGGGTAATATATGAAAAAAATGCCTATGAAATGAGGAATTCTGCTTTCCTTGTTTTCTCAATGGTAGAGGCAGGGAGTGGCAGGGAGAAATTTTTTTTTAAATTTAATGCAAAAAGAATACCCTATGTGCCACCTTGGAGGGCAAAATTTTCTGGTACTAAACAGAATTTATGTGATCTTGCACCTCCGCGTTGCTCCCTGGGTGCTGTCTGCTCCCGACTCTTATGAGGAAATTTCCGGACTGGGATAGCCCAGCCCTAGACTGACCGCGTGGAGAAGAAACTAGAGGGGGAGACTTTAAAAACATCCTTGTATTTTTATGTTGGCTGGAAAACCATTCAAGTGACATGTATAAGGTTATACAAATGGCTGTCCATTGTATGGACAATCTACACCTCTGGCAATGTTGGTCAACACAGCTGAGCACATGATAAAAACAAGCCACATACAACAAATTCTGCTCCCTGAGATCGGTGGGCCAGGGGTGGCTACCACCTTTAGGAATGCACAGTAGCAGTCTCTGGGCCAGTGAGGACTTCAGGCAGGAGTAGGGGAGTCGTTCCTCTCGGGTACCAGCGGGAAGGGGGAAGGAGGAGATGTTCAAACACGTACAGGGAGCTGGTGGGAGAAGAGGTGTTGGAGAAATAGAAGGAAGGAGACAAAGGACTTCAACTTTTACAATCTGAGCTGTCCCCCTGGACCCCGCCATTTCCTCGTCCCTGCTCTGCCCCTCCCAGGCGTCTAGTAGCTCGTAGTTCCATGGTCCCCTCATGGGAACGGCTTCCCCCTCGTGCCTCCCCGGAGCCCTCGAAGATTCGGGTGAGAAAGCGGGGTCCAGCCCGAGGCAAAAGGTCCCCGGCGGCAAAGACGTAGAGAATGGGGTTGACGCTGGAGCTGAAGAAAGCCAAAGCTGTGGCCCCGGCCCTGGCCGCCTGTCCTGCCCCTCCGAGCCGTGCCAGGGACCCTTCGGAAGGTGCCAGGGCGGCCGCCGCCTGCAGCAAGTTCACAGCGTGGTAGGGAGCCCAGAGCAAGCCGAAAGCCAGCACGATGGCGCTCACCAGACGGCCTGCCCGCACGCCCTGTCTCCGGGTGCCCCAGCGCCCGCTCCGCAACCGGGCCAGAGTCACTCCGTTGCAGCCCAGGACCAACCCGAAGGGGAGCACGAAAGCCGTCAGGGTTTCCAGGAGCAGGTGGGCCGCGGCCTCGGGACGTGAGGAGTGGCACAGCTGGCACACGTGTCCCCTCCACATATGTCGGTAGGTGGCCGCGGGGAGCGCCAGGAGCAGGGCAGCTAACCAGACCCCGAGCAGCAGGCGTCGGGCGAGCGCTGGGCTGCGCAGGGTGGGTGCCAGGAAAGGCCGGGTGATGGCCAGGCAGCGCTGCAGGCTGAGCAGCGCGGTCAGCAGGACGCTGGCATACATGCTGACCGTGCACACGTAGTACACGGCCTTGCAGCCCGTGAGGCCCAGGGGCCAAGACTGGCCGGCCAGAAAAGCCACGAAGAGCGGGGTGAGCAGCAGGACCGCGCCGTCGGCCAAGGCCAGATGCAGCACCAGGGTGGCCGCCAGGGGCCTTCCCCGAGCCGGCCTCCAGCCCACCAGGCTCCACACCACGAAGCCATTGCCGGGCAGCCCCAGCACGGCTGCCAGCAGCAAGAACACGGTGCCCGTGGCTCGCGAGGCCGGGGAGCTCAGGAGAGTCTCATTGCCCGGGGGCTGGACGCAGACCGGGGGTGGGGGGGAAGGTAGAGAGGGGAAAATGAGGGCTGTGTGGGAGAGATCGGGAGGGCCGGGATCGGGGCCAGACATCTCCCCGGCTGCCACGGTGCCACCCTTCCCCACCCTTGGATCTCAGGGTCTCCCACCCTCAGATCTCTTGGAGTGGTAGCCCCTAGGACAAGCCCGGCCCATAGCCTCCAGCTGTTTTCCACTTCTCTGTCCCTTTCTCGCTTCCTCTCCTAGAACGAACCCAAGTGTTCCGTTCTGAGCCCTTCCACCCCACCGCCCAAGCCCCGGGCACCTTCCTGCCCAAGAGACTCCCGCTCTCTTCTTAGAACCCAAGCGTCCTGTCCCACAAGCCCACCTAGACTCCCAGGTCATAGGAGATATGACCCCTTCCCTACTCTGCTCAGCCCCTCCCTCTTAATTCAAGCCCCCACGGATGGGGAAGGTGGGGAGGGGTTATCCAGTGAAGGAGGGAGCGAGCTGGGAGACTCACCCGGCGGAGAGAGCAGGGCTGGGGGGCGATACTAGGTGACCCAGGGGGACTGCTCAGGTGGCCGGTCAGGTACTAGGCCCGTCGGGTTCTCTGGGGCTGGGGCTGGGACAGGTGGGAGTTGGGGAAGTGCGGGTGGAGCTCATCTCTGAGCCTATCCTGCTGCCCCTCCCTCCCCTAAACTCCAGCGAGTCTAGGCGTGAAAAAGAGGGCTCCGCCTGCCCCAGGAAACAGGATGAACTGAGAGGGTGCCGATAAAGCTCCTTGGTCAGGGATGTATGAATAGAATGTCTCATTCCTGGTCCTTCCCACCGCCTCCCCCTTAACTGACCAAGTTTCTGCCCCCACTTCTCTCCCCACCTCCATCCATACCTCGGTGCATTCCTTAGTTTTTACATCTCCTTTCTGTGTGAGGAGGGGCGGGGGAGGAAAGAAAGACAGAAAAGGGAATCCAAATCCATTCTCCCACGGTAGCCTCCTAATCTTGGTCTCCTGTCTTCCCATGCCATTGTCCTCCAGTTCCCTGGGTGACCTGCTTCCCAACTTCCAATCCTCCTGATGAGGCTCTTGTCAAATCAAACAATTCAGTTCAATTCAACTGACATTTACCATATGCAAGCCTTTGTGTTATGGTCTGTGGAAGATATTGTAAAAGGATATAAAACACAGTTCCTGACCTCAAAGAGCTTAAAATCTATGTAAAACAAGACATACACATGTCAACAATAACAGACCTAATTCTTAAATGTCATCTGGGATGGGAAGGGATTTGAGAAGGTGGTCCTTGAATTAGACTTGGAAGAGTGGATAGGAATCAGATACAGTAGAGAGGAGAGGGAGGGCATACCTGAAATGGGATAGTCACCAAATAGAAGGGACAGCGAGTACTCAGTTTGGCATTTACGTAAGAAAACTTAAGATTCGAGATTGCATTCAACATTTATCAAGGGCCTATGTAGTATCTTGGGGAAAATGGACAGAGAGATTCCTAGGCCTCTCTCTCAACTAGGGCAATACCCTCCTGTTCTAAATAAGGAAATAGGGGCTCAAAAAGTTAAGTGAGTTGGCCAAGGTCCTATGTGGTAAGCAGAGTAGGTAGGATTTGAATGCAGATCCCTTGATACCTAACCCAAGTACACATTTACATAAGAAAGTTTGGAAGTAAAAGGGAAAAAGCTCAGAACCTGAAGAACAGATTTTAGAGAATTAGAGAATTCCCCACGTCTGAAGTGATCTCCTTCCTTCCACCTCTTGGCTTCCTTTAAAACTCAGTTCAAATTCCAACTTCTCCAAGAAAATTTCTCTTTCCTTCCTCTCTCTCAAACCTACCTCCACCCCAGGGTTTTTCCTCTATTGTTGAGTGCTCTGATTTGTCATTTGGGGTTTTCTCAGCAAAGATACTGGAGTGGTTTGCCTTTGCCTCCTCCAGAAAATGTATGCAAACTGGGTTAAGTGACTTGGCCAGGACCACACAGCTAGTAAGTGTTTGAGGCCAGATTTGAACTCAGGAAGATGTCTTCCTGGCTCCAGGTCCTTCACTGTATCCACTGTGCCACCTAGCTGACTTGTATGTACATTGTTTGTACCTAATCGTTTGCATATTGTCTTCCCCATTAGCATGTGAGCTCCTTGAGTGCAGGGGCTGCTTTTGCCTTCCTTTGCATCCCTAACAGCCTTAGCAGATAGTAAGTACCATTATGGACAGGCCAATATTATGCACCCCAGGATCCTTGGTGCTCTGACTTTCCTAAAAACACTCAGACTTTTACTTTCAATTGCCCTCCCCCTCAGGCCCCACAAAGTGACCAACCTTTGTATTCATGTTTGATACCTATCAGCTATCACTTATGTTAATCGCAGCTAGGTGGCAAAGTGGGTATAGTGTTGGGCCAGGAGACAGAAAGACTCATCTTCCTGTGTTCACATCTGACCTCAGACTCTTTGTAGCGGTGTGAACCTGGGCAAGTCACTTAACGCTATTTGCCTCAGTTTCATCTACAAACTGAGCTGGAGGAGGAAATGGCAAACCACTCCAATATCTTTGCCAAGAAAATGTCAAATGAGGTTGGACTTGACTTAACAACAAATCACTTGTATTCCCCACGTCTGTAGACTTCTCAGATTGCAGACCTCATTTCCCCATCCCACTTTTCCTTGAAAATTGCAGTTTTTAGCTTTCCCAGCAGGTGGAAGCAAACCCCTATAATAACAAAGAGATGGGCATTAGTGGGGGAAGAGTAGGTTGGGGGCCAGCAGGATCACTGGGCAGAAACTGTCCCTAGGAATGACCTCCAAAGAAACAGATAAATAAGCACCCAATTACTATGTTCCCTTTTCCCAAATCTCTCTTACTTTTAGTGCTCCCTCCTCCCATTTTTGGTCCAAGAACTTCAGGGTCCCACCAGACCTGGTTCCTCCACCAACTCCCCCCAGGCCCCTCCCCTTTTCCACTAAGTCTCAGCCCTCTTGGACTTTGCCCTACTTCCTGTCCAGGCTTGGGGACCAGAGTCCGACCCTGACTCA
This sequence comes from Notamacropus eugenii, assembly GCF_028372415.1. Taxonomy (NCBI): domain Eukaryota; kingdom Metazoa; phylum Chordata; class Mammalia; order Diprotodontia; family Macropodidae; genus Notamacropus; species Notamacropus eugenii. Next base: position 8,960,653 of record NC_092878.1, read on the forward strand.
TTCCCCACAATCTCTTCTGGTGCTTAAACTCAGGCCAAGTCACAAAAATCAACAACAGCTCTGCTGAGAGTCAGACCAAGCCCCCATACTGAACCAGATCTTTAAGGAAGGAATCCCCTAGAGAAAACCACTTCACCTCACCATGGAATACACCAAGGCTAAGGACTATATCTCAGCTTTGAGCCCTACCTCCCTGCTCAGGTAAGTCCTTTCCTATCGTCCTCTCTCTTCTCCCACACCCTGCTCCCCAACATCAGGTAAAGAAAGTATGGGGTATAGGGTGGTCTATGGGCCAGACAGAAATATCCCCTCTCATATGCCCCCAGATACACCATCCAGACCATCCCATTCATGCGACACTGAAAAGTGTGTCTCCCACCCAGTTCCATCTTTTCCCACCTCATCCATCTACCCACTATGATATGTTCATCTTTTCTTTTCTAAGCCTACCTCAAAACCCTCTCCCACTTCCCCCTCACCTCCAACCTGTTTTCTCCCAATACTTGTGACTTTACTCACTATACCCTACACTTATCACTTCTGACATTTTCCCCCTGACTCCCAGGTCAGTATCCATTGTGGGTTCTGAGTTTGGTCGTCGGGTCTGGGCTTCGGGTCCCCCACCCCAGCGTCCTTTCCGTGTCTGTGACTATAAACGGACCACTCGAAAAGGTCTGACAGCTGCCACCCGCCAAGAACTGCTAGAAAAAGTGAGTAGGGCCTGGATGCCTGTGTTCTTATCCATAGATCTGGGTCCTTTGGCCAAAGAATAGTGAGAATATGAGATAGTACAGACTCAGATATACCAACACTATCCATCACAGAGAGGTGATGAATTTAGGGTGTGGAATGAGACAGATATTTTAAGTACAGCCACTGGGAGTTTGTTTTGCTTGACACTGTATATTTGTTACAAGAAACTTGCTTTTTTTCTCTCCCCAATAGGGTGGGGAATAGAAGGAGAGAAGTTAGATTTATGTTTGGTTTTTCTTACTTGCATGAACTTTCAACTTTCCCTATTCGTTTTACCAAAAATCAGGAGTAATCTTTATATGTAATGCAAAAACAGAACATCAGTAGAAATGAAAGTAGAAAAATATATTAATTAAAGTAGAATTTGAAAAGATTTTAAAGAGAGTTAAAAGTTAAAGAGTTAAAGTGAGGGTTATGAAACCCTAGCAGAAGAGATTGTGGACGCATCTTACCTTAAGTTCAAGAAGCAATCAAATAGCCAACAAACGTTTATTAAGCAGCTGTGTGCCAGGGGGCTGACATTCGGGGGGGGGGGGGGTGACAGGAAAGAGACAACATATACATATGTAAGAATAAGTACAAATAATAAAAGATAATTACATACAAGTTAAAGAAGGTGCCAGCAGTTGGTGGGATCAGGAAAGGCTTCCTGAGTTGAAGTAAAGGTGAACAGGAGTTACACTGCAGGTATGGAAGATGATAGCCCCCTGAGGTTTATCATAATGTGTGAGGTACTAAGAGAAATCCACTTTGGCTAGACTATAAAGAGGAATAATGTATAGTAAGGCTGAAGAGATAGGCTGGGACCCCGTTGTAAAGGATTTTAAAAGAAATATTATCTCATTTTCCCTCCCATTGTATCATACCCTAGGTGGCTACCTAGTTTCAGCTCTTATGAGGGATTTTCCCAGGCTAAGATGGTTCAACCCAAACCTATTGGTATGGAGTTTATAGTCAAATGAAAGAGTTTATATTTTATCCTAGAGACAGTAGGGAGTCACTGAAATGTATTGAGTAGGGGAGTAATATAGTCTGATCTGTACTTAAAGAAAATCACTTTTGTCATCTGTGTGAAAAATGGATTGGAGGAAAGAAAGACGAGACAAGGAGATCAATTAGGAGTCTGTTACAATAGTCCAGCAGAGAGGTGATGCAGGACTAAACTAAGGTGTAAGGAGTGAGGAGAGGAACACAAGAAGTGTTGAGGTAGACATAGTGAGATTTAGCAGCTGCTTGAATGTGGAGGGTGAGGAAGAATGAGCAGAGGGTAACGCCAAGGTTACAAGACTGGGAGAGCACTTAACAGAAATAGGAAAATTTGATAAGAGGTAAGTATGTAGGGGTGAAGTGGAGGAAAGATAGAGTTTTACGTTGAGTTTGATATGTCTATGGGACAGACAGTTTGAAATGGCAATTGGTGAATCAGTTGCACAGACAAGGTCACTAAATTAATAGGGGCTGATGAGGTGAGAGAGAGAGAAAGGAGAAGAAATGGGAGAGAAGGAGAGAAAGGAAAGAAGAGGGAGAGAGAGAAGGGGAGAAGAAAGGAGAGAGTGCAGAGAGAGAGAGCAGAGAGAGGAAGAGAGACAGAGGGAGAGAGAGAGACAGAGGGAGAGAGAGAAGAGAGAGAGAGAGAGAGAGAGAGAGAGAGAGAGAGAGAGAGAGAGAGAGAGAGAGAGAGAGAGAGAGAGCAGAGAGCAGACAGAGTGCAACCAGGACAAAATCTTTCGGTGTATACCCCACAGTTAGAGGATTGATGATGAGTCAGCAATGGAGAACCAGGATCAAGCAGTCACTAAAATCCAGCAAAAGTATCCGGGAGGAAGGGAAGCTTAACTGTTACCCAAGCTACAGAGGTCAAAAAAGACGAGACCTGAGAATAACAGGTCATCAGATTTGGAAATTAAGAGAACTTCAGAGACTTTGGAGAGGTTTCAGTTGAGTAACAATGTTGAAGACAGGTTGCAAAGAGAAACCTAAAGCAAGAGACGTGAACAGATTAAAGCTGAAAGAGACTTCAGAGATCACCTAGATCAAACTCCTTATGTTTTAGATGAATAAACAGACATCAGAAAGGTTGTTGTTTGTCTAGTCATGTAGATATTAAGGGCCAGAGTCCAAACTTGAACCCGGATCCTTTGGCTCTCAACCATCCGAAATGAATTAGGCACCATTATTCCTGCTGCCTTTCTGCCACATCCAACCACCTCTTCAGGACCCCATTTGGGATTTTCTTGGCAAAGATTTTGGAGTGCTTTGTCGTTCCCTTCTCCAGTTCGTTTTACAGATGAGGAACTGAGGCCAATGTGATTTGTCCAGGGTCATACAGCTAGCGAGTGTCTTGAGGCCAGGAGTTGACCCCAGGCCTTTTGTGCTACGTACCTGCCCGTCATGCTCAGCAGCAGGGAAACAGGCAAGGTGACCTCTAGAATAATGTGTCAAACTCAAATAAAAACGGGTCACTAAATCATTCATAGTAAGAATCCCTGCTGTCTACCCATTGGCTTAGAAAAACTCTTATTGACATTACCTATGTTTTACTGTATTCTTATTTTATTAACTATTTCCCAATGACATTTTAATCTGATCTGGGCAGCACTTTGAGAATATTGTAGCCGGCAGATTTCTTATTTGTCTCATCTGCTCTAAAAGGACTGATCATCTCTTGGTACTGTTGGACTACAAGCTAACAGTGGAGGGGTGTGTGTGATAGGATGGTAAATGTCAGCAGTGATGACCTATTAAAAGCAGGGAAAGCCAGGAAAACGCAAATGCGCTTGCTGGAAAGATTGATTCTAGAGTACTTCTTGGCAGGCCTTGCAGGGGACAGGGAGAAAGGAGCACATGGAAGAGGAAAAGGAAAGGATGTGTCCTCAGGGTGGCTGGGGATGAAAGTTGGAATCTGAAGGAGTAGCACAGAAAAGGACTGAAGAGGTAGACAAACAGCAACAGCAGTATTTAAGGCTGGATGGGATTCAGGATGGGGAAAGAGACAGGCCAATAGATTACAAAGAATGTTGGAGAGAGAGGAGTGCCCGACAGTATCTTCTTCCCTGCCTCCTTCCCGGGCAGGCACTTGAGACCTTGCTACTGAGTGGTGTGCTAACATTGGTGCTAGAGGAGGATGGGACAAGCGTAGAGAGTGAAGAATTCTTCCAGATGCTGGAGGATGACACAAGCCTGATGATCCTGGAGGAAGGACAGAAGTGGAGCCCTGTCAGAGTGAGTGTTTCACACAAGGATGTTGTGTCACCCAACACGTGCAGGAACTCCTACATGCCCACCATCTTGCCTGGCTCTCCTATCCCTGAATGGAGAGGCTACTCTCCGTTACTTGACCCAAAAGGGATCCCAGGGGAATGGTCTAAAAATGGAGAAGTGAGGGAAGTTCAGCAGTGTGTGTAAGCGAGGAAGGAGAGAGAGTTATGGGGAGCTAGACAATCTGAAAGGGCCCCCATATGGAAGTTTGAGGGGCCGTGGATCTAACCCAGGGCTGTTGGTTGGGATCTGGGGTGGTTTATCAGGAGGTTGTACTGATCATAATGGTACTCTTCTAGAGTGGAGTGCTCTCATATGGCCTGGGCCGAGAGAAGCCAAAGCACAGCAAGGACATTGCCAGCATCACCTTTGACGTATATAAGCAGAACCCCCGGGACCTCTTCGGCAGTCTCAACGTCAAGGCCACGTTCTATGGGCTCTACTCCATGAGCTGCGATTTTCAAGGACTTGGTCCCAAGAAGGTGCTCAGGTCAGTGAACACTTTAGACTCTCCTCATCCATAAGACTGGCCAGTGGCATCACCACTCCTATCCCCCACCCCTCTGACTTCTTTCCCTTGACTTCTCTCTTTAGAGAGCTCCTGCGATGGACTTCCACACTCCTGCAGGGCCTGGGAAACATGCTACTGGGTGTTGCATCTACCCTTCGCCATGTAGTGGAAGGTGCCGAGCAGTGGCAGCGTCAACGCCGGCTCCAGCCCTACTAAATACTCTACCCCATCTAGTCTAAGGATGGATTTAACATGGTGGTCTCCTTATTTGGTCTGCTAAACCAGACATACTCTCCACTAACATTCATTCCCAATATCATCCGTACCTGCAGTAGCCACCACTGACCAAGGGACTATATTCTACATCCCCTACCAACTCTTCTCCCTGTCCCTGAGCATGCCCAGACCTGATGAAGAGTCCATCCTGGATGTCACCAAAAGACTCCATTCCCTTTTCCCTTTAATGCCGCCTCCCCACTTCTAGGGGGAAGAAAAAAACCACACAAATCTCATTTCCAATAAAAATAGAAAAATATTTACTATTAGAACTTTCTCAGTCAAATTAAGCCAGTTCCCCGTCCCAGCACTGCTCCACCCCCAGGTCCAAAGACCTCAGTCTCCAAGGATGGTGCTCAGGGCTTTTCTCCGCTTGGCTACTGCCCCCTGCTGCTGTTCCCAGTCTCCTCGTCGCTTCAGGAAAGTGCCCAGCCCTACATTTCGGGCCACATGATGGCCAAAGGGATCTCTCATCAGCTGCTGCTCCTGTTCTCCTGTGAAGAAAACCACTTCCAATATCAAAATCAGCGGGCAGCAGGGTTCCCAAATTTGAAGTAAAGACCTTGCCAAGGGTAAGGCTTCCTTTCTCTCCTTTTACCCTGAAGCAGGTCCTAGAACAAAGCTGCCATTTTACTCCCCATGAAACCCAGAAGGTGAGAAAGAAGCTTGGGCTACCAATAACAAGTTTGCGGACCCCCAGTCCAGACTCCCCTTGTTCTCCAGAGTTTAACGCCATCCCCACAGGTGCCCGGATGCCCTGGATGAGAAGCTCAGGTACTCACCCAACTCAGCAGCAATCTCCTTACGGGTCCCCAAAGCGGCTTCATTCCAGATGGCATCCAACACTCGACTGCCATGACGGCTGCAGGCCAAAGCTACATAGTGTCCCTGGGGAGGGAAAAACAGGAGAAACAGATCCCAGGACAGCTCAGATGAGGAAGGCAAGGAGGGAATGGGAGAGAAACAGAGGTCCACAACAAGGTTTGTCCTCTGGTACAGGAAGTGGTCAGAGGTTTCAGTCAAAGCAGCCTGGGAATTGGAAGAGCATCTTATCTGAAAAAAACTGCAAGTTTGGAATAGGAGAGTAACAAAGCAAGGATGCAGGAAGCCTGACCTTGAGAGGCCGTAAGACTTTGCGCCGCTGTTTTCTGGTCACAGTAGAGCTGGTCAGCACAGCGTCTAAGATATGGGAACCAGCAGGGCTTTGGGCCAGGGCCACAAGCTGTGGGCCTTCCAGAGAAGCCAGACTTCGAAGCACAGGGCCCAGGGTTGAGAAGTGCAGCAGGTGCTGAACCAACAGTGACCCAGGAACAGTCACTTCCCCCAGGGGCCGAGCTGCAGCCACCTCTAGCTGGTGAAAAAAGAAATATTAAATCTGAGGTCAGAAATGTCAAGTGAGGGTCTAGGCCCATTTCCAGTTATTTTTAACTCAAGAAAAGCCAGGTATTTTACTCAACAACTGTCTATGGTCAAGAGTTTAAAATACAAGTTTCTTCCTAAGAATCAGGGCATGGCTCCTGTTAGCCATTTAGAATTCCCACCTCACCTTGTGTTCAGAAGGCACCTCCTCCTCCTCCTCTACTCCATAGTACACCTCATAGGCTGTCAGGGAGCCAAAGAGGGGTACACATGCCACATGCCGGGATGGGGGTTCTGCACAGTGGAATGCCTGTAGGGATGAAGAGGAGGAATATACCATGGGTCTGAAGACTCTTTTTCCACACACTTTAAGGCAGGGTTTCTTAGCCTAAAGTTCATGAACTTTCTTATGCATTTAAAATACTATTATGATAAGGGGTCTATAGGCTTCACCAGATTGCCAAAGGGGTTCATGTCACAATAAGGACTAAGAATCTCTGCTAAGGTCTGGGATTAGAAAACAAAGCAGCCAGAGAAACACAAGAATATTTCTGAGCATCAGAAGAACTAGATATGAAGAAAAGAAAGTGGGGGTGGCAGAGGGTAATTAAGATTTAGAGACAGCATTGCTAGTAATAAAATTCCTTGAAGACATCTGAGAGTTGCTTCTGTTTGCATTAAAACATGACAAGCTAACATGACAAAACAGGAAAAGGATAAATGTTGGAGAAAACTCAAACTGGTGAAGTTGTGAGCTGATCCAACCATTCTGGACAACAATTTGGAACTATGCACAAAGGGCTACAAAACTGGGCATTACCCTTTCACCCAGCCCTTCTAGGTCTATATCCCAAAGAGATCATAAAAATGGGAAAAAGAGCCCTCACATACAAAAATATAGCAGCTCTTTTTGTGGTGGCAAAGAATTGGAAATTGAGATGTCATCCATCCATCGGGGAATGGCTGAACAAGCTGTGGTATATGAAGGCAATGGCATACTACCATGCTATAAGAAACGATGAGCAGGCAGACTTCAGAAAAACCTGGGAAGACTTGTATGAACTGACACTGAGTGAAGTGAGCAGAACCAACCAGGAGAACGCTGTACAAACCAAGAGCCACACTGTGTGATGACTAACTGACAGACTTGGCTCTTCTCAGCAGTGCAAGGATCTAAGACAACTCTAAGAGTCATGATGGAAAATGCTGCCACATCCAGAGAAACAACCATGGAGCCTGAGAGCGCACTGAAGCAGACTACGTGCTCTTTTTTTGTTTCTTCTTTCTTGCAGTTCCTCCCATTGGTTCTAATTCTTCTTTACAATACGACTAATGTGAAAATACGTTTAATGCGAACGTATATGTATAGTCTATATCAGATGGAAAGCTATCTTGAGGAGGGGAGAAAATTCAGAACTCAAAACATTATGGAAATGAATGTTGAAAACTAAAAATAAGTAGACCAACAAACAAATAAAAGGGGAAAGGGGGAAAAAAACCAGGCAGGAATATATTAATTGCCAATCAAACTAGGTTTAGCAAAAAATGTCAAAACCAACAAACCCAATGGATAGAAAACTGCCCTCCAAGTTAAGAAGGCCCCAGGTTCAAGTCCCACCTCTGATACGCACTAGCTCTACGAACAATTAATTTACTATTCAGTGCCCTAGAAAAAACACTCCTGGACTAAGAAGGTGCCCAACAGTACTGGTGGTGAGTTTCCTCACTGGAAAGTTCCCTGAACAATAAAATCACAGGTCCAGTCCCCATCCCTTTATAAGTTCTAAGAGGGAGAGACAAGGTGGCAATGCTTTTCACACATGGACAGCCTATGAAAAAGCATTTCTACCACTACCAAGGACAAGTTGGGTACAAGTTGGTTTTTGTTCTAATGGAGATAGAAGGCTAAAGGAACAAATCCTGGACCTTCAGGTTATCAAGGAATTCTTTAAAGACTTGAAAAAGTCTTCTCTGGAAAACAAAAAGAAAAAAACTTCAAGAAGTAAAGAGGGAAGCACAAGTAGAATCTTAACCTATCAGGAGGCTGGAGGTTCAAAGTACATGACACCAAAGAAGAAAGAGAAGAACGACTACTGAACATTTGCAATCAAATAAGAAACATAATGCTGTTTCTACAGCAGAAGGGAAAGCTGGGAACTCCCAGAAAAAAGGAGCTTCTTGTGCTCCATTAAAAGATAATGTGGAACCACAAATGCTATTAGAAGAAAGGTCATGTAGTAATAACCAGAAGAAGCAGGGAAAAGTCAGTTACTCACTGGTCTGGCATTTTTAACAGTAAAGAAGTCTGTTATCTCTCTAGGGCGTGTACACCGGACAACTGAGAACCTTCCAGGATTTTTGAAACTGATAACTCTTCCTACTAGAATACTTCATGTGGGGATAAATGATCCTGCCAAAAGCAAAGCACTGAGGAAAGGAAACGGAAAGGGAAAGGGGAAGGGGAAAGGAAAGGAAAGGGGAAGGGGAAGGGGAAGGGAAAGGGAAGGGAGAAAGAAAGAGAAAAAGAAAGAAAGAAAAAGAAAGAACTGATCATTATAAAATTCTGAGGAAGAGACTGAAGACCTTGAGAGTACAAGGAGTTTTTATCACTAATGTGAACTATAAGTAACATCTAGGAACTGAACAGCTGATTAAGAGAATGAGGTTCACATTTCTAAACCATGATTTAAAATATAAGAACAGAGGACTTTGGTTGAGGATGGAATGCATCTTATAAGGGCCCATGAAATATATTTACTTGGAAGTCTTTTAAATCTAATCAAGAGGGTTTTAAACTGCACACATATTTGCCAAACAAAGTATCACAGTCAGAGCATTTAGTAAAATGGAAAGGACAGCAGAAAAGTACTCACAAGAAAATATTAAAGAACATCAGAATTAAAACTCCATGGCTTCCATTCCCTAAAAGCTAAGTGTGCAAAGGATATGAACAAACTTTTCTCAGAAAAAGAACTTCAAACTATTAACAATCACATCAAAGAATACTCCAAATCATTATCACCAAAGAAATGCAAATCAAAACAACAGCGAAATGTCACCACACACTGTGCAAATTGGGAAAGATGTCCAAAGAGGGCAATAACCAATGCTGGAGAAGTTGTGGGAAAATAGGCATACTGACACTGGTGGCCGAGTTCTGAACCGGCACAACCGTTCTGAAGAGCAACATGGAATTATGCAAATGAAGTGACTAACGTCCCCATTTCCTTTGACCCAATAATTCCATTACCAGGCTACAATCCAAGAAGGTCATTGATAAGAAATTAACCATATACAACAAAATGTTTATGGTGGTACTTTTTGAGAAATAAATCAGATTCCCCTTAGTTAAGGAATAAGTAAAGAAACTGGTATGTGAATATAACAGAATAATACTGTGCTGTAAGAAAAAAATGAATTGATGGGGAGAAAATTTGGAACTCGTAATTTTGTAGAAATGAATGTTGAAAACTAAAAATAAATAAACATAAAAAAGAATACTACTTATGAGATGGGCTCCCTAAGAGGGGGGATGATACTCAAATTATGATGATGTAGAAGACATCAATAATCAATACTTATTTTTAAAAAAACTCCATGGCTTCAATTGTCTTTATGCTAACGCAACAAGGATGAGTAATAAACAAGGGGAGCTACAGACACTCATAGACAAAAGCACATCTGAGAAAATTTGGCAGGACTGGAATACGCCATGATTGAAATATGGGTACGGAAGAAAGATCTTTTTTCAAAGGAACAAAACTGATAAAAGGGGCAGTGGTGTGGTATTTTACATGAAGAAGATGTGCTTTTATGAAGAAATGAAAAGATCTGTAAGGAGAAACCTGGTGAAAGAACTTGAGCAAGGACCAGAATTATCATAGGAATATACTGCAGGCCACCTAGAGAGCAGGGATCCAGGCTAGACGTGGGAGGAAAGGTACACCCGGCAGAGGCCTGGTCTAGCAATGATGGGAGAATTCAGCTCAGATCCCTCTGGGAAAAGGAAGAGGAAAAAGATTGTTTTAAAAAGCATATCAGCTGATAAAATCTTGATTTGTCTAAATGATTTCACTCTTGAAAATGTAATAAAAATAATTCTGGAAAGGGCTGTGATGAAGAGAAACTTAAAATGGAAGCAGATATGATGAGAAGCAAGCAGGTGATCACCCAATCTTAGAATCCAATATAAAATATGAAAGAAAGGCCACAGTCTGATACAGCCCTGATTCTGGGAAATCCATTTTTAAGGAGTCCAAGAAAAAGCAGGCAGGAATCAATGTAAAAAATCTGTAGAAAAAGTCAGAAAGGGGGGGGAAATTATAAAAAATAAAATTCCAAAGAAGCAATTACTGTGAAAAAAGGAAACTAACACGATTGTGACTTCAGAGGGAGAGGGGCGATCAACAACAACGGGGTTGTTTTAATGACAACCCCTCGGCCTTCACTAACCGTCCCCCCGTCGGACGCCCCGCTTCCCGGACAGACAGCTGAAGGAGAAGAGGTAAAGAACGTGAGGAACTGAGGGGAACGCTGAGAGAACCACAGGGGCTTCTTCTTAGCTGGGGGGAACCCAATGAGTTAGGCTGAGGCGCAGGTGAAGGGGGCGACAAGGGATGGGCAAGCACGGCTCCTGGGGAGCAGAGGGTGGAGGCGCACAGGCTGCTTCAAACGAACCCCACAGCCCAACGAGAATGAGCCGCCCCTGCTCACCACTGACGGACAGCAGGGGGGACCCTGCCGAGACTACGGGCAATGGGGTGACTTACCAAAGTGGGGGAAGGGCAGCCAGCAAAGCCTGCAAGTTCTGGGCCCGGAGAACGTATCCTCAATGGGGGGTTCAGAAGCAGTTAGGAAGGGGGTGATCGTCACCAAGCGCCTCTAAAGCCAAGGTTCTGAACCTTTTTGGGTCATGGGCCCTTTCTCCGAACTTTTTTAGACACACAGAACCAAACACACGGGGTTGTAAACAAGTCAGTGTTTCCAAAAACAGTTTACAAACCCCTCTCAAAACCCGCTCCGCCATCCAGAGGCGAACAGGAACCAAACAAAGGCCATGCCCCCTGCGGACCACTGCAGGACCCGGGAAAGGGGGGCGCTGCAAAAAAGGCATGAAAGCTAAAAAAACCCAAAAACGAAACGTAAAGAAAAACCTCCCCAGAATCGGCACCGCTAGAAAACTAGGGCACTGCCCTGGAGGCGGCAGGGGGCTCCCCTCCTGAATGAGGACGGCCCGGCCCGGCCCCTCCGAGCCCGGTCCGGCCTTCCGTCCGGCCCTGGCCTGGCCTGAGCCTCCCTTCTCTCCACCCGAGGCCCTCGGAGGCCGGAGCCCAAGGAACAAGCACGGGCGGACCGAAGCGCCCGCGGGAGCCGCCTCCTCACCCACCTCCAGCAGCAGCCGCAGCACCTGGGCCTGGTGGGTCCCGACCCGGCGGCAGGCGCCCACCAACGCCACGACCACGCCCGGGTGGCCTCGGGCCAGCGCAGCTTCCAGGGCAGGGCTCAGCTCCTCGAACACGGGGGACAGCTGCGGGTCAACACGAGGGATGAGAGATGGATCGCTGACCAGATGGCTGACCGCTGACCGCTCCCGCAGCACCAGCCTCGCCCAGCCTCACCTCCCTCCACCCGCCAGGCTCACCAACTCGGGGGCGGTGATGGCGTCCAGGAAGCGCTGCAGGGGGAAGTTGGCGATGGGGTGCTCCGCCAGGGCGCCCAGCTGCCCCCGGAAGTGCCCCTCGAAGAGGGCCTGCAGCTGCCGGGGCTCCGACACCAGCAGCACGTGTTCCAGCAGGCGGGAGCTCGTCTGGTCCCGCAGGAACAGCAGCAGGGGACTGGGCACAGCGAGAGGGTCACTGCCCGCCCTGCCGCCGCCTCGCCCCCTGCCCAGCCCGCTGCCCTCCAACCCCTCCAACCTGCCGTCCGCCGCGGGGTTCCGGGCGCTCAGGTAGCCGATCACGGAGTCACAAAGGCGGCCGCACGCCTCGGGAAGCCTCCGGTGCAAGACCTGCAGCGCTACTTGGAGGCAGAAGCTGGAGACCTTGTGGGTGATGAACACTGCGGGGCAGGGGAGACCCTGTGACCCCAGGGCCTGCCCCCCCATGCCCCACGGGTGCCCCCCCACGTCGGTGCCCCCCACGCGTCCTCTCTCCGCCCCCTCACCAGAAATGTCCTGCAGAAAGCAGGAGCACAGCTCCCGCAAGCAGCCCAGGAAGGTGTCGGGAACCTCGAAGCTGACCGGCGTCCTCTCCCGGGCCGGGCCCTGCAGGCCATCTGCGGAGGGGGCAGGGGCGCGCCCCCGTAAGACACCGGGCTACTTCCGCGGACGGACCGCCGTGGGTTTCGGGGGCCGCTCGCTGTGCCCTCCCCCGCCCCCCAGGGAGCTCACCGGCGGCCTGGGGCTCCAGGATGGTGCCCCCCAACACCTGCAGCAGGGTCCGCACCACGAAGCTGCCGTGGGTGTCCCCGCCGTAGAGGGCCAGCGCCCCGCGCACCTCCGAGGCCAGCCTCAGCACCAGCTCCTCCAGGCTGTCGGGGGCCCCGGCCTTGTCGGCCAGCGCCCCGGGGAGCCCGGGCAGCCGCAGCAGGGCGCTCTGCAGCACGTGGGCCCCGCTGCGGTGGCACGCCACGGAGCGCAGGTGGGGCAGCAGGGCGGCCAGCAAGGCGCGCAGCGGGCCGGCGGGGCTGCGGGCCAGAAGCCGCTGCAGCATGGCGCTGCCCGCCCGGTCCGTGGCCAAGGCCGCGGCCTGCGGCTCCAGCTCCCGCAGGACGTTGTGGATCAGGAGCTCTGCAGGGAGAGCGGGGGTCAGGCTCTGCTTGCGGGGGGGGAGGGGCGCCGCGGACACGCCCCGGGGTTCGGACCCGCACCCCCGCCCTCCGGCACCCCGCCCCCCTTCCCACCCCGGGGCAGCCCCCACACCACCCCGCCCGCACCGCGCTCCTCCCCAGCCTCGGGCGTCTCCTTCAGAGCCTCCAGGGCCCGGCGAAAGTAGGTCAGCGACTCGGGGGCGGGCCGAGGGTGGGGGTCGGGGCCCTGCTCGGGCCGCCCCCGGCCCCGGCCTGCGCCCCGCTTCTGGGGCACGTGTGGGCGCACCCCCATGGGAGCACGCGCGGAGCCGGCCCGCGGACCCCGGCCCCGGCTCCTGGAGCGTCGCGGTCCCAGCTCGGAGGCCGCTGCCCCACGCGCGGCTCCACGGCGGTCCGGCGCCGCGGTGCTTCCGTCATTGCTATGCGACGGCCGCCTCCCCCCGGGAAGGGGGCGTCTTCCCCGGCCGGGCCCCGCCCCCCACGCACGCCCCGCTCGGGCCAGGGTCCTGGGCTTTTGCAACGCTGCTAACGGCCCTGGGGCGCGGGCTGGGCCCGAGGATCCCCGGGGGAGGGGACGGCGACTGCGCGCGCAGGTCACGGGCGGGCGGCTTCCGAAGCTGAGGCCCGCCCTCGCCCTGCTCGGGCCCGCCCTCGGCGTTCGGGAGCGCGCCCTGCTCGGGCCCGCGCCCTCGGCGTTCGTTCGGGAGCGCGCCCTCGGCTTTCGGGACCGCCGCTAAAGCCTCCGAGGCGCGCGCTCGTCTGCCTGGGCTTGCGCTGCCTCCCCGCCCCCGCTCCCCGGGAGCCGAGGCTGCGCGCCCACGTGACGGACAGGCGGCCTCCGAGCTGAGCCCCGCCCCCGCACTGCTCGGGTCAGAGTCCCCGCTGAGCTTCCGCGCAGCCGGAGGCCCCGATCAGCGCGCTCGTCGGCCTGGACCCCAGGATCCCCGGAGCGGACTCCGAGGCGGCGCCGGGCGCGCAGGTGTCTGGCCCCCGGGAGTGGGGGCTTGGGGCTGCTCCTCGGGGGGGTGCTAGGCTGGCGCCCCTGGGCGGGGGAGGAGGCAGCCCCTGCCCCCTCGGGCCCCCGGGCCCCCAGTACCCCCATGTCCCCGCCGGGGCCCCGTGCCCCCGGTGCCCCCCGTGCCCCCGCCCGGGCCGTGCCCTGCCTCCGCGCACCATGCCCAAGCCGCGGGTGCATTCTCCTGCTCCCTCCCCCCGCAGGTTCCCCCATCCCCCCAGTACGATGTTGGGCTCCCTGAAGGGGCAGGTGTGCGTGGTGACCGGAGCCTCCAGGGGCATTGGCCGGGGCATTGCCCTGCAGTTGTGCCAGGCCGGAGCCACCGTCTACATCACGGGCCGAAAGCAGGACACCCTGCAGGCCGCTGCCGCGGAGGTGAGCTGGGTTCTAGGCCCTGGTGAGTCAGTGCGGTACCAAGATGGCCCCTGCCCCACGTTGGCACCTCAAGCCCTTGGCACCCTGAGCCGTAACAGCAGGCATCCAGCCAGAGAATGTTGCAACCAGCTGGCGCAGAGGAGGCGTGGATCCCAGGGCAAGGGCACACCTCCGTGGAGTCCTGATGCCCCAGTCCTTCCCTCCGTCAGGGTGGCATGGTCAGACCTTCACTTTGGCCAGGTAGCTGGCAGCTGAGCCCAGAGAACTCGAGGCAGGGATGCTGCCCAGCGATCTGTTGTCCTGGTGCAGGCTCGATGTGGGGGCCTGCCCTAGGTGGGCACTTGTTTGTAGAGGAGGGGACGTATGTGAAAAATACCCTTGAATATCCTGACAAGACTTGGCAACAGGCTGGACAAAGGGGTTGTGAGTGAGGCATCGAGGAGGACATCAAGGTCGCAAGCCTGGGTAAACGAGAAGGATGGTGGTACCCACAGCAGTAACAGAAGTATGCCAGAGAGCAAGATTTGGGGAAATAGATAACGTTCTGTTTTGGACATGCTGTGTTTGTGATGCCCATGGGACGTAAAATTTGAGACATCCGCTAGGCAGGTAGTTATATGAGGCTGGTGCTTAGGAGAGAGAGTCTGGCTAGGTAAATGGATCTTGACAGTCATCTGCATGGACAGCTGATGGGTTCCCCAACTGCGATGGTATAAAGGGAGAAGAGGAGAACACTTCAAATCAGGGTGACCTCTGGCATGGGAAGCCGACTAACCAGTACTGATGACTTCACTCCGCAGATAGATCAGTCTGAAGCCCCAAAGTGTAAGGGGTCCTGTTCCAAGCAAAGAGTAGCTGCCCAATGGGACTATAGATGGAACACATTCACACTTGCAAGGATCTGAGTCTAGAGATAGCATGAGCAGGAGGCTCCCCCAAGAGCGGAAGCTTGGTCAGAAACAGCCGTCCGGTGGGCAGTGACCAGGGCTGGGGCAGTCCTCACACCACCACTTCCACCCTCCCCTTAGGCCTGAGGTCGCCATACTCTGTCCTGAGAATCTAGAAGCCTCAAGGCTACATGTGGCCTTCTAGGTCCTTGGGTGCAGCCTTTTGACCGAGTCTAAATTTTACAGAACAAATTCTTCTAGATTCTAGAAGATCAAGTGTTCTGAATCTTCAAGATTCATGGAACCCTGACTCAGGAGATAGAGGCAAACACAGGACCATAGGTGACCAAGGGCTAACCATACCACTCAAAAGTGCAGCCTGGCCTTGGCAAAAAAAAAGCCTTCATTCCGGAACTAAAGCTGGAGAGATGGAGCAAATAAAACAACCAGTATAAAAATTTATTACACGTAAAGAGTTCCTCAAAAAGTAAAGGGAAACTTTTTGGAACAAACTGAATTTCCCACAAGAACCACATATAAATCCCTAGGAGAAATTAAGCAAGAGATTTAAAAGTTAAAAGCTCTTGAGAAAAAAAAATCGGAAAGAGAACAAAAAACTTAGAAAAGAGAATGGTAAATCATATACAAGATTGAGCTCCCTGAAGATTAGATTAAGTAGAAAACAGTGATTCTCTGAGAACAAGAAACAGAAAAAAAGAGAGAAAAATAGTAGAAACATACAAAAGATAACTGATCTGCAATGTAGATCAGAGAAATAAAATTTAAGAACCGTTGGGGTGGGATGGAGGCATCCTTGAAAACTGTGATTTAAAAAAAAAGTAGACAAATGCAACTCAACAAATCATAATGGAAATTATTGTAATTGTTAGAACCAGAAGGCAAAGTGCCCTATCGTGTTAGAACAGCAAGGTCACTTTGGCTGGCACTACAAAATGCATGGAGGGCAGTAATTTATAATAAAGCTGGAGAGCTAGGATGGGACCAGGTTGTAATAAACTTTAAATGCCAAACAAGGCTTCATACTTGATCCCAGAGCATTTTTTCCTTCCGCTTTGCTATGAGGAATTAAAGTGTACCAATAGTCAGAGTCCATGTGTCCATGGGATTGCCACTGTAATTGCAATAGCTGGTATAATCCATGCAATTAATTTGCTGCCCTCCTTTAAGAACCCTGGAATTCTCAGGAATCCTTGCTCCACACCTGCAATTCCTTGTGCAAACTCCAAGGGGTAGCCTTACTTCATTCACTGAGATCTGCTGGCCTCAGAGCTAGGACCAGTTGAATAGGGAGGAGGGACCTGGTGTGATGCCAGGCAGAGGATGCCGATATGTGCTCATGGGACTCCTGTGTCCATCTTACCCCAGGCACAATCCAGAGGGGGTCGATGTGTGCCCGTGGTTTGTGACTCATCCCAGGAAGATGAGGTGCGGAGTCTGTTTGAAAGAGTGGATAGAGAACAAGATGGGAGATTGGATATACTCGTTAACAATGCCTATGCTGGGGTCCAGGTACCATCCCCCACTCTCTTCTCTCTCCCCCCTCCTCTTTTAATTCCCTGGCCTACCCATAGTTTCAGTTTTGTTTTTTTTTTTTAACATTCTCTGGGCTTGACTCTTAATTGACCCTTAGACCCTGTCTGCCTGTCCCTATATATTTGAGACTCTTCTGCCTTTCGAGTCACACTCCCTCATGCATGCACTCTGCCCCCCCCACTACCCTCCCCACCTTCCATCCCCTTCCTTATTCTTTTCAGAGCATCCTCTCCCATATGAAGAAGCCATTCTGGGAATGCCCAGCCTCTCTGTGGGATGACATCAATAACGTAGGACTCCGGTGAGTATTCTCTCTCCTGATCTACCCTATAATCAAGGGACCAGTTACCCTTCTTTTCAGTTTGTCTGGTAATTCAGAACTTTACCTATCCTTTTATTTTCTCATTGTTCCCCTATCTCTGTCTTATTCTTCACCACTAAGAAGCCCCCCAGATACCCTCACCTATTCGTCAGTGTACCTTTCGTGCATCTGAGAGTCTTCAACCTCCCATCCACTTGCCTTTGCTAACACTCTTCTAGAAAGCCCCCAAATGATAAGGTCAAGAAAATGCCTACCTCCCCTCCAGTCTACTTGCTAGCTGTGGGTTTGGTTTTGTTTTTTAGGTTGTAAAGAATACAGTGTTGTAGAAATCTGTCAAATATCTCTTCTTTTGAGAATTAGCATGTGGTTACATCTTCCCCTCTACCCCTTCTCCATCATATAAATACATTCTGTCCAGTTTTCGTAGTGCACATAGGTTGAATTGAGGAAAGTTTATGTACATCATAAATTTGAAGTGGAAACCACAGAATTTCAAGCTTGTTGTATCTTTTTCACTTTAATGAAAGACATTACGGTGCTGCGGATTGATCTTGGGACTTGGAGACAGGAAGCTGTGAACTCAGGTCGCAATTCGTAGTTCTTACTATCCATGTGACCTTGACAAGTCACCTTTTTGAGCCATCCAATACCTCTTTATATAAAAAGGGAATGACAGTGTCTTAAGCAGTTACCTCACTGGGTACTTACTTATTGTAAGACTTAAATGAGGTAACGAATGTCTAAAGTATTTTAAAGCCTTCGAGTATTATGCAGATGTTGACTTGTTACTGTTGTACTTAGAGTCCTGTTCCCCATATCTAATTAGGATAAAAAACGAATTGGAAGTATAACTGAAGGGATATAGGTTCCATACAAGCAGGAACATTCCTGAAAGTAAGAAATGAGATCTTCTAAGCTAGGAGACCAAGGGCAGCCATTGGGCTTCCTTTTCTGGAGGTCTTTGGGGACCAAAGTCTACGTTATCTAGGCAAGTTTCTTTGAAGATGAGATTAATAAAGTATCCTCTAGAGGGCCCTACCAACCACAATGAGAAGTGATGACAAGTCCTGCTTGGTTCGTCAGAGGTTAGGCACTTGTCTCTCTGCTCTGTGTAGCACCCAAAGCGTGCAGTTAGATGCTGTTTCCATCTGTGCTTCACTTTTCTCCCCTTCAGAGGCCACTATTTATGCTCAGTGTACGGAGCCCGGCTCATGGTGCCGGCTGGTCGAGGGCTCATCGTGGTCATCTCCTCACTTGGTGGGCTGCAGTATTTATTCAGTGTACCCTATGGTGTGGGTAAAGCAGCGGTAAGGACCTGATGACTGGGAGGTGAAGGTAAAAGCTTGACAAGATTCAAAGAAGGTGTTCTCACTGGGTCATGTTGGAAAGAATAGTTCTGTCCCTTCATATACGCACCTTCCTTTTTGGACTTTAAGAACAAAACCCATAGTCCTAAATTCTTTCCTGAAATTAAGGGGGTGTTATGGAAAGGGAAATAATTTAAGGGTTTCTGGGTAGGAGAGAGTTTTTTGATAGGGAAGGCTCTGAAATTGGGAGCAGGTATATGTAGGTAAAACTTACAGGTAAAACTGGAAAAACAGTAGGGGAATGAAGTTAAAGGATCACAGCTTTCATTTCTGTCCTGTTTCCTCTATAGTGTGATAGGATGGCCGCAGATTGTGCCCAGGAGCTACGACGCCACGGTGTTGCCTATGTGTCTCTTTGGCCAGGGTTGGTGAAGACAGAGCTAGTGACGGAACACTTGAACAAGGAAGAGGACCACATTGTACCTCAGGTCAGCAAAGAAAGGGCATGGGAGTGATCATCTACCCACCTAATACTTAGGCACAGAACCCAAGGGGCACTACTAGATCCAGCCTCAAGGAGGGTTAATTCAGCTTCCACTCAACTTGCATTTATTAAACCTTGTGGGTGCAGAGCACCGTGGTAAGGTTATGGAAGGGTACAACATTTAGATAAGGCATAGTCTCTGCTCTCATAGATTTACAGTCTAACATGGACTTGTAAATAGAGCTGGATTTGGAATCAAAGAACAGGTTAAAATCCCAGTTCTGCCTCCTATTACTTTCGTAGCCTTGAGCTACTAGTTTTACCTGTCTGGGCTTCATTTTATTCTTACACGAAATAACAGGCTGGAATATCAAACTATTAAGGTCCTTTTCAGCTCTAAATCTATGACCTAGGAGAAAGGCAGTAGTAGCTCTAGAAAACCAGTGGAAGGGGGCTCTACTTCATTGCCTGAGAGAGAGGCAAGGAAGAGCCCCTTCTCAAGATTTTCTGAGGGGAGAATAAATTCTTTTCCACCCCTAACCAAACCTTGATTTGGCTGCTTGAGGCAGGGCTGCAAAGAATGATCCTAACCAGGTCGACTTCGGATGATGCTGTTAGACTAATAGTTTGTATCTTTTAATCGTGCCATGTAGATGAAAGAACATTTTCTAATTGCGGAGACCACAGAATTGAGTGGCAAATGTGTGGTGGCCCTGGCAACAGGTAGATTGATGGGATGGGAGGCCGGGGGCATGCAGGATGTGCTACTAAAGACATCATGGGAATCTGTAGAGCTAATATGAACCAGAGCTGGGTTCTCCTGCCTTTGGAGGCAAGAGAGAGATCAACAACATTGTTTGGGACCTTGGGAACCGTATTGGGTACATACATTTAATAAACTTAATAGCCACGTGCTCTACGTTCCCAGACCCAGAGGGATTATATACTAGAGGATATCTCCCTGAAAGGAAGGGGCAAAAACATATTGATAGCCATGGAGCTAAACTCATTCTTTTGAAATTTCTAAAGTAGATACTTTTTTATTAGGCTACTCCCTTCAGTCTATATGCATTGATGCTTTCTGTCCCCAGATCCTGATATCCTACAACTGAGTGGTCGAGTTCTGCCATCCTGTGATCTGGCTCGAAAATATGGCTTTAAGGATGTGGATGGTGAGAAGCTGGAGGGCAAGGGAGTGAAAGGGGAAATGTCCTTATGTTCTCAAACTTTCCTTCTTCCTCCATCCATTTTTCACCTTTCTTCTTTTACTTCCTTTCCCACCATTTTTTTTATTGCCCCTTCCTTATCTCCCCCTGCTCCCATTTCCAAGGTTTGGGGTAGCTTAAGGGTGGGGATGGACAGTCTGAGCTCACTAGCCCAGTTTTCCTTCCTGTTGCTTCAGGCCGTCCTGTCACTGACTACCTATCCCTGCAATCAGTGCTTTCTCAGGCTCCCAGACTGGCCTGGCTGGCCCCTTACATGCCCAGCTTCCTCCGTATGCCCAAGTGGATTTTGACTCTTTATTCCAGTAAGTTCTGATCTTACCAGCCAGCCAATACGAAGGGGTGAGACTTCCTGTCTTCCCAAACTTGGCACAACTGCTTTCTACTCTGCCAAAATCATCAGCCATTGATCAAGGAGTGATTGGACATATCTGGATGAAGAAAATTCCTATTATCTCACATACCTGGACTCTTGAGCACCCCCGCCTTTAGCTGGGTCTTTCCCTGTATCATCTGTATACTCCACCCGAAGCCAGGAGAGTCCTGGTGAGAAGAGCTTTTAGGTGTGGCACAGATTCTGGTCTTACCTGAAGCAATGACTGGCTTTGGGATTCTTGGGAGCGCTAACACCACTGGTGCTTTGTCTTTGATTTTTTTGTTCCTGTACCTTGTTCGGCCTTAAAATGGAAAAGGAAATAAAAAACTCAGTTCAGCTATTAATTTAACAAACATTTATGGAGTCTTATGTACTGTGCCCTCAAGAAGCTTGTAATCTAACAAGAGATACAATGGCTGTACAAAGGGACCACATGGTATGCTGGATAGAGAGCCAGCCTTGGCGTTAGGAAGGACATGAGTTCAGGTCCTACCTCTAGCACAGCACATGTGCTCTGAGACTCAGTCTCCTAGCTTCCACTGCATGGGCAAGTTGAGTACCCAGAGAGTCTTTAGTGCTTTTTTCCCTCAGGGTCCTAGGAGAAGGGGGATGTGGTTTCTCTAAGTATAGCTGGTATACTTCCCCCAGTGATTATCACTTGATATCAATTAGCTGTACTTAACATTTAGGAAAGAGTATTTACTGAAGAAGTACGGCAAAACCACCAGATAGAAAAACATCCCTCCATACTGGGGCACACTCTCCCACAAGGACATACAGAAACCAGGGTCATAGGGCCCAAGCCTAGAGCAGTCTGTTGCAATAAGGGTGACCCGCAGCTCCTGGAAATCTTTTTGCTGAAGGTCCTTTTGTCTCCTTTGTGGTGCCCTTGTAAAGGCATGGCATGATACAGCTTTCTGCTAAGCTTTGGAGAGTCCTCAGGCTGTCTCCTTTGTCCTCGGTTCCCTATGAAGACACTGCTAGGATATCCAAAATCTTCTGACATTTCGAAGTTCACAAGGTCCTTTTATTAAGAGGAAGAGCAGAGAGAGGACAGATCTTCACCATGCAGTTCCCTATCATGGTCTCCACTAGACAGCTCTCTCTTCTGGGTTGGCTAAATACTCAGATACCCTGGTTCCACAGCCCATGGGGCACTACTGAGTCTCCCCAGCCAATCCCAATACACTTCCTGTGCAGAGTTACTTTATTTCATCCAATGGCTTTCATTTCCTCCAAATTAATCAAGGAGTTTTCCCACCTAGTTCATTGCCTTTGATTGACTGATTCAATAGAGGTTCTAACCTGACAAAAGTAGTTTCTTTAAGCGAGGTAAGAATGATTTCAGTGGATACCTGTCCTCCCAAACACCTACTGACTCTGATTTGTGCAAGTCACCGAACCTCTAAGTGCCCACAGGCAACATGAAGACTATAAAGTACAGAGAAAGTTCTGACCTCCCTTGACTGAGGAAGAAGCTCCTCATCAGGACCTGATAAAGTCATACGACCTGTTTAGGGGCATGATTGGACGGCCAGTTGCAGGAATCTAGCACCCTATGGCTCTTTTAGCTGATGATCATGAGCCCTTCACTAAGAAAAAGGGGAAGCCCTATGGACCCCCTGGGATTATTCCAATGGGTGCTAACAAGAGACTGACAGATAAAATAAAGAGGTTGAAAGAATTAGTATTCCCTGGATCTTGCAAATGTTTTAGAAAAGTAGGACCATCAGTGTTGTAGACCATCAGTGTTGTAGACCAGATTTGAGTTAAGACAGTCTGATGGCTCAAGTTTAGGACTGGAATGAAAGGAGACAAATCATCTCACAGTTAACAAAAGGAAGTTTACTTAGCCATATTATGGTAAGGTGATTCATCAAGTTTATACATTAATTCAGTTGGCATTCAACTTACCTGCCAGTGAAGAGATCTGTCAAATCTGAAGTAGTCCCTGGTGGCTTTTGTACTTAAACCACAAGGAAGATCTCTTTACTGATTTTAGCCTTAGTTTCTTGGACCAGTTAAGTCCTGAAGTGGTTTCAATGCCATTTAAGAGAAACTATGCAGATGTTAATGCTTATGACAGCCAACATGAGGAAAATGAAAATGGATTGTCTATACACTTTCAGCTGTGTGTGTTCGTCCTTTGTTGCCAAAGAAGACCATGCCATCAGAGAAATGATGACATGACTTGCCCTTGACTTTGTTTTGAGTGAGGGAGGGCTGTGCAGGTCACCAGCCTTACTTCTCCTCCAGAGGCATCTGAATCCAGTGACCAGATATTCATCAGCATGACTGGAGATGACCCAGGATGAAGTATACTAGAGACAGATGGAAGCAGGGACCAGTAGGCCACAGGCAAAAGCATGTGTTGAATTCTGTTAAGATCAGAGCTATTTGTGAAGAGAAGGGGAGTAGGAACAAGGATGAGAACTGGGAACAGGCATCGGTGGTAAGAAAACCTCAGGTTGTTCTACTATCGCTCCCCACAGGATACATCCTCCAGAGTTAGAGTGGATAGGCTTTTACCACCAAGGAACTTGGGAGGCTACAAGAGAAGTTTACAACAGTCTAATGAGTCATTAGAACAGTGATTAGTGAGAGTATGGTCTAATGAGGTCAATTCAATCTCCCAGCTACAGTTCCATTGGTATAAGGAACCTCACAGAAGATTTAATTTTGCAAAGCCAGTTAAATCAGTTAAATGGAGACTTATTGTCCCTTTTTGGTGACCAAGATGGGGACTTCTGCTTATCTAGCCCTATAAAAATGAATTCCCTCAGTCAAAACTATCTATAGTCATATGAAAAGATGCTCTAAATCACTATTGATTAAAGATGAAAATTAAAACTCTGAGGTACCACTTCATACCTATCAGGTTGGCTAATGTGACAGAAAAGGAAAATAAGTGTCAGAGGGGATATGGAAAAATAAGGACACTAATGCCCTGTTGGAACTGTGAACTGATGCAACCATCCTGGAGAGCAATTTGAAACTATGCTCCAAAGGGCTATAAAACTGTGAATATCCTTTGACCCAACAATGAAACTGCTAGGTCTGTGTCCCAAAATGATCAAAGAAAAAGGACAAGAATATTTATAGCAGCTTTTTTGTGGTGGCAAAGAATTTAAAATTGAGGGGATATCCATCAACGGGGAAATGGCTGAACAAGTTGTGGTATATGACTATGATGGAATACTATTTCCTATAAAAAATGACGAGCAAGATGGTTTCAGAAAAACCTGGAAAGATTGTGAATGACTTAGCTGCTCTGACCAACACAATGATCCAAGACAATTCCAAAGGATTTATGATAAAACATACTGTGCACTTCTGGAGAAAGATCTGGAGTCTGAATGCAGATTGAAGCATAATTTTTTTCACTTTCATTTTCTTGCTTTTTTGGCAACATGGCTAATAGTAAATATGTTTTGCAGGATTTCACATCTATAATTGATATCGCATATCTTGACTTCACAATGGGTAGGAGAGGTGTAAGAGGGAGGGAGAGAATTTGGAATTCAATTTTTAAAAAATGAATGTTATAAATAATAAATTTTTAAAATTTTAAATGAATTCTCTCTATGGCCAGTTCCTCAGTGGGGGTCACCAAGGGATGGGGTGAAATTCTTAGGAGAGAAGGGGTTTAGTTGACCTATTACCGCTATGACCAACATATGTCAGGACCAGTTATATCTTGCCTTTTATACTGAGCCCTGACTGGTGGCATCAGCCTTTAACTGGATCTCCATTGCCATACCACCATACAGGCCTGGTTAGACCAACTCATGAAATTTAAGGAGATTAGGGCAGACTTAACTGTCTAGGCTAATATGACTACCACACAAACAAGCATACTAGAAATGTTGGGAAGAAATACTGCTACTGCTCCCAGATTAAGTGTTTGGAGAGTAACCTTTTCCCATAAGATGCTTTGGGTGTGGCTTTGAAGTATGAAAGATTATTATTACTTTATGGGGGTGTTAATAAAACTTTCTCATATGGGATTCAGGCAGTTGGGGTCCTGATCTGTCCAGATTTAGGACATCCCCCAAAGCTTCCAACTTTATTTGCTTGTTCTAACCACCTAAATCTTTGTATGTAGACAAGAAGTCTTAGAGATGTCTCCCTAGGGCAGAAGCTGAGGTTCCCCCAAGGTTCAAGTTCTAACTGCAGAACCAGAAGGAGGCCAAAGTCCATATACCCAAGTCATGGTAACTTACAAAGGGCAGAGCCACCAAATGTATAAGGGGCTGCTAGATACCCAGGTTACTATTATACCGAGATATCATAGGGACACTCTACTTTCCATCAGGAGTTTTGGAGGGATAGCGGGGAGGTCCTTACTCAGGCGAAGGTGGTTGGAAGATTCTCCACCTAGGCCTTGTGATGGTTAATCAGTGTGGTTACCTTGTGGAAAAAGATGCTATGATTCCTTGGGGGTCAGTACAGAAGCTCCTGTACATCTAAGAGAAACAGTTCAGATCATCCTTAATTGGCATATCTCCTTCCTCCTGGGATAATCACTGGGTGATTCCTTCCCAAAGGATAGGATTGTTGGGAAGCACTTTGCTTTCTAATGACATGGGGAAGGAGAATTCAACTAGAAGAAAGAGAATTCCTTCACTGACCTGGCACTGCCCAATGTTCGGTTCTTAAGATGAATAGGTTCAAGCTAGTGGTAGTAATGCCCCCTATTGATTAACATAGTGCTAATGAAGGTATGCATTTTTATGTGATGGTTTTTAAAGATTCAAGTACAATCTTGGTGTTTATCTTATTTTTTGGTGTAGTGGATAGAGTCCCAGGTTTGGAGTCTGGAAGACCTGAGTTCAGATCTGGTCTCAGACACTTATTAGCTATGTAACCCTAGGCAAATCACTCAACCTCTACTTGCCTCAGTTTCCTCATCTGTAAAATGGAAATAATAGAATCTCCTGGGGTTGTGATGAGATAATAATTGTAAAGCACTTAGCCTTGTGGCTGGCACATAATAAGTGCTGTACAAACACTAGCTATTATCGTTACTACAACAAACGGAAGGTAGAAAAGATCAGCAGAGATTTCTCAAATATTCTTTTTGTCATCAATCTATGAAGGCATAGATGAATCTCATAAAAATTCTATAGAGATAGGGGAAAAGGCATATGGTCAGTAGGTATTAATAAGTTCCAAGATTGTTTTCATGCTTTTGATAACTTCCTCTTCCTCAAATCACTTCTGATTTTATCTCTCAGCACCCTTACAATTTTGCTGACTTTATCACTAACCTGCTCTTCATTCACGTATGTGACCTATCCTACCTACTTTTGCAACACTTTTCTTTCTTAAGGCTATTTCTAATCCCAATGAGAGGGCAGCTAGGTGATGCAGTGGATAGAATGCAAGACTTGGAGTCAGGAAGATCTGAAATCAAATTTGACTTCAGACACTGGCTGTGTGACCCTGGGCAAGTCGCTTAACCCTGTTTGCCTCAGTTTCTTATCTGTAAAATGAGCTGGAGAAGGAAATGGAAAACCACTGCAGTATCTTTGCCAAGAAAACCTCAAATGGAGTCACAAAGAGTTGGACATGACTGAAAGGACTCAACAACAGCGTTAACCTTATATGCTAATGGGGGAGACAGCAGGTACATGTAAAAATATATACAGTGTGAAATTTACACACATGCAGAGTAGGTAAAGGCAAAACATTCTGAAAAGGAGGATACTAACAGCTGGAGGAATCAGGACAACTTCCATGTGGACGATGGTGCCTGAGTCAAGGAGGAGGGGTCTCTGAAGGAGAGGTAAGGCAGGAATGCATTCCAGGTATGAGGAATAGCCAATTCAAAGGAACAGAGAGATGGGAGTGTCTTGAGCGCAGAACAGAAAGAAGGCCGGTTGGATTGGATCATCGTGTATGGTAAAGTGGAATAATGTCTGGGTATACCCGAGTAGGTTGTGAAGGGCTTTAAAAGCTAAACAGAGGAGTTGATACCTTCCTCTAGAGGAAGCACTTCAGGAAAACTCTTAGTCTGCAACACATGTAGGACATACTAGAGTGGGGAGAGACTGAGGCAGAGACCAGTTAGGAGGTGATTTACAATAATCTAATGACAGGTACCATTTATATAGTGCATCAGAGTTTACAAAATGCCTTACACATTTCTCATCTGATCCTCACAAGCCCTCATTTTACAGATGAGGAAACTGAAGCCAACTGATTAAACGAGTTCCCCCAGGGTCACACAGCTAGTGAATGTCTGAAGCAAGATTTGAATTCAAGAATTCCTGACTCCAAGGCCAAAACTTCATCCCCTTTGTCACTTAGCTGTCCCTAAAGTAGAGATGTTGAGGACCTGAACTAAGGTAGTAGTGAAGAGAAGGTGTCCAGGTATAAGAGATGTTGTGAAGGTAGACATGGCAAGATTTGATTGTTGGTTGGATATATGGAGTGAAGGAGAAGCAGTAGTCAAGGATAATATGGATTATAAATCTGAGACATTGGAGGATGTTGTTGCCTTCAATAGAAATAGTGAAGTTTGGAAGAGGGGAGAGTTTTTAGAGGAAAAGATCAATTCAATTTCAGACATGTTAAGTTTGATGTCTCTGGGAAATCCAGTGTGAAACGACTGAAACTCAAGGAAGACACTGGATCTGGATATATAGATCTGAGAGACGTCTGTATGGAAATAACAGTTTGAAATATGCTTTGCAAGATTTCGTATATGTAATAGGTATTTTATTTCTTGCCTTCTCAATGGATGGGGAAGGAGCTAGAGAGAAGAAGAGATTTTTAAAAGTTTTAAAAGAGAAATTATGTATTAACTATTTAAACTTATTTTTCATTTATAAACTAAATAAAAGCATGATTTGGGGAGAAATAATGGTTTAAATCCATGGGAGCTGATAAGGTTACCAAGACAGAAGAGGGGCTAGCAGTGAGCACTGGAGAATATTCTGAGTTAGGGAACATGATCTGGATGATGAGCCAGAAAAGGAGACCAAGAAGGAGCAGTCAGATAGGTGGGATTTCAGCCAGTAGGGGGCAGTGTCACAAAAATCCAAAGACGAAAGAGTAATCAGCAGGAAAGGGTGGTCAGCAGTGAGTCATAAGGTCAAAAGTCAGACTGCAAAGGATTGAGGAAATGGAGGCATATAGAGAATGTTCTCAAGGAGTCTGGCTGAGAAAGAGAGTAGACATAAAGGATAATAACTTGAGAGAATGGTAGTGTCTAGTGAAAATTTCCTAAGGATAAGAGAGACTTGGGCATATCTGAAGGCAGCTGGGAAGGCACCAGTAGGGAGAAGTTAGAGATTTGAGAGGGTGAGAGGATGGCTGTGAATATAATCTTCTGGAGAAGAAGGGAGGGAAGGGAAGGAGTTAAACCTTGGCAAGAAAGGACCATCCTTTATCAGAGGCTAAGAGAAAGAAGGACAAAGTGGAAGACAATGTCAAGGGCTTTTGAGATGAAAAGAATGGGAGAAGAGAGTAGCTGTTCACCTCAAATGGCCTTAGTATTTTAGCTGATGGAGGAGAGGTGAGATGAAGTAGGAGGAGGGCATTAAAAGAGGAGCAGTGGTCCTCAGCTGACAAGAAGACACTAGTGGGTGGCTAGGCCTGGGTCTGAATTTGGCCCGGGTCCAGTAATGGTAGCCCTACTCACTCTCTGGAGTGTCTGGTAGAAGGGAAGAGGGCATGGTATTGGGAATTATGAAGAAAATTCTTGGAATTCAGTCCTCAGACTCAATCCCTGACATTTACGAGGATTGTTCAACCCAACATTCTTTGTTTCCTTTAAAGACTAAAGGAAATGGGTTACCCCAAGAAAATAGACTAGATATAAAGAGCCAATATATACCAAAGAATTCTTAGCAGCACTCTTTATGACAGCAAAGAACTGGAAATGAAATGTTTCTATTGACTAGGGAATGATAATCAAATTCTGGCACATGAGTATAATAAATACCCTATTATGCAGCCATAATAAATAATCAATGTGAGGAATTAGAGAAATGTGGAAAGATTTGTGTGAAATGATGTAAAATAAAGTATGCAGAACTAAGAAAATATAAGCAATGATTACAACAGTATAAATGAAACATTCCAAAAATGGAATAGGAAAAGCCAGGAAGGTTGATAGAAAAGACAGCGAATCACTTTTCCCTCTAGGCCAAGAGGTGGAAAATCACCAGGGCAGATAGTGTACACATTGTCAGATAACCTCTTATCAGATGTTTTTGCTTAAGTATTTTTCTTTGTCACAAGGAAAGATACAACCCAGAGAGCAGAGGGGATGGGACACAAAGCTAAAAAGCATCAAAATGAAATGTTTTGTTTTGTTTTTTAGAGAAAATGAGTTTGAGTTTCAGATAAGTCAAAACCAATGAAACACTTGCTCCTTAGAGAGTGGTAAGATAAGGACACAGCCTAACTGTGAAACCTTTCTTGATTGAACTTGAAGAATAGGAGACGTCTGTCCATGATTTCTAAGGAAAACAGAAGTATCTTGTATAGAATATGATATAATGGGGATAAAAGACTGATTTGAATCCCAGAGCTTGGGTTCAAATCTAGCCCTGCCACTTGTTACCTGTGTGACCCTGAACAAGTTACTTCATCTCTGAGAGTCTTTAAGTCTTCTGTTATAAAACAATGGAATTTAAATGACCTCTAAAATCTCTTCCAATTCTAAATTTATGGTCTTATCAACACCTATTATATACAAAGATGGATTCAATGATAATTTAAGGCCACTGGTGTAACATAAAGAAATGTCATCTGATTATGGAAGTCCCTGAGATATTCAAGAGGGAAAAAAGCCCTTGATGAATGAAAAGAAGCAAGAATAGAAAAGAAGAAAAGTAGATTGTCTCTGAGGGAGTCTGAAGAGCAGGAGCCTCTGCCACCATAGCACACACTGAATGATAGGAAAGTGAGCTCAGAACCGGTGGCTGTCCAATAACAGAAGTTCCCCCGAGCTCCAGCCTCTCCCCTTTACTCCAGTTCATTGTCTCTTGCCTTGTTCCCATGAATTGTATTCTAGAATTATCTAGAATAGACAAAGATTTTTTCTTTCTCCACCTGCCTGGATTTCTCCTACTTTTCCAGTCTTCTTACAGAGAGGCACACTTCCCTCCACATACTGCGTGATTGAGTGACACGGGTCACATTGTTGTTCCTCCTTGTAAACATTTCCAAACTCCCACCTCCCAACTTCAAGAAATTTCACTTGCCATGCCCCATGCCTGGAATTCCTTCTTTCCTCAATTCTACCTCCTGGCTACCTTCAAATCTCATCTGAAGTCCTACATTCCTCAAGCAGCCTTTCCCAGCCCCCTTTAATGTTAGTGCCTCCCCTTCTGTTCTCTATCTCTGTTTTATCCTGAATATAGCTTGTTTGTACATAGTTGTGTGTACCTCCTCCATTTAGACCGTGATCTCCTTGAGAGCAGGGATTGCCTTTTACCTTTCTTTGTATCCCCAAAGTTTAGCACATTAACTAGAACATAGTAGGCACTTAGTAAATACTTGCTGTAGGAGCAGTTAGGTGGTTCAGGGGATAGAGTACTGGCCTTGGAATCTGGAGAATTTGAGTTTAAATCAGATCTCAGATGCTTACTAGCTGTGTGATCCTGGGCAAGTCACTTAACCCCAACTGCTCCCCCCCCCCCAAAAAAAATGTTTCTTGGCTGACTGACCAAATGCAAAATCTAACACAGGTTCAAAAACAAACAAACAAACAAACAGCTACGTAGTAATTGGGAGAATAAAAGATCTTGGTAGATAACAGCTCACATGAAAGAGATCTGAGAGCTTTAAAGGTCTGCAAAGATGACTTGACAAACAAAAAAAGCTAATTTGGTCTTGAGTTGTATTTATAAACTTCTAGTGTCCATATAAGGGAGGTGAGCTTCTGTTCAGACCACATCAAGAGTATTCTGTCCAGTTCCAGTTTTACCAGATTTTAGGAAGGAAAATGACATATTCATCTACAGAAGTGTGCCCAGGACAGTGACGGACTGGAAACCATTGACTTACGAATATTGGTTGAAGGAAACGGGAATATTTATCTTAAACATAAGAAGACTTGGGGGGAAGGGCAGAGTACGGAGGGTAGGAGCGGATATACTAGCTAACATCAGATAATTGAAAGATTATTCTATTTAGTCCCATAGAAAAGAATAAGGAAAAATGGATGGAGAAAGGTAGAGCAGGGGAAAGTGTTGGATTTGGAGTTGGCCTGGGTTCATTTCTCAGTTCTTGCTACTTACTAATTAATAGTACTTTTGGAAAGTCATTTAATCTCTCTGGGGCTCAGTTTAGTCATCTGTAAACTGGGGATAGAGGGTAAATTAGATGCCTTCAGTGATACTATTATCCTAAGTAGGAGGGAATTTTTCTATTTGATATAAAGGAAGGATGCCCTAACCATTTAAATTATCCAAAACCGCGTGAGCTTTTTGAGAGTAGTGGAATCAAATGAGAGAATATATTTAAAGTCCTTTGCAAAACTTTATTTTTTCCTTTTTTCTTTTTTCTTTTCTTTTTTAAATTTATTTTTAAATTCTCAACATTCACTTCCACAAGAATTTGAATTCAAAATTTTCTCCCCATCTCTCCCCACCCCCACCCCAGGACAGCATGCATCTCCATCCACCCCTTCCTCCAGTCTGTCCTCCCTTCTATTACCCACCCTTCTTCCATCCCCCTTCCCCCTTCTATTTTCCTGTAGGGCAAAATAGACTTCTATACTCCATTGCCTGTATAGCTTAATTTCCAGTTGCATGGTAAAATAATTTTTAACATTCATTCTTAAAGCTTTGAGTTCCATATTCTCTCCCTCCCTCCCCACCCACCCTCATTGAGAAAACAAGCAATTCAATGTGGGTCATACATGTGTAACAATGCAAAGCATTTCCATGATAGTGATGTTGTAAAAGACTAACCACATTTCCCTCTGTCCTATCCTGCCCTCCATTTATTCCATTCTCTCCCTTGACCTGTCCTCCCACAATAGTGTTTGCTTCTGATTATCCCTCTCCCTAATTTGCTGTCCCTTCTATTATCTTCCCTCTCCTATCCCCTTCCCCCTTGCGTTCCTGCAGGGTAAAGTAGATTTCCATATCCAATTGAGTGTGTTATTTCTCTTTAAGCCAAATTCCATGAGAGTAAGGCTCACTTATTTGTTTTCATTACCCTCTTCTCCTCCTCCTTTGTAAAAGCTCTTTCTTACCCTCTTGTATGTGAGATGATTTGCTACATTCTACCTCTGCCTTTCTCTTACTCCTAGTACATTCCATTCAACAGTAAATTTTATTTTTTTAGGTATTCACCCTTCATATTTAGTTTACCCTGTGCTCTCTGTCTATATATATATGTGTGTGTGTGTACATACATGTATGTATACATACATACGCCCATGTACATATACATACCTACACATATATAATATACACATACATACATACCTATACATGCCTACATATATATTCCCTCTCTCTACCCTAATACTGAAAAAAGTCTCATGAGTTACAAATAACATCTTTCCATGTAAGAATGTAAACAGTTCAATTTTAATAAGCTCTTTAAGGCTTGTCTTTCCTGTTTACCTTTTCATGTTTCTCTCGATTCTTGTATTTGAAAGTCAAATTTTCTATTTAGCTCTGGGCTTTTTAACAAGAATGCTTGAAAGTCTTTTATTTCATTGAAATTCCATTTTTTCCCTGAAGTATTATACTCAGTTTTGCTGGGTAGGTGATTCTTGGTTTTAATCCTATCTCCTTTGACCTCTGGAATATCACATTCCAAGTCCTTTGATCCCTTAGTATAGAAGGTGCCAAAACCTGTGCTATACAGATTGTATTTCCACAATACTTGAAATTGTTTCTTTCTGGCTGCTTGTAATAGTTTTCTCCTTGACCTGGGAACTCTGGAATCTGGCTACAATATTCCTAGGAGTTTTCCTTTGGGGATCTCTTTCAGGAGTTGATCAGTGAATTCCTTCCATTTCTATTTTACCTGCTTGTTCTAGAATATCAGGGCACTTTTCTTTGATAATTTCTTGGAATATGACGTCTAGGCTCTTTTTTTATCATGGTTTTCAGGTAGACCAATAATTTTAAAATTGTCTCTCCTGGATCCATTTTCCAGGTCAGTTGTCTTTCCAATGAGATATTTCACAATTATCTTCTATTTTTTCATTCCTTTGGTTTTGTTTTATAATTTCTTCGTTTCTCATAAAGTCATTAGCTTCCATCTGCTCCATTCTAATTTTTAAAGAACTGTTTTCTTCAGTGTGCTTTTGAACCTCCTTTTCCAATTGGCCATTCTGCTTTTTAAAGCATTCTTCTCCTCATTGGTTTTTTGGACCTCTTTTGCCAGTTGAGTTAGTCTATCTTTAAAGGTATTATTTTCTTCAGCATTTTTTGGGTCTCCTTTAGCAAGCTGTTGACTTTCTTTTCATGATTTTCTTGCATTCCTCTCATTTCTCTTCTCAATTTTTCCTCTACTTGTCTTACTTGATTTTCAAAATCCTTTTTGAGCTCTTCCATGTATATATGTACATATATAGAGACCATTGTATATATTTTCAGAGGCTTTTGATGTAGAAGCCATGACTTTGATGTCTTCCTCTGATGATATGCTTTGTTCTTCCTCATCCGAAAGGATGGAAGAAAATACCTTTTCACCAAGAAAGTAATCTTCTATAGTATTATTTTTTTTTCTCTTTTTTGAGCATTTTTCAAGCCAGTTACTTGACTTTTGAGTCCTTTGTCAAGTGGAGGGTATACTACCCTAGGCTTCAGAGGTTTTGTGCAGCTGTTCTCTGAGATATCTCTAGGGACCTGTAAGTTCTCAGTTCCTCCAAGGTGGCACAGTCAAAGGAGAGGAGTTTACGCCTCCCCTGGCCTACACTCTGGTCAGTGTGCAACCACAAGCACTCTTTTCTGCCCTGGAACTGCGAGTAGGGTTCCCTCTCCTCAGCTACCATCAGTTCTACTACTCCAGCGCCAGTGCTCCTCCTCACCCCAGGACAGTCACTCAAGGTTGAGATCCAGATCAGCTGCTAGATGTAGCTGCTGCTGCTCTGGGGCCAGGACTGGGACCAGACCACACTCCCCACTCACCTAGGTAAAAGAGCTTTCTTACTGACCTTTGAAGCAGTCTTTGGTATTTGTGGGTTGAGAAATCTGGGAACCGCAGCTGTTACCCATGATTTTGTGCCCTGAAGCCTGCTCCAGTCCTGTCCTTGCCATGTGTCCCAGGCTGGGCTGGGCTCCACTCTGAGCCTGGAGCCATAGACCTTTCCTATCAGCTTTCCAGGCTGTCTTGGGCTGGAAATCTCTTTCACTCTGTCATTCTGTGGCTTCTGCTGCTCTAGAATTTGTTTAGAGTTATTTTTTTACAAGTATTTTATGGGTTACAGGGGAGAGCTAGAGCAGGTCCATCCTTGTACTCCGCCATCTTGACTGTGCCATCCTTTACAAACCTTAAAGGACTATATGAATGTTGGCTAGTCTCATTATTAAACAAAGCTGGATGACAAGCTGTCAGGAGATGTGAGAAGGCTGACACCAGCACCCTGTTAATTTGGGTTCAATTTTGGGAGGAAATGAGGCACTTCAAAGTCAAGTAACAGTTTAAAAAAGGAGATATATTTAGCCTTACTACATGGTGATAAAAAGCCTTCTAATTGGCTGCTGGGTCCGCATGCTAAAAGAAGAGACAGACAAAATCTCCTCTTGTTCTCCCTGATGTATTTTGGGTAAGAAGGAAGATATAGTGTAAGTCTCTGGGTTGGGAGGGAAGTGAGGGAGCCCCTGTTACCGGGTCACCATGTGGCTATAAACACTTGGTGCTTCTGTTTCTTCTGTGTATGTCACGTCTCTTCTTTCCTATGCTAGATAAATGAGAGTCAGAAAAGGAATAGAACAGGTGACAACCTTGGGAGCTTCCAAAGTTTCTATGAGTCACCAGAGGTCCCGGAACTGGAGTCTGAAGCAGATTTTCCTGTCTTCCAAGCCCAATGAGGAGCCAGCTCTGAGGAGAGATCTGCTTGACCCAGCCTAGCAGTCAACTGAACTAGGGGCCAGGGCACCAAGTCCTAAGCAAGGGAGTAATTTTTCCATCAGTTGCTCCATACCCAGAAGTGAACATAGTGGGATGGATGTCTGATGAATATTTTGGTACACATGGAAACTTAGTTTCTGTCTTTGACCTGGTTGGGTTACATAGCCAGTGACGGGATCTTGGCATCAAAAGATATGGACATTTTAGTCACTTTAGGGGCATAGTTACAAATTGCTTCCCAGGATATTTGGAGCAATCCACAGCTACACAAACAATATACGATCTTTCCATGACCTCTCTAACACCATTTCCATTTTTTTATCATTTTTGCCAATTTGATATTATTCTCTTTTCCTCATTGATCAACAAGAATTTAATATGAGAACTCTATGCCAGTTCCCATTTATCATAAGGGTAGGAACTTTCTCTTAAAGTCTGTACAGTGTCTGGCCCAATATCTTTCTTCTAGTAGGCATAATATCACATGATTTGGAACTGGATGGGTCATTAGAAACCTAATCCAACTCACTTCACAGAGGAGGAAACTAAGGTCTAGAAAAGTTCAAACATATCTCCTCTGACTCCAAACCCAGTGGTCTTTTGAGGACAACACATTGTCCCTCTTCAACTCACTGATTCTAACTGTGCACCCTTAGGGGCCAAGCAGAACAAACTTAATCTCTCACACAAGAAACATTTTTTGAGTTGAATTAAATTTATTATGGCCAGTAAGAGAGTCCCTACCCTCAAGAAATTTAGAATCAATTGGTTTAACAAAGTTAATACACAGGGAATTGTTGGGAAATACTTTAAAACACTAGATAATCCAGCTCAAATTGATATGGTCCAGATTCCAATGGGATGGCACCGGATCTGTTACTTTAATGTCATTCATATATAAAGAACTTCTTGGTGAGAAAACTCCCAGCAGGTTGTCACTTTCTCTGCATCTTAGGGTCTTCCAGAATTTTCCAACTCACCAAGAGGATAAGTGACTGGCCTAAAGTTACATGGCCACTGTATAACAAAGGTAACACTTGAACTCTGGTTCTCCTAACCCTAAGGCCTGTCCCCATCCATTACATTACACTAGACTGTCTTTCTCTATAGAATCTAATAGTTCTCATCTGATCAATCAGCAAACATTTATTAAGCACCTATTATATGCCAGGCACTGTGCTAAGGGCTGGAGATACAAAAAGAGGCAAAAGACAGCCCCTGCCTTCAAGGAGCTCACAATCTAATGGGGAGACAACTTGCAAATAGATGTATACAAATCAAGCAGCTATGTATGGAATAAATAGGAAATAATTAACTGTGGGAAGGCCCTAGGTAGAAGATGGGCTTTTAGTTTTCTAAGTATAATGAGAAGATGATACAGGCAGACTATTCTCTTCTTTTCTGCTTCCATACGCCCATACCCATCTTGTAAGTTTTTGCTAAAACAACAATAATTGTAGCTCTCCTACATCAGGAGAAGCCTTGCTTTTCTTTCCTCAGCCTTATTCCTTCATCCCAGCTCAGAGGAGGTGAAGATACATCCACTCTTCTAGGTAGTTTAATTGAATTCATATCACCTAGGGACACTCCAACACATCTCCCTAGGTTCCATTTCCTTTTTCCACTTTTCCACTTGTCATGTCCCTCTCCCCTCACAAGCATGCATCCACCCATGGATGTGTCTCAGGAGTTGCCTGATGTCTATATTGCCTTCCTGTGTATTTCTGCTAAATATGACTGAATCTCTGCCTGACCCGGACTGGTCCTATACAGTGGTGGAGGGAAGGACAGTCTCACTCTAAGACCTAGTAGAAGGGACAGAGGAGGTAGGGGAAAGAGATGCATCACATCTGACAAGCAGTGAGACCAATGATGATAAAGTAAAAGCAAGCCAGGAGCCTGGGGAGGGCGGCAAAAAGTACACTGTCTGGGCATCTTTGTTCTATGGAGTCTCCTTTTCTCCCTTCCCCCAAACCAAACCATATACACATTCTGTCTTTAGTACCAGGTTTTCTAAAGGAACTAGTATTACACCAGTATTGGCTGACTCAGCAGGACCAAGCAGCTAATTTTGCATTGAATCTCAGAAGAGTTGGAGGGGCATCTGGGAGTCATCTAAGCCCACCATTTATATTATATGATCAGATATATCCCTGGTAAGCAGCTCTGCCCCCAAATTAGAAGCACTGCCAAGGAGTTGTGCCTGCCTTACCTGAGTGAGGTCAAGAATTAGAAGGGCTGGGGTCCTTTCCTCTCTGCCTGCCACCCCCTCACAATGCTCAGTTGTGAATCACTTCCAGTCCATTCATCTATGGGGGCTGTTTGTGTGTTCTGTGTTGCCAGGGAGGAGCAAGTATACATTCCAGGTGCTTTATCTAGAACTGTTAGGGAAGTTTGAGAAATGGAAGGATGCCACGAAAGAGGCCAAAGGAAGTGAATGGAGGAGGAAATGAAGCAACCCAGCCTCTGGTGGTAGAAAGTGAGCAATTGAGGTATCGATGATGTCATTCATAGGGTTGGAAAGATTACAAAGGAGTGAGCGACCTTTTGTTCTGGGCACGCTCTAAAATTCTTGAAAGTTGAGGAATCAAAGCTCAGGAGGAACCAGAATGAAACTGGTTCTGGTTCTGTGCTGACTCGCAGCCTTGGGCTGGATCTGCTTGGCAACATTCCCATCCTGGGGTAGGAAATATTTCCTAATTGAAAATAACGAGAACAAACTTCTGATAAAAACACTAAGGCTCAAAACCTTGGAGTAAACTCCAACCTTTCCTTTGCCTTTCCCTTAAGTCCCGGGGACTCTTCCTCCCTGACGTCTCTCTCACTGGTTTGTCTGTCTGCTCACAACATTATCACCTCAGTTCAGGCCTTCATTGCTTCCCACCTAAGACCATTATTATAGCCCCCGAGCCCCAGTCTTTCCCCTCTCTAATCCAACCGCAAAAATGCTGCCAGTGATTTTCCAAATTTTCAAGTATGAGCACCTCACCTCTGCAGCTCAAAAACCTTCAAAGGCTCCCTATTGTCCCACCAAGTATAATCTCACCACCTTAGCCCTGAAGACCCTCCTTGTTATATGCAAACTACTTTTCACATAAGGCTTTCACAAGCCTTATTCACATTAGTCTTTTGGATGCATTCTGTATTCCAGCCAAACTAGAGTATTAGCTGCTCCTCAGTCTCCACCTGCCTGTTCCCAGCTCTCAGAATTTATTTGTATGGGTTGTCCTTCATGCCTAGAATGGACTCTGTTCTCCTCTTCCTCAGACAAAATCCTTCTCCTCCTTCAAGTTCAAGGGCCACTTCTCCCAGAAAATCTTCATCCATCCATGCTCCACTGCCTGATGAAAATAATTTCTCCCACATATTCCTCATAGTCGTTTGTCTAGATCTATTCCCACCCATCCCTCCACATCCCCCACCCCCCACTTCTCTAGGTAGTTCAGCGTGCCATCCTGAGTCATTGTGCCCTAGGAACCCTGCCACAAATGCCAGTTTTCCTGTTACTAATCCTAGAAAATCTTCTCAGCATCCTGATACTCTGCACCACTGTACCACGTTTTTGTCCTCCTCTCCCTGCCCTTCCCCTACCACACCTTCAGAGAGCCTTTCTCCTAGCGTCCAGTTTATCTGACGTCTCCCAATCACTCACCATAGTGGGATTAAAGCAATCTTCAGCTCCTCCCTGTAATTCCCAGCTCCCCCTCCCCGCCCCCCCCCCCCCCCGCCCCGTGTGACCTTGCCCAGCTCAGCTGGCAGGGGCATTGGGATAAAGCAGACCTGCACAACTTGGCAGTAGGGAGGGGTCAAAATTAAAATAAGCTAAACTTCTTCAGGCTGAAGATAGGTTTTTAGCAGCTCACTTTCCAAGTGAAGGTATAATTAATAGTTAAACTATTAACAAATAAACCATATTTTTAAAATGGAAAATTTCAATTAATATCAATTAATTACACTTGTTACTTCAGATTTTTATTTATTATGAAATTGCTTCTTTCAGACTAGAAACAGATGGTTAGTTGCTATGGGTCACATGATAAACAGGAGAGAATGTGCAGTGGCAACCCACCTACCAAGTTACATGATGGGCACAATAGTGACCAGTGGAGAAAGCGTGCTAAGCGAGGTATGGACAAAGAACTGGTTGCATCTTTACTTTCTTTTACATCCTTTACATTTTCGCAGGCTGCCTGAAATCCTTTGGAAGGCCTCGAGTGGCTGGCTGGCTGTATGTCATGCAGGTCTGGGACAGAGAGAGAGTTTTCCCCAGTACTGCATCTCCCTCTTCTAAAGAAACAACCCCAATTGCCTCCTCCTGGGTCATCTCCAGTCATCCTGATGAATATCTGGTCACTGGACCCAGATGGCTCTGAGGAGAAGTGAGGCTGGTGACCTGCACAGCCCTCTCTCACTCAAAACAAAGTCAAGTGCAAGTCATGTCATTATTTCTCTGATGGCATGGTCTTCTTTGGCAATGAAAGATGAACATACACAGTCCTACATCATGACAGAAATGGAAAGAACTTGGTCTTCATGAATTCTTCAGGATCAGGGATGAACTGAGACTGGTTTATTTATAACAAGCTTGACCTGTGACCTTCCTCCAAGCCCCTTCTCTCTAACCCTCTTCCCAGAAGCAATCCCCCATCCCCAAAGCAAAGAACCATCTCTGGAGCCTGGTCCTGCATTCATCATCCTCTCCCAAACTGGACATTCTCCTCTCTGGGACCTCACATCCTCCTCCACTTCCTCTAGGACTCAATAGCTAATTGGGAGCAAAGAGTTTTTATTATGGGCTAAAGGACAACTGAAATTTCCAGTTTCAAGGTAGCATCATCAGAGTTGTCATGCAGCTGTCAGCCCCTCCTGCTGGCTCAGGGATCTGACCAAGGGGGTTTTTCTGGCTCTTCAGCTCCATTTCACTTTGCCAGATTCCCTAGCCCTTGGTGCCCTTGAGTCATATCCCACTTCCCCCAAGACTCTGAATGAGATGCTTCCCCTGTAGGCCCTCCTCATTTCTCTGAAGCTCTGTCTCAGCTTCCTCCTAGATCATTCGATGGAAGGGGCCTAGGCTTGCCAGCAAGCATGCTACAGTCTTGCCCAGGCTCACCAAGTCAGAAAGCAGAGCCCAGCTTCATTGTGAGGGAGTTTCCCCATTCAGCCACAATTTGAATTGTAATGATTGGCTAGGGGGAGGGGAGAAGGTGGGGAAGAAAGCCAAGGCAGTAATATTAATGTACAAGAAGATCACAAGAATCCTCAGAAAACAGGACCAGTCCTGGAGGTCTACGGTTTTTTGGTTTACCAGAGATGCATGAGTTTCGTGACCTGGAGTCTATGAACTTGTGCTTTAAATATAGATAGATAGATAGATAGATAGATAGATAGATAGATAGATAGATAGATAGACAGAGATAGATAAGTATTTCAATATAACTATCTTCCTTCACAATCCTATGTATTTTATCTCATGTACTTAAAAAAACTTTTTCTGAGTCTGTGACTTCACCAGACTTTCAAAAGGATCCACTGATACAAAAAAAGTTAGGTCTAGAGGATCCCTTAGAGGATCACAGTCAGTCCTGCATGGAACAGCTAGGTGGTGCAGTAGATGGAGCACCAGTGCAGGAATCAGGAGGACCCGAGTTCAAATTTCACCTCAGACACTGGACACTCACTAGCTGTGTGACCTTGGGCAAGTCACAACTTCAATTGCCTCATCCTGGGTCATCTCCAGTCATCCTGATCAATATCTGGCCACTGGACCCAGATGACTCAGGAGGAGAAAGTGAGGCTGGTGACTTTGCACAGCCCTGCCTCACTCAAATCAAAGACAAGTGCAAGTCATGTCATCATCTCCCTGATGTCATGATCCTCTTTGAGAACAAAGGTCAAGCTACACGCAGGTTTTCATGATACTCACTACTCTGTGTTTGATCACTTAGATGTTTGATCACTCCTTTTTGGTCTCTTCTGCTGGATCTCCATCCAGGTCACAGTTACTAATGGTAGATATCTCCCAGAGCTGTACTCCAGACCCTCCTCTCTTCTCTCTCTATTACTATCTATAACTTGATGATTTAATCAACCACCATGGATTCAATTATCATTTGGTGCTGAGGATTCTCTGATCTATTTCCCAGCCTAAGTATCTCCAGTTACTTAATGGGTATCTCAAAAAACATCTTGAACTCAACATGTCCAAAACTAAATTCATTATCTTTTATCCCAAAGGCTTTTCCCATTTCTGAGCATCCTCTTAGTCACTCAGACTCACCACCTAGAAGTCATCCTCGACTCCTCACTCTCTCTTACAAATCATATCCAAACTATTTCAAAGTCCTATAGATTTTACCTTCATAACAGCTGTCCCATACAGCCCCTTCCTTCCTCTGAGGGCCCTACTTCCTTGGGACAGGCCTTTATCACTTCTGGACCACTGCAATAGCCTTCTGCTTGGTGTCCCTGACTCACATTTCCCTCCACTCCAGTCTGTCCTCCATTGAGCTGTCAAATTAATCTTCCTAAAGCACAAGTCTAATCAAGTGAACCCCATTACCTCCAGGGTCAAATATAAAATCCTGATCTCTTCCTACCTTCCCAGTCTTCTCATACCTTACTCCCTCTGAAATAAGACAAACCACCTCCCAACTCTGGGCATTTTCACTGGCTCTCCCCAGCACCTGGAATCCTCTCCCTCCTTATTTCTGCCTCATACACTTCCTGACTTCCTTCTAAGTAAAATCCCACCTTCTACCGGAGCCTTAACCAATCCTCCTTAATCCTAGCAATCTCTTCTATTGACTTATTTAATTTATCCAGACTCTGTCTTGCTTGTACATACATAGTTGTTTGCATGTTGTCTCCCCATTAGACTGTGAGCTCTTTGACAGCAATGAATGTCTTTTTGTCTTTGCATCCTCAATGCTTAGTATAGTACCTGGCACATAATTAGTGCTTAATAAATGTTTACAGACTTGACTTAACCACTTCAGGCCTCAGAAAACAGATAATGAAGAAGCTCCACTATATGACTGTATGTTACAAGATAAATAGCCCTTTGGGGAAAAGGGAACTAGGCGGAAGGGAATGGACTTTGCTTGCTCAATTCATCTGTTCCCATCTGTCCACTCCCAAGGGCACCACCCCAATTCTGCCCCTTTCCCCTTCCCCCAACCACCATACCTTTCTCATCTCCCTTTTGACATCCTCCACCAGTTTACATTGACTGTCAAGAATTCAACTTTCTCCTAAATCCCTCAGGGCTCTCTCTTAAATACTGATGACCTGATGACCTGATCTTGTCATAGAAAATCCATACCACCATGCTGAAACTCCCCAGTCAGGTTCTTTCTCCACTTGGACATGAGCCTTCTTGCTGCATTCATCCTGTTTCCCATAAATCTCAGAAAGGTCTCTTTGCTGCTGCTACCTACCTAAGCCCTTTGCCACACATCCCTATACATCAGTGTCCTGGTTTATATAATACCATCTTTGTCTGCAGACAAATGGAAGCTTACTTTTTTTACTTACTTTTTTCTAGAGGGTTTTTTTTTTTTGGTCTATGCTTTTCTTTCTTAAAAGTCTATAATTTTACAGAAATGCTTTGCATGTATACAACATGTATAACCTATATTGAATTGCTTGCCTTCTCAATGGGGGGGGAGGGAGGGAGGAAGGGAGAGAATTTGGAACTCAAAGTTTTCAAAACAAATGTTAAAAATTGTTTTTACATGTAACTGGGGGGAAAAGAAAATATGAAATAAACAAAAAAGTTTTAAAAATTTTAAGCCCACCGTCTTACTTTTAGCCTCTCTGGCATCATCGTTTCTTCTCTCTTTCTTTTCTGTCTCTAAATACATCCATCATTTCACTCCGTTGCTCCTTTAGGGGTTCCTGAGCCATGTCCAAGGGTCATGGATCCCGTTGACAGTCCAGTGAAATCTATAGACCTCCTCTCTCCGAATATTGTTTTAAAATGTGTAAAATAAATGGATGGCACAGGAAATGTATTACAGTGAGATAGTTAACAAAATACTGAAAAGACAAGTTCAAGGACCCCAGGTTATAAACTCCTGTTCTAATGACGCAGCAACTTGAATATATCATTTCTATACCTCACTTTCATTTCCTGGAAGAATTGATAGAGGGTTGGATTAGGAATCAGGACATAGCTGGGTTCAAATCCCCTCTGCAGCACTTACTAGCTACGGGCCCATGGACAGGTCTCCTAACCTCCCTTAGTTTGAATTTTCCTACATGCAAAATGGGAATGATCATATCTGTAATACCTGCCTCCCAGTATTGTTGTGCGGACTACATGAAATAATGTACATAATATACTTTACACGCTTCAAATCAACTAATTAATAAGCATTTATTAAGTGCCTACTATGTGCCAGGCATCCTGCTAACTGCTAATGCCCCAGTTATTATTGCTACCTCTCTGACTTCCTGGGCCTAGCATTGATCCATCCATTCTCAGCAGCTTCTCTCAGTATGGTCACATGTGATCTCTCCCTCAACACACCTAGTTGCCCCCTTCTGTATCCTCTTGCTAGATCCTAGAGAAAAAGTTGGATGTTGAGAGTCAGAAGATGTGATCTGTAGTCCCAGCTCTGCCACTGACTGTCCTTTACACACATTTGGCACTTAATAAATGCTTGTTCAATGTCTAACTAGATTGAGTGAGTGAACTAGCTATTGTGGCAAGTCATTCAGCTCCTCTGAGACTCAATTTCCTTGATTTTTAAAACATGTTGAGGGGAAAGCGAAATGGCTAAAAGAAGCTAGAGTTGTTTAGACCAGAAAAGAGAAAAATCCTCTTTCCTACAGATGAGAAAATTTCACTTTACAGATGAGAATGTTTTTTTCTTTTCCATTTGAGTACATTATAATTGTCTTCAAATAACTGAATGGCTGTCATGTGAAAGAAGGATTAAATTAGTTTTGCTAGCTCATATTTTTCCCACAATTCCTCATATGATCTGGTTTTAGAAAGAGGTAGGGAAATTATCATCTATAAGCAGCTGGGACAAAATTGACCACAGGGCAAGAGTTAATGTTGGAGGCATAGGGGTCTGAAAACCAGCCTAGAGCTCATCTTTAATGGCATCTCTACTAGGAATATCCAATCAGCCCTGGGTTCCATGGGTTACTGAGGTGACCCAGACTTCTTGGCATCAGCAAAGTTATTACTCTCCATGCCAGGATTGTAAGCTCTGTGAAAGCAGGACTATGTTATATGTGTCTTTGAATCCTCAGCACTTAGCATATGACACTACACATTTTTAATATTTGGCCTTTAATATTTGCTGAAATGAATTAAATTTTATATAGTTCCAGAGAATAAAACTAGGAAAGATGAGGGGAATGATGCGTCAGATCTGATAAGTTACAATTTAAGAAGAATAAATGTAAAATTCTGCCGTTAACTGAAAGAAAAATATCATTACACACAGGAGAGAAGAGTTAGCAGTTTATTTGGAAAAGCTCTGGGGTTTTAGTTGTTTCCCAGCCCACCATCCATCACCAATATGACAGGGAGACTAATAAAAGTTAAGCAATCTTAGGTTGCATTAATAGAGGGAAAGGGTTCTGATGATGGAAGGTGATTGTCCTATTGTTCTCTGCCCTTGTTAGACTCCTCAGGCAAGGAAGCATTTTATTCTGGAGGAGCCATGATTTAGGAAGGACACTGGCAAACTGGAATGTATCTAGAAAGGGGGAAATCAGGATGGTGAAGAGATTTTAAGACCATTCTATTTCTGTGGAAGGAACTGAGGGTGTGTAAGCCTAAAATGCCCCAGCAAAGACAAAAGTAGACTTCAAGTAGTTGAAAGCTTGTCATATGTCTATGCGTAGAGACAATTAGATGGTGCAGAGGACAGAGTCTGAGACATGGAGTCCGGAAGATGAGTTCAAGCTCCATCTCAGACATTTACTTAGGCATGTTAACAATCTGCAAGTCATTTATCCTTCCTCATCTGTTCGGTGGGGATTATAACAGCACCTATCTCCCAAGGTTGTGAGGATCTTATGAGATATCTGTAAATATTACAGCAAACCTTAAACCCCTATATAAATGCTAGTTATTATAATCACATGGAATAAAGATTAAATGTGTTTTACATAGCTTCAGAGGCCAGATCTAGAACCAATGGGTGGAAACTATTAAGGGACAGGGAAATTTCAGGTAAGGAAAGAACTTCTTACCTATTAGAATTGTACCAAAGTGAAATGGGATGCATTGG
Source organism: Notamacropus eugenii (assembly GCF_028372415.1). Classification (NCBI taxonomy): domain Eukaryota; kingdom Metazoa; phylum Chordata; class Mammalia; order Diprotodontia; family Macropodidae; genus Notamacropus; species Notamacropus eugenii. The sequence continues at coordinate 9,005,468 of NC_092878.1, forward strand.
GTGGAGTGAGTTCCATCAGTGGAAGACTTTAGACAAAGGCTGGATGAATACTTACCAGGGATGTACTGAGAGTGTTCATGTAACAGACCTAAAGATGGCTAAGTTGGAGTCAGGGGACCCGAGTTTGAATTCTGGCTCTGCCACTTACTATCTATATGAACATGAGCAAGTTATTTCACCTCTGAAAGTCTATTTCCTCACCTGTAAATGAGATGACTAGGGCTAAGTGAATTCTAAGGGCCCTTTCATCTCTATGTCCATGACTCTAAGCTTAAGGTCATTTCAAAACCTGAGATCCTTATGATCCTAGGTTATAGGACAGTCAATAAGCAGCTCAAGAGAAAAAAGAACTTTCTAAAAATGGAATGTTGTCCATAAGTGGAAGGGGCTGCCTGATACTGTGCAGGTATGGGATCTGTTGGGGAGGAAACTCTGTTACAGGGTGTATGTAAGGTGAATTTTAGTTCAAATAAGGTGGATTTTAATATGTGTTAAAGGAAATTTTTATTATTATTTCTCAGAGTTCAGTTTCCCAGGATCCATAATCATAACAATCTCCTGTTCCCAGGTACTAGACATTAGTTCTCACAGTTATGGTTCAAAATATCTCCACCACACTTGCCCAGAGTTATATAATGGTAAATAATCTAAACCTTCACTAAGGCTGCACAGTGAGATACAGGAATGAGGTGATATAAAGTTGTGAGGCTATGTCTGTTGGCCCATAAAACAGGTGGTCACCAGACAATGAAGGGGGAACCCTTAGGGTTAAATGCACAAATGCTGTGTGTGCCTCAACTGGCCCCCATTGAGGCTTGAAGGGATTTAGGGGAAGCACGAGTTGTGCCTGTCTCAATTGCCCCCACCAAGATATAAGGATAATTGCCTCCTCTGCTTCTCCCTGGCCCCTTCGAGAAGGGGGATTAAGAAATTGATGAAGGCTGGAAGGGGGTGTGTGAGACCCCCACAAAGACCGGGGTACCAGAAGGAGGTTGTCTGGAGAAGAATTCATGGACTCAAGCATTGTTGAGGTCAAGGTAAAGATTTACTAAGCTTTTCAGCTGGCAAGAGTTCTTAAGGAATCTGCAGCCTTAAAGGGGTACAGAGAAAGTTTATATTTAGGAAATGTGCCAAATATGCTAACTAGGTGTTTTGGGGTGGGATTAAGGAATGGTCAGTTTTTAAAGAACATGCACTTTTGGTATCTACTGCGCAGGTATTTTACCCAAAACTCATCAAGAAATAGCCCAGGGGGGCTACCTAGAGGTGTGGTTTTAGGCCTGAAGCATCACTAAGTCAACCAACAGTCAGGGCTGGCTCAGAAATACCAGGTTGCTCTCATCAATGTCTTGTTAGACAAGTTAAATGTAAGGGAGTATCCGTATGTCTAAGTCCAGGATACACATGACTGGTCAGTGAGTAGTAAATGTCGTTATGACCCAGTGCACATCCTGTTCAGCCAGTACACAGCTGGCTCAGACTAATGAATTCTATAGGTACAGCTGGCTACTGTTGCAGGAAGCGAGATAACAGTTGTTGCTGGAGCAGGCTGTGTCCTTGGGCTGGGGAGAAACTGCCTGGGATAGTATTTTGAGGTTAGGGAGAAACGTGATTTTTAAAGAGAAATGGGATTTTAGAATTGGGGCCCAAGCACATGCACCCAAGCATCCCATCATAATCTGTAGGAGTTCATGCTCTAATTATCAGTGATCCTTTTCTGGGAAAACTAGACTAGAATAAAGTAGATTATTAATCCATTCTTAGTGCCTTTCTTGTCTGACCTGATCAAGAGTGAACCTGAGCTAGCAGCCCTCCTGTGTGCTGTGTTTATCTGTCTTATACGGGTAAATCCTATGATGGGGTAGGCTGTGAGGCCTGATGAAGTGGGAGAACATTTCAAACTCTAGCGAGCAGTCTGTAGCTCTGTGGCTTCAGCTCTAAGAGCCACTGCTTTTGTCTGCTGTCTAATACTGAAGACCATCCTCTTTGTGAAATTTTCCTGATGTATTTCTTTCTCTTTGCCTCATTAAAGGGGCCATACCCTGGCTACTTAAACAGGCCTATCCAATGAATGGGCATTGCCTCACCCGAAGTGAATACCTGCATAGAACTTGCCCTAAATGGGCCAAGGTCTCCCAGTGCATCCTGGGTCATCTCCAGTCATCCTGATGAATATCTGGTCACTGGATTCAGATGGCTCTGGAGGAGAAGTGAGGCTGGTGACCTGAACAGCCCTCCCTCACTCAGATCAAAGCCAAGTGCAAGTCATGTCATCATTTTTCTGATGGCATGGTCTTCTTTGGCAATGAAGGACAAACACAACTAAATGGAAAAGGCCTGTAGAATTGGCCTAGAGATGGAGTTTGGGTCTTTGGTTCAAGGGGAGGGGCTCCTCACCAAGCTAACAGCAGAGCAGTGAGTTTTTCAGCCACAGAAACTCATGAAGATCTACTCAAGTCAGAGAGGGGTTGTGATCTATGTCAGAGGAAGTAGGACCTGCACCCAATGAAGCTACTGGGTCCTTGAAATATTGGAGGAGTAGAAAGAACTCTGGCCGGGGCTGCAGGGCACAGGATCTCAGTTTGGATCCTAGCTCCACAGCTTACTAACCTGGGTGATCCTGGGCCTGAAGAAATGACTCTAACGTCCCTTCCAGCTTCAAATCCTATGATTGTAATCAGAGGCCTACAGCTAATTTCTCTTTACACTTAACCCACATCTGTGCTCACACTGGCCATAACTGCAGCATAGCCCTCTTCCATGGAATCTCCTCGGTTTCCTAATGGGCCTCAGTGCATCCTTTATCTCTCTCCCTTTTCTTCCTATATCCGGCAGAACTCATCAGGTTTGAGCATAGTTTTAATCACTGTACTGCTTAGAAGCCAGCATTAGGTCCCAGTTGATTCATGCACCACAATATCATTCTTGTTAACTCCTTTTGCCTTTAAGCAAATGATCTGTCATGGATTCCACTCCTCCTGCTTCCCAGGACACCTGATTCAGAGATAAGCAGTTCAATCTATTTTTGTCTCCTTTCGCCCACTTTCAAATCATAACATGGTTTAAATTCCCTTCCTACTGATCCTTTCCTTACGATAAAACGAACTCTACCCTCTCTCCAACACTCACCTTTTCTCTGGAGTCTTCCCTGACTAAAACTTTCCAGTTGCAGGAATGCTGATCATTCAAAAAAAAAAAAATCAGTCCCATTCATACATCTGACATCCTTTTTTCTTTCAACTTCCTTCATTACTCTAAGCGTGTACTTTTGTAGAAGCATAGTTGTGAGCATGTGTGAACCTAGTTTGTTTGATCTCTTTCCACTTAGGGCAAACAAGAGTATTTTCAAATAGGAGTACTATAGTGGATGAATGAAAAAGTATTTATTAAGTGCTTCTCATGTACCAAGCGCTATGCCAAGGATTGAGGATACAGATACAAAAGCAAACAGATCCTGTATTCAAGATGTTTACATTCTAAGGGGCAAAACAGCACGCAGGGGAGCAGCAGCCAAGAGAAGGCACTTTGCTCCAGAAAGTTGACAAGGATGGCAAGACTCAGAGGGGAATAAAGTGACATACCCCACTCAGGGACAATTGATTTGATTTATGGTTCATGGTTCTAGACTCGAAAACAGGGCTCAGGGAGGAAAGGAAAGGTACAGTACAGAGTAGTTGTAAAGGCTTAGAGGAGATGGTCCAAGTATAAGGAGTAAAGCAAAGCACCGCGGTTGGGGCTTTCCTGAAATTATCATCTGGGAGAGGCAGCCATTCACCAGGACACCAAGTGAGGGGTGGCTGATTTTGTAGGGTATCAAGGTAGTTGACAAACTGTCAAGATGGCTGGAGTAGCAAAAGAACTGGGTTTCAAGTTAGAGGATGTGGGTTTGAAAGTTCCTGCTTTACCACTTACTTGTAAGGTGACTTTGCGCAGGTCAAGTAACTTCCCTGAGCCTCAGTTTCCCTATCTGCTAAGTGAGTATCATACTCTTGCAATACCTACGTCCCAGGATTGCTGTGGAGAGCAAAGGACACCAGGGACATAAAGAGCTTTGTAAACTGTAAAGCGAAGTAGGTGTGGTTATTAACGTGACTTCTCCAGGTGCCTGGAACAAGTTACTGTATCTGCTGGTTGCAGTCAAAGGAACAGCTGAATGACTGAGGTTTCACAGGACTGTGCGAGTGTAACTGTATCAGATGTTTGATCTTGGGGAATTACAATAAAACAGAGGACTGGCAAAGGCTTGGCGCGGGGCTCGAGGGAAGCCAGCAGGTGAAGGGGAGGAGCGGGCACGGCAGGTACGGGACACGGACCGAGGAAACGTCCGGGGCCAAGCGGTGGCATGCTTTGTGTCGGAGCCGGGAAACCTGGGCTGTCTCCTAACCCCGCCTGCGTCACGTCTGGACGCGCTTCTTCGTCTGTAGGGTGGGGATAACGACACCGGCCCAGGCACAGGGCTGCAAAGAGCCGATGGAGCGCTCCGCGGACTCTAACCCGCTCCACGGGCGCCATTCACACTGACGCTCCCACGGCCTTCCCACACCTTACAGCCCTCTCCCATTTCTGACCCATCCCCCACGTGTGTCTGAGGCCTGGGGGCAGCCCGGGGCAGCAGAGAAGGCGGCTGCGGCCCACCGCGGTGCCAGCCTCCGGCCATGCCACCCTCGCCTGGTGTCTGGGTCTCCCGGCCCCGCTGCGCCGAGGAGCGGCCGCAAACCTGGACGCGCCAAGAAGGCGAAGCCAGGGGCGGGGAAGGGTCCGGCCGGGCCGCGGTCCGAGGCGGTCACCCGGCCGGGGCGCGCAGGGCGGACCCCTGACGAGCTGCGTGACCCCGGACAGGTCACTTAACTCAGTTTCCCCGGCTGTGAACGGGGGTAATGAGCGTGAGGGTCGGGTCTGTAAAACTTGGGGCTCAGAAAGCGCTACCCCCGCCTCATTTTACAGACGGAGAAACTGAGGCCCGACGGCCCAACATCCCCAAGATTCCGGGGGGTGGGGTCCGCGCCTCCAGCCGAAACTGATCCCAAAGTGGGGGGACCGGCCCGGGGCCTCGGCGGGCACGCCGCCCCGGCACTAGGTGTGCAGCCGCCCGCGGTGGGGGTGCGGAGGGGGAGCGGCCGGCGCGCTCCGAGGCCCCAGGCCGCCCGCCGGGCCTGGCCCTTTAAGAGCCGTCCCCCGCCCGCCTCCAAGGGGAGGGGCGCCGTCCTAGCCGGCCGCTCCGCCCCTCCTCGCAGGCGCGCACCTCCCGGGCCCGCTCCGCCGCCGCCGCCGCTCCCGCCGCCAGGCGTTTCCTGCGCCTCCCTCCGGACGCCCCGCAGGTGGGTTAGTTGGTCTCGCCCATGCACCAGCCCCGCAGGACCGCGGGCCTCCCTCCCCCGGGGCCGGCGGTGGCTTCGCCCTGCGGAGCGCGCCAGCTGCTGGACTGGTCCATGTGACCCAGCCCTGGGGGGGGAGCGGGGATGGGCCGGGCTCGGGTGGGACTCGGGGGCGGCGGCACACCTCGCCCCCCCCCCCCAGCTGTGCAGAGGTCTGACCCAGCCGCGTCCCTGCCTCCAGGCCTGAGCCACTTCCGGCAGGAAGGCCGGGGAGGGGGCGGACCGGGGCCAGGAGCGTGCGGGGACGATGGGGCGGAACTGCCAGATGATTGTCACCTTTTGCACCCAGGTCTTCCTCGGTCACCTGACTCTTCGCCCCACCCAGAACCCTGAGCCTCAGCAACATGGTGAGACCTCCCCCCTCCCACACACCCATTCTCCCCCTCCCTCTCTCCAATGGACCTTCCCCTGACCCTTGACCTTTCCGCTAATTTTCCTCTCCGACCCCTGACCTTTCAAACCCTTCCGGTTCCTACCGCCGAAGCTCGGAGGCGAAGCTCGGAGGGGAAGCCCGAAGCCCCCCGGCCCCTCCAGCCCCGGGCGCTTAGGAGGTGACCATGGACGGCACGGGGGATCCGGGAGGCTTCAGGATCGTAGCCGCGCCATCGCCCCCCTTCGTTTATCCGCAGCACGGCCGCCTGAAGGTGAAGACCACCGAGGAGCAGGCGGAGGCCAAGCGGCTGGAGCGCCAGCACAAGCTGAGGCTGTACCAGGAGGCCACCGAGGCCATCTTCCAGAAGGTGGAGGCCCCGCCCCGGGGGGGGGCTGTCAGAAGGGGGGGCATCATCAGAGAGTGGGGGGGTCATCTGAGAGTGAAGGGGCCGTCAGAGAGTGGGGGGGTCACCAGAATGGGGGGGTGAATCAGAGTGGGGCGCCATCTGAGAGTGAGGGGGCCATCGGAGAGTGGGGGGGCTGTCTGAGAGTGGGGGGGGCCATCGGAGGGGGGGGCCATCCGAGAGGGAGGCATCAAAGTGGGAGGCCTGGGGGGCTGAAGAGCCACCAGGACAGGACCACCCAACGGGCTGTCCCCTTGGTTGCAGCGACAGGACGGCAACCTGGATGAGTCCATCTTGGAGCTGACCAGCCAGATCCTGGGGGCGAACCCCGACTTTGCCACCCTGTGGAATTGCCGCAGGGAGGTGCTGATGCTGCTGGAGACCCAGAAGTGCGTTTCTTCCTGGGGGGGCAGGCTGGGCAGCTCGGGGGACCAGGGTGGGGGGGCCTGTTATCTTTGACACTGGGGAGTCTGGATAGGCACCCCCAGTCTGGCCCAGCGTGGTGCTCAGGCTGCCCAGAGCGATGACACCCAAGCGGAGCCGACCAGAGCTTCCCTACAGACAGAACTGGGGAGCAGGACGAGGAGAGCCAGTCTGCCCCACCCCCAAAGAAAGGGATGTCAGTGCTGGCTTCGTGGAGTAGAGTGGAGGACAACAGGGTTTGGGGGTGACAGGCAGTACCAGCAGCATGGCCTTACATGGGAGATTTAGGGGGAGACCCAGGGTTCACTGTTATCACCTTTTTGGCACAGGTCCCCTGAGGAGTTTGCCTCCCTAGTGGCAGCGGAACTTGAGTTTTTGGAGAGCTGCTTACGGGTGAACCCCAAGTCTTATGGAACCTGGCATCATCGCTGTTGGCTACTTGGCCGCCTCCCTGAACCCAACTGGACCCGTGAGCTGGAGCTGTGCGCCAAGTTTCTGGAAGCTGATGAACGTAACTGTACGTTCCCCACAAATTACCTGATTTCTTAGGCCCCAGCCCAAACCAGAAAGTTGGGATGGGACTCCTGAGCTGGTTGGTAGAGTGACAAGTGAGTAGATTTCTGCGTGTGTGATGTGTTCCCATAGGACCAAGTAGCACCCCGGATGATAGTTCTGGGAGCTAGGAGTAGGGGTGCCCCCCAATCAGCCCCGGATCTGAGATACGTTGCTATCCACAGTTCATTGCTGGGATTACCGCCGGTTTGTGGCCCAAAAGGCACCTGTGCCACCTGAAGAAGAGCTAGCTTTTACTGACAGCCTCATTACTCGGAATTTTTCCAACTACTCCTCCTGGCACTACCGATCTTGCCTCCTGCCCAAGCTGCAGCCACTGCCAGATTCTCAGCCACCAGGACGCCTTCCTGAAGACGTTCTACTACGTGGTGAGCAGGGTGTTTGGGGGCTGCAAGAATCAAATGGAAGGAAGGGAGAAATAAAGAATAGTAGGTCCCAAGATATAACCTCTAATTCATTTTCTGGTTCAGAAATTAAGAAAGGTTACAGTTATCAGGGAAGGATAGATAGAAACCTAGGGGGCTCTGGGAATTGTAGAATCAGGAAAGAGTGGAGTTCTGAGGTGAGGTCAGTCAGTCATTTTTGAGATGCCTGTTATAAGGTTAGCAATGTGCTGGGCATTGGGGGTAGGTAGTATATAGAAACAGAAAAACTACCGAGTTTACCATTTAACTAAAGAGACAAGTATGTGAAACCGTATTGAATAATTCAGAGCAACGTATATCTAAGTGTTGAATGGTGGTACAGACAGACTCTAAGGCCAGTTTGAGCGAGAGGGGGGTTGTTGCCTCCCATGAGCTAGAGGAGGGGCAGCAGAGCTTTCATGTGGAGTTAGTGAGGCCCTTGAGTCCTAATGACAACCTCCTTTTCTTATGATCCCCGGAGAGCTGGAGCTGGTACAGAATGCCTTCTTCACAGATCCCAATGACCAGAGTGCCTGGTTCTACCACAGATGGCTTCTGGGGCGAGGTGAGAGGTGGGGCCAAGGCCACAGGGAAGCTTTTGAGCTGTTTGGGCATCAGGTGAAGCGAGCTGGAACTGAATGCCACTACTTCACCTATTGTTCTTTTACCCCTGCCCACAGCTGACCCTCAGGATGCCATTCGCTGCCTCCATGTGAGCCGGAATGAGGCTTGTTTGACTGTCTGTTTCTCTCGGCCCATAATTGTGAGTTCTCAGGACATACATGAGACAAGAGGGGAAAGAAGGAGTAAGGTTGGGGGGTGGGGTGGAGATGGGGCTTATGTGTTTTCTACCTTGTGTTTTGTCACGCAGGTGGGTCCTGGCATAGAGACTATGATGCTTTTAGTGGATGAGTCTCCCCTACCTGTGGAATGGAGGACACCAGATGGCAGAAAGCGGCCCAGCTATGTCTGGGTATCCCCTTCCAGACAGACACACACACACACAGACACACACAGACACACAGACACACACACACAAACACACACACACACACACACACACACACACACACACACACACACACACACACACACACACCTCTGTCCCCCTCCCCCGCTTGATAGGTTGAGAAGTGAGGGACTGAAAAATGGATGAATTCTGTAGCATTTCCTTGACCTGGCTCATTCTAGCTGTGTGACCTGCCATCTGACTCCCTTAACGAGCAGTGCTCTCAGCATTCCTTCTTCCTGATGTGGGGTGATGTCCAGAAGGAATGCGTACTTTACAAAGGTGATGGAGCTCTCCCTCGCCCCTCCCCCTTCTCTTCAGCCACTTCACTGCCACTTCTCCAACCTCTTAGGGATGTTCTCCCTGAAAATCGTTCCCTACAGATTTCCCTAGAATATTTTATTTGACTCTCATTTGTCCTTACTACAGTCTACCTCATTCGTGTATATGTCTTAACTGCTTGCTCTGTATCTGTTAGATTGTAAATGCCTTGAGGATAGGGACTGTGCTGTCTTCTGTTTCATCTTTGTGTTTTCAGCTTCTAGGAAACTACGTTGCTTGTAATAGGTTTTTCATAAATGTGTGACCCCATGTACCCTGCCCCCATCAGATTCTTTCATTTCTCAATTCCTTCTCACAGACTCCCTTCCCTTGTCCTAATCTATTCTCTAGGTCGAAAAGAAAGTTGGTGCCGAGACTCTGCCACAGATGAGCAACTCTTCAGGTGATGGAAGAGATAAAAAGGGATCATGTCTGAGGGTTTTGTGTGTTGGGGGGGGGGGGGGTTGGAGAACCAGAGCAAAAACTAAAAACTTGGGGGCAGGCATTCCCTAGGATACTTGAGACCTTGGAGTACAGGAGGGTGAGGAAAGGTGGGTATGTGTTCCTCATCCCTCCATTACTCTGCCTGTCTGTCAGAACGGAGCTATCAGTGGAGAAGTCAACTGTGTTACAGTCGGAGCTGGAGTCCTGTAAGGAGCTGCAGGATCTGGAACCAGACAACAAATGTGAGGTCCCTCTCTACCCCCAACAGCCTGCCCCTTCAGGGAGCTCCCTCTCCTGGAGACCTTGCCTTTCCTGATGGATGGATCTTGGGCAGTGGGAAGAGTTAGACGGAGGAGGAACTAGGGATAGACTCTCTGCCCTGCTCCCTCCTCCACCACCATCATCCTCACTCTCAGGGTGTCTATTGACTATCATCCTGCTGATGCGGGCTCTGGATCCGCTGGTGTATGAGAAGGACACTCTGAAATATTTTCAGACCCTCAAGGTAAGTGGAAGAGTACAAGAAAAGAAAGTGGGGGACTTAAGCGTTGGAGCTCATTTAGGGCCCTGAAGAAGCACAAGGAAGGGTAGGGAATGGGGGAGTGGTCAGTTGACCCTTCTCCCTCTATCCCTTTGGCAAGGTAGCGGACCCAATGCGAGCTTCTTACTTGGATGATCTTCGAAGCAAGTTCTTGATGGAGAACCACATCCTCAAGATGGAGTATGCTGAAGTGCGAGTGCTGGACCTGTCTTACAAGGTAGGCTGCCCCCTCCCCGACAGTCTCACCACTCCCCTTGCTCATGAATCTCCTTGGCCCAGCCCCTGACCTTGCTCCTCCAGACTCAGTCCTCATTGACACTCAGAAAACTCATCCGTATTCTCTGAGCTTGTCTTTCTGTTTTGAAAGTCTCTTTTTTATTATGAATGAATTTAAAAATCATTAAAAAACACAGACATACCCATATGCAAAGAACAAAATGTAAAGTGAACATTATGTACTAGGCACCTGGCACTGAGGGTTGTATGTGGTGAATCTGTCACTTCACTTTTATAAAGTATATTCCGAGACTAACAAAATGACACTGTTGCTGTTCCCTGCTGAACTTTTTTATCGTGTGTATTTTTAAATGCTTTATAGGATTTCCTTTACTTCCTTCCTTTCCGTTTCTGTCACTACCCACGAAATCACTCTGTCTTGTAAACACGTTAGAGCGATTAAACAAATCAGCATATTCCTTAAGTCTGAAAACGTAGGCCTCATTTTGGGCCTGTGATGCTGCACTTCTTTGCCCAATAAGTGTGCAACGGCATGAGTAGTCACTGGATTATCGAAGGTGTGAAGTGTTTCAGTGTGGTTTGCCCTTACGATATTGTAGTCATTGTGGACATTTTTTGCCTGGTTCTCCACATTTCACTCTTCCTGCGTTCATGTGAATCTTCTCAAGTTTCTCGGAATCCTTCATTTTGTTATATCTTATAATGTAATAGTATTCCATCATTTGCATAACAGTTTTTTCAGCTGCATCCCAGCTGATGGCCATCTGCTTTGTTTCTAGTTCTTTGCTATGACAGAAAGTTCTGCTTTAAATGTTTTTGTTCAGGCTCTTTGCTTCTTTTCTGCTCTCAGATCATTGTCTTTTTTATCTCTGAACTCTGTTACGTGTGTGATGTCTTTGGATTAGTGGTTAATTAAGTTCCCTGAGCTCAGGGAGTGCTTTTTATTTTTTCTTTATATCCCCAAAGCATTGCATGGTCCCTAGCATAAAGTAAGTACTTAACGCTTATTGGATGATGATTGATCTCTAACTACTGATTAGACATTTTCATTTGTCTAAAACAGAATTTATCATCTTTCCATTTAAGTCATTTCCCCTCCAAACTCCCTGTTTTCTGTCAGTGGTCCTTTTTCTGCCCCATTTTAAGACCTCACTGTCATTTTATCTCTTCACACACGCAGTCCTCTCAGTCATCCAGTGATTGTAGCAGGTCTTCCTCTGAATTATCTTCTATCTGCCCCTTCCCCTCTATTTCTATGGCTACAACCCTCATGTAGTCCCTCCCTGCCGGAACTATGATAATAACCTCTTACCTGCTCTCTTAGGGTCCTCCATGTCAGAGGTGTCGTATTCACAACTGAAAGGCAGGAAAACTACTATGTATGCCTAAAACAGATTAAAACATAATTGGGAAATAGATATCTAACAAAATACATACAAATTGAGTACGACATAGATAATGCTAATTTGTGGTTATCATGGGGCTAGCAGAATCTTGTCTGTTTGAGTTTGATCCTACTACGCTATATCATTGCTGGATTAATATTCCAAAAATACCATTTTTTAATCATATCACTCTTCTTAGAAATGCTTTTTGTTGTTCACATCTGTGATTTCACATATATTATTTAACAAGTATTTAATAAATGTGTGCCAGGCACTGTACTAGATACTGAGGATACAAGTATAATGAATGAAATAATCCCTTTTTTAAGGAACTTGCATTGTAGTGAGGAGATAACAGGAATGAATATACAGGTAGATATAGGATGAATCTGAAGAGAATGAATACAAAGCAGTTCCATTGAAGGAGTTTGAGAGGAGGGAAGGCACAAGGTAGTGCTTGATCTGCATCTTGAAGGAAGAGGTGGAGGAGAGGAGAAGGGAACACATTCCAAGCATGAGGCATAGCGACGGTGGAGAGAGAATCCTGAGTGAGTTAGGAACAGAGACAAGGCCAGCTTGGCTGATCGCAGTGCAGGAGGTTGGATAACGAAGTCTTTCTTGGTTGTGAAAGTGTTGAAAGGTAAATAGAGGAGGTCATGTTTTATCTCAGAGGCAGTAAGAGCCACTGGAGTTTGGAAGTGTTGTGGTCAGATCTGCCCGTCAGAGAAATCTCTTTGGCATCTCTGTAGAGGATGGGCCAGAAGCAGGACTTCTTAAACTTTTTCCACCCTCAGTCCCATCAGCGCTTCTTAAACTCCTGTATGGGATTGAGACCCACAGTTTAAGAAGCACTGAGTTAGGGAAGCCAGTTAGCCAGCCATTGCAGTGAGTTAGGGGGAAGGTGATGAGGGCCTGAACTAGGGTGGTAAGATGTGTTAGTTGAGAGAAGGGATGGGGTTCAGGAAATGTTGTAGAGGTAGAGTTGGCATGTCTTAAAGCTGATTGGATACATAGGGTGAGGGAGAAGGCACAATTGAGAATAACCCAAGGTTACAAACCTAAGAGACCAGAAGAATGTTGGCGCTTTTGAAAGAAATAAGTTTGGGAGAGAAGTGGGAGGTTTTTTTGGGAGGTGGGAGGAAGATAATGAATTTTTTTGGTTGCCTTGAGTTTGAGATGTCTCTGGGACACCCAGTTTGAAATACCCAGGTAGCGAAATCTCTCTCTACCAGCCATACTATGCTGTCTCTCTCAAAAGTTCCCCATTACTTCTAAGATAAAATTCATGCTGCTTTTCTTGGCATCCAAGGCTTTCCCCAGCCTACCTTTCCAACTTTATCTGTAGCTGATTCCCAACATGAACCCTTTGCTCCAGCCAAACCGGTCTTCTCAGTGTTCCTCAGACATGCTGGGCCTCTTATAGCTATTGTTTTTGACATTCTCCCTCTTCTCTCCACCTGTCTACATCCCACCTGCTCCAGCTAATCCAACCCACACCCTCTTGCCTCTGAATTCCTCTAGCACTGGTGACTTGTATCACTGTCTGGGCAGTGATCTGCATTGCCTCATTTTATTGAAATGTGTGCACGTGGCCTTCTGGCAGCCTCCCTGCCCTTGGCTTCGTATCACCTTCACTCTCTGGCATGCTGCTATGTGTGTAGTAAGAACTCAGAATTCTGAAGGAAGGACCCCAAGATCAGGGCTCCCCTCTTTGGACGGAATTTCTATTAAGGTCTTCTTCCTCAAGCCTCACTTCTTTCCTTAGGATTTGACCGTGCTCTGCCACGTGGAACAACTGCTGTTGGTCACTCACCTTAACCTCTCCCACAATCTGCTGCGAAGTCTGCCTCCTGCCCTGGCTATGCTGCGCTGCCTCGAGGTAAGAGATGTCCCTGTCGCTCCTTTGCTTCTGAGGAGTCTTCTGCCCTTGCATCCCCAGCACCCCAGCTGAAAGCTTTGTTGCTCTCTGGTCATGAGGAGCTGCTCAGCTGTGGCCTTCATGAAGGCCACAGTGAAGCTGTGCTCACTTACATCCACTTACTCTCTTTTTAGGTCTTGCAGGCGGATGGAAATGCCATAGAGGCTGTGGAGGGTGTTGTTAATCTGCCCAGACTACGGGAGCTCTCCCTGTGTGACAACCGTATCCTAACCCTTGGTAGTTAGGCCAGAAAGTGTAGGAGGGGTTGGCACATAGAAGGAATCCCCAGTGGGTAAAATAGTATCTTGTGATTTCCTAGGAGAGTTCTTCCTGAAGAATAAAACAAGGGTTAAATGGGTGGCCTGGAGGATTAGTAGATTGGATTACTAACATACAGATGTCAGTACTGGTTCTACTTTACGTGTGCATCATTTTCCTATTGGCCAGGTCATATCTAAGCGTGCTCTTCTTCTTGTGAAAGTAGTTATGTTAAGCCCAGTTACCCCAATGGAGACAAATAAGGGACCCCAGGAATGTCTGTCACTTCCCTTCCTTTGTCTCCGAAGTCTCTGTTGCACAGCTGACACAGATCATATAAAAGTGTCCAACCACCTCCCTGAGGTGCTGGGAATGATGCCTCCATTTTCCTTGACTTTTCCACTTCAGGCCTTCAGCACATTGCGGCCCTTCAGACCCTGGCTTCCTGTCCAAAGCTGTCCCTTCTCAACCTGGAGCGCAACCCCCTCTGCCAGCTAGATACGGCTCCAGAGGAGCTGAGGGCTGTGCTGCCTGGTGTGGACAGAATCCTGACCTAGGGGACTCTCCCACTACATACCCTGGGTACCCTTCCCACCCTTGACTTTTAATTTATTTGAACTGAATGAATAAAGGACAGAAAAGCTTCCATTTGGGGTGATGAGCTGCTGCTTTGGCCTCCGCCACCACCACTGCCACCATCATCACCCTTCAGTTTCTGGAGAAATGCAAAGAAAAGGATTGGCCTAGAATGTTAACTGGGCCAGAGGAGAACTGAAAGTGGGGAAAAAAGGTGACAACTCATGTCTTTCTCTCTGTCCCTTGAAACCAACCCCCCTATATCTCTGTCCATGTCACCTCCCAGTGTGGCGTAGCAGACAGCATGCTGGACTTGGAAGACCTGGGTTCAGATTCCACCTGGGACACTAGCTAAGTGATCAGGGCGAATTTCCTCCTCTGTGAAATGTTGATAATACCTGCATCCAACTCACGCGGTTGTTGTAAGGATGAAGTAAGCTAATGTGTTTCAAACACTTGGCAAACTTTAGAATGCTATATAAATGTCCCTCATTTTAGGTGGAAGTGAACTCCAGTCCCAGGAGCTGCTTTTGAAGATAACCTCATCTCTACCCTAACTCTTCTGTAATGGCAAAGGTCCCAGCTGGTGCCTGGCACCTCTCTATCTCTGTCCCTGTCCCTCTCCATACACATACCCTCCTCTTCCTTTTCTTTCTCTGGATCTACTTTCTACTTGTGGCTCTCTCACTTTCTTTTGTGACCATGGTCAAGTCATGTCCTCATCCACAACCTCAGAGTTGGATTATGTGATCTCTAGAATCTGGTCCAGTTCTAAAGTTTTATGATTTAATCCAAAATGACTCCCTCAAAGAGAGAAATAGGAGGAGCTCAGGCCAGAGCCCTAAGTCCAAACTTGTCATGTAATGACAAAAAAAAGATGCATTGAGATGGGTGGGAAGAAAGACTGGCTGCCTTGGGAATGTCCCTGAGCTCACCTGTATACACACCCTGATGCTCACTGGCACTGCCCAACCTCTTCCTGCCTGCCATGCCTGACGAGGTTGATTGGTTCTGACCCTTCCCTGCTTATTTTTCCTGTACCATGTGTCCCCCCGGCCTGTATCCAGACGTTGAGCCAAGTAGGCACCAGTAGTCATGTGCTTGTAGTCTGAACTCTCACAGCTTAGGTTCCCAGAATAAAACTGAGCAGAAAAGGGGAAAATAGGGACTGATTGGGTAGGAAGTGATCTGAGTGGCACACAGAAACACAATGGGACTTGTCCCCATTCCTTTTGGATCCTCCCTTTTTTTGAGTCAGACCTTTTCTGCCCGCTGCTAGGACCCCTTGCTGCCTGTATTTCCGGTTCTTGGTCACTGCTCTTATGTCATCATCCCAGATGAAGTGGAGGATGGAGGTATTTAGCCAGGTGGTCCAAGAAAAAGGAACTTTCACCCCGAGTATCTAGAGAATTATGGATAGAGCATCTCTGAGCCCTCCAGGGAATATCTAACCTGTCCTGTCTCTCTCTTGCTGGCTGCTTCTGTGTCAGTTTCCAAGGTGTTGGACAGGTGGAGTTGAGTGCATATATAGGCGGGTGTTTGAGTGGTTGGTCAGCATTCCCTGGGAGAATTCCATAGTCTGGGAAGGGAGCAGCCCTCAGAGCCAATCTTCCAAATCTGCTCTTTAAAAAACAAAACCATTTATTTAACTTTGTGGTAAAAGAAAACAGGCATCAGTCAACATCAATAAATCTATAACCTCTTCCAGGTCTTTTAATTGTGGATGTGTGGGCACAGATAACTGTCCCTATTAACATTTTGCCACTTCAATCCAGTGTTCAACCACTTTTGTCATTGGTAGGGGGAGGGGGAGTTGTAGTGCAGGCTGTTGAAGAACTATCTGCTCCCCAAGACAGTCCATCTCAGGAAAAAAATCTATGTGTACCCATTCTTGGGCTGAAGATACCCATATAAAAGCTTCCCATTCCCTGACTAGACCTGTAGAAGAAAGGCAAAGACCACACTGTCCCAAGAGGGTGAAACAGGTGTGGCTGGTGTGAGTAGAGTAGTCCTGGGGCCCAGTAGGCCTGGTGGAGGACAGCAGAGCTGGTGGAACAGGGCAAGGCAGAAGAGCAGCCGGTGGAGCCAGTCTGAGTGTTAGGCCTATGATGTCACCCAACCTGCACACACTCGGGACTCTTCAGACATAAGGCAATGGACACTCCACCCCAGACTTGTCAACTTGGTCTTTCCCAGTGAAACCCCATCTCCATCCCTTCTTGCCTCAGTCCCTCTTTTTTTTTTTTTTTTTTGTAGTTCAAATTCCCTGGGATAGATAAAGGGAGATACCGGGAGAAAGAAGGTTATAGGGGATGGGACCTAGTAGGGTTGCAAATACTGCTCTGGAAAGTGGTAGGATATCAACTCACTACTTGATTACATGTGTAAGGGTCCTGTGCTCAAATTCATGTCCCCCTCCCTCAAGGGCTTTAAGAATTCACACATACCCTACCCACCATATTCCAAATAGAAGCTCTGTGTACCTCCAGAGAGCTGAACTGGGCCACTCCTGCTAGCGACCCCCTCATCTGGTTTGGTTTCGGCCTTAATAGCCTGATGTGCGCATCTGGGGTTTAAGAGAATGAGGAAAGGGAGGTGGGGTGAGTGTAAGGGATCAGGAGAGTACTGAGGTGAGAACAGATTAATGAGGGGCACTACTTTTTTGTGACTTCCTCTGTCTCAGACTGAGAAATCCTCTTGGGGAGGGAGAGTTATGGTTCAACACTCATGCTAGAGGGCTCTCTAGTACTATCTTACCTGGGGGCCGCGGTGCGGGGGAAGAGACGGGAATCTAGGTCCTAGAATTCCCTTGCTCAGAGGCAAAGATTCTCCAAAAGGGATAAAGTACTTGAGAACAGCATGGTCTTCGCTGGGTTCTGACTCCCCTTTTCTACTCCCCCCGCCCAAACTCGGGACCCACACCCAAATTCCGCGGCACCGCCTTAGAGTTTGTATTTCCTAGAAAGGGGAAAGCTAGGGGTGAGGGCGCCCTGCCCCTGTGCCCGTTCCTCCTTCCCCTCGTAGGCACCCTGCTTCACTCACTCCCCCAGTATGGGGCAATCTTCGTTTCCTCTTCCCAGCAGCCCAACCCCGCCCCTCCTCTCAAACCATCACTGGCCACCCCGCCCAAAGCTTTAAACCTGAGCTGTCCGTCCCGTCCGACGGTACTACCATCGGGTCCCGAGCCTGGGACTCAGCGCTAGCGCTGCGGCTGCCACCACCGCCAGGTGAGAGGGAGGGATGGAGCCCTGCAGTCTCTAGGCGACTCATCCTTGGCAGACTCAGGCTTCAGGACGGGAGGGAGTTTTTGCCCCGTCCTCAGTTAAGGTCCTAAGGCTTTCTCCATAATCTCCAGAGCCTACTCTTTGCCCTAGAGCCCAGACAGTCCCTCCTCTTGCCTATCGCCTTCGGATTTCCGCTGCACCTGAAGCAACGCAGCCGAACCTCCCTCTCCTTTTGCACTCCTGGAATTCAACAGACTGCACGGCTCTAGGCAGTCCAGACAATTTGTTTGAAATTGGGTAGGGAAGAAAGATTGGTGCTCCAACCTGAACAACTCTCCTCCCCAGCGACCACAGCCAATATGCCTCTTTGGGATGAGTACAAGTGGAGCTGGAGTGGACCAGGAAGGAGATCATGGGTGTAACTGAATATAGGGGTCCCTGGGTGTATCTGAGTGAGAGGAAAATTCCAGGACCCCAGGATAGGATCCCTGAAAAGGCTTGGATATAAGGAAGCTATCCCTAGGTAGATCTGGTTGGAGTGGAGGGGTGATCCTAGGATAAGTCTAGTTAGAATTGGAGACCCGGGGAGATCGGATTAGAAGATACCTGAGTGTATCTTACCATATCTTACCAAGCTTATCACTGCTTCTTGGCAGCAACTATGACTGACGGATCACGCTCGGATGTGGGGCGATGGGGTGGCAGCTCCTGGCTGCCCAGCGTCACACCTTCTCCTGAGCCAGAACCAGATACCCGCTCTCGAGGGTCAGGTCGCTCTTTCTGGGCCCGATGTTGCAGCTGCTGTTCCTGCCGAGGAGGAGGTGATGATGATTGGGGCCCAGAACCTGCAGGCCCCCGAGGTTCAGGATCTCGGGGCTCTGGTCGTCCTGGCTCCAGAGGTTCAGGATCTCGGGGCTCTGGTCGTCCTGGCTCCAGAGGCAGCGGCATCAATGGAGCAGGCGATGGTGTCATCCGAGGTGAGCCTTTAAACGTCTCTCTCATTCAAGGAGGGGAATCCTGAGACATCCCCTGACCCTAAGTAAAGGGGTTTTGGGGCCTTGGTTAACATGTGGAGTGGGGAAGGGTGAGTTTGCCCCTTGCTGTTAGCCATTCAGGTCCCCTTAAAGATGGAGCTGCCAAGCTGGGATTGTTGGGGTCCTCCGAAGGATTAGATCTGGGATTCTAGATTCCTTGAGCTGAACAGGGAAAAAGAATACAATAAGCTTTTATTAAGCATCTACTATGTGCCAGGGATGGTGCAAAGCACTTTGCAATTATTAAATCACTGTGATTTAGATGCTATTATTATCCCCATTTTACAGTTGGGGAAACTAAGACAGAGAGAGGTTTAAGTGACTTGCCCAGGGTCACACAGCTAAGTGTCTGAGGCTGGATTTGAACTCAAGTGTTCCTGGCTGCAGGGTCAACACTCTACTGCATCACCTAGTTGCCTCAGGGGCCCTGAGTCCTTTGTTCTGGGTTGGTGTGGGGGTCCTGGACTATAACCAACCGTGACCCTTCCAGATGGCATGCTGGTGGTGACTGGGGTGGATCTGATGAGTAGGCGCTCTGATCAGAATCGGCGGGAACATCACACCGAGGAGTATGAATATGATGATCTGATTATTCGCCGAGGCCAGCCTTTCCTCCTCACTGTCAGCCTGTCCCGACCCTACTCATCCTCAGACCGGATGGCTGTTGAGCTGCTTATCGGTCAGTGCAGAGGGAACAGAGAGAAAGGGGGAGACCACAGCTAGTCTTCCAACTGTGCTTTCCTCTGGCATTAGGACCATCTTTCCTGTGCCTCTATGTTGATGTGGTGCCCATTTCTACCCATGGTGGCATGTCATCATTTGTCTGTATACATACATGTATGTACATTAGAGTCTCTCTATATCTGTCCCTTTCTCAAGATGCTCTCTCCTACGTGCCACATGTCCGTCCCATGAGAATAGGTAGATGATGGGTGTGTCTTTTTCTGTTTCTCTTACTGGACTTTTTTTTCCTCTGAGCTTGTGGGTGTCTCTCTGACTCTCCTGGTGACTCTGCATGTCTCAGTGTCTCTGTCCCCTGTGGCCTGGGGCTGGGTGGCTCTGCTGCCGCGTTGCTCTCTGGCTGCTAAGGCCAGTGATTATGCAGCTGCTGGGGGCGGGAGACTCCTCTTACCCTCTGATTAGAGCCTACCTAACCTTGCCCACCTCGGCCTCTAATTTCCTGGGTCCCCTCCTGGATGCCCTGGATTCTGCTGCAACTCTGGGGAACCGATGAGGTTAGGGCTTAGGGTCTAGGCTGGTCCTTTCTCCTGTCAGAGGCCTCTTGTGTGCATGTATACCTCAGGCCTGGTTCTGGATATACTCTGGGTTCTGTGCCAGCCCTGGGAAAGGTAGCAGGGAGGCTAGGCAAGCAGTGGCCTTGGAGGCTTGTCTTTCCCTCATTCTGGCTTAGAGTGTTGAGCAAGGGCTTTGCACTGATACACAGACAGGTTGAGTGGAGATGGAAGTTGATAGTCATTGACTAATGTTACCAAGACAAAGCTGCGTGAGGATCAGAGATACCCCACAGGTTCCATCCCATTTGAGATCTTTGCCCCATTGGTCTCACCTCCTCAATTCTCTCTCTTCATTTGCCCCCACTAGGTACAAACCCTGAAATTGGCAAGGGTACACATGTGATCATCCCTGTGGGCAAGGGAGGCAGTGGGGGCTGGAAGGCCCAGGTGCTCAAGTCCAGTGGGCAGCATGTGGACCTAAAGGTTCATGTTTCCCCCAATGCCATCGTGGGCAAGTTCCGCTTCACTGTCCGAACACGAACTGATGCAGGAGAGTTCCAGCTGCCTTTTGATCCCCGAAATGAGATCTACATCCTCTTCAACCCTTGGTGTCCTGGTGAGCCTGTGGGATAGAGGCAAGAAAGCGAAGTGAGTTATTAAGAGAGATGGGAAGAGGACAGAATGGAATGGTTACCACATGTAAATTGGGCAAATTCCCATGATTCCATTCCAGTAGGCAGAGCTCTCATGGATTTCAGATTCTTACAAGATCTAAATTGGAAAACACTTCATAAGGCCTCTCGAGATTCAATCCCTTTATTTTACATATGAGGAAACTCACGCAAGGTAACACAGCTAAAAAAATAGCAGATTCAAAATCTGAACTTGTCTTCAAGCTCCAAATCTGGTTCTCTTTGCACTTCATGAAAGTATCTTCCACTTCCCCATGCCCTTTACCCCCTGACTTCCCTCTGCCTCAGGCCAATGGTGGAGGAAAAAGTCCGATTGTCCAGTGGAGACCCTCAGCCAGAAGCAGGCCATGATGACTTCACAGGGACAGCTCTTCTGCTACCACCATCCACATCCCTTTCCCTCCCTTGATTTGGATTGAGGTTGGGCTGTTCTGTCCACCATCACCATGGCATGGTTTTTTTAGCTGCTCTTTCCCAGAGGAAGAAGATTTGCCCCATGACTTCCACCCCAAACCTACAGCTCCATTGTAAACCCCACAGGCTTGACCTCAGGTGGAAAAGCAGGGTGTTTAGGGAAGGCTGGAGGGCATCAGGGTTAGGGGCCCAGGCTATGCCTTTGACAGGTCTATATGTTTGTCCTGGGGGCTGACAGATGATCCTGTCTATGTGGACCATGAAGACTGGCGGCAAGAGTATGTACTCAATGAGTCTGGCCGAATTTACTATGGCACAGAGGCGCAGATTGGGGAGCGCACCTGGAATTATGGTCAAGTACGGACAAGGAAAGAGAATAGGACAGGAATAGGGCTGGGGCAAGGGGATGAGTGAAAGGGGAGGGCTGGGGCAGGGGGATGAGTGAAAGGGGAGGGCTGGGGCAGGGGGAGATGAGTAAGAGGGGAGACATCTGAGGGAAAGAAGAATGGGAAAGGGGAGAAAGGTAAGGAGGTGAGTGGTGTTACAAAAAGAATGGGAGGAGAGAGCCTGAGTCAGGGGATATTGGCAAGGTTGGGAAGCCTGGAGAGTCTCAGATAAATATGACTGCCATTTTCTCCCCTCCCAGTTTGACCATGGCGTACTGGATGCCTGTCTCTACATCCTAGATCGGCGGGGAATGCCATACGCAGGGCGGGGGGACCCTGTGAGTGTCTCCCGTGTCATTTCTGCCATGGTATGTTCCCCACGCACCCCATCATGTGCCACATTCCCTTCTGCTTCCCACCTCTATATCCATTCACACACTTCTCAAAATGCCTTCACTTCTAGTCCACCACCGCTTTGCTATTTCTCCCCCAATGCCTTCTTTGGGTAAAGAAACTATAATAAAGAAACCTTTCTACCCCCAGCCTCCTGGTGTACCCCCACACACACACCCATGCTGGCTCCTGTCCCGACTCTTCTGGAATGTGTGGCCAAACCCAAAACTTGGCACACCCAAAAATTACATTCCTATGTCAAAACTTGGGTGGGAAAGGGTGGAGAGGCAACTGAAGCTTGGAGGGGAGGGAGAAAGAATTACTTAGGGGGCCAGCAAAGAGAGAGACCACTGTGCGTGTACTCTGTGAGCAGAGGCTGCAGAGAGGACATCCCTCAGCTTCCACCCTTTGCCCTTAGGTGAACTCTCTAGATGACAATGGGGTGTTGATCGGAAACTGGTCTGGAGATTACTCCAGAGGCACTAACCCCTCAGCTTGGGTGGGCAGCGTGGAGATCCTTCTGAGTTACCTTCGAACAGGCTACTCTGTCCCCTATGGCCAGTGCTGGGTCTTTGCTGGTGTCACCACCACAGGTAATGGAGGAAAGACCAACTCTGACCCCACAGGAGACCATGAGCTCCAGGCATCCCCTATATCCCCACCCTCAATTCCCTTTAACTCCGTGACTCCAGAACACCTGTGGCACCAGGGCAGGGCTTAGGCGGGGGTGGCCTGGCAGGCTGGCATTAATTAATAGTAATTAACCTTAACAAGGGAAGTGGGGGGAGGAAGGAGGGAAGGGCGGCTGAGGCAGACAGGTGGCCTGACCCATAGTGTTTCCCTCCCATACTTCCTTCCCCCCAGTCATTTAATGACCCTCTTCCCTTTCAAAGTGCTCCGATGCCTCGGTATTGCCACCAGGACTGTCACCAACTATAACTCAGCTCACGACACTGACACCTCACTGACCATGGACATTTATTTTGATGAGAACATGAAGCCTCTGGAACACCTAAACCACGATTCTGTCTGGTGAGGAGTGAGGTGGGGTGTGTTTGGGGGGAGGCATCTGTATGGGGTGACAGAGGGTATGGTCTGAAAGCCCTGCCTGCTCTTTTTCCCACCCTGTCTTTTGCTGCTTGTGGGACCATGCTACAAATGGGGAGTTGGTGGGTGGAAAGAGGGGTAATGAAAAGGGGATATTTAAGATGGCCCCCTCTATCTGTGTCCCAGGAACTTTCACGTCTGGAATGATTGTTGGATGAAACGGTCAGACCTACCCTCAGGCTATGATGGCTGGCAGGTGGTGGATGCCACCCCCCAAGAAACCAGCAGTGGTAAGGGAGCACCCACTCCATGTTTGTTCTCCTCTGCCCTCTTATTCTCACCTCCTGCTCACCATTCAGCTCTACCCTCTCCCAGTCTTTTTTGTTCACTGATCCTATGTCCTTCACATCTTGAGGAACTTCTCCTTCCTTCGGCTTCCCATATTGTAATTCACCATAAATTTCAGAAGGGACCTCCCTCTTTCTAATCTAACCCATCTGGTTCAATCCATTCTGAAGAGGAATCTTTACTGAGGTTAAAGCGAGATATAGTTCCCCAGCCTTTGTTTAAAGACCTCCTGGGAAGGCGAACACACTACCTCTCCAAAGCAGCCTATTCAACTTTTTGGTATCTGTAATTATTACGCTTAATGTAGGGAAAAGCTTCCTAAATGTGTCTCTTTGCAACATCTGCCCATAATTCCTAATTTTGCTTTTTAGAGGTTATCCTTCCCTGTCCTCTCTGCTCCTCCCCTTCTTTTCCCTCTTATTCTCTCCAGCTTATGGACTCCTCCTCTCTGTCTCTAGCCAGACCCTCCTTTGGTGCTCCATCTCACGTCCTGCCCCACCATCCTGTGTCCCTTAACCCCATTTCTGGGTGCTCATTTGTCAACCCCCCTCCATTCCTTCAGGTCACCTAGATTTCAGTAGAATAAAAACCAAGACACTTCGATTGGAGTTGTGTGAAGCCATGGAAAGTTTGCTTCCCTTCTCTGGGCTTCTGTTTCCTCATCCACAAAATGAAGGGGTGTGGCCCACCTCACCTTCAGGGTCCCTTTGGCCCCCAACCTTTCTTTTGATTCTGTGCAGGCACAGTCAGCCATATAGTGTTGCTGCAGAAACTCTTTGTTCTTTCTTGCCAAAAAGCTGACTGGTCATTCTGTTTGGAAAAATCATAGAATGGTTCTGGTGGTCAGAGAACATCTGAACCTTGTAAAGCCGATCTGATTGGAATATGCAAATGACCTCGTTATCGTATGTTCTTCCCAGTGGGAGACTCATCCTAAGCCACATAATCAAAGAGAGGAAACATAGGAAAATCCATGGGAAAGCAGAGTGCCTTGCACATTCTCAAAAACACACAATGAGTTCAAGTTCTCCTTTCTGGGTTCTTTTTTATCCCAGTGTTTCCTTTGGGTGGGACCCCATGCCTTGTTTTTTGAGGAATCCTGAATTTGTTGGTGGAAGACTGATACAAACATCCTTTATGTTAATGCTGTGGGGTTGGCGGGGAGGAGGGTGGAATGATTGAGTAAATCTGTAGCATATTGTCAGGCTACTAGAGGATCTCTAAAGTACCTTTTAGCTCTTCCTTTGTGATCTCAACTTAACATGACTGTGGACAAGTCAGTCAGTCTCTCCAAGTCTTGGTTTCTTCATCTGTAAACATCTGTAAACGGGGTATTATAATACCCCTAATAATGGCCCTTATAATGAGGCTCACAGTGAGGAAAGCATTGTGCAAATTGTGAACCATTCAACAAACATAAATAATTATTATCATTATTGTTACTTGCTACCCTGAGACTCTGAGAGCTTCTTCAGTGACTGTGGCTAAGCCACAGTCACCATCTACCTCAGAGAAGAAGCTGAAATGCTGCTGCTCAGCCAGGGGAGTGCTGGAGCCAGCTTGTACAGGCCATGAGAGCTGGTTGTTAAACTTTTAGCATAAGCATTTACACCTTGGGAATCAAGGAAATGCTACCAATCATGGCCTGATTTATGGTTTTATTGGTTGTTTAGACGTAAGAAAGTGCTAGAGAAAATGTTAATAATATAGACAAAGCATACTACTGTGTTGTGTGTTTATTTTTTCTTGGAGAGCCAGTTGTTAAACATTTATAAGCACACACCTGTGCTCAAACCCAGGCACAAAACCCCTGATCAGTATTCCCTGATTCTCTAGGCATTTTCTGTTGTGGTCCCTGCTCAGTGGAGTCTATTAAGAATGGCCTGGTATACATGAAGTATGATACACCCTTCATCTTTGCTGAGGTAAGAGAACTTCATGGAACAGAGGCATCTGTTTATCTTTCATGCCCATGATCTTTTCCCTTTAGCATCCAATTGTATTGACATGTGTACCCTGTTCATTCTATTGCATCTCTGACCCTATCCTGTATAACAAGAGTGACCCCATTGGAGCATGGGTTATGGCTCTGTGGGGGGGATGAGACATAGGGTTCAACCTCTGCTAAAGGACATGAACAGCACCTTGTGTGCCTCCCCCCAACCCCGTGATGGGAGCCGCATCAAAGGATTGGCCACCAGCGGGAAAGAGCTGCCCACTAAGGAGACAATGAAGGGAGAAACAATTTCTGTTCTTGCTTCCTTCTTCCTGTCTTGTGAATGTATGGCTTGAGTCTCAGACAACTCTCCCTTGGACTTCCTATGAGAGGATGGGAGGGGTTTCCTTCTCCCTGGTACTTATGGTAATTACTCACATATGGAAGCTGGGGAATGTGCTCAGCCAGAGCCTGAGACTGGATGTCAAAAGTCTTTTACCTGAGCGTAGGTGACCAACAGTGATCCTGAGATGGAAATCATCTCTCTGAAATCTACACACAGCTGCTCATCGGCCAGACTTCTATGATTCACGGGGAAGAGGGAGGGACCAAAGGACTCGGGTGTGTATGTCCTTCAGCAAGAGACTGAAACCTGTCCCATCATCCCACAGCATCAAAGCACATGGTCCAGGGGCTCTCCTTTCAACAAACAACAAATTGGGTACCTATTAGGTCCTAGGGATACAAAGATTAAAAAAAAAAAAAAACAAACCCACTGACTCTGTCCTCAAATTTACAGTTTAATAGCAGAAATAAGATGTGTCCTTAGGGGCAGTGTGGAAAAGTGAATACAGAGCTGACCCAGAATCCGAAAGGTCTAGGTTCAAGTCTTGACTCTGACCCATACTGGCTGTGCAACCCTGCACTAGTCACTTATCATTCTGATAACGGGGCAGTTTTCTAAGACTATAAGCTATAGGGCCACCACCAATCTTGGTAGGAGAAATTTCCTCAGTGGGACTTCCTACATAAATTGTCATAGTTCCAGACCAAAATAAAAAAGATAATTACACAAATAAGTATTATACAAAGAAGACTGTAAGGGTAATGGGAAAGGAATGGTCTAGATTATAAGGGTTATAAGATATAGGATACTGGGATAAAGAGATATAAGAAGTAGGGATTAGGGGGGGTCAGGGAAAGCTTAATGTAGAGCTGTTGTCGAGTTGTTTCAGTCATGCCTCTTTGTGGCCCCATTTGGGGTTTTCTTGGCAAAGACACTGGAGCAGCTAAGTGGTTTTACAGATGAGGAAATGAGACAGATAGGGTTTAGTGACTTGCCCAGGGTCACACAGCTAGTAAGTGTCTGAGGCCAGATTTGAGTTAATGAAGATGAGTCTTCCTGACTCCAGGCCTAGTGCTCTATCCACTGCACCACCTAGCTGCCCTCATAAACCTGGTGGGCTTTTAAGAAAGAGAAGGATTTCCACAAGTAGAACTGTGAAAGGAGCGCATCCCAGGTATGGAAGACAGCCTATGCAAATTCATGTAATGCAAGATTAGTGGAATAACTAGTAGTCCAATTTGGTTGGAACACAAATACCTTAAAAAGGAGTAGCTAGTGAAATGATGTGGAAGGGCAGTTTAGAACCGTATTGTGGAGAAGTAGGTCTGTTCTCCCTAGCGTCATAGGTCTTACTCATTACCTTCTTCCCTACTCTCCTTACCTTCTTCACCATTCACAGGTGAACAGTGACAAAGTCTACTGGCAACGGCAGGAGGATGGAAGCTTCAAGATTGTCTACGTGGAAGAGAAGGCGATTGGGACCCTCATCTGTACCAAAGCTATTGGCTCCAACATGAGGGAGGACATTACTCACATCTATAAACACCCTGAAGGTACCTGCTCTGGGTCCTAGGAAATCCTTTTGCTTTGTGGCCACCTCCCTGACTCTGTGGCTCCATACTCTATCTCTATGGTCCCACTAGTTGGTATCCAGAACTCTGAATATTCATCATGTATTTGTTGGGCATCTATTGTGTACAAGATGCTACTAGGCCTACGGGAGATGTAAAGATTTAATCTTTGGCTTCCCAGAGCTAGAAGTAGAAGAGATAAGACATACTCAAATAATAAAAAATTAAATTGGGATAAGAACATGTGGGGTGCAAAGTACCTTGGAAATTCAGATGAGGGAGAAGTTTCTTCTGCCTGGGAATAATGAGGGAAGGCTTGGTGAGGCAGGTAGCTTTTGGGTTGGATCTTGAAGAAGAGATGATATTTCAATAGGTATCACTGAGATGGAGAATTCTTTTCCTGGTCTCATCATCAGGGCCTCCCTGACGCCACTTTTTTTTTTGTTTGTCCCCTCTCCTGTCGGTCACCAGGGTCTGACGCAGAGAGGAAGGCAGTGGAGACAGCGGCAGCCCATGGCAGCAAACCCAATGTATATGCAACTCGGGACTCAGCTGAGGATGTGTCGGTACAGGTGGAAACACAGGATGCAGTGATGGGACAAGACCTAGTGATCACTGTGGTGCTGACCAACCGTGGAGGGAGTCAACGTACTGTAAAATTGCACCTCTACCTCTCTGTCACCTTCTATACTGGTGTCACTGGCCCCGTGTTCAAAGACAGCAAGAAGGAGGTGGCACTATCCCCTGGAAGCTGTAAGTCCTTCTTCTTCTCTAGGCTTTGCTACTCATGGTCATCTTGGCATAATCTCTCTATTCCCATGGCTCCCTCCCTTGGTTAGGGCCTTGTCTGCTGTTGCCTGGAATATCTGCCTATCTCAAGTCTTTCCTTTCTCCACAGATACCAAAGCGATTTTCCTAAAGCACAAGTCTGATCTTGTCACTGCCCTGCTCAATATATCTCCAGGATCAAATACTAATTTCTCTTTTTGGCACTTAGAGACTTTCACAGCCTGGTTCAAGTCTACCTTTCCGTCTTAAATATATATTACTTAACCTTCACATACTGTAGTTTCCAGCCAAAGTGACCTTCTCCTCCCTCTCCAATCTCTGTGTTGTTTTCACAAACTGTCTCCTTGCCTAGAATACATTCTTTCGTCTCTCTGGTTTCCTTCAAAACTCAGCTCAACTGCCACTTTCTACTTGAGGCCTTTTCTAATACCCACCCACCTCCAGCTGCAAGTGTTTCCACTGTGCAAATGACCTTGTATTTATCCTGTATGTATTTTGTATATTCTTATATGTGTATATTTTGTCTTCCTCGATAGACTCTAAGTTCCTCGAGGGCAGAAATTGTTTCATTTTTGTCTCTGTATCTCCAGCATCTGGCACATTGCCTGGTGAATGTCTGAGTGCTTGATTACTTGCTACGTATCCCCTCTTGGCCAGTCTTTATGTCTATCAGCATAGGAGAAAGCTCAGAGAGAGCAGGGTGGGCAAAACTGGGAGAGGGATGTAGGTGCTCTGTGTGATATCTCTTCTCCTTTCTCCCACTCCAGCTGAGCGTGTGACCATGCCTGTGGCCTACTCGGAGTACCGGCCACATCTGGTGGATCAGGGAGCTATGCTGCTGAATGTGTCAGGGCACGTCAAAGAGAATGGGCAGGTGTTAGCCAAACAACACACCTTCCGTCTTCGAACCCCTGACCTCTCCCTCACGGTATGGGCAAAAAGAAACTAATCTTATCTGGGGTAAAAGGAGAGCTGCTCAAAAGCGGCACATTTGGGGGCAATAGTGAACTGTGGGAGGATTCAGAACTGGAAGAGGGTTAGCCTGAATTCTAACAAGCAGTCCAAAGAAGAAAGGTTGGATTTGAAAGACATTATAGAGTTGAAAGAGACCTCATCTGAATGGCCTTGGTGGGGGTGCAGCTTGGTAGCATCCCTTTGCCTCAGCTGGTAGGAGAGCCTTGGGTGATGAGGTCCTTAGGGAAGGTAGGATCATTGCTAAGGGTTTCTAACTCTGGAAGGTTATCTCAGGTAGTAAAGAAGTCCGTCCATGCCATTCAGAAGACTCTCATCCTCTTTTTTTCTCTGTCTCAGGTGCTGGGGGCAGCTGTGGTTGGCCAGGAGACAGAAGTACAGATCATATTCAGGAACCCTCTGCCTGTCACTCTCACCAAAGTAGTCTTCCGACTCGAGGGCTCTGGACTCCAGAGGCCCAAGGTTCTCAATGTTGGGTGAGTCTCACTCCCTTGCTCTGACTCTCCTTCCCTCTCCTGTCCTCACTCTGGGTTTATTAAGGAGGGAGACATTCAAACAAACCAGGAAGGAACTCGGCTTTGTTTGGGGTTGGCTAGCTTGACATCTTCGACATTCGGTTTCTGTTTGCTGAGCCCTAATGTATGCAGAGAAGTATATATATGACATGCTTTTCCTTCTTGGGGAGATCAGACTTAACCACATTAAACCGTTAGAGAAAAATTCAAGACAGGACCCAGCTTAGTGGCATATATAAGCATTGCAGGAGCTCAGAGAAGGGAGCTCAGTGTGGGCTGGAAGGATTTAGGGAGTTTGTGGTTCCTCATCTGGTACACTCTATCACTCAGGGCCTGAGGGTGCAAACCTTTTACTAAAAACATATTCCAATACACCCAGGCAGAAGCAGATCCCAAGGTGGAGGTTAGGAAAAGAAAAGCACGTAAGAGCTACTGGTAAAGAGGTTAAAAATGCTGAGCAAGGAAATTCTTGGGGGCCTGAAGCTTTCCACTGGCATTCTGAAAACTCATTTTTCTTGCCAAAGGGCCTGCAGCCAGGTCCCAGGCCAATGCTCCCAGTGGCCAAGTTAACCCAAACTCTCACCAGATCTGCAGGACAACTTCCTTGCTTGTAACAATCCTGGCTGATGCTGTGGGAGGGAGGGAGTGTTGTCGTTTCCCTGGTTCCCAGTATCTTGACTCACAACAACACCTTGAAGGGCGTACTAGTCCAGTCTCCTTATTTCAAGGTGAGAAAATCAAGTCCAGAAAAGTTTAGCAATTTGCCAAAGCTAATCCAGGATAGGGAGTGACAGAGGAGAGATTCGAATCCAGTCCCTCTGACTCCAAATTCGTTGCTCATTATTCTCATATACGGTATTGTCTATATTAATATGCCATAGTTTGTTCTGATGCTCTCCCAGCGAGGGAATGCCCATTTTGTTTCCAGTTTTTATCGTTCAGTCATTCAGATTCTTCGTGACCCCATGGACCATGCTCTCTCCTGGGTTTTCTTGGCAAAGATACTAGAGTCGTTTACGTTGCCTTTTCCAGTGGATTGAGGCAGAAAGAGGTTTAGTGACTTGACCAGAGTCACACAGCTAGTAAGTGTCTGAGAGTAGATTTGAATTCAGGTCTTCCGGACTCCAGGCCTAGAGCTCTCTCCACTGAGCCATCTAACTGCTCCCTCTTTATTATCACCCGGAAAAGGCTACTATGAATATTTGGGTATAAATTATACTTGTGTTTCAGTCTTTGTATCCTTGCATATGTGCCTAACATTGGCTCGCTGGGTCAAAGGATGTAAATATTTTGGTCCCTTTGCTCAGTAATAGGAGCAGCACCTTGGTCTTGAAGTCAGAACACCTGGGTTTGAATCCTTCTGCAGACTCTAATGACCTCCCTAAGTGTTGGTTTCTACATATATAAAATGGGAATCTGAACAGCACCTTCCTTCAAGGGTTGTAATGAGGATCACGTGACATATGTGTGGAAAATGCTACATGTCTGTCATAGTAATAATGATGTTGGAGGAGGAGGCTGGGCTTGAGTTGGGCATTATCCCATCATCATCCTCATCACACCTATGTGGCAGAAACTAGGTGGTGCAATGGATAGTGCTGGACTTGGAATCAGGAAGCTCTGAGTTCAAATCCTGCTCCAGACACTTAGCTGTGTGACCCTAAAGCAGGTGGCCTACCTTTCTCCACCTTAGTTTCTTCCTGTATACAATGGAGAGGATAACAGCACCTATCTCACAGGGCTGTTGTGAGGATCAAATGAGTTACTATATGTAGAGAGCTTGTGACCTTTCAAGCCCCGTATGTATGCCAGCTATTATTAGCATTACTGACATTTCTCAGGGTTGTACCCAAAGTACTATATACAGATGTGAGCTGTTATTGTTGAGTTAGTCAAGTGTCTTTATCCAGTACTCACCTTCTCATGACTCTGAGCCAGGCACTGTATCCAGGTAGAACAAAGACACAGTTGTTTCTTTTTAGTGGGTTATTATAGATAACCAACCTATAGGGAGCCTGATCTAAAGGATGCTCACAGGATAAACGCAGAGAGTAAATAATGACAATTCACGTGTACTTTAAAGATGTACAAAGTGCTTTTCATACAATAACCCTGTGAAGCAGGTAGTGTAGATGCTATGAGCTCCATTTTACAGATCAGAAAGTCAGGGCTCAGAGATTAGGTGATATGCTCCATGGTCACACGGTGAGTAAATGTCAGAACCAGGTTCTAACCCTGTGTCTTCACCTCACTGCTCTTTCCACTAGGTCATCATGATGAGAAAGCCTCAATGTTAATATTATATTCTAACTGATCATAACTAAATGCATTAGTGAGGGGGTTGTGAGGAGGGAAATGTCTTAAGAATCCCTCTGGAAGAGAAGCAAGATCTGTCTTTCTGGAGGGAAGTACTGAGGGCAGGTCATATGAAAAGAGAAGGAAAGCATACTGGATACAGTAGAATTCTGATCCTTGTTCTGTGCTATTAGAAATGGTCTTGTTTCCTATCCATAAGCTACAGCTATAGCGTTTGTGAGCCCCACTCTGACCCTGGACTCTGTCTCTATCCTTAGAGCTACTGGGGTTTAACTCCAGAGATTCTGCTTTCTGCCTGGGCCATAACGAGAATGGCTTAGCTCACAGGGAGACAAGTTAGAGTCTCAGACAGACTGATGGACTTACACCTCCCTCAGTCATCTGACCCATCGCCCTGCTTCTTGACAGTCTCTTCTCTTTGTCATAGTAGTTGGGGAGGGGGAATGTGTCTTATTTCTGTTCTAGGAATAGACCTCATAATCTCACTTATTCAAATCTCCTCTCTTCCTCCTTCTCCTTCTCTTCTCTTCCTCCCCCACCTCTACCCTGGCCATCCCAAAACAGGTTTAGCCTGGAGTCCATCCCTGTATTCATTTCCTCCTTTGGAAGTTTCTGCATCTTATTATGTGCCCAACAGAGTATAGATCTTGGAAGAAGAAGCCCCTGAGCTATTGACTCAGGAGTAATAGAATCCAATAGAATCCAACCTTACTCGAATTCTCATTTGCATATAAAAATACATGGCATGGACATGTATTATACTGTCTTTACAGTATAATATAAAGCTTTGTTTGAAGAAATATCAGCTGATTATTTTTTTTTAATGGCAGCATTCAAATGAGTACTATCCCTTTTAATCTTAGGATTAAGCAAAGTTTATTTCCATGATTCCACCACTGTTCAAAACATTTTTTGGATGCCTCTTGGAATTGCCTTTAGAAGTAAGCCCTTGTGAATGTCTCCTACGGGAGCAGTTCATCAGCCTTTGAGGGTGTACTTGACTTTGGTAAATGGTCATTTGTAGCCATGTCTAGCACATAAAGCAGTTGAAGTTGAGTAATGCCGTTCTAGGTCAACAAGTAGGTGTGACTGATAGAGTTCTGAGATGAATTTTCTTGTGTGAGTCCAACTAGCTCTGGCAGTCATTTCAAAAGGTGTGCCCCTAAAGGTCTGTAGTAATGGCAGTATAACTGGAATAAGAGCATAGCCTTCCAGGGGGCTGCTTTGAAGGGACAATATTCCTCTAGAGGCATAAGTTCCGATGTGTTTGTTGAGTAATCAGTATCATGTAATCAGAATCATTTTAGCCATATCATGTAATATAAGGCAGATCTCTATTTAGAAATACCTGAATTACAAATTATAATCAGTATGTACACACCTACTTCCTCTTAAAGCCATAATACAGCGGCCATGAGGAATCACTGCTGAATCCAAAGGAAATCATGTTGTGGAAGGGAGGTTTCTGATTGGAATATGAACCATAGAAACTATGTTTTCAATGGAGGTACTCTGGTATGGTGGAAAGAATATGGGAGTGAGAGGCTCTGAGTTCAAATCTCAACTCTGCTATTTCCTATCTCTCTGACCCTGGGGATCACTTAACCTCTTTCTATACATTAGTTATCTCATCTCTAAAATAAGAGGGTTGGACTCAGTGATCTATCTCCAAGGCCCCTTCTAGTATGATCTTATTATGCTAGCAATATAATTAAGCAATAGTAAAAACTTGAAAGCTCTATATGAATTGTTATTATTGGTTAGGAAAGCATTTAAGGACTAGTCTGGGCACCTCACTAGCCCTTAAAACATTGTTTCTGTGGGAAAGTACAAACTTTTTAAATAAAATCTATTTTTAGTTTGAGTCTTGCATCATAATATCTAAATTCATAGGACACCTCAACAGTCCCCTGAATCCTTACTTCATAAAATCTTAGCACTAGAAGGGATCTTAAAGGCTGTCTAGTCCAGCCCCTTTAGTTTTATAAATCAGGAAACTGAGGCCCCAAAAGATGTTCAGGGAACTCTTGTGACATCAATGTCCAAGCCAAATATCGTTTTCCAAAGTTACAGGAGGGGGATAGTTTTAGAAAGAGAAGATGTTCTCCAGGAGCTTTGGAACCAATCTGTTTCCCTCAAGGTGATTGCCTCTTTGGAGATAACTTCTGCTGAGACTGGATTTCTCAAAGAAGGCTCTATCTTTGAGTAGAAATGAGATAAACACACTAGGCAGGGAAGATTTGATTTAAGGTAAAAGTTTGATCAAGAAAAGAAGATAGGATACGCTTAATAGAAAGATCATTAAGGAGAAGGCATTCATAGGTGGTAGAATGATAGAGAAGATATAGAAGCGTCAGGAAATGGGAGATGAGAGGAAGAAAAGGAACCTAGACCAGAAAAAGAAAGGATCTAGGACAAGGACACCCCTTGGAAGGCCTCAGGCTCCTAGCTCTTCTTTGACCTGGACCTGACCCAGGAACAGTTTCAATCCCTTGAGGCATTTGTCATTTCCTGCTATGTCCAGGTGTCCAGCTTAGCCTGGGAAAATTACCTGGTTAAGGTCTACCTCAAGTTCAGCCTATGACCTTAAGCTTGGCTTCCTGCCTTTCTGGAGGCCGTCTCCCTAGACCAGACTTTAGCCTTCCCTCATGTAGCTCTTTCCAGCCTCACCTCTTGGCCCTCATCTTTCCCTACAGAGACATTGGGGGTAATGAAACAGTGACACTGCGCCAAACCTTCGTGCCTGTGCGGGCAGGTCGACGGCAGCTCATCGCCAGCTTGGACAGCCCTCAGCTCTCCCAGGTGCACGGAGTCATCGAGGTAGATGTGGCCCCTGCTTCTGGTGGGGGCTTCTTCTCCAGTGACCGAGGAAGCAGCCGCTCTGGGGAGAATGTCCCTATGGCACCCCGAGGAGGAGCCTGAAATTGACACTGGAATGGGACAGATGCAATAGGAGCATGGACACTTCACTGAAGTGGGGGGCTGGGCAAAATGACACCTTGTGGCCTAAGAAGGAAGGCCTAGGAGACCTGGGGTGGGATCCAACTTCCATACACATTGCATGGCACTGAAGGTAATAAAGACTGTTTTGGTTTTGTTTTTTTTTTTTAAGTGAAGCTCTTGGCTTTGTTCATCTGTTTGCTCATGCCATTCTAAAGAGAATGGGTTCATCATCATCCTTTTGGTCTTTGTGCCGTACTTAGAGTCATTTCTGTCTCTGGAATCCCAGGCATTCTAGTGACTAGTCAAATTAGAGTATATTAGAACTGGAAGGGTTCAGGGGTGGGGAACCTGCAGCCTTGAGGCCACATGTGGCCTTCTAGATCCTTAAGTGTAGTCTTTTCACTGAATCTGACATTTAAAATTTGGACGTTTTAAATTTTAAATTTAAAATTCAGATTCAGTCAAAAAGTCTCACTTAAGGATCTAGAAGGCTACATGTGGTCTCAAGGTCACAATTCCCCACCCCTAATCTAGTTCAACCCCCTGATTTTACAAATGAGGAAACTGAAGTTTAAAGACTTTTCTAAGGTCATATAAGTCAATTAGATAACAACTAACATTGTTTGAATCACAAATAATGTCAAGATGCTTTATATACATTCTGAATTGTTGAGTTAAAACAAAAAGTGAGACCGCTGTTCCCACAGAAAATTTCAATGGATTTATTTTCTGAGTTCATGCTATAGTAAGTAAGTAAGTGGAAGAACCAGGCAGGGTTCAAATTCAGATCTTCTGACTCCAAGCCAGGCACCTCTGCCACTGTATCCTACCATGGGTCTTCCTAGACCAAACCAAATGTGGGCTTTAGGATCAATCTGGCCTCTCAGGTTCTTTGGACTGGGATTTTCTTAAATTTGTTTCACGTCCTCCTACCCTGATGAGATTTGGATGAGAAAAGCATCTGTATACTTAATCCCAGGACAAATCTAAATCCAAGGGCTTTTGTTGGGGGCCTGATGACAGGACAGGCTATTTGACTTGATTCACTGCCTGGGTCTTGTCATCAAGGTGCTTTCTCCCTGTAACAATCAACCAACTGAACAGCGTTTACAGAAATACTAGTTAAGTGCCCAGTCCAATTCTAAGTAATCCAAAGGAGCCCCTTGTCAGGAAATGAACTAGGATGGTATAAAGTAGGAATATGATAGGATAATAAATTGACAGTTGAAAGGAACCTTAGAGGTCATGGAATACAACCCCTTTGTTTTATAGATGAGGAAACTGACACAGGTTAAGTGAATTGTTCAGGGTCACAAAGCTAGAGAGTGTCACATCCTGAGGTACAATTAGAATCCAGCTCATCCTGACTCTAAATTCAGTTTCCTATCCCCTATTCAATGCTGCTTCTGAAGATGCTACAAGTTTAGAGGCAAGCTGGTGTTTCCTCTAAAATGTGAAGGAAAAGTATGATCCTATGAGTCAAGTCAGCCAACAAGCATTCATCAAGTGCCTTCTTCATGCCTGGAACTGTGCTAATAAGCATTGGAGATTCAGAGAAAGACAAAAGTCTACCTGCCTTCAAGGAGCTCACAATGTAATGGGAAAGACACCATGCAAACAACTATAAACAAGATATATACGGTATAAATTGGAGATAATGGAAAGGAAGCATTAGCAAAAAGAGAAAGGCTTCTTAAAGAAGGTGAAACCTGAAGGAAGCTAAGAGGCAGAGAAAAAAAGGGAGAGAACTCCAGACCAAGGGAACAGTCAGTGAAAACTATTTCAGTAGTCTAGATTTGAGGTAGTCAGTTAGTGTTAGAGGAGAGAAAGAAGTATAGCAAAGGGAAAATGGGAAGAAGTTGGCAACAGAATATATATAGGAGGGTGAGAAAAAGCAGGATGACAATTAGATTGTGAGTCTGGGTGACTAGAAGGATGGTGGCCCCTCAACAGTAACAGAGAAGCTAGGAAGGAGGAGGAAGGGTTAGGGGAAAGACAAGTTCAATTTGGGAAATGTTGAGTTTAGATTGTCTATAGGACATTCACAAACAGTGACCAGACACTGCACCCAAACCAACATTTTGGGATGTGGCATGTCATGCATTTCTCTGTCTGCTATGAGTTGGGACCCAGGTCCGGAACTGAGATGTAAGCTGCCTACGAAAACTCTGAGGAGTCAGCACTGCTGCGGTGAGTTAGGTCTGGAGCAAAGACAGATTCTAAGGTGTCTGGTCTACCCACTTTTGGAAACCATAATCAACTGGTGACATGGAAAGGGCGCAAACTCTTCCTTCCCACAGTGTTTGTTTGCACCAGTTGATTGATCCCTGAAAACGGATATCAATTGTGTGTGTGTGTGTGTGTGTGTGTGTGTGTGTGTGTGTGTGTGTGTGTGTGTGTGTGTGTATCTTGCCTCTGAACCTTTTGCAGGAAAAGGCAAAGTAGGAATGTTTTCCCATGTTGGGAAATAGTTGGGAAGACCAGCCACAGACACTCAGAATGAAGGTGTAACTTGTAACAAGAACCTTATTCATTTATGTTGTTACCCTGTGGATTGCTTGTGAAATAAGATAAAATTTAGGGAGGTGGTCAGATGTAAGGGAACTTCCACCCTAAATTTGGGATACCTCCCTTACATCTGACCACCTCCCTAAATTTCCCATGTTTCCCTGAATTTTTGGTTATTCCTTATAATGCAGAAATAACCTATTATATTCACATACCATAGCTTGCCTAGCTATTCCTTAATCCTTGGGTACTTTTCTTTCTATGTTTTATCTTCTTGCAGTGGGATTTCTGAGTGTGAAAAGGTATGGATGTTTTAGTCACTTTGAGGGCATAATTTCAAACTATTTTTCTAAATAATTGGAACAATTTCTATTTTTTCTGGTGGTGTATGGATGAGCTTATTTTCCCACAGCTCCTCCAACATCGAATATTCTCATCTTTTTTGGGGGCCAAATTTCTAGGTGTGATGGATATTTCTCTTATTGTCAGTGATTTGAGGCAATCTTTTGTAGGATCGCTAATAGGTGGACCTCTTTTGAGGACTATTTGTTCATCTCTGTTAACCACTCGTCTATTGGGGAAAGGCTCTTGGTTTTACATGTTTTGTTGTTCAGTCATTCAGTTGTGTCTGATTTTTTGTGACCCCGTGGACCATGTGGTTTTCCTGGTAAAGATACTGGGAATACTGGAGAGATTTACCATTTCTTTCTCCAGTGGATTAAGGCAAATAGAGCTTAACTGTTGCCTAGTGCCATACTCTTAGTGTCTGAGGCCAAATTTGAACTCAGATCTTCCTGACTGCAGGCCTGGCACTCTATCCACTGAGTCACCTAGCTGCCAACATGTTTGTGTTAGTATCTTATATTTCTTATATATCAGCTCTTAAAAGAGATATTTAATATGAATATTTCCTAATCAATAAGTTTCTTATCTTAGCTACACTGATACCGACTATACAAAAGCTTTTCAATATAATTTAATTGAAATTATTCTATCTTTTTGTGATCTATTTTATCCCTTATTTGGTTATGATTTCTCTGTTTAGTCATAGTTGTGAAAGATGCCCCCATACATTATTTATCAACTTTTTTAAATATTGTGGCCAAATATTCTATTTAAGTTGAATATCCACTTGGAACTTATTGTAGTATATAGTATAGGATGCTGGTCTAAACTATTTATTTTTACCAAGTTGTTTTCAGTTTTTCCAATAGTTTTTGTCAAATAGGGAGCTCTTCCCCAAATAGTTTTTGCTCTTGGGTTTCTCAAATACTAACATACTGAGCTGGGTTATCTCTGCTTCTCACTTCTGTAGACTATTATTTTAGCTATTTTGGAATATATTCCATATCATGATTCTATACTTTATTGAATCTAGGTGCCACAAACAGTGGGAGTGCCAGGCAGTGGGGATACTTAAAGAATTTCTAGACTGAGTGCCCTTTCATGAACTAGGGCATACTGAGGACTTTGAGAAAACTAGTTTGTGTGCAATAAATAATCTCTAAAGAAGTCACTGGGCTAGTAGCCTGAGGTTATTGCCACTTAGTGGCTAAATTATATATTACACTCCCTTGCTAGTTACGTATTTATGTCAGTTTTTTTCATACGTTGCAAAAAAGCAGAGAAAGATTCAGGCGTGCAGCACCACCAAATGCCCATCTAGCCTATGCCAATTGTCACAATATTTTATCCTAGAGGAGATAGGAAGATGCTGGGGTTTTTTGGTTTTGTTTTAGTATGTGATTGATATGGTGAACCCTGTGTCTTAGGAGCTGTGTGGAGGATGGATTGGGAAGGGGAGGAGAAAGAAAACAGGAACACCAAGAGAGGCATGATGAAGGCTGAAACAAAAGTGGTGCTTACATGAATGGAGAAGGATAGAGGTGGGAGTGTTGTTACTAAGGCAGACTCAACAACTGACTGGATGGAGGTAGGGAAGAGAGGAGGATTGCTCCTAAGAGTATGTTGCCCTCAACAGAAACAGGAAAAATCAGAAGAAGGGCAGGTTTAAGAGAGAAGATGATGAATTCTGTTTTTGGAATGTTGACTGAGATAACTATAGGATAAAGGGTCCAACAAACACTTGGCAACTTGAGACAGACATTCTGCAAAAAAAGACTAAGGTGGAATATAGAGATTTGGGAGCCATCTGCATAATAACTGAATATAATAATAATAGAATTCACAAAAATAGACAAGATGATCAAGGGAAAGTATATAAGGAAAGAAAAGAAGCAGCCCAGAACAGAGTTTTGCAAACAGGGCATAGGTTTTGAGTGTGAGGGATGGCTGGCAATCAAGTAAAGTAGACTGAGAAAGAGCAGTCAAATGAGTAAGAGGAGAACCAGGAATGCGCAATGTCATTGAAGCAAAGAAAGGAGAAAGAATTCAGCAATGCTGGGTGCTGCATATGGAAAGGACAAGGAGGGTAAACCAAAAAAAGTCATCAAATTTAGCAGTTAAGAAACAGCTGGTGACCTTTTAGAGAGATAAAAGTTTCCAGGTAGTTGCATCATATTGCAGGGTTTCAAGAAGTCAGTAGGTAATGAGGAAGCAGAGACAGCTAATGTAAACTCTTCTTTTTAGGACTTAGGCAATGAAAGTGGGTCCTTCCTTCTTGGGTAGTGGTTTGAATCTTTTTAAAAAATCTTTAAACATTTTTATTTCAAGCTTCAAGTTTCAAATTCTATCCCTCTCTCCCCTTGCCCCTCCCTGGGATATAAGCAATAAGTAGGTTATTAAATATATAGATACTATTATATACATAATATACATATACACAGGTACAAGTTTATAAAACATTCCCGTATTAGTAATTTTGGACAAAAAGACTCAAAAGAAAGAAAATTGAAAGAAAATGAAAATGGCATTCTTCAGTCTGTATTCAGTCAATATCAGTTCTTTCTCTGGAGGCAGATAGTATGTTTCATCATTAGTTTTTTGGGATCGTCTTAGATCATCACATTGCTGAGAAGAGCTATGTCATTCACAGTTATAATGCTGTTACTGTGTACAATGTTGCTATTACTGTTACAATGTTGCTGTTACTGTGTACAGCACTCTCCTGGTTCTGCTGACTTCACTATGCATCAGTTCATTTAAGTTTTTCCAGGTTTTTCTGAAATCATCCTGCTTGTCATTTATTTATTTATTTATTTTCCTGGTGATTATTTTAAAAATTAAATTATTTCATTTGTTCTCAGTGTTCTACAAACACTTCCGTATATCTTAGATTTTTTTCCCACTCCCTCCCTGAGATGGTATACAATTTTATATAGGTTCTATACATACACTCCTATTAAATACATTTTCACCTTAGTTATGTTGCATAGAAGAATTAAAATGAATGGGAGAAGTCATAAAACAAAACATAATGCAAAAGAAAATGGTCTGCTTCATTCTGAGATCAAATTCCATAATTCTTTCTTGAGATTTGGAAGGCATTTTGCCTTAAGAGTCCATTGAGAATTTTCGAAGTCCTTGCATTGCAATGAAGTGTACTAAGTCTACCAGAAAAATTCCTTGCACACTGTGGTTGTTGCTGTGCACAAAGTTCTCCTGGTTCTGCTCCTCTCACTCAGCATCAGTTCATATAAGTCTTTCCAAGCCTCTCTGAAGTCCTCCTGTTCATCATTTCTTATAGCACAATAGTATTCCATTACATTCATACACCATAATTTACTCAGCATTCCCCAATTGATGGGCATCCCCTTGACTTCCAGTTTTTGGCTACCACAAAGAGAGCTGCTATAAATATTTTTGTACATATGGGACCCTTTCCCATTTTTATGATCTCTTGGGGGTACAGTCCTAGAAGTGATATTGCTGGGTCAAAGGGTATGCACAGTTTTATGGCCCTTTGGGCATAGTTCCAAATTGCTCTCCAGAATGGTTGGATCAGTTCGCAATTTGAGTGGGTCTTTCAAAGGCAGGATTTTTGTTTTTATTTTTAAGATGGAGGATACGAGCTTGGTTGCAGGCAGCTGGGAAGGAATGGATAAATAGGGAGAGCCTGAACATGAGTGATGAAGGGAGGAGGGTTATCAAAGGCACCAGCCTTCAGAAAAGATGGAAGGGAATGAGATCAAGGATACAAATAGGTTAGTTTTGGCCAGGAGAAGGATGACCTCAGGACTGGAGTAACAGAGGAGAGAATGATTGAAGATGTAGAAGTATTTCAAGACATGAAGTAGAAGAAATGAGGATGCTTATGATGAATGCTCCCAATTTCTCTCAGCAAAGTAGGAAGCAAGGTAATCTAGGGACAAAAGTACCACTGAAAGCTTAAAGAAAGATGCTTTGAACATTACTTTGTGATAAGAGATTCAGTCAGGGAAGTAGAAAAAGATGGCCATGCAGTAGGGATGCCTCAGTCAAGAACAAATAACATAACCCACTCTTCATAGTTCATAGGATAATAGATCTAGAGTTGCCTCAATTGCCCTCTAATAGAAACTCTGCATTATAGTTGAAGAAACTGAGGCCAAAAGAAGTTAAATGACTAATTTAAGATCACATAGGGAATAAGCATCAAAGGCAGAACTTGAACCCAGGTCTTCTAACTCCAGAGGCAATATGACTTCCTCCAACAAGGATCAAAAGTATGCCAGTAGGAGCAGAGAAGGTAGATGATGGAACCAGAAAGTAAGGAATTCAGGGTAGAAGAGAATGCTCTTTGGAATCAATTATAGGGTTGGGTGGCCAGTGGAGGGCTGATGGACTGAAAAGATAGAGAGCACTAAAAGGACTAGAGTTTTCAGAAGGGACAAAAAACTAATCTTACAAGGGGTAAAGAAGAGGGAAAGATAGGCAATTATGACAAGAGAGTAAGAGCTCAAGATCATGGAGGTGGTACTGTTTTGGGTGACAGTGAGATTCTAGGGTGTAACCCCTGCTGCGGCTTGCTAAAGTAGAGCGGAGATGTAGGTCATGGGAGCTGAGGAAGCTAATGATTTTTACTCTTCTAACTCCACTCTAAAATAATGACAGCCTACGTTTATATAGTATTTTACAGTTTAGGGTGTGCTTTCTTCATTACAACCTTGTGAGGCAGTGCAAGTGTTATTATCTGCATTGTGCAAGTGAGGAAACTGAGCTCAATGAGACAGTGACTTGGGATATGAACTAAAATCTCATAGAATCATAGATTTAGAAATGGAAGAGCCTTCTAATAGCATCTGATCCAACTCCCTCATACTAAACAAGGAAACTGGGGCCCAGAGAGTTTACATGGCTCAATCAATTAACAAGCATTTATGAAGTGCATACTACATGCCAGGTAAATGTATATATGTATATATGTATATATATATATATATATATATATATACATATATACATACACATACGTACATACATAAAATGTGGTAATGCCCACCCTATCACATCATTCCTGGTTTGAATCGACCACATGGAAGCTTTGGAAGGGGCCTGCTTTCAGCCATATGTGATTCATTGCCAAAAGGCTCCTTGGCAGAACCAAAATGGAAGATTAGGAGCAACCACGGAGCTGAAATCTCCCAACATTCTTCTCCAAAGCACTTTAAAACAACATCTCAAATCAAATGATGGTGCATCAGAGTCAACAAAAGTAAATTTTTCAGTCAAAGAAAATTTAAGAGGTAGGCAGCAAACATCTGTGATACTGAGTGGAAACCTGTCTGGAACCCCCACATGCAGCAACAGCTTTCACAGCAGCCTTGGCAGCTTTGGGAATTCTCAGGCCAGAAATGGTAAAAGGGCCAGACAACTGGTCAGAAGAGATTACTGGGTATCCTTCATTGGCATTGGATACAGCTAATGCTGATTGGTATTGCTTATACTCAGTTCTGGGTTGCAGTTCCAGGGTGGAGGAAAGCATGATGGATGAGTCACAAGGGAGCAGGGGCATTGATTAAAATTCCAAAGCAAAGAGAGCTCTAGTACTTGTGGGTGCAAGGGACCAGGGGCCCTTCCTGGCTAAAGACCAGAGCACAGACTAGGAGAACAGTTACCACACTTCTTCTAGGATTGCACTACCTTAAATGCACCAAAAACTTGAAGACCACAAGAACTAGCTCTGAAAAGAGAGTCATGCAAAAGTCTAAAGATTGAGGCAGTACCTCCCTACCCCTAGGAGAGCAGAACCCAACTTTAACATAAAGTTCAAAGTTAAGGAAAAGGTTGGAAAAAGGAGCAAACAACAAAATAAGAATTTTACCATAAGAAGCTACTACAGTGGCAAACTAGGATACACTCAGAAGAAAACAATGTGAAAACAGCAACAAGAAAGCCTCAAAGAAAAATGTTAATTGAACCCAAGCCCAATAAGAATTCTTGGAAGAGTTACAGAAAGAAATAAGAGTGTTAGAAGAAAAAAATGGAAAAATAAATGAAAATGATGCAAGAAAATTATGAAGAGAGAATTAGTAGCTTGCTAAAAGGAGCACCAAAAATACTGAAGAAAATAATACCTTAAAAACAATTGGTAATAGTGGCACAAAAATTCAATGAAGAAAAGAATTCCTTAAAAAGCAAAATAGGTAAATGAAAAAAAGAGGCATAAAATCTCAATGAAGAAAATAATTCCTTAAAAATTAGAATTGGCCATGTGGAAATTAACGACTCTATGAAACATCAAGAAACAATAAGACAAAATCAAAAGAATGAAAAAAATAGAAGAAAATTTAAGACATTTCATCAGAAGAACAACTGACCTGGAAAACAGAGCAAGAAGAGACAATTTAAAAATTGTCAGACTCGGTGAAAGCCATGAAAGAGCCTAGATATCCTATTTCAAAAAATTATCAAGGAAAACTGCCCCAATATCTTAGAGTGAAAGGGTAAAAGAGAAATTAGAAAAATCCTGCAATAACCTCTTGAAAGAGATTCCAAATTGAAAACTCCTCAAAGTATCATAGCCAAATTCCAGAACTCCCAGGTCAAAGAGAAAATATTTCAAGAAGTTAGAAAGAAACAATTAAAAAATTGTAGTGTAAGGGGGCTAGGAACTCTCGGACGCCATTGTAGGACCACACCCAAGGTGCCTGGAACTAATGGCATCTGAGGCAAGACACTCGCCCTTGTTTTTCTCCTGGAGTTTGGGGAAAGTGGGTAATCACGAGCTGGACACGAGGAGAATGTGGAGCAGGGGTTGGAGGAGTAGATTTGACCTTCAAAGGATTGGCTGAAGGGCATAATTCACGAGGCTATTATGTTATAAATAATGCTGGTTCACTGATAATAAATGGAGTTGCCTTACACCTTGCCTCCTGCCTCATTCATTGCATCCTGAGAACAGCAGAGGGTCTTGCTGGCCAAGACCCCCAACCCAAAGAGGAAAGTCACATTGTAGAGTCACAGTTATGATCATACAAGATAAAGGGGCTTCCATTTTAAGGAAGAGGACTTAGAATTATATTCCAGAAGTCAAAGGAGCTAGGATTATAACCAAGAATCATTTACCCAGCAAAACTGAGTATAGTCCTTCAAGGGGGAAAAGGATATTTAATGAAATAGAGGATTTTCAAGCATTCCCAATGAAAAGACCAGAGCTGAATACAAAATTTGACATTCATACACAAGACTCAAGAGAAGCACAAAAAGGTAAACATGAAAAAGTAATCATAAGGGACTCAAGTTAAACTGTTTACATTTCTTATGGGAAGATGATACCTGTAACTCCTAAGAACTTTATCATAAACAGGCAGTTAAAAGGAGTTTAAACAGAGGGCAGGGGTATGAGTTGCTTATG
This sequence comes from Notamacropus eugenii, assembly GCF_028372415.1. Classification (NCBI taxonomy): domain Eukaryota; kingdom Metazoa; phylum Chordata; class Mammalia; order Diprotodontia; family Macropodidae; genus Notamacropus; species Notamacropus eugenii. Next base: position 9,050,112 of record NC_092878.1, read on the forward strand.
TTGGAACAATCTCCAGACAAAACAAAGGGGTGAGAAAGAGGGATACACTGGGAGAAGGGGAAGGGAGAGGCAGAATGGGGAAAATTTTCTCACATAAAAGAGGTGTTCAAGGAAGAGCTTTTACAATGTAGGAGAAAATAGGAGGAGGAGAGGAGATAGGCAATACTTAAACCTCACTCTCAGCAGAATTGATTCAAAGAGGGAAGAATACATATACACATTCAGTTGTGTATAGAAATGTAACTTACCCAGTGGGGAAATATAAGGGGAAGAGAATGATAAAAGGGAGAGCAGGATAAGGATGGCAGTGGTTAGAATCAAAATAAGGCTTTTGAGGAGAGACAGGATAATAAGAGAGGAAGAAAAAGAAGATAATGGGATGGAAGGAAACCCACACGGTAATCATTATTGTGAATGGAATGAGCTCACCTATACAAGAGAAGTAAATAGCACAATGGATTTGAGACCAGAATCCAACAATATGTGGCTTACAATAGACACAGCTGAAACAGAAAGACAAACACAGTTAAATAAAGGGCTAGCACAGAATCTAATATGTTTCAACTGAAATAAAAAAGGGAGGGAGAGTAATCATGACATCTAGTCAAAAGAGATAATCAGGGAAAACTACATTTTGCTAAAAAAAGTACTATTGACTATGTATTAATATCAAAAATGTTCACATCAAGTTTCTCTGATAAAGACCTCATTTCTCAAATATATACTGAATATAGAACTGAGTCAAATTTATAAAAATGAGCATTCCTCTGTTGATAAATGGTCACAGGGTATAAAAAGGCAGTTTTTGGGAGAAGAAATCAAAGTTATCTATAGTCATATTAAAAAAAATACTCTAAATCAGTATTGATTAGAGAAATGCAAATTAAAATAACTCTGAAGTACCACCTCCTACCTATCAGAAATGACAAATGCTGCAGGGGATGAGAAAAAACTAGGTACACTAATGAATGACTGGTGAAGTAGTGAACTTGCCTAACCATTCTGGAGAACAATTTGGAACTATGCCCAAAGAACTATAAAACTTGTGCATACCCTTTGACCCAGCAATACCACTACCAGGGCTGTATCCCAAAGAGATCAAAGGAAAAGGAAAAGTACAAAAATATTTATAGCAGTTCTTTTTGTGGTGGCAAAGAATTGGACATTGAAGGGATGCTCATCAGTTGTGGAATGGCTGAACAAGTTATGGTATATGATTGTGATAGAGTAGTATTACTGTGCTATAAGAAATGACGGGGGGAATAGTTTCAGAAAAACATGGCAAGACCTACATGAACTGATACAAAAGAGAAATGAGAAGAACCAGGACATCATTGTGCACAGTAACAGCAATATTGTAATGATGACCAACTGGGAAAGACTCGGCTCCTCTGATCAATATGACAATCCAAGGGAAACCCAAAGGATTATGATGAAAAAATACCATCTGCCTCCGGAGAAAGAACTGGTGAACTCTGAGTGCAAACTGAAGTAGAATTTTCTCAACTTCTTTATTTTTCGTGCTTGCTAATATGGAAATTTGTCTTGCATGATTTCACACATACGGTTGATAACATATTGTTTACTTTCTCAGTGGGTGAGGGAGGGATGGGAGGTAAGGAGAGAATTTGGGACTCAAAATTTAAAAAGAAAAGAATGAGAGAGAGGGAAGGAGGGAGGGAGAGAAGAAGGGAGGAAGGAAGGAAGGAAGGAAGGGAGGAAGGAAGGAAGGGAGGGAGGAAGGAAGGAAGGAAGGAAGGAAGGAAGGAAGGAAGGAAGGGAGGAAGGAAGGAAGGAAGGGTTAAAAAAAAAGAAGTAGGTGCTCCCAGGACTGAAGGCAGTCCAAACTATATGTCTAGATATTGAATAGGGAGTGGTGCAGTCTCCCAGCCTCTGTGGGCCCAGCAGCAGTTCTTCACAGTTTGAAAAGATAGTAATGAAACAGTCCATACTCTCATAGAATTATATTCAATTGAGGGAAACAAATTCTATATGTAGATACAAATTATATACAAGAAAATATAAGGTAAGTTTTGTGGGGATGGGGGAGGTGAGGCATAAGGCCTCATATAGAAGGTGGTGCTTGAGCTGAGCTTTGAAGGAAGCTAGGGATTCTAAGAGGTGGAAGTGAAAAGGAAGGCATGGGGGACAGTCAGTGCAAAGGGAGTATCATGGTCAGACACATGTTTTGGGGATTTAGGTTTACTAATGGAGAGGAGAAAGCCTTGGGGCAGTGAGACCAATTAGGAGATTATTGCAAAAGTTCAGGAAAGAAGTGAGGAGACTCTGAACCATGGTGGTGGCTTTTTGTGTAGAAAAAAGGAGTTGGGTGTAAGAGGTGTCATGGAGGTAGAATTGCCAAGACTTGGCAACTGGCTGGATATGCACAGTGAGTAACTGAGGTAGATGCCAAGGTTGCTAATCTGGGTGACTGAGTCCAAAGTCATACATGTAGTAAGGAGGACAGTGACCTCATCACAACTAAGAAGGGCCAGAAGGAGTAAATTTGGGGAGAAAGAGAATAAATTCTGCTTTGGACATACTGAATTTGAGATGGATATGTGATATCCAGTTGCAAATATCAAACAGGCAGGTGGTGATGTTGGTATGAGGGTTCACTGGCGCTGTCCTGAAATTGAGAACTAAATTTAGTTTCCATTGCCACCATTATATAATGACATTTTGGGATCAAACCCACTTCTGATCTGTAAATTATTCAATGCTTATTCCATGTAAGGCATCGTGCTAAGAATTAGAGATACAAAGATAATGCCCCCCCCCAAGAGTCTTTGTCCTCAAGGAGATTATATTCTAATAGAGATAATGAATATTGGCACTACCTCTTTATAGAATTGTGAAGATCAGTTACAAAAGTGCTCCATAACTCACCGAAGTAACAGGTACATTAAAAAGGCCTTTCCCCAGAGGGGGTCAGTGGTAGAAGTTTTTACATTCTTAGCTATTCTATTGATAATCATATTAAAGCCCCCAAATGGCAGGAGATTGACCAATAGGGTAGACTGTATTCTATTACCCTGAGCCTAGGCACAATGTTTCATCCCAGAAGGTCTTCAGCTATTGTAATTAATGTCTTCTATCCTGCTTGACAGAATGAGCAAAGCCTAATTCTTTTATATTTTCTGTATTCCTCAGGTTGGATCCTGGAGTCTCCCTCCTTTCAGTCAAGAAGTGATTTCAGTTTTTACTAGCAGGTGGCTAGTAAAATGTATCTTTTGCTCCTCCCTGCTTTGCCCCTCACCTAGGGCTCTTCTCTGTGTCTTTGGCCAGTCCTGACTGAGTCATTCAGAAAAGCTTGGTTGTTCAGTCGTTTTACAGTCGTGTCCAACTCTTTGTGACACAAAGATATTGCAATAATCTGCCATTTCCTTCTCCAACTCATTTAACAGAGGAGGAACTGAGGCAAACAGGGTGGAGTGACTTGCCCAGGGTCACGCAGCTAGTAAGTATCTGAGGCCCAGCCTGAACTCAGGAAGATGAGTCTTCCTGACTTCAGGCCCAGCGCTCTATCCACGGCTTCACCCATTTACCCTTTGAAAAAGGCTATAACCAGCCAATAACAACAAAATAATTCACAGTTATATAATGTTTCAAGAGGTACAAAGGTGCTTTCTTTGTAACAACTTTGTGAGATAAGTTAATATACATCTTATTAGCTACATTTTATAGTGGAGCCCTAAGTCATATAGTAATTGCCCAATATGTTGGGTTTGAGATTGGCAGAAACTAAAAGGTAAGCTAAAAACCAAACTTTTCTGGAGGTGCATTTAGAGGTCCTAAAACAGGAAAGTTTCCACATATTGATGAAGAAGTGTTTGTATATGTCAATGAAATGGGTTAACAGTGGCTGCAGTGTGTCGTATGAGATGTTGCAAATGAAAGCATGGGAGATAGCAAGCCAATCCAACATTCTCACAACTTGGTTTAAGTCGAGTCGTGGCTGGGTTATGAGGTTCATATGACAACACAATCAGGGGCAAAGTGACCATGACAATAAAGTAAACACATCTGATACGAGTGGCACTAAGGACAGCGCATCAGATAAAGAAACCAATGGTATCAGCACAGAATTCAGACACAGAAGACTAAATTTTGTACATCCATACTTCACAGTATGTAGTAAATTTTCTCAAGTGTAATATTTCAACAATAATGCACAAATCCATAATAATTAATGTGTTTATTTTTCAGACTGGGAAAATGTTCACTAACATGAAGAACTGATGTGCATGGACTTGGACTATTCAATTTTAATGCATATTCACAAGTATTCCATGCATCCTAATCTTGTACCAAAGACAGTTTAGTAGTAAATGATTTCTAAGTAATACCAGCACAATTTTTTAAAGCTGGTTCCAGTTCCAGGAGTCAAGATGGCAGAGTGATCAGTAATTGCTATCTCCCTCCCCTTGCTGACCTGGACAAGTCCAGACAATATCTCCCCCAGAAAAATTCTGGAACAGTGGGAGAAGTAGAAGGGGTAAACAGACTTCTAGCCTGTGAGGCTAGGAAGATCGCTAAGGAGGGTTCCTCTTGCTGTGGCTGAAGTGGGCCAGTGCAGGATCAGAGCTGTCCCAGATAGCCCCACCTCAGCACACCGGGAGAAGATCCCGAGCCCCAGGGGGGTGAAGCCAGCAACTGTCAACCTCAGGACTCCAGGCATGCCTCAGCACCCCAGGGGAATCAAGAAGACACTAGTGTAGACAGGATCACCAACCACTGAGCTTACCTATGCTCTAACTCAGCAGAAGAGACCTCCTGTGACCAGACCACCCCTCCCCCATACTTAGTGACCTAGCTCCAGGGTAACTGCAAGGAAACCCAAAAAGACGTCACCTGGCCTCTGCTTTCTGACACCAGCCAGCTCAGCATCACGTAAGCTGCAGCATTTTAACTTCTAGCTGAAAGAACCAGAGGTCACAACACACAAAGCCTCAAGTTTTAGGCACAAGAACTATGAGACAGAGCCCCCTGTGCCCCAAACACAGAGATCTACTATAAAAGCCAGGAAAAGAGTGATGTATGAGTAAGAAGCAAAGCAATAAAAGAAAAGACCATAGAATCTTTCTATGGGGACAAGGACCAAAACACAAATACCAAAGAGGTCAGCATTGAGACTTGACTCCCATCTGAATCTTCAGAAGGGAATATGAACTGGTCTGAAGCACAAAGAGACTTCTTGGAATAACTCTGGAAGGATTTTAAAACCCAAATTAGAGAAACAGAAGAAAAACTGACCAATGACTTTAAAAATATGGAAAAAAAATCACTAAAGAATTTAAAAGGAAAATTGGACTAATGGAAAAGGAAGTACAAAACCTAACTGAGGAAAATAACTTCTTAAAAGGAACAATTGGACAGATAGAAAAGGAAATGCAAAAGTTAACTGAAGAAAATAATGTGATAAAAATTAGAATCAGGCAAGTAGTAGCTAAAGAATCTATGAGACATCAAGAATCAGTCAAACAGAATCTAAAGAATGAAAAGATAGAAGAAAATGTAAAATATCTAATTGGAAAAACAATTGACCAGGAAAATAGATCCAGGAGAGAAAATCTAAGGATTATTGGTCTAACAGAAAGCCATGATGAATAAAAGAGCCTGGATAATATCATCCAAGAAATCATCAAGGACAATTGCCCAGAAGTCCTAGACCCAGAAGGCAAAATCGTCATTGAAAGAATCCACCATTCCCCTCCTGAAAGGGACCCCAAGGAATATTGTTGCCAAGTTCCAGAACTATCAAGTGAAGGAGGAAATACTGCAGGCAGCCAGAAAGAAACAATTCAGATATTGAGGAGCTACAGTCAGGATCACACAAGACCTTGCAGCTTCTACATTAAAAGATTGAAGGAACTGGAATACGATATTCCATAAGGCAAAGAAGCTGGGACTACAACCAAGGATCAATTACCAGCAAAGTTGAGCATAATATTTCAGGCAAGGAGATGGACATTCAACGAAAGAAGGGATTTCCAGACCTTCCTGATGAAAAGGTCAGAAGTCAATGGAAACTTCAATCTTCAAATGCAGGTCTCAAGAGAGGCATAAAAAGGTAAATGGGGGGGAAAAAAACCTTGTTACTCAGTATGGGCAAACTGTTCACATCCCTATAAGGGAAGATGATACTTGTTAATCTTGAGAATTGTATATTTATTACGAAATGTAAAAGGCATATACATAGATAGAGGGAGTAGGTATAAATAAAGTCATGTGATGATAACAAATGTGACTTAAGGGTGTGAAGGGATTGTAATGGGAGATGTGAAAAGGAGGAGGCGGAAAAAATAAATTCCAACACAAGCAGAGGAACAAAAATATGTTACAGTAGAGGAAAAGAGGGGAGGGAGATGAGCATTGTTTGAGAGGTACAATCATCTGATTGGATTCAAGGAGGAAACAACAAACTCAGTTAAGTATAGAAATACAATTAGCTCTATATGCAGAAGAAGGGGAAGGGGGAATGAAAAGGGAGGCTAAAAGGAAGGGAAGAAGTAGTAAGGGAAAAGGGGATTAAAAGGGAGGGGGGCTGAAAAAATGGAGGGAAGGCGGTGGTCAAAAATTAAAACTCTATTGGGGAGGGGAAGGGAGAAGGGAGAATTAAAAGCATAAACAAGGGAAAAGGAGATGGAGGGAAAGACACAGATAATAATCACAACTGTGAATGTGAATGGGATAAACTCTCATAAAACAGAGATGGATAGCAGAATGGATTAAAAGCTACAATCCAACAATATGTTGTTTACAAGAAACACATTTGGAACACATACACACAGGGTAAAGGTAAAATGCTAGAGCAGAATATTTTGTGCTTCAGCTGACGTAAAAAAAGCAGGGGTAGCAATAAGGAAGGAAACTATATCCTACTAAAAGGCACCATAAACAATGAAGCAATTTCATTACTAAACATGTATGCTCCAAGTGGTATAGCATTCAGATTCTTAGAGGAGAAGTTAAGGGAGTTACAGGAAGAAATAGACAGCAAAACTATACTAGTGGGGGACCTCAACCTCCCCCTCTCTGAACTCAATAAATCTAACCTCAAAATAAACAAGAAAGAGTTTAAGGAAGTAAATAAAACTCTGGATAAAGTAGACATGATAGATCTCTGGAGAAAACTGAATTGGGATAGAAAGGAACACACCTTTTCCTCAGCGGTAAATGGCACATGTACAAAAATTGACCATGTACAATCCAGTGCAGAAAGGCAGAGATAGTCAATGCATCTTCTCAGATCATAACGCAATAAAAATTATATGTAATCAAAGGCCATGGAAATATAAACCAAAAACTAATTAGAAAACTGAACAATCTAATCCTAAAGAATGAGTGGATTAAACAATTTTTTAAAGCTTTACATAGTGGTCGCACCCACATTTTTGCAAAAAAATTTGGCATAAAATCTGCAATGATGATGCAATGAAACACAGTAAACCTTAGTGGCAAGTTTCTTCAAGGAAGTGAGAGATAATAGTTTTGAAACACAATAACACTGACTTGGAAGAAAATCTAGAGACATAAGGCAAAAGGTGAATAGCAGTGAAAAAACACATGAATCTGTGCAAGCCAAAACCACTGACCTTAAAGACAGGATCAGTCAACTTAGGATCATCCGTCTGCCTGAAGAACATGACAAATTTGAAAATCTGAAACAAATGTCCCAGACATCTCAAATTGGATGTCCAGTAGATATCTTAAACTCAACACGTGTGAAATGGTACTCATTGTCTTTTCCCCCAACTTTCCTATTACTGTTGAGAATGATACCATCCTCCTACTCCCTCACAACTGCAACCTAGGTGTGAACTTCAACTCCTCATTATCTCTCAGCCCCTGCCCCATCCAATTGGCGGCTAACACTTGTTGAATTCCCCTTTGCGACAATTCTCAAATATGCTCCCTTCTCTCCTCTGACACTACCCCTACTCTGGTGCAGGCCCTCATCACCTTATGCTTATTAGGGTACAACAGACTGCTGGTGACTCTCTTTTCCCCATCCCAATCACTCCTCCATTTAAATCAAAGGTCTGACCATGTCACCCCTCTATTTAATAAATTCCAGTAGCTCCCTATTATTTCCAGCATTAAACACAAAATGCTCTGTTTGGCATTCATAAATCCTTTCATAATTTAACCTCTTCCTAACTTTCAGTCTTCTTACATCTTACGACCCGCCATATACTTTTTACCATATACCACGTGGGTGTTCCTGAGGCAGACCGGACTTTGATTATGTCATCATTCAAGGACAAAGGAAGCTTATCTCAAGTCATGCCGCCCCTAGCCTCAGGCAATCTAGACAGAGGACCTACCCCCCCCCCCAACTTCTGTAGGCATCTAAATTAAGAAAGACCTTCAAATATTTACAGGAAATCAATTCAAATAATACAAGAGAATTCTACACACTCAAGAAATTACGGAAGGGCATGGAATAATATATTATGAAAAACAGAGAAATTCAAGGAACACCTCTTCCCTCCCCATCCCACCCCCAATGATATGACATACCCACCTGAGCCTAATCAAGGGAAAAAGATTGCTCGTCAACAAAACAGAGACTGCTGAGGCATTTCTAGAAAGGAAAAAACCCTGAGCATCTGAGCAAAATATTTAATTTGCACCTACCCCAACCCCAAGCAACAGAAGGACAAGATAGGTAAACAAGCATAATTACCACGCAGAGAGTAAGTGATTAAATAAATCATTTGATACCTAAAAACAGTTTTTTAAAGAAATTAATTTTTAAATGAGATTTTTTTTTAAGTACACAAGGGGAAAAAAATCAAGCCCCCTATTACTTTTCCATGAATTCTGTTTATGATTGGCATTCCCTTTGAATACACCCAAAGGACCTAGCAAAGCAACAAGAAAAGAGCCAGAAGACGGTTAGAAATTGTTTAATTGTTTAATTTCATTTTCTTTTCACCTTTTTTTGTATAACAAATTCTTGTGATCACAGCCTGCTTAAGTATCTGTTCATATGTATAAATGCAGCGAGAAGTGGAATGAGACAGTGTAAGTTTATTAGTTTATCAATTTTCTCTTTTCAGTTTGGTACCATCTGCGTGTAATGACCAAGAAGCTTGGCTCTGGAGAATAAAGACACAGAGACAGGCAGAGATGAAGACAGAGACAGACAGTCTTTATTAAGATAGCACATTATTACCATATCTCAAGAACTGTGCGAATCTCTGGGAATATAACTACAAGCAAGGCAGTCCTACCCTCAAGAAGCTCCCATTCTAACAGGGAATACCACACAGAAAGGAGACCTAGAAAGCTAGATCAGCAATATGTGCTAAGCTGCATGGTATAACGATGTCAAGGAAGTGTAAGTGGTACCGAGGTCCGAGTCGTGGGTGAAGAAAAGGTAAAAGCTTACCTATTAGAGATGTAGGTCATCCAGAGGCAGAGAAGATTCGAGAAAATGTACTTGTCTCCCTTCCATGTGGAGATAAGTGGCTAAGGGTGTGTATATAAACTGTCAGAGTTCGTTTATATGTTAACTTATTTTTCTGAACTGTGTTTTTTTCCCCTCTTTAAAAAAAATTGTCACAAGGGATTGCATACTGGGTAGAGAAGGGAGAAGGTTATAATCAGAAAAGAAAGTGGAGATATCAATTATTTTAAAGAAAAATTAAGTACAGAACCTGCCATTAAGTATGAATCAGAGGCTTCAGCATCCAGGCAGCTACGGTGTAGGCTTGTTTGGTGAGAGGGACAACTCAGGCATCATCAGCGATCTGAAGGGCTGTGCTGTCTAAGTGCAAGTCAAGGATTGTGGCCTCTTAAGAGAGGGGTCAGTTATCAGGCCTGGATTAAGGGGTAAGCAGAGCGCCCCCTGCGGGGCAGAGCGCCCCCCTGCTGGGCAGAGCGCCCCCTGCTGGGCAGAGCGCCCCCTGCTGGGCGTGCCGGAGAACTCAGTTGCCTTTCTGGATCACACAAGCTGCCTCCGCAGGTCCAACAGCCGCCCCAAGGGCCGCAGATCGGCAGCTCGGGTCCCGTTTTCATGATAACCTGACAATACGTTCCTAGAATCGGATGAAGACCTGCCTCGGCTCGTGGCGGCCTCTGCAATCGGAGGAGACCGCAGTGAAGAGCTCGGCCACGAGGACAATCGAAGAGGGAGGCCGGCCCACGGACGGCTCTGGACGCATCGGTAAGCAGAGTGTCCGAGGGCTGACCGCGAGGAGGACTCTAAAGGCGGGCGGAGGGTCCGCTGAGGGGGACGGGCTCTAGTCTGGTGAGGCCTGGCCCTCCCCTAACATGGGGGGGATCGGAGCTAGCACACCCGTCGGTCATTACGAACGCTTACAAGCAGGGCGCTCTTCGGTCTGGGGCGGCGGCGGAACCCCCTGAAGACCCCGGGTCCCCGCGGGAGTTATAGGGAGCAGACAAGGCGGGAGGAGCCGCCGAGGCCTCGCCGCGGACGGGCGGACGGTCTAAGGGAAGTTGGCGTCTGGGCTGTCACGCGTCCTAGCGTCTGTTACGACTGACAGCCAGGCCACCATGACTGACCGACATGTAACCTGCGGCCTGACGGTGCCAGGAGCGCTTGAGCTGGTACCTGGGGTACCCCGATGTCCTCGCTCAGTTCCGCCGGACTCCCCCTCCCCACCCCGGGTGGAGTGTGCAGAGCGCCCAGGGTTTGCTGCTCAGCTTCGCTACGGCGGGTCCGCGCGGGCACGGCCCGGGCGCGGCGCTCCCCCCAGGGGGTCCCGCTCTGCTTATCGGCCGGCTCAGGTTCTTTCAGGACTTGGCGTGACGACAGAAAAACCGTTGGGGGAGGGGAAAAAGGGAGGGGGGCGGGGCTGGGTCTTTCAGCTACCATTGGCTGACGCTGGCAGGGAGTTTGACGTCCGCGCACTCCCTGGCAGCCAATCGCCTTGCTTCTTCTCCTCGTCATGACGTGACCGAGGCGGAAGTGACGCGCCGAAGTCGGCGGGGGGAAGTTCGGGTGGCGCCGCGTACCTGGCGCCGGACGGTGGCAGTTGTGGTGGTGCTTGGGCTCTGCCCCTTGTGGGGTCCTGCTCTGCACGGCCGCCGGGCACGCGCAGGCGGCAGGACCCCTGGCTCCGGGCCCGGGCGTGGGAGCCCGCCCCACCTCCCATGGGGCCGCTCCGCGGGCCCTCCGCCTGAGCGCACCTTAGGGCCGGCCATGTCCGCCCCCCCGGAGGCCCGCGCCGCCGCCGCCTCGCTGCGATTGGCCGCGGCCGCCGCCTGGTGGGTGGTGCGGGGCCGCCTCTCGGCGCACTACCCCCGAGTGCTGCAGCTGCTGGGAGCCTTGAAGGCCGCGGCGCCGGGTCTGGTCCGGCCCCGGCACCACGCGCGCCTCTGCCTGGGGCTGCGAGCCAAGGTACCCGGGGAGGGTTCTGGGCCAGCCCGGCAGCAGGTGCCTGGGGGACGGAGAGGTCCAAGGTGGAGCTTGGGGCTCCTGCACAGGATGGTGTGTCCCTCGCAGGTGATCGTGGAGATGATCCTGGAGGGCCAGCCCTGGGCCCTGGTCCTGGATGCCCTGAACCTTCATTTCCCAGCGTCCGGCCCCCCCGAGTGCAGCTCCAAGGCGGTGAGTGAGGCCTCCGGCCTGGGGAGGCAGCCTGCAGACGCCGGGGTGCTTTCTGTCCTAGAGGGGTGCCCATCCCAGCTCCGGTGCCCTGACGTGGCTGATGTCTGTGCTCCCCAAACCCCGCAGAGTACGTGGGATCTGAAGGTTGCGGAGGCGCGGGAGGGCTTCTGTCAGCGAGTGAAACAGCTGGCCGAGGATCCTGAAGACTCGGCCGGTCAGCTGCAGGTGAGACGATGGCTTTGGCTGAAGTTAATTGGGCAGGCTCCACTCATTTCAACTTTTGTCTTGACTTGTTCTTTCTTTTAGGAACTGGAACAAGACTACGGAGAACCCTTCTTAGTGGCCCTGGAGAAGTTATTATTTGAATATCTGTGCCAACTGGAGAAGACGCTACCTGTGTTACAGTTGCAAGAGGTATTTTGTTTTAGGGGAGGGGAGGGGAAATGGGCAAAGAGAGAGCAGGAAGTGTAGAATTCTTGGACTTTCCGATGTTATCTTAATGCTCCTATCCCTATTCTTTCCTCATAGCTTAAGGAAGTATTAAGAGGGATGCAATCTGAAACCTTGGTTCCCCTTGCCCTGACACAGTATTGCATGGACATGGGGTGGCTAATTCAAGGTATGATGCCAGCTGGGGCTGTAATCTGGCAAGATGCTGTTTACGGTGGGACCTTTGGGAAAAGTCCATTAGCATTAATGGATTGAGATGGTCCAGATAAAGGGTTGGCTCAAAGTGTACAGAAACTATATGATGGTCTTTTGTGTACTACTCTGCCTAAGAATATTTCTTTTCTCTTTCAGAGTCCCCTCCTTTTACTTCAATGAGGGGAGCAGAACCCCAAGAGCAGAGTCCTCTTCCTTCTCCCCAGGTGGAACAAGTATTCCAGGATCCTGTTCCCACAGCCAAACCTAGTACTCCCTTTCCCCAGAGGCAGGATTTATGGAAACCCCCAGAGGCCCTCACTGGTCGGGACTTCAACCTGGCTCCTCTAGGCCGCCGGCAGATCCAGGGAAATTGTGCATCTGCCAGGGGAGGTCATAAGAACCGGCCCACTGTTATGCTCTTTCCATTCCGAAGTATGTGCCTACCAGTCCAGGATGTAACTGAGCATGGGAACAGTAGAGACCATGGGCAGCCCATGGGAGATCCAGCAAGCACCATGGCCACAAGGTCAATCCCTCATGGAAAGTACAGAAATTCAGCTCGTTCCCTCCGAGGGAGGGCTCAGGAACAGGAGAACTGGAATTCCGATGAGCCCTCCTCAGAGCAAAAGGAGTGAGTCAGGAAGCGTTAGCCTGTCCCATACTAGATTGCCTTTCTCTTTCCCTTGCCCACTACTCCTCCACCTCACCCTGTCTTTTTACCTTTATACCCCTTCACCGCAGGAACTGCCTAGATTACTCCCTGGAGCCCTTGAGGCCACCATTACCTGCTGTTGGGGCCAGGGAGCCAGGTAGGTGTACCCTGCTTTGAGCTGGGGGTTGGGAAAAGGAATGCCTCCTTCCTGAGAACAACCTGCAGTCTTTGGGGATTCCAAAGGCCTGTCTCGTTTACCTCAGTAAGAAGCAGGTTTGCTTTTGGTTTCCCTTCTGCAGTGTATTCCCCATCTCTGTGCAGCCCTGTGGTTACCATAGGGGACTTGGTTCTGGACTCAGATGATGAAGGGAGTGGCCAGAGGGGAGGGAAGGTGAGTGGGAAGGGGAAGGGAGCTTGGGAGAGGGAGGGGGACGGGTCAAGGCAGAGAGCAATAGCATGCTAATATTGTCTGTGTGGTACTTAGTAAATGACTGAGGATGACCGGACCTCCATAATCCCCTCTCTGCAGAAGTTTCTTGAATGCTATCAGAAGACGAAGTTTGGCACCCTGATCCCCACCTTCTACGAATACCTCTCCCCTGTTGAGCAAAGTTCTGTACTTGCCCAGGCCCCTTCCTGTGGCCAGACTGGCCCCATTAAGACCCAGTGGCTTAGGTCTCTTTGATGTGGCTATGGTGGAGTTTCACCACCCTGTAGTCGGTAGAAAATTGGAAAATGAACTAAACAAATTTGGCTTGCCCTGGGGACCAGGTCCCCTTATTTTGGGACCCTGGTTTGGGCTTACCTTACCACATTATCATACCTTTCTTGTTTTGTTTTGTTTTGTTTTTTTGTAACAGCCAGTGATTAAATTTTGAATCTTCTGAAATGTTGTCTTGGCTATGAGGTAAGGCAGGCTAAGAGTGCCACATGGTCTCTATATAGTGTCCCAAATAAACTCAAGTTCCTTTCACCAGGTCCAGGAATAGGAAGAATGTGTTGAATCTCGCCTTTCCTTAGGAATTTATGACTAGTTCTGGGCCCAACGTAGCTGAGAAGCCTAGAAGAGGCAATCTCAGAAATGCTGACTCTGAATCTTGGCTCCCATTATACATAGCTTTCATTTGCAGCTCAAAGTACCAGACATGTACTTTGACAAATTCTCATGCCACCCTGGACAATCTAATGTAATACTGGTGGTAATATCAGTGTCATCACAAATAAGAATGAAATGGAGCTAGGTGCTATGGAATGCATGGGAAAATAGACTCAAGATGTAGACACCAAATAAAAGATAATCTTCTAACTCCCTTGGTTTTACAGATGAGGAAGCAGATGCCCAGGAAGGTTAAATGATTTGCCCAAAGTCATAACAGGAAAGAGCACAGTTAGCCTTGAACCTCCGCTTCTGCCTGTAACTCCAAATCAAGTGCACTTTCTCCCTCCACCAGGTTCCTGACCCAGCTAAAAAATGTATAGCCCAGTTAAGGGAGCAAATGTTCCAATTGTCCTCAGGAGAAATCCAACTTTCCCTGTCTTTAGCAGTACATGTGTATACCTCTGACTTTCGATGAGCCTTTGCCTTTCAAAAGGGGCCCAAAGCTCCAGAACTCGTCTAAAGATGCGATTCCTTCCCTAAAGGCAGTTTTGGTTTGCACACACTGCTTCTTGGGCCTTTTCACCCAGGGCTGGACTTTAATGCAACATGATAAATAAACAATAAGATTCAAATCAATGAGTTTTTTGAGATAGATACTTCTAAGCCAAGTGTTATTATGTGAGTTAGCCCAAGCTGTGAGTTCTCTCCTGACCTTGACCTTGCTTTGCTACAGGAAATCTCTGTGTTTATAACCTGACTCTAGACTTGACATTTGATAACCGTCTTCTCCCTCCCTGCCTCCTCCCCAGTAAGTGTCAGGCCCACTGGCCTGAGCATTTGTGTGTGAATAGTGAAGCATGAAGGTCTTATAAGGTCCTCGGGGGACCAAAAAATAACCAATTACTGGTCCAGGTAATCCATGGTGGCTGGAAGGCACTAGGGTTCTCCACACCACCCCTGATCTGGATGCTGGTGCCACTGCCAGGCAGAAATGCTCAGGCCCTTAGCTCTCATCGCTGAAGATGGGGTTCACCTGCTGGGTGACCCGGATGAAAGTAGTGCGTCGGCTGAGCTCCTTTAGCTTGGCTGCCCCAACGTAAGTGCATGTGGAACGGATCCCTCCCAGGATGTCCCGGATGGTATTTTCTACCTCCCCTTTGAAGGGCACCTCTACTGTTCTTCCTTCTGAGGCCCTGGAACAGAAGAGTGTACTCTAACTTCTCCTCCTCTGATCCCAGCACTCTTCCCTGTTAATCACTCAGCTATAGGCCCTGAGCTTCCCTCCCAGAAATGTACCATCTGTTCCCATTAGGCACTGGCCTTTTTTTAAAACTGATTTTCCTTTCTCAGTTGTATCCTAAAGAGCTATTCAGCAGCATCTTCTCGAATACATCTGTATGCCTTGTCTGCTCTCTTACCTGTACTCAGCAATACCTCCAGCATATTTCTTCATGGCTACCTCAGAGCTCATGCCATAGAAAAGTTTGTATTTTTTGCCATTTCTCTCGATTAGTTCACCACCTGACTCGGTGTGACCAGCCAGCATGCCACCCAACATCACAAAGTCAGCACCTGCTCCTGGCAGCATTGGGGAAAGAGACAGAAGTGATTCCCACTGAATACCCAAACTTCACTCAGGCCTGAAAATATAGTTAGGACCCTTTCCTTGGGAGAAGCCAGAATCCCTAAAAGCTGAGAACAGGATACTCTGCTTTGGCCCCTTGATGCTTAGCCCCAGGGTTTGGAAGTAACACAATAGCTCCCAGTCCGACTTAGCCAAAAATCACCCTCTTACTGTTGCTTCCACCTTCTGGCCATTTTTCTTCTCGGCTTCTAGTTAACCACTCACTTAAGGGCTGCTGGAGCTCTGTTAAATCACAGGACTTTAGAGTTGGAAGGAACCTTAAAGGTAACATATTCCAATTCCTTCCTTTACAGAAGAGGAAGCAGACCTAGAGAACTGGCCAGCCTTCCCAAGGTCACGGCATAGTAAGTAGCAGAGCTGGGACAGGAACCTACATCTTAACTGCAGATCAAGTGCTCTCTCCACTGTCATGCTGCCTCTCCAGTTTAGCACTGCAAATTACACAGGCATTAGGGTGGGAGAGCCTTGGTTCTTACCACAGGCTTAAAGAAGACTCAGCAGGATCTAAATGGAATGTTAAATTGAACTGCTTCCCCGAGCCTCTCTGGGCCTGACCTGGAGTCTCAGTAATGACATCACTTGACTCTAAGCAGTCCCCATTCTACTGCCTCAGCCCAACTACTTACCAAAAGCCTTAGCCACATCTCCAGGACAACTGCAGCCTCCATCCTGTTGGGGAGAAGTGAGAAGATACTCTCATAGCCCTAGTTCAGAACAGTCCATGCCCTCATCTTTCCCTTCGCCTCTTTTTCCATTATAACTATTAAGTTTCCATACAACATACAACGGTCTTTGACGTTTATTCCCAGATATAAGAAAATGGATGTGTTTTGGCTCTTCGTTCTCCCTTCCCCTATAACTTACAGAAATGATGTGGCCTTTGAGGCCATGGGCAGCATCAGCACACTCCATCACAGCACTGAGCTGTGGGTAGCCTACCCCTGCCTTCTTTCGTGTGGTGCACACAGAGCCTATAGATGGGGACAAGGAGAAGACCCAGGTGTCTAAAACCACAGGAAGATCGGTTGGGCAAGGTTGCTTTTGGTATTGTTGACAGTATGAGGCCAGAGCTTACCTGATCCAATTCCTACTTTGATAATGTCAGCCCCGGACAGGATCAGCTCCTCCACCATCTCCCCTGTCACCA
The DNA here is from genome assembly GCF_028372415.1 of Notamacropus eugenii. Lineage (NCBI taxonomy): Eukaryota > Metazoa > Chordata > Mammalia > Diprotodontia > Macropodidae > Notamacropus > Notamacropus eugenii. Next base: position 9,066,884 of record NC_092878.1, read on the forward strand.
CATTCCCAGCCTGAGACAGAGAGCAAGGGAAATGGGAGGGTGGAACAAGACTTGGGGTTTGAAAGAGTAAACTGTGTTTCACATGGTGAACCAGGATACTTTAAGGAAGAGCTAAAGTGTATCCTTAATTGTGCTTAAGGCAATATTGTGGCAGTTCACGCAATGAAAGTTCCCTGATACATTTCCGTTTCCTTTGCCAGGCAGACACTTACCAATACCTATTCCAGTTGTATCAGCCAAGTTCTGACTCATATGCGTTAACCAGTCTTGGTAATTGGGATGGTACCACTGCACTAGGGTTAAAGCCTAAAATCCACCTTAGTGAAGTGCCTGCTCTCTGGCCTCGATGTCATGATCAGCTAGAACATGTGGCATGATGTGGAGGACAGTTCAGGGGAGGAAAATAAACTGGTCTAAGGAGTTGGAGTCCCCTTCTCTTGCCACCTCTTGGGTTGGAGTGGATGGCTACTTCATAGTGGGCACAACTCTACCCTAAGCTGACTCCTAAAACCTGTCAGGCCTTTACGGGATGATGAAGCAAGGCAGCCATTCACCCTGCAGATTTCTCTTGTATATAGTTTTAAAATACTATCTGTAAAAAGGAAATTAAGCATAACGTGCAAGAATCAACTATCATATGTCCCATGTGCCTCCTTTTATGTATTCATGGCACACTTGAGCCTCAGTGAGTGGACCATTATGTATCACAGGTACACAGGATTCCATAATGGTTGCAAAGTGCTGTTTCAGGTATCTGGTTTGCAAGGGCCAAGAGAATGCTGCATCAACCAAGAAATACAGAGTGGCTCCAAAATCCAATGCAGCTTTCACCTTCTGGGCTAGCCTGTATATGTAGTACTACAGCACAGAGTTAGAGTCCCAATAGTATGAGATGGGACAGATGCAGTTGGAGGGCAGAAATTCTCTAATACAGGAGGAGCTGTGGCAAGTTATTTAGCTCTTTTGTGTCTCAGTTTTCTCATCTGTGAAACGAAGAGGTTTGACTAGATAATCTTTGTGGTCTCCCCTGTTCTAAATCCTATAATTTTGTGAGAGGAACAGGTCGGATGGGGGTGAAGGCAAGCCAGGAAGATGCCAAGATGTGTATCAAAGCAAGGACGTACCATGATAGTGTGCTGGGGGAAGCGTTTTCTAACATCCTTCACGAATTCCACAAAATGCTCTGAGTAGCCATTGGCCACATCCAGGCAGATGTATTTCACCTGCGGAATCGCTTCAAGGATTTGTTCTAGTTGTTCAAGGTCTGAAGGGGCTGTTCCTGAGCTGGCAGCCAGATGCTGAAGAAGAAATAGTTATCAGTATCTAAAGCAGGGATTCTTATGGGTTGTGCAGACCCCTACATGGGATTTTACGGGTTCTGTGACCTTGTGAGGAAAAATTACATCTTTATTTTCACTAACCTCTAACTGAAATAGCATTTCTTTAACTTATGACTGTAAGTAACAAACTATTCTGAGAAGAGGGTCCATAGCTGTCACCAGATTATCAAAGGACAGACAAAAAAAATACCATTAAATCTCTGAACTGATGGGTGGGAACCATATTATGGATAATGGACCAGAAGAAAGGATGAGCTAGGGGAAAGCAGGCAGAGTTGGAAGTGATGGGGCTGGGTCCCTGAAGAGAAAGAAAAATTCTTTATATGGCTAGGGGGCAGGGGTAGAACAGGATAGGGTCCCACATTACCTCTAGACAGTCAGGATTCTGATTAGCAAATTCCTTCCACTGCTCAAGGCTGTAGTGTTTGTGGATGGCCGTAAACAGAGAGAACTGAGGAGAAGCAAAGAGAGCAAAATGATTTTAATCTCCTTAGACAATTTTTCTTTTAAGCCATTAAGCAATTATTCCTTTTGGGGTTGGAGTGGAGAAGCAACTGACTAGTCAGTTGCTGAGCTTGAAGTTGTAGTAAATGGTCCAATCCTACATTCACTACAGACTTCACACTAAGGATCAGAACTGCAAGTAACTGTTTTTTGTAACTCCCTATCTGCCTGTTTAGGATCCTATCTGCTGGCATCTACTCTGATCCTGCCTCAGTGCTGATAGGGAATTAATATGGTAATAAGCAGTTGGTGCAATGTGACAGGCAGTGGATATGCAGGCAGGACCAAGAGACTGTCCTTCCTCCTGTAAGACTGGCAGGGGCTTCAGGAGTACCATGTGAACTTATCCTGGCACAGGGCCACAAAAGATGAACAGTGAAGATGCTGGGCTCTTGAATTTGCAGGCACCAACTAGAATGGTCGAGGTAAGGTACTTGCTATGAGTATCTAGGTCCCTTGCTATTTTATAAGGCCAATGGTGCTAAATTAACATGTTTCCCTACAGTCTTTGTGTCTAGTGCATGGCAACATTTCAGTAACTGGCTGCCCAAAGGAGTTGCCTTATACCTTTAAGGTATTATCTAAGGTCAATGGTACTAGAGCTAGTAGGGTATTGATTCCTCCTCCATAACCACTGATATGGGGAAGGGCAGATTTTTTGTTTCCTGGTAATCTGATCATATATTTTGTTAAATATCTGTGCACATTCATGTTCAAGTACACATAGACAAGCCTTCAAGCCAAATCCTTTGTTTCTTAGTTCAAAAAACTGAAAATATCCCAAATTTCTGAAAAAAGGCTTCCAGTAGTTGTGGCCCATGACTGTTACAAGTTCATACATATGAATAATAATGTTAAGCAGTCGTGTGTGTTTGTGTCTGTGTGTGTGTGGTCAAGTACTGGCCTGCACTAACAAAACCTTTACTTGACTAAAGATGTTGAGAGATTCTCTTTAGGAAATGTTAACAGAATGCTACATCAGATAAACTCCAAAGAGGTTTATTTATACTACAGCTGCTAAATATGACCAATATTTGTTATGGTATAGCTGTGAGACTTGTCAGTAGCACACTGTCTTCTCTGGTTTCTTTAGCACTCCTCAGAATCACCTACAAGCTATCCTAGACATCATGCATTGTGACAAACTCTGAAAATGGAGCCAATTCGTTAGCACTGAAATCATGCTCATCACAACCAGCTGTCCTGCCACACTAGAGAAGGGCATATGGAAAATGGACAACAGCACAATTTACACATGTTAACCGATGGCAAGCTGGAGCTTAGACACCAGAGGCACCTGGTACCTGCTCTGCAAGTTAAGGTCTTAGAGCAGGGAGTAGGGAAGCACACAGGGTTACAAAGCTACCATAGGTGGGACTTAATCCCACATCTTCCTGACTCCTGACTTGGAAGCCACACTCTCCTTGAGGACATATTGAGCAAAAATCTTAAACACAGCAAAGCCATGTTTTTTCAAGAAATGCAAGTAAGCTATGGAGGATTACAGCAACCAAAAAGCGTGCCAACAAACACCCACTGATGGAGACAGCCACTGAACAATGGAATGTGGTATAGGCTCAGGGTAGAAAAGTTCACTCATCGATCTTCCCAACTATATTTGGTTGTAAAATTGTCAGCAGCAACATCTTCAAATAGGATGTTCGATATGATACTATGTACATAAAAAACATGCCATATTGGATGCAATACCAAAACTAATCATGGTCCCACTGCCCAAGGCTTAGCGCTATTTTAGTTAAGAAGTTGTTAGTGATCTCACTGTATTCAGTGTCTGAGTGATGGTTCTGCCATAACTGACATGCAACAAAGGAAGAGGTATGCCTGGAGACTGGCATAGGTAGAGGGCTGTGCTTTTATTCACAGAGGGGCACGCTAATGTGAGTAACTGTTCTAGTGAAAACAAAGGGTAGTTAATTCCCTAAGAAGAACCTCATAAATAAATGAGTGACTGGAGAAATCACTGCACAACAGTGTTTTGTGACCTTATGGGGGGTTTGGTTATGATGTTATTCACACTGTCATTGTGAAATGACACTAAGAGCAATTCCATGCCTGCGTTTCTGTTGGGGGTGGGAGAAAAACCTGCACCTTTTGTGGGTGGGTGAAGAGATTATAAAGCTGGTTCTAAAATTAAAATAATTAAAAACTCCTTCAAGATGTCAAACACGCATCTCTCTCTCTGCCCTTGCCCAAAGGCATGGTATAAAGCTGACTTTGGAGAGGGAAATTCTGCAGACAGCTCGGGGTCACCGGATACCATCTAGGGAAGGGAATAAGTCGCGCCCTACCTTGCCAAGCACCTTGGCCATCTCAAAGGTGCCCACGGTATCCATGTTGGCGGCAATGACGGGGATCCCTGTGTAGAGCTGCTTTGAGTTCCGGAACATGAAGGACCGTGTGAGATCCACCTGTACAGGTGAGGGGGGTAGGAGGGAAGAAGAGAGGTGGTATAATAGCGCTCTAAAACGTACAGCCCGAAACAGGGCCAGGTGCGCGGTAGGTAAGCCTCCAGATGAGAAGGGTCAGGTGACCTGCATTTGAACCCGGCTCTTCCCCCCCCCCCCCCCCCCCCCCCGGCGGAACCGCAGGCCCAAGGTGGAGCACGCATGGAGCCCCGGCCTCACCTCGCTCCGAGACTTGAGGGTGCTGCGCTTGGGCCTCAGCAGGACGTCCTGGAAGTCCAGCTTCACCTCGTTGTCCACGTGAGGCATGGCGGGGCCTGAAGGTCCGTCTGCCGGGGCGGCCCGAGGGTCCGTCTGCCGGGGCGGCCTGGGGCGCTCAGCCAGGGCCCCTCAGTCTCACAGTCCCTCGTGCAACCTCGGACCTTACCGTTTGTTCTTTAGGGACCTGCACGCTAAAGTATTTATTGGGGAAGGAGATGCTCACCGAGCGCCCCTCTCCCACATTGGCACTGCTCCCCGCAACCTGACACAGAGGGGGATAACTTCCGGAATAGAGGGCCCTACTTCCGGGTGCGGTACTCACCTTAGCGGTTGACCCAAGTTCGGTGGAACTTAGCAACAGGCCACGCGCATCTCCCTTGGGGGGTCTTTCAGTTTCAGCAGACTAGGACGACTCCCTTAGGCCCAAGGGGAGTCTCGCGTGGAGTTCTGGGAAATGGAGTCCACCAAGTCGGATAGGACGTTAGAACTAAAGTGGAAAAAACTACAACCTCCAGAGGTGGTGCGGCTGGGCTGCCGCACGGTATGACGGGAAATGTCCCTCGTTCGTTGGCCGGAAGAATTCGGACTGTGGAGATTTCCAGTTCCGCGGAGGCGACGGGTCCGACGTAACTGGTTGCCCTTTTTGTTCACTTAATCGCTAAGACGAAGGGACGGAATTCCTGAATATTTGATGCCAGGAAATCAGATCGGAGGACTCCAAAAGCCCGGAGTCCAAACGGTGACCCGGAAGCGGAAGTCTCCTGCAGGCGGAGTGCTGGAGAGCGGAGGCGGCGGCGGCGGCAGCAGCTGTAGCGATTCATCCACGAGAGGCTTGGCTCCGGGGGGAAGATGCTGATCAAAGTGAAGGTGGGAGCCTCTGAGCCTTACCGGGAGGCAGTGGGACGGGATTTGATTGCTCCAGCCCCGAGAGGGAGAGCAGCTAGGAGCCGGTGCCGTGGGACACTGGCAACCCGCGGCTGGGCGCGAGCGCTGATGGGAAAGTGGGGCAGAGCCCGGCTTGGGGGCTTGGGGAGGCCCGGGCCCGAGCTCCGGGTCGGGCCGGGGGGGGGGGGGGGGGGGGCAGGGCCGCGCCTCCGGCCTCCGGCCTCCTCCCTTCCGCCGGCACCGCCGCCTGGCTAGCTCCGGGCCGCGGCTGTGTGCGGCTCCTTCCCCCGCCTCTCCTGCGCGCATCGGAAGTCGAGAGCTGAGACTTCGGAGAAGTCTGGTATTACCTCGCTTTACAGAGGGGTAAACTGAGGCCCGGACGGATCGATTCGCCCGCTGGAGGCAGGCGCGTTCCCCCCACTGCGCCCCCTCGCCTCCGGGACCTTCCCCTCGGAGCACCAGACAGACTCTTCGGTTCAGCTTTTTCCTTCCAGCCCCTCCCCGTCACTGTTCCTCGGTAGTCCCCCCCATGATTTAGAGCCGGAGGGGACTTTATACCTCTGGTGCAGTCCCCCGAATTTGTACGAGAGGTGACTGAGGCCCGAAACGATCGGGATCACGCGGGTGGTGACGGAACTGGGCTCTGAACCCGCACCTTCCGATTCCGAAGCGTTCAGACATCCCAGGCCTCCTCTCCCAGAGACACAACTGGGAGATTTTCCTAGAGCACCTGACTTTCTGAGGGGGGCAGTGACCAGGTTCTCCCACCATCAGCTTCATTTTCTTGTGCTGAAAGGGTATTTCTTGGTGGCCAGTATTTGGGACTAATATCAACGTTTCTCTGAAGCTGCCCCTGTTGCTTCCTCTTCTCGTTATTCCGAACAGCTCATCTTTCTTAAAAAAAAACAAACCTTCTTTTCAGAATTGTGAATTGTTCCCAGCTGTCTCTAGATCCTTCTTTTCTGCCCTTTCTTGTAACCTTCCTTCCGTCCTCTGCAGCTGATTAATCAATACCATAAAATTGAATAAAAGGGACAGAAACTGGGGCAGGGGGAAGAGCGGGGAAACCATTGATGAATGACTTGCCTAGGTCTGTAGATGTTTACATGTTTGTAAGTCATCTGCTATGGAAACGCTGTACCGTAAGAAGGACTGGAAAGGGTCATGTGCTAAGGCAAATCCTCTAGTCCCTTCATTTGTTCTTTTCCTCTCCCCACCATCAGCCCCACAACCTTCCTCCTGGTTACACTATACTCCTAAGGCAGCTATTTTAATGCTTTCCTGACTTACCTCCCACTCCTTTGACCCTAGCTATGTTGATGTTTCTGCAAGTCTGTTCCAGTTTTGTGTAATCAAAGCTATTTATTTTATATTTTATGATCACTCCTTTGCCTTATTTAAAGAATTCTAACCCCCATAGATTTGCCACAGTACTTCCATTTTTCTCTAATTTTTTTTTAATGATGTGGCCTTTTATATTTTTGTCATATATTCATTGGAGCTTATTGTGGTATATGGTTCAGGAGGCAGATCAAACCTAATTTCTGCCAAACTTTCTTTTCCAAAGCCGCAGAGTGATCATTCGTGGGGTGCAACCAGATGACGTGGTACGGTAGAAAAACTACCAGACGTGGAATAAGTGGAACTGTTTCAAATCCCAGCTCTGTTACTTGTTACCTGTGTGACTTTGAGCAAGCCACTTAATTTCTCTTTCCCTCATTTGTGAAGTAACAGAGTCAAACTAGATGACCTCAGAGTTCTGTTCCAATGCTAGACTTATGATCCTAATCCTTAATTCTGCTTGGCATTAGTATTGACTTCCTAGCATGCTCCCACAATAACCTGTTCAAACCTTCTTCTCACATCCCAATTCTACCTACCTTCTACTTCACTGAGTAGATTGAAGCTATCCAAAATGAGTTCCCTCATCCCCTCATATTCGCTTCAACATGTCTTTTATTCTTTCTTCTCATCTTTTTCTCCAGTCTCAGAAGAAAAAATATCTTCTTTCTTCTCTAAATCTGTATTTGATCCTAACTGTTTCTGACTATGGGTTGATTTGTCTCCACCCCTTACTAATTCTGGTCTAGCATCTTCAATCTTAACCCCTCAACAAACTCCTTTCCTTATTCTTATGTCTTCTATGCAGGATTAAATATGTTAATTTAGTCTTACTACATCTTCCATCTTCCTTCTTTCACAGCTGAACTTCTTGAATGAATAATCCTTTACTGGTTTGTTGCATTTTCCTCTCTTCCAACCCTCTGAAAATCTGTCTTCTGTGCTTGCCATGTTTACTAAAAGTGCCGTTACTACCAATGATCATCTGCACAAATCCCTGTGGCTCTTATATCTTCTCTGCAATATTGGATACAGTTGAGTGCACTCTCTTGTTAAAATTCTTTCCATCTTTTGCTTTTATGATGACTTGCCATCCTAGTTCTCTTCCTGCTTCACTCACTGATCCCTTGTTGTCTTATTCACTGGCTCTTTTTGTCTCATAAACTGGTTATTCCTCCAGGACCGGTCAGTGCTTTCTCTCTATACTGGTACTACTTTCATCTTTGAACTAATGCATCTGGCTTTCACGTAGCTTCTAGTGCCATGCTGGTTCCCCCTCCTGGACGTTTCCATTTAGACATCTTTTGTCTCTTCAGACTATATCAAAACTGAATTCATCTTCTTAAGCCAGTCTCTTTCCAAATTTCCGTCATCTCATTAATTTGAATCCTGCATCAGACACTTGCTAGCTGTGTGAACAGATCGTGTTTTTCATTTCTTGGTGCCTCAGTTTCCTCCTCTGTAAAATGAGGATAAAAATAGCACTTAGCCCACAGGGTTGGTTGTGAGGATCAACTTCAATCATACATCTGTAATTCCGTGCAAACCTTGAAAGTCCATAAAACTGCTAGTCACAGTTATACTTGATTTTATTCAGTTTAGCACTTCAGTACATACGTCTTTATATCTCCCCTCTTGGTGTCTGATTGCTTTGTGTCCCCCACAGACCTAAGCAATAACTCAGCAGATACTAGCTGAATGGGATGGAATTCACCAAAGGCATTTATTAAGCACTTATGTGTGCCAGATATCAGGCTGTGCACTAAGAGATACTGAAAGCATGATATTCTCTGGCTTCAAGGAGCTTAACATTGTATTTGGGAAAAATGATGTAGCCAATGGAGTGGCCATCAGGAAAATCACAGGGATGACAAGTTATGTGACAACTGATTGACATGTTGACTTGACTGCTTCTCAGAATAGGAGTCAGAAAACTGGGTGGCAGGGGAGGGAAGCTGGCTGAAAGGCAATAGGAGGGGCCTGGGAGCACCCAGGTAGATGAATGAACTTACCAGTTAAGAGTGAGGGCCCCAACGTAGGAGGTAGTGTCTTGTCCAAGGCAAGAAGTAAGCACAGCTGCTTGCCAGGAAAATAGCAGCTGTGTTTGACAGCCTTTACAACATTACATGTTGGTGAGCACCTCACCTAGAGGAGAAAGCTGTGGGACCATGGAATTAGCTCCAGGACTCATGGCCCTGGTAGTACCTAGGCCCCTCTGCCCTAAATTGTCACAGTGTGCACTTAGTGAAGGGCCTCAGTACTATGGTTGAAGAATGACAGCCACTTCTATTCCTCTGACTTCAGATGATGAAAGTTTTCCAGAGGAATAAATGAACAAAGCCATTACTAAGCACTTCATTGCTAGTTTCCTGATTTACTATATGTTTAATAAAGTATTGCTGGGGATACAGATAGAAAAATCAGTTCTTGCTCTTCAGGAGCAAGCTTGGGGAGACAATATACAGGAGAATTCAGCTGCAGAGCAGATAGGAAGGCCCAGGGGGCCTCAGGGTACAATAAGGCAGATAGCAAAGTTTATAGGGTACCTAGAGTGCCTCAGCAGGTCAGATGGTAATGCCCAAGTGTCCCAGGGGACATGGGAAGTTCCTGTGATCCTCCACATTACTGGAAAGTAACTCCCTGCTCATTCAAACAGTGTCTCCCTTACAGTTGACTAAGTATGAGGCTGAAGTAGAGTAGGGGCTCTGGGCTCCTTCCCATGAGAGTGGAGATGGGTATCTACAGGAAAAGTGGAAGAAAGGGCTCCCTGCAACACATGCTCTTCTGTATACTCTGGCACCAGGTAGGAACTGGGCATCAAGGAAAGAGAAGACTGGAGAACTAGACTCCGCCAGGGACCTGGGGCTAGAGAGGTGAAGCATTTCCTATGCTTCTGCTCCTCTTGGCTCTCAGGTGAAAAGGAGGTAACACAGTAGTAGCCCTTATAAGTCTATTCAGTACTCAACTCTTCTGGGACCTTGGGAAAGTCCCTTCTATGGACGTCAGTTTCTTCATCTGTATATCGATCAGTTACTAAGGACTTTCTCTGTATGAGGCATGAGGTATACATAGACAAAAATTTAATTCTTTGCCTTTAGGGTTGTGTTAGATGGAATCTGAGGTCTCTTCCAATTCTAGATCAGTGACCCTATTACTTCCCCATGGTCAAGAGAGTCTTCCTTTTCTCTCACCATCTTTCTCACGTAATAAGATATAAGTCTGAGGACTGCACATCATTATCTTCCTGGTTTATGTGTGAGTGAGTGCATTATTGGGTGCTGTAGCTTCGTTAGGCAGGTTAGATAGAAATAAAGCATAGTTTGAACATTATTCTATTCCTTTCAATGCTTACATTTTAATTGAGTGGATTAGAACCACAAATGTATAGTAAATACAAATATGTGAATAGAAAATTTAAAAAAATATATGAGCAGAAAATAAAGTTGTTTAGCAGCACGAATAAGTGTCTGGCACTCCAAAATTTGTCCAGTTATCCTTCACCCTCTCTTAAGAGCATATCTTCTTAAAAGGGATGGGTTGGACATGTTAGGAAATAAAGGAAGATCATTGAAAATAATGATCTCAGGACACAGTGGACGATAAAGACAATAAAGCTATGGTCCAAAGATGTAGTATCCATGGTGAATGAGAATAGACTTAAATGTATAACACACGCACTTTTCAGTGCAGGAGGGCAAGGGAGAATACTGGTTACAAGTAGGCTGAATTGATACTTAATGTTTGATCAGTCTGGAAAAACCTCTGACAGAGTAGAGGCCAAGTCAGCACTCTAGCTGATGTGCAGACAGCCTGGGTCTTGATTTGTACAATCATACAAAGGTGTCACAGTGGATAGAGCACTAGACCTGGAGGCAGAAAGACTTGAATTTAAGTGTAGTTGAGCCATTAAAAGTTGTGTGACCTGGGGCAAGTTAATTTCACTACTTATTGCTTCAGTTCCTGTGTACGTAAGATGAGGAAAATAATAGCACCTACTTCCCTGGATTATGAGGATAAAATTAAATAATATTTGTAAAATGTTTTGCAAACCTTTGTGCTATGTAAATGCTAGCTGTTATTGTTTTTATTTTAAATTAGAGCCAAAGGTACAGTTTTGGGCTTATGTTGGGTGAGGGACGCTGGCATATAATGGAGTTAGTTGAAGGTCATGACATTCGGAGTCTGAATTTAAAAATTTTAATGAAATTGATTGAAGTCAGAGGAAGATTTTGAAGAAGAGAATGATCTGTGGTCCTTGAAGTCTAGTCAAAGATGATCTCTGGTAGTCTGAGGATCCTTACGGTTGCCTGCACACCAGAGCAGCATCTCTTCTTTGTGTTTCTGGCATTAATTAGTTTTCTTAGGACACCTCTTATTAGTATCTCATCAAAAACAGAGCTGGTGCTATCTTTGATTTTGGTAAGCAATTTTATTCTTTTAAAAAATGACAAGTAGGGATGACTGGGACAGTCCAAAATAGACCAGGCACCAAAACATTTAATAATCATTCATATAATTAAAGATGTGAGGGTAACTAAGGTGTTTGGTTTTCCCAGTTCAAGTTCATTGACAAGGTGCACCTAGCTAATAGTAGTAGATGGTGGGTACTAGGACAGAACAGGAGAGTAATTATATACAGGTGAACTGAGTGAATGGACACTAACAAAGCCCTTGCCTATTTCAGACGCTGACAGGAAAGGAAATTGAGATCGACATTGAACCCACAGACAAGGTAATATATTCGCTTCCCCTCAGTTCCTGTGATCTCTTCATGTCCCTCTACCCTTTTCTGTGTGCTCTGTACATGTACCTAAGTGTGATCCTTATGGCTGCTCTCCATTTCCCTGGCTCCATCCCTCAGCGACCTTTTCCATTTCATTCCCTTGAAGGTGGAGCGGATCAAAGAGCGGGTGGAAGAGAAAGAAGGAATTCCTCCACAGCAGCAGCGACTCATCTACAGTGGCAAACAGATGTGAGTTTAGTGTGGGAGTAGAGGTCATGTCAGTTGTACAGATAAGGGAGTGATGGCAGAGATCAAGAAATGAATGGCTTCTTCATTCTTTCTTGAGGCAGGTTTCCTCTAGACTATTTCAAAGAAGGATGAAACTCTGTCAGCCACCTAGTCTTTTTTTTTTCTTTTTCCAGGAACGACGAGAAGACAGCTGCTGATTACAAGATCCAAGGAGGCTCAGTCCTCCATTTGGTGTTGGCTCTTCGTGGGGGAGGTGGTCTTGGGCGGTGATGGACCTCCCTCTACTTTATCCCCTTACCCCATCACTCATAATGATGCGCCATATACCCTTCCACTTCCTGGAACAACAGAACCACCGCCTCCTCCCCAGGACAGATGCCCAGGTGTTTTTGTCTGTTGCTGGGAGGTCTGTGAGGACCCCAGGTTCCAGCCCTCTGGGCCTGCAGGGCCCTTTGCTAGCTGTTGGTTTTTAGTTTGTGGTCTCGCCTGCCCCTTCCCTCATGGCTGTGTCCTGGTTGTTAATAAAGACGTTTCCCAGCCTCCTGGAATGTTTCCTCAACCATGCTCAAATGAAAACGACTGAGGTGGATCATGAATCCTGGTAGAACACAAACACAAAGGGCATGTTAAAGAAAAGAATGGGGCCGTTTCATTCAGGGCCTTGGAGTAAATTTGGTCATGTTATTGATGGTGGAAAATTGGATAGCCAAATTCTTTAACATTGCTGGATTTGAGTTCATGCAATACCCTATGATTTTCATGACTGCTATTCTACAGAGGGAGTGTTTAGGGCTCTGCTCTACCTGCCTCTACATTACAGAGGTAAGGAGGGAGGGATGCTGGTGCCTGAGGAGATGGGGTTGAGAGACTGTGGCTTCGACTAATAGAGAGCAGAAGAGTCTTTTGGGCATTTTATTATTCAAAGAAGGGATAAACTGATTTGGGGTTAGAGGGTCTAGGTTCCAGCCCCAGCAGTGCCAATTAAAGTGCTTGTATGGCAGGACAAGTTGGCATGGGCCTCGAATTCCTCATCTGTAAAATGGGGATTAGATCAGATCTTCCAGCTGCTCATTTATAATCCTATCACTGATTGGAAGGAGGACTTTAAGGCTTAGAAAAAAGCCCTATGGACAGGACAGCCCAGATCCTGGCTAGTGGGATTGCACAGCCATCCCTGGTACTCGTCAGGGGGCGCTGTGCTGCCAGCGTCCTCTGCCACGCCTCGGCTCCAACTCTGGGTGGCGCCACCGGCCTCGGGACAGAATCCCGGAAGCGGCGCGCTAGCCGGCTTCTCTCTATGGTCCAACATGGTGGCTTGCTGAAGGCGGCCGGCTCGGACCAGCCCCGCAGGAGCCCAGCGCCCGCCCGCCATGGCCCGCCTCCCGCAGCTGGTCGTCTTCGACCTGGGTAGGAGCCCTCGGCCTCCCCGCCCTCCGACTGTGAGCCCCAGCCCGGATCCTCCCCTCCGCCAGGCGGAGCTGAGCCCACCCCCTTTCCCTTGCAGATTACACCCTCTGGCCCTTCTGGGTGGACACGCACGTGGAGCCCCCCTTCCACCGGAGCGGGTGAGGGGGCGGGGCCAAGGGCTGGGGGCGGGGCCCGGCTGGGGCGGGGCGAGGCAGAGCTGAGCCCCTCCTCTTGTGCCCCTGTCCAGCGATGGGAGCGTGCGGGACAGCGGTGAGAAGGCCGTTAGGCTGTACCGAGAGGTGCCCGACGTCCTGGAGCGGCTGCGGGGCCTGGGGGTGACCATGGCCGCCGCCTCCCGGTAAGGGCGGCCTGCGTGGGGCTGGGAAGGCCCAGATTGGTCCTGCGCTTAGAGCCGGGTGTGACGCAGGTGTGGGGGCGCAGCAGGGGGCGGGGCGGCGGGGCCGCGGGCGGGGGGGGCGGGGCGGGGCAGGGGCGGGGGGCGGGGCTGCGGGCGGGGCGGGGCCGGGGCGGTGGACGTGGGGCGGGGCTGCGGGCAGGGGTGGGCGGGGCTGCGGGCAGGGGGCGGGCTTGGAAGGCCGAGAAGGAGCGTGCCAGGGGAAGGGTTAGGGTGAGCCAGCAGCGCTGTGCCGGGCCGTGCCCACACCTGTGTGCCATTTATAGCCTTCAGGCCAGCCACGGCTCCGGAGGACTCAAGATGACACCTGATAGGGAGGTGACAGATTCAGGCTAATTGGTTTAGTTTGACTTTCTTAAAGGGGGGTGTGGGGGAGGGAGAAGATGTCGATTTTAAAATATTTTAAATATAATTCTTTAAGAATACCACTTATGGTCTAAGAGGATTGCCTAGAGCACTGAGACTCTCAGTGACTTGCCTAGGGTCGCGCAGCCAGTATGTGACATAAACCAAGCCTTTCTAACTCTCCTGCCTGAGGCTTTGTTCCTACCATGTCACCAGCCCGTTTTCTCTGTCTATCACACTGTTCCTTAATGACGCCTTTTCCTCTCCTGTTTCGTCAGAGCTTCTCATGTATAACATACGTGTGGTTATGTGCTGCAGCCTACTTACACCCCAACATGTATCTTTCCATTGTCTTCTTCCCGTTACTCACTTTTAATTTTCCTGAAGGTGTTTATATTCTATGTCTAACTGCCAAATAACACTGAGGGGGAGAGTACAATCTGAGAGTGGGAGATAACCAGCGATGTGACATGATAGGGATATAACATGCATAGAAGGAATGACTTGAAATACTGGAAAGGGGTGAGTGGGACTAGAAAAGGGTAGAGCTCTAAAGGTCATGAGAGCATGGAAACATAAAGCCAAGGAATCTGTATTAACTGCTTTAAAGAGTGGTGAGTCAGTGGTCAGACCTCCACATTAAGATTGTTTTGGCAACTGTGAAGACCCCTTCAAAATTCTATCTTGGTTCCAGTCTGATCATATTTTAGTTCCGTGGGGGAGGGGAACCTCTCCAGTGTTGCAACTACATTGTAAATTGTAAATTTTTGAGAGACTAATAACTCAAAAATGGATATTAATTTGTGCAGCTTTGCCTGTTAGCATTTCTAATTTCCTCATTTGTTGCTTTTTCCAAGTTTCCTTTGTATCTCTGACTTGAGTCTATGCTCTAACCATTTCCTCTTTCTTCAACTTAGGACCGGTGAGATTCAAGGAGCCAATCAGCTCTTGGAGCTTTTTGACCTCACTAAATATTTTGCGTACAAGGAAATTTATCCAGGCTGCAAGGTCACACACTTTGAGAGGTACTCAGGGATGAGAAGAAAGGAAAAGCAAAATATGACTGATCTACCTGACAGACATGGTGGGAGTAGGGAACTAACCCCTTATCCTCACACAGTCCTGTTCCACTCAGATTGCAGCAGAAGAGTGGTATCCCCTACTCTGAAATGATCTTCTTTGATGACGAGAAGCGGAACATTATAGATGTCAGCAAACTGGGTACTGAATGGTGGTGTTGGGTGGAAAGGGGCTTTAGGTATATAAGTGTACATGGGGTGAGAGTAGGCTTGGGGCGGGCTAGTTTGCATGCCAGCTAAGGGCCCCCCAAATGACAGAAGTAAGATTAATCTCATAAAGTGTCATTCTTTCCTAGGTGTCACCTGTATTCATGTCCAGAGTGAAATGAATCTGCATACTCTGACTAAAGGCCTAGAAACATTTGCAAAGTCTTGAGATAAACTCTCAGATTCAGCCCTGCAGATGGGAGCCCTGGCCATGGAGCCCAGCAGGAAGAAAACCAGGAATGCATTTTCAGGTCATCTGTGAATTGTATAAAACATTTGTGTGTAAGCATATATGACCCTTCCCTTGGTGTAAGTCTGCTTTGTCTACACATATATGGGCTAACCACACTGCCCAGGACTGATTCCAGCCTTTGTTTCCCAGTGCTGTTTTTTCCGTGGTGTTACCAAAACATCCCTTCCTCGTGGCAAATAAAACTTCCTATGATAGACTTCTGCACTTTCTCTACCTGCCTCTAAAAAAGCACGCCAAAGCTCACCATGGAAGAAAGGGACCTGGCAACTTAGGAAAGTCTCAGTGCATGCCAGTCTGGTGCCCCAGGCCCTCTAGGATTGTGTCTGCCCAAGGCGGGGAAGTGGAGAGAATGAGTTTAGAGCACCTGGGTTCCCATCGTTGGGCACATGGCTTGATCTCCGTGACCATCAAAGAGATGGAGATGCAGAGCTGGGAAGTGCCTGAAGGGTGCTCTGCCAGGTGCCACGGGCATGAGGCCCTGGAGCAGGGTCCCAGGGAGGGAAGGGGCAGAGGCATGACTTCCCACCTCAGCTGTGGTCCTCAGTTTCTTCATCCTTCAGACTAGGTGAAAGCCTTGTCAGATCTAAATCAACCACCTCCAGACTCCTCCAGCTCTGCCTCAGGCGACACACAGCTCTCCCTTTCAGTAGCTGGTCTGGAAGCATGGGGGGGCCTTTAAAACGTTGGGGGGGGGGGTTAGTCAGGTGACTCCCATCATGTGACAAGCAGGCTGGTCGGGGCATACTTTCCCAGGTTTCCAGGCTGGAGACTCCCTGTGATGATGAGCCAGAGCCTTGGACTGGGATTGGCCAGGGCTGGAGGGAGGGGCTGGCCTCGCTGGGAAAGGCGGAAGTAGGAAGGGCTTGGGGAGGCCGAAGCCAAGTGCAGGGATCGTGGCTCCTCTGGGATCCAGGAATCAGGATGAGCGGCCTGGGGAGGCTCTTTGGCAGGGGTGAGCCGTGGAGGAACCCTCCCCCATGTAGATGGAGGTGTGGCTGCCCGTCTTTGGGGGCCTGTTTTTGTAAGGGGCTGGGAAAGATGCTGGGGAGGGTAGAGAAGGTATCCAGACCCCAGAAGATATGAGGGGAGCAGCCCCTAACCTTCGCACCAGCAGCCAGGGACCCCTGGAAACACTCCTTTCCCCCTTTTGCCCTTTACCTCCTAAGTAGGGAAGGCTTCAGGTTTCGAGGGCAGAGGTGTAGGCCACACTGCACCCTTTCCTGGCTCAGAACTATCCCTTAATTGGGTCAGGACTTCCTGGCTAGGGCCTCTCTTTACGACCCCTGCTACCACCACCACCCGCTCCCATCCATCACGCATTCTCGGGCTTGAAAAGAGGCCTAAGCCCTTCTCCAGCTGTGGCCAGTGGCAACTGAGAGCTAAAAGTGATGGGGAATTGGACCCAGCAGGGAAGAAGGAGAAGGACCCAAGCCCTGAAGAGGCAATCCAGAAACTGCGGGAGACGGAAAAGATACTGATCAAGAAGCAGGAGTTTCTAGAGCAAAAGATCCAGCAGGAACTTCAGACGGCCAAGAAGCATGGGACCAAGAACAAGAGAGGTATTGGGGGAAGGCATAGAGGACGGAACCATTGGAGGGGGAAGAGCCTGGGGGCTTCTAGCACTGATGGGTGGGCTGTGGGATGGGTCAGCTGCACTGCAGGCACTGCGCAGAAAGAAGAGACTGGAACAACAGCTGGCACAGACAGACGGGACTCTATCTACCCTGGAATTCCAGCGTGAAGCTATAGAAAATGCCACCACCAATGCTGAAGTGCTTCGAACCATGGGGCTGGCTGCCCGTGCCATGAGGAAGGCCCACCAGGACATGTGGGTACGGGGGAAGGACGGACATGGGCACAGACACTGGGGAAAGAATGGTTTGGCCACACGTTCACGTTCCTTTCTTTTTAGAATCATAGAATCTTCTATAGGTTATTTAATTCCCTACTTCAAAGCATTCCCTTCCCCTCATTAAGACACACGGAGGAAAGGAGCAGGTCAGAACACGATTCTTAAAATAAAAACAACAAAAAAACCACACCTCTCAACAAGGGAGGTTCTACATAGCCTTTCTTTGCGACATGTTCCCACCCATCTGCAGACTTCTCTTGGTTCCCTCTGCCAGGGTAACATTAGACCCATCAAGATATGAGGCTTCAGGGGGAATGGGAATGGTTTTTTTCCACCAACAGGATGAAAGGCAAGATCTGCCCTTATTCTTTACCTATATTTCCACCCTCAGGGACATCAACAAGGTGGACGAGCTGATGTCTGATATCACAGAGCAGCAGGAAATAGCCCAGCAAATCTCTGATGCCATTTCTCGCCCTGTGGGCTTTGGGGATGATGTGGATGAGGTAATTGGATGGAGGTAGTGTTGAGAATTGTGGAGGGAATCCAGGTATAGTAGCAGGGGATTTGTGAGGCTTTTGGGGAGTAGACTTAGAAGCCTTGGACCTTTGCAGTGAATTCTTGGCAGTACAGGGTTTTCTGATAATATTTTGGACTTTACCTTTCCAGGATGAGCTGCTGGAGGAACTAGAGGCACTAGAGCAGGAGAAACTGAACGAAGACCTACTGACTGTGGGAGAGGATGGAGAAGTAGCACCAGCCACGCTGCCTGATGTCCCCTCTACTCATTTACCCGCCAGTCCAGGTACTAAGAACTCTCACTGTCTGGCCAGAGGAACAGCCCCAAGTTCAGTATTGGTTGTGGGAAGGTTCATAGTAACTCCTCCTGTCTTGAGACAGGTAGTAGACTCACATTAAGATCTATGTCAGGGGAAAGTTGGCTGATGGTACCTTTAGGGAGGGCTGGATGGAGAATTCTGGGGTAATTTAACCCTTCTTTTCTTTGTCTCTTTTCCCCTTAGCTTCCAAGGCCGATGAGGAAAAGGAACTGAAGCAATTAGTTGAATGGGTATCCTGAAGAGAATGCCTTAATGTTCTTGAAACTCCATCCAATTCCCCTCCTTTTTCCCCAAGTGCCAATTTACTGAGCTGAAGGGTTTAAACCTCATGAGGCCTTGGTGAGCGTAGTAGGCTGACCCTTCTGGAATGACTTGATGCCTCAACTGACACACCTTTGGAGTAGGGTTGTTTTTTGTTTGAGGGCTGGAGGTGGTGGAGAGGAGTTTGAAGGTGGGAGGAGGGAGAAAAGCCCCAACATTTTTCTCATTGGAAGTTGTTACAAAGGCCCTTACTCTCAATAAAACTGGGCAGATGGATCCCCATTGTCTGCCATGTCTTGTCAGCCCCTGGGTGCCTACTTCAGGTCCCTGTTTTAGTCTTACTTAGAAAGGGTGATTGGGCTTGGAGGATCTCCTAGCCTCCTCACTGTGTACATCAAGTGAGTGTTTTGTACTGATCTGTAAAATGTAGCTGGACAGCACCACAGCTGATCAAACTCTTCTAGCATGTTGCCACAGAATTTCTGCAAAACAATTACCCTTTTACCAAGAGGGCTGGATTTGGAGTTAAGAGGACCTTGAGCTGAATCCTGGCTCTGCCCCTTGCTACCTCTGACTTTAACGTCTCTGGGGCTCAGTGTCTTCATCTGTAAAAAGAGGGCACCAGACTAGATAACCAATGACTAGTTCATTTCCAGCTCTAAATGTGATTCTGTGATTCTAAGACAAGCCCACAGGTTGGCTCTTTTTCCATTTCTGGTAACACCTAGGAAGTGAACATCTCTCCCTTTCACATGTCGTCAGCACCTTCTACAGTTTGGAGGAAGACACAAGCAGAACCAAAACACTCCTTCCCCATATCCCCCCAATCCATATGCACACTTGTTTAAAGAAAGCACAGTCCAATGTTTAAGTTTAAAATACCTTTGCAGACTACAGATGGAGGCCAACTTCTGTAACAGTCTAGAAGTGACTTTCCAAGCTTTCCCTGGGGAAATAATTTCTTTTCCCCCTGCTGATAAAACTAAAAGGGAATTCGATTTCTTGTATAAAAAAAAGAAGTGGATAGAAGGAGGAGTCCTGCTCCCCACTTCATGCCTTAAACCTCTCTCCCTAACTTCTTCCCCCATTGTGCTCAACTTGCAATTTCAGGAGGACGTGAGGTGGAAGTGGTGGAATTTTGTGGTAGACACAGGACCTCTAGCATCTGGATTTCATGGTTTGGCCGCTCTGGCTGGAACTTGAGCACCCAGGGGTCCTTGAGGATGTCCAGAATGGTAGCACGTTTGACAGCCTGGCGCAGCATCATGTGAACCAGGTTCTGGGACAGGGGAGAGAGAGTCCATGGCTGAGCTTGCCCTGGATTGTGCTGCCCTGAGACAGAAGCAGGACTGCCCACAACACCACCCTGGGGAGACTAGGATTCCCTCAGAATATGCCAAGTTAATGCTTGGCTAGGGGGTGAGTGCAGGGAGGCGTCAGGATCGTTGGCGGAGGGACTGAGAGGAGCCTCTTCTGCCTCGTAGCAAAAGCAGATTAGGTTTCCCTATACTCAACTAATTTCTTATCCAGAAGGAGAGATCCACTGGCCTTCTGTAATGCTGTGGGCATGGGTCCAGTGGGAGGAAGTGAGGTTCCTGGAGTAGAAGCTGGCATGCAAAGTGAATGGAGCCTTCCCCTGACCCTGCTGTGGTCCCTTTTGGATATGTACCCCACTTTCTATGGGTCAGTCCAAGGGCCCCAGCCCTCCCAGGGGGGCAGCACCTTGCACTCCTGGGAGACAGGGCGGTTAGCTGGGAAGTTGACTTCCTTCTGGGTCTCTCGAAGCAGCTTTTTTAGGTTGGTGTCATCGAAGGGTAGATGGGCAGCAACCAGGGTATAGAGAATGACGCCCATGCTCCAGGTGTCAGAGAGGAAAGGGTTGTAGGGCAAACCCAGCAAGATCTCTGGGCAGGCATAGGCGAAACTACCACAGTAGGTCTGACTGAGGTGAGAAAAGCAGCCCATGAGGTGTTGGGAAGGTTTTTGCAGGGTCTGGCTGCCAGTTGGCACCAACTTGGAAAAGCCGAAGTCAGAGATCTTCACATTTTCCCGCTTATCCAGCAACAGGTTCTCCAACTTTAGGTCCCTACCAGCGGCAGAAGGCCTTGGGGTAAGGCGGGGGCTGGGGAGAGGGGTTAGTATTAGGCTGGGAGTTAGAGGGTCAGGGGTCAGAGGACTGAGGTGGGGGAATGGAGTTGGGGAAAATGAACTGGGGTTATGGGGACATGGGAAGCAGGTCTAGGAATATGGCTACCAGAGGGCAAGAGGCTTGGGAGCTGTAGAGTTGGTCTGTATAGGACTCTGGACACAAAGGATTCTAAATGCCTTAAACAGATAATTGAAATGGAGAAGGAAAGACTTACCGAGTTGTGGGGAGAATGATGAGAAGGGAGTTCAGGTAGGAGATAGGGAGGGAAGAGGTTAATAGAGAGGAGGCTAGGTAAGCTGCAGTGAGACCACCCCCCTCTGGGAGTCAAAAGGTTCCAGATGGCAGTGCCCTCACCGGTGCACGATGCCCTTGCTATGCAGGTAAGCGATGCCCAGGGTGAGTTGGGAGAACCACTTGCCGGCAAGGGGCTCAGAGCAGGCCCCGTAGCGCTGGATCCACTCAAGAACATCGCCCCCCTGAGCCAGCTCTAGGATCATATACACACGAGATGTGGTCTCAATGGCCTGGTAGAAGTTGATAAGGTACTTGTGCCGCAAGATTTTCATTACCTGGTCCCAAGGAAGGCAGTTCATCAGACCTAGCAGAGGACAGCTCATGCCTCAACCCTTTCCTTTCCTTTCCTAGGTAAGCTATTAACAATAGTGATTCCTTGTATTTACATAAGACTTTATAGCTTACAAAGCTCTTTAACCTACCTGGACTTTATCTGAATCTCAAAACAACCTTATAAAACCAGGAGAGAGGGAAGGTATTATCATTTACAAATGAGAAACTGGGGTCAGAGATGTGAGGTGATTGTTCAAGGTCACATAGCCAGTAAGTGGTGGAGCCAAGACTCCAATTCAGGCTGTCTAACATCATGGAGCAGAGGTGCTCTGATTGGTTCACGTCTGTATTTTAGTTCTTTTCCTTTTGGCATAGGAGAGAACGTATGCATTGGGGTAGACAGAAGCGTGGACACTGCCTGGGATCAGTGGCTTCTGTACCAAAGGCCTCTGCTTCATCCCTCTCCTCAGCCTCTTGCAATCGGTTCCTTCCCCTTCAAGCTTGCTACTTAAATTGTTCTCTCAAATCACCACCTACCTATCACCAAATCCAATCCATTCTTTAGCTCACCACTGCTTTTGGTCTAAGTGACTCTCTCCTACTACATGCTCTCATCTACCTTGGACCCACAGACCATCTCTTGCTTTTCCCTCCATCTATCCTAACTGCTTCTTCTGATTTGGTCAGTGTTTCCTCTCCCTAAGCTCTCTAGGTGTATCACTCTCCAAGATCTCTCCTTGACCCTCTTCTCTTTTTCATGTCCCATTTTCTTGCCAAATTCATTCTCTCCCAAGGCTTCAACTGTAGCCTCTCTGCATCATGCACATCTCCACCAGTGCCCCATGCTACCTTAAATATGTCTAAAGCTAAACTTCTTACCTTTTCCTCTAAAGCCCATTCTTCCTTGACTCCACTGCTTCAGCGTGTGGTTTTACCCTTCATCCTGCCTTCCGTGTTCATAACTTTGGTGTTATCTTTCACCCACCTTTCACATCCAATTAGTTATTATTTTGATTTCATGTCTACAGCACTATTGGATCTATCCCCTCTTCTCTTTTACTATTGCCATTTTCTAGTATAAGCCAATACATTATCACCCTATCAGACTCCTGAAATTAGGTTCCTAGTAGGTCTTTCTGCATCCACTTTTCCCCTTCCCCACAACCCGTCCTTCCTATCACTGTCAGAATAATGATCCATATTCATAAATTTAGCAGTTTGCTCAAAAATCCTAAGTGACTCTTGCCTCCTGAGCAAAATTCAGGTCCTTTGGCATTCAGGATACCACTCCAGATTTCTCATCTTACCTCAAATTTCTGTCCATCCTTCTGAGCTCCAATCCAATTAATTGTTTCCTGACAAAGGCCATGTGCTCCATGGGCTTGGAATGCTCTTCT
This sequence comes from Notamacropus eugenii, assembly GCF_028372415.1. Taxonomy (NCBI): domain Eukaryota; kingdom Metazoa; phylum Chordata; class Mammalia; order Diprotodontia; family Macropodidae; genus Notamacropus; species Notamacropus eugenii. The sequence continues at coordinate 9,089,381 of NC_092878.1, forward strand.
CTATCCCATAATCCATTCCCTCCCCATCCCGTCCAGTTGAATTCCTATCCATCCTTTACAATCCACCATTAACATCAAGTAGTGAATAATGTTAAGGATGACAAAGGATGTTAAATAATCATTCCACCTGATCTGCATAACAACCCTCTGAAGAATAATACTACAGTTTGGGTCATCCCCATGTTACAAATAAACCTAGAGTTACAAAGATTAAGTAGTCCCCACAGGGTCCCACTGCTAATGAGCATCAAAGGCAGATTGGAATTCAGGTCTCAGTTCCGAATCCAATGTTCCCCAATCATGTGATGATGAATGTATTATGTAATATCATACATTACAGGGGCAGCTGCCTAGGTGGCACAGCGGATGTGACATTGGGCTTGGAGACAAGAAGTCTGAATTCAAATCTGGCCTCACTTACTGGTTATGTGACCCTAGGCAAGTCACTTAACCTGTCCGCCTCAGTTTTATCAACTCTAAAAATGAGAAAGAATGCCTACCAGGGTTGTTGTGTGGATCAAATAGGATTATATTTGTGAAGCACTAAGCACAGTTCCTGGCACATAGTAGGTGCTATATAAATGTTAGCCATTATTATAGTTATCTATGTTTATGTCTTATCCCTCTACTGACTAAGTTTCAGAAAAGAGGGCACTGCCTCGTCTATGGTAAGTACATTAGTGTGGTATGAAACAAAATCCTATGGGATGTATAAGAGGCAAAGTCATTGCTGACTGGGAATTGGGAAGGCTTCCTGGAGAAGATGGCATTTGAGGGAAGCAACGTGGTTATCTTGAACAGAATGCTGGTCTTGGAATCAGGAAATCTAGGTTGGCCTAATGACTGTGTTGAATAGATCATGAATAAGGTTCAGCCCTGTTCTGGGGAGGGGCTCTGGGTCACCTAGCCCATCTTGATGAAGGCCCCAATAGCCTGAACCCTCCAAACTCTTGCCTCCCTCTCCCATCCCCACCTGGATTTCACGGGGCAGGAACTTGTTAAGATAATCCTCAGAGGCTTTCTTTTTGGAGATAATCTTGACAGCAACATGGACTTTTTGCTTAGTGTAGTAGGCCTCATAGACCGTGCCGTAAGAGCCATTACCAATCACCTTGCCTACTTCATAGCCATACTCTTCCATGACCGAGCGGTAGGTCCCATGGGACGATGGTGGTTGTTTTGGTGCATGGGTAACATCCCCTCGACCCTTAGTAGTAGTAACATGGACGGGCTGAGGGGTATGTGCACCTGGGCTGCCTTTGACGTCCAGGGAGGCTGACGCCCTTAGCCGCTGGGGGCTGCGGCGCCGAAATGAAGCTGACCCCCAAATGCTTGCCTGTATATTTACCCCGGCTGGGGCCACAGAGTTGTTTTCTATTAGGAACTTGGAGGTGGAGGGGAAGGAGGAGGGGTGGACTGCTCTTTTTGTCTCCAGCAGTTGTTCCTTCCTCCTCCTCCTGGTTACGGAATCTCCTCTGTTCCCATGTTCCGAACACATCACAATCTGCTCTCCCCCCACTTAAGTAGCTCAAGAAGGGAGCATGGCTTGGGAACCTACAGGGGCCTTCCCCAGCTCCAGGTGAGGCACCTCCACAGATTCTTAATCCTGTGGTTTATCAAGTTCATGATAATCTATAATGATCCAAATGGTCACTGTCAGTCATTTCACAGGGCCTGGGGACAGAATAAAGGCTCTGGAGAGACAAATCAGACTTCTTCAGCAAGGCAGCTCCGTGAGGCGTAGTGGAAAGGGCAGTGGACTCAGGAATCAGCAAGGTGGAGCAGCAAGTCCCAGCTTGCTATTTAATTGTCCTCAAGATTTCAAGTTCTTTGGCTATAGAATGAGGGGGTGAGATGACATGATATCTTAGGTCCCTTGTACTCTTAACTTTAACCTTTCCCAAGACCAGAAGGCCCCTTTTGTCTCCTGCTGGAAAACCACACATACAGATTGCAATGTAAGTCATCAGCTAAAATTCTAAGTCCTTCGCTAAAATATCCTGTCCTCGCTGGGCCTGGAGGCATAATGGCTCTTATGCTGGTCACATTCCCAGTTCCGGAAAATGGGTAGCTGCCTAGAGATCCTTACAGTATGGAGATCCACTAGTTCTTCTCCAGTCTTATGCTTGAGGAGGAGGTCGCTAGCAAGGAAATAATCCTAGGCAGAAAGAGGGCTAGAACCCACAGCTGAATCTAAGACCATTCTAAGTGAAGAAGCCTCACCCATCTCAGAGGGTAGTGTATGCACAGAGGGGAGACTCCAGCCCTTGGCTGGCTCTGAAGTAGCTGCCATCTGCTCGGGAAGCCTTCTGAAGCAGCGCATGCGGAGAGCTGGGGCAGGATGGATGTACACAGGGGTAAATAGGCTTCGGGTTTTTTTCTCCCACCCCCACACAGAAGCCTAAAAGAGAGCTGCACTCTAGCATCTCTAGCTCCAGGAAGAGGGGGAGGGGAAGCTGTGTGGGAGGTCTGAGGTTTATAGAGGAGTCTCAGTTCTCCTGGAGGATGGTGGTGCCGCTGGGTCCTTGTCTCCGAACCGGACCCAGACAACCTCCAGGTGGAAGAGGTTTTCCTGTCTCCCAAGTCTTTTCCTTTCCTGAATTTAAGGCGTGAAATGATGATGCCCAGCACCCCCCAGCTATTCCGATGGCATCTGAACTGGGGGTGGCACTGGCGGGTATCCTTGGGCTAAGTCCTAAGGTAGGAGAACCCCCTTTCGGGCAGAGAGGGTGGAAGGAAGTGGTGCCAGGGCCTTGGAGGGGGGAGCCCCGGAGAAGGCGGCTAGACGGAGGGGCCTCGGCGCGGGCTTTCTGGGCAGGGGGCCCCCTATCTAAACCTCTTCGTCTCCCCTCTCCTCTCGCTCTGGGCTGCAGCGCGTCCATCAGCAGACGGGGCACCATGCTTCTTGTTCGGCCATGGAGGCTGCGATCCAAGGGCGCCTGGCCTGGGTTCGAATCCAGCCTCCGCTAAGAGTCCCGTCCCCGTTCCCTTTCCCTTTCTCATCCTCCTCGCCGGACCCTGACCGGCCCCGCAGCAGGGCCTGTGGGGGTGGGAGGGGCGCGGCCTAGGGGCCTTCGAGAGCCCCTTCCCCAAGCCCAGGTACAGTGACTCGGAGCCCGGGGCGCTGGCCATTTAAGCCCCGCTGGGGGGGCGTGGCTCACCCTGCGCTCCCGAAGCCCCGACGGGCTGCGCCGACGTGCGAAGTCCCCGCCCGCTGTGGGCGGAAGTCTGGAATCTCGACGTGTCCTGGGCTGCCCACGCAGCTTGCCGGAAGGACCCTCCCTCGCGGTCGCGGGCGGGCCGGCTCGGCCCCTACTCTGTCCTCCTGGAAAGCGTTGCTGCGGGGAGCGGGGGGAGGCGGAGGGCGGGGAGAAGGATGTCGAGTCGGGTTTGAAGCTGCAGCAGGCTGCTGCTGGAATCAGGCGGGTCCTGGGTCAGCCCCGAGCCCGGCGGCCCACCGGACGTGAGGACCTCTCCGGCGCCGCTGCCGCCGCTCTGGGAAAGACCCCGACCCTGAGCCCGTGGGCCGCCCAGGGGCCCGCAGAGGCCGCCGCCGGCGCCGCCTCGGTCACCCCTCCCGCCTTCGGTGAGGACCCCAGGGCTGGGGGGGGCGGGGGAGCGGAGAGCGGGGAAGTTTCCATAGAAACGGAGCGGGGGCGGGGCAGGGCAGGGCAGGGTAGGGCAGGGCGGCCCGCTGCGCTCCCGGTCGGGGAGGGCTGGGGGTCGCGCTCCGCCGCCCTGGCCGCCCGCTGGGCCTGGACCTGGACCTGAGTGGGGAGGCAGGGGTGGAGGGCCTCAGAGGTCGCCCGGCCCATCCTCACCGCACAGATGAGGACACGGAGGCCCAGGAAGCGAGGGGGCCACGCAGGGAGCGAGCGATGATGGCCCCGGGGCTGGCCGGGGGTCCTGCGGGCTTGGGGCGGGCCAGCCTCGGGTGACACCGCGCCCGTCCCGCCAGGTCAGGATGCCAGCCCCGGACGGCCCTCGAGGCGGGCCCCGCGTGTGGCTGCCCGTTCTGCTGCTGCTGGGCGCGGGCCGCCTTCCCAGGCTGACCGCGGAGACCCACTACCAGCCCGGGGACCCGGTCATGCTGTACGTGAACAAGGTGGGGCCGTACCACAACCCCCAGGAGACCTACCACTACTACCAGCTGCCCGTGTGCTGCCCCGAGAAGATCCGCCACAAGAGCCTGAGCCTGGGCGAGGTGCTGGACGGGGACCGCATGGCCGAGTCCATGTACCAGATCCGCTTCCGGGAGAACGTGGACAAGCAGACCCTGTGCCGGATGCGCTTAACGTTCGCCCAGGTCAGCCCGCTGCCGTCCGGGGGGCCCTGCCCGGGGACCCCTGACACCTCCATGGCGCGTGGAGCGAGGGGAGGGCTGGGTATTGCAGTGGGGCAGCCTTGGAGCGAAGCTGCGAACCTCAGGTGCCCACCCGCCCTGCGGGTGCTGCTGGTGCTGCTGGGTTTGTCCCAGTAAGGTCTTGTCTGGCATCCTCAGGCAGGCCGTTTCACCCAGTAAGTCTCTTATACTGGTAGGAGCTAGCACGGACATCGTGCTTTAAGGTTTACAGAGGGCTTTACAAATACCTCATGTTGTCCTTGCATCAATCCCAGGAGGCAGGTGCTATTATCAACACTTTACAGATGGGGAAACTGAGGCTGACAGCTGTCTTGTGATCTGCCCAGGGTCACACAGCCAGTAAGTGTCTGAGACTAGATTTGAACTCCACTCACTCTATCCACTCTGCTGCCTTGCTGTCAGATACTTCCTTTTCTCCATATCAACCCTCTTTCCTATGTCCTCTAGTAAATCCTGCCTTAGGGCAGGATTCAGAGCTTGTGGAAACATGGTCTCATATTTTTTTGTCCTCTTCCTTTCTAGTCCTAAAACCAGAAGGTCATTTTCACTCTGGAGGATGCTCAGGAAATTGGACTGGTTATCATAAAATCAAGTTTTCCCTCCACCCTGTTCCTGAGAAGATCTTGAGCAATCCTATCTGTCTTTCATAGGTTGAACGCCTGCGTCAGGCCATTGAAGAATTATACTACTTTGAGTTTGTGGTGGATGACCTGCCAATTCGTGGCTTTGTGGGCTACATGGAGGAGAGTGGTTTCCTTCCACATAGTCACAAGATAGGACTCTGGACTCATCTGGATTTTCACCTTGAGTTCCATGGGGATCGAATTGTCTTTGCCAATGTCTCAGTTCGTGATGTCAAGCCCCATAGCCTGGATGTGGTACGGCCTGAAGAACAGCTGGAACTCACTCACACTTACAGTGTGCACTGGTCTGAGACTACAGCAGAACGTCGGGGTGATAGACGCCATGGTGATGATGGTGGCTTCTTCCCTCGAACACTAGAGATCCACTGGCTGTCTATTATCAACTCTATGGTGCTGGTTTTTCTTCTGGTGGGATTTGTAGCTGTCATCCTCATGCGTGTCCTTCGTAATGACTTGGCCCGCTACAATTTGGACGAGGAGCCAAACTCTGGCAGCTCCACTGATGACTTTGACCAGGGTGACAATGGCTGGAAGATTATCCACACTGATGTTTTCCGCTTTCCCCCATGTCGTGGTCTGCTCTGTGCTGTGCTTGGTGTGGGTGCCCAGTTTCTGGCCCTTGGCACTGGTGAGGGAAACAGAATTGGCTAAGGATATCTCCTTAGGGAATGGGACTATTGGGCCAGCTAAGGAAGACCTAGGTAGTGAGGCAATCTAGGGCTCTTCTTCTAAGGTGATGGGGAGGTGGCATGGCCTAGGCATCTCAAGTAGTGGTACTCTCTTGCTGAGAAGTGTCTGGTTCCCCTTCCTGAAAAGCAGGAGAGCTGCAAAGCATGTTACACCTATGGGTCTACAGGTTCAAGACAAAAATTGGTAGTTTCATTGAAGGTGTAGGGTGGATAAGAGGGAACAAATTCTTCTTTTGTAGTTCCTGTGTTTGAGTGAGGGAAAGGCTGATTCCTGTAGGACTTCTGGGGTTAGATAGGGAAGATCTAACGCAGGCTTCACACTGTTACCCTGTAGGCATCATCGTCATGGCACTGCTGGGCATGTTCAATGTGCACCGCCATGGCGCCATCAACTCAGCAGCCATCTTGCTGTATGCTCTGACCTGCTGCATTGCTGGCTATGTGTCCAGCCACTTCTACCGGCAGATTGGAGGCGAGCGTTGGGTCTGGAACATCATCCTCACCACCAGCCTCTTCTCTGGTGAGGCTCATACTCACCCTGGGTTGGGCCAAAATGGGCTTCAGAGGATGGTTGGCATGAGGCAAAATTGTATAAAAGTCAAGTTTGTTTCTCATGGTGTCCTTCCCTCTAGGATCCCTCCTAGTGCTTACATATTTTATGATAACTACTGAGGGCCCTTCACAGCAATACCTCAAATCAGGCCTGCCCTCCTAGGGCAACAGTCCTAAACTCTGAACTTTTCTAGTCCTTAGTTCAGGAGTAGGGAACCTGTGGCCTGGAGGCTATATGTGGCCCTCTGGTCCTCAAGTGCAGCCTGTTGACTGAATCCAGACTTGACAGAACAAGTCCCTTCTCCATCCTTTCCCTAGTTCAACAAAAATGTATTGCACACTTACCTTCTGTTAGTGATGTCATAAGTACTGAGATCAGTAGAGGAGCACAGATTGGAACTGTACAGAACCATACAGTAGTAAAATAGAAGTTCCCTGCCCTCAAAATCCTTACAGTTTGGTACATCTAAAGTCCAATAATCTAATCTAAATTTATTAGTGCCATGTCCCATTTCTACTGCAAGGCCTCATTTTTGATATTGTAATCATGCTGTTACAGTGAATAGAGGCTTTGACTTGGAGTCAGGAAGACCTGAGTTTAAATCCTGCCTCATTTACTAGCTCTGTGATCTGAACAAGTCACTCAACCTCCCTCACCTTTAGCTCCCTCTCTATAAAATGGGGATAGTTATAGCACCTACTTCAGAGTTATTGTAAGTTATTGTAAAACTAGATAACATGTAAGAGGCTTTGCAAACCTCAAAAACGTCATATAAATACTAGCTCATTATTATTAACAGATGTAGGGGAACATTAATCTCTCAGTATTTGTTTTGAACAACACCCTAAACTCAAAGGAATGTAATACTTGCAGGTGTGAATGTGATAGCAGACTTTGCGGGTAAGAGGGAAGAATTCAGGAACGTTCAGTTCCACTCACATCTCTTAAATCATCCTATTAGGCAGGCTTGGCCCATTCCTGAGAGTTACTGGTGAGTGGGAGGCAAGACCAAGGAGAAGCAGAACCGGTTGGTGAGGGTGGAAGTCTAGGGCTAGAGTGGCAGGTTGGCTCCCCCTGTCCCCCTTCGGGTCCAGTTGAAGTGGGTCTCCCCCAGAATGTGGCTTCCCATGCTGATCTCTGCCCTCCTGGGGGCCCATCCCTGCAGTGCCTTTCTTCCTGACTTGGAGCGTGGTGAACTCTGTGCACTGGGCCAACGGATCCACGCAGGCGCTTCCGGCCACCACCATCCTGCTGCTGCTCACGGTGTGGCTCCTGGTGGGCTTCCCTCTCACCGTCATAGGGGGCATCTTTGGTAAGAACAATGCCACCCCTTTCGATGCGCCCTGTCGGACTAAGAACATCGCCCGGGAGATCCCGCCCCAGCCCTGGTACAAGTCCACCGTCGTGCACATGACCATCGGGGGCTTCCTGCCCTTCAGGTATTTGCGCCTCCCACCCTGGGGCCCTCACTCCCCACGCGGAGGGTCCTGGCACCCCCCTGGCACGCGGTTGTCCCCTCCCCACGGGTGGGCAGAGCGCGGCCCGGCCGGCCCTGACGCCCCTCTCCTGGCAGTGCCATCTCGGTGGAGCTCTACTACATCTTCGCCACGGTGTGGGGCCGCGAGCAGTACACGCTCTACGGCATCCTCTTCTTCGTCTTCGCCATCCTGCTGAGCGTGGGCGCCTGCATCTCCGTGGCGCTCACCTACTTCCAGCTGTCGGGCGAGGACTACCGCTGGTGGTGGCGCTCCGTGCTCAGCGTGGGCTCCACCGGCCTCTTCATCTTCCTCTACTCGGGCTTCTACTACGCGCGGCGCTCCAACATGTCGGGGGCCGTGCAGACGGTGGAGTTCTTCGGCTACTCCTTCCTCACGGCCTACGTCTTCTTCCTCATGCTGGGCACCATCTCCTTCTTCTCCTCGCTCAAGTTCATCCGCTACATCTACGTCAACCTCAAGATGGACTGAGGCACCCGGCCCTCTGCTGCTGGCACAGCTTGAGCCCGCCCCGAGCGGGCCCGGGGGCGGGGCGGGGGCGGGGCGGGGCGGGGCGGGGGCGGGGAGGGGCTCCCCCCTGCTGTGTGCCCCGCGAGCCGCCGCCTCCAATCTAGAAACGTCTCTATAGAGAAGGACTTATATATTAGAATTTTTAATTTGCTTTTCATTTTGGTTCCGATGGTTTTCTTTTTACAACCGTCACAATAAAGTTTGGTAAGAAACCCTTACGCTGTCCGAGAAGGTGGGGCGGGAGGGAACCGCACGGAGCCGGCGGCTCTGGGCCCCGATCGGGCGGGGGCGCTGCGGGGAGGCCGCGGCCTCCCTCCGCGCACGCAGCGCTCCATCCTCCTGCCGGAAGCAGGGCGGGGAGTCGCGAAGGGCGACGCCGGGGCGGGGCGTGCGCGCGCCACTTCCGCCGGAAGCGGGTGTCCGTGTCTCCACGTGCGGCCCCTCCCCCTTCCTCCGCTGCCGGAGCTGCAGCCGCCTCCGCTGCCATGGAGTCCGGGGAGCTGGATCGGATCCTCCGGGAACTGCTTCTGCCGGACACGGAGCGAATCCGCCGGGTACGGGACGGGGCCCGCGGGGTGGGCGGGACCCACGGGCGGGGGACTGCCGCGGCCTAAGACCCGCCGTGTCCGCCCGCTTCTCCCCAGGCCACGGAACAGCTCCAGGCCGCGCTCCGAAAGCCCAGCGCCTTGCCCGCCTTGTGCGAGCTGCTGGCCCACGCGCCCGACCCGCAGGTGAGAGCCCCCGCCACCCCGGGTTTGGGAAACGTGCTGGCCCCCCGCGCACGCCCGACCTCTGACCCCGGGGCACCCGCTGTGGGGGGCTGGTCTTCACGCCTCGCTCCTTGACCCCCCGGGCCCCACCCGCAGAGCCCCCAAGCCTGGGTCCGTCCTGACTTGGGATCCCCTCCGTCATGGCCCGTCCTTCTCCCGTGCCCCCGTGCCCCTCGTCGTCCCCTCCTTCCCCCCCAGATCAGGCAGTTTTCGGCCCTGCTGATCAGGAGGCGCCTGAACACGCGATGGAGGCGGCTGGCGGTGTCCCATCGGGAGAGGTGAGGGCCGCAGGGGGGCGGGGGCGGGGCGGGGCGGGGCAGGAGCGCCCCTGCTGAGTGCTTTCCCCCCTCTTGTGTTCCAGTCTGAAGTCCCTGGTGCTGAGAGCCCTGCAGCACGAGAGAGAGTGAGTACGGGGCTGCCCCTTGCCAGCCGGCCTGGCGCATCCTCTGCGGAGGCCCTCTGCTTCTTCCCAGCCGGCCTGGAGCATCCTCTGCCCCTTGCCAGCCGGCCTGGCGCGTCCTCTGCCCCTTCCCAGCCGGCCTGGCGCATCCTCTGCCCCTTGCCAGCCGGCCTGGCGCGTCCTCTGCCCCTTCCCAGCTGGCCTGGCGCATTCTCTGCGGAGGCCCTCTGCTCCTTCCCAGCCAGCCTGGCACATCCTCTGCCCCTTGCCAGCCGGCCTGGCGCATCCTCTGCGGAGGCCCTCTGCCCCTTCCCAGCCGGCCTGGCGCATCCTCTGCTCCTTCCCAGCCGGCCTGGCGCATCCTCTGCCCCTTCCCAGCCGGCCTGGCGCATCCTCTGCAGAGGCCCTCTGCTCCTTCCCAGCCGGCCTGGGCATCCTCTGCCCCTTCCCAGCCGGCCTGGCGCGTCCTCTGCCCCTTCCCACCTGGCCTGGGCATCCTCTGCCCCTTCCCAGCCGGCCTGGCGCATCCTCTGCCCCTTGCCAGCCGGCCTGGCGCATCCTCTGCCCCTTGCCAGCCGGCCTGGCGCATCCTCTGCCCCTTCCCAGCCGGCCTGGCGCATCCTCTGCCCCTTGCCAGCCGGCCTGGCGCATCCTCTGCCCCTTCCCAGCCGGCCTGGCGCATCCTCTGCCCCATCCCAGCCGGCCTGGCGCATCCTCTGCCCCTTGCCAGCCGGCCTGGCGCATCCTCTGCCCCTTCCCAGCCGGCCTGGCGCATCCTCTGCGGAGGCCCTCTGCTCCTTCCCAGCCAGCCTGGGCATCCTCTGCCCCTTCCCAGCCGGCCTGGCGCATCCTCTGCCCCTTCCCACCTGGCCTGGGCATCCTCTGCCCCTTGCCAGCCGGCCTGGCGCATCCTCTGCCCCTTGCCAGCCGGCCTGGCGCATCCTCTGCCCCTTGCCAGCCGGCCTGGCGCATCCTCTGCCCCTTGCCAGCCGGCCTGGCGCATCCTCTGCCCCATCCCAGTCGGCCTGGCGCGTCCTCTGCCCCTTGCCAGCCGGCCTGGCGCGTCCTCTGCCCCTTCCCAGCTGGCCTGGCGCATTCTCTGCGGAGGCCTTCTGCTCCTTCCCAGCCAGCCTGGCACATCCTCTGCCCCTTCCCACCTGGCCTGGCGCATCCTCTGCCCCTTCCCAGCTGGCCTGGCGCATCCTCTGCGGAGGCCCTTTGCTCCTTCCCAGCCAGCCTGGCACATCCTCTGCCCCTTCCCAGGCAGCCTGGCGCGTCCTCTGCCCCTTCCCACCTGGCCTGGCGCGTCCTCTGCCCCTTCCCAGCCAGCCTGGCGCATCCTCTGCCCCTTCCCACCTGGCCTGGCACATCCTCTGCCCCTTCCCACCTGGCCTGGCGCATCCTCTGCCCCTTCCCACCTGGCCTGGCGCATCCTCTGCGGAGGCCCTCTGCTCCTTTCCAGCCAGCCTGGTGCATCCTCTGCCCCTTCCCAGTCGGCCTGGCACATCCTCTGCCCCTTTCCACCTGGCCTGGCGCATCTTCTGCGGAGGCCCTCTGCTCCTTCCCAGCCAGCCTGGCGCATCCTCTGCCCCTTCCCACCTGGCCTGGCGCATCCTCTGCCCCTTCCCACCTGGCCTGGCGCATCCTCTGCCCCTTCCCAGTTGGCCTGGCACATCCTCTGCCCCTTTCCACCTGGCCTGGCGCATCCTCTGCAGAGGCCCTCTGCCTCTTCTGCAGCTCAGGGCACGTCCCCTGGAAGGGAAGGTGGTGGGGATCCCCTCTAAGAGAAGGAAAGCAGCTGGGTCGTGAGCTTCATGTTAGAGAAGGAGATGGGGCGGTGGTAAAAGTGCTGAAATGTCTCGCCGTGGCTCTGACCAAGGGCGTTTTACATAGTAGTAGCTTTTCTCCGTGCTGTTGGCCCTTTTTTTATGGCTGTTCTCCGACCGACAGGCACAGCGTGATCCTCAGCCTGGCCCAGTTGTCGGCAACCATCCTGAGGAACGAAGGCCTGGATGCCTGGCCTCAGTTAATGCAGCTGCTCCAGTGCAGCACTCGAAGCCCCTGCATCCCTGAGAGGGAGGTACGGTTCATGGAGTTTGGGAGGGTTGGGACCCAGTCAAGGCTTGGGACAGCAAAGGGCTCAGTGTGTTGGGTAACTTTTCTTGGGCAGATGGGACTACTGCTCCTGAGTGTGGTGGTAACCTCAAGGCCTGAAGCGTTCAGACCACACCATCGAGAGCTTCTTTGTCTGCTGGATGAGACTCTGGTGGAATCAGCCTCCCCTGGGCTGCTCTACTACTCCCTACGTACTCTGACCACCATGACACCCTACCTGGGCCCCAATGCCTTGGTGAGAAAGCTTCTCTTTGCCCTTCGCACATGAAGATGTAAATACATTTCATCCATGAAATGTTCTAGAATCTGCTGTCTTTTGGTGAAGTTAAGAGTTCATCTCTAGTTCTCTCGTAGGATTTTGAACATTTAAAAGGAATGACTAAGAAACTTTTAAAAGTTCTGTGCCCTCTTCTGCTTCTATGCTCTGGTTCTCTGTCCCTAGACATAAGTCAGTCAGTAAACATTTGTCAGACCTCTTATGTACCAGGCATTGTGCCAAACCCTGGGGCTACAAAGAGGCAAAAGACAGTCCCTGCCTTTGAGGAACTCACAACAAGCCACAAGGGAAAGCTCTGTCCCTGTGGAGCTCCAAGGTGTGAGCTACCATGGTTCTGTGCCATAGGACTTAGTTCTCCCCTATCTTGCCTGTTCTCTGCTCTTGCAGCCTCAAGCCAGGACTCTGGTGCCCAAGGTCATTCTGGCTTTGCAAACATTAATCCGACTAGACGAGGTAAGAACGAAGGGCAACGGTGCTATTGGGAAAACAGAGAGGAACGTACAGTTTGGGCCTCTGAATCATTTACGCAAAGGCTGTCTGTCTTTTTATGTCAGACAAAGGCCTGTGAAGCCTTGGAAGCTCTCGACGAGTTGCTGGAATCTGAGTTACCAATCATCACCCCGTGCCTCTCTGAGGTTCTCACCTTTTGTCTGGAGGTAAGGACGATCAGCAGAGCCTCCTTGTTCGCTCTCCTGGCAGGACTTTTCTCCACCTCTGATGCACATTTGTTTTTGGCTTAGGTGGCTAGGACTGTCACATTGGGGGATGCGGTACGAGTACGGGTTCTTTGCTGTGTCTCTTTCCTTGTCAAAGTTAAGAGCAAGGTGGGTAAGCTTTGCTGCTCTGCCCACCAACCTACCCTGCCCCAGCCACTCTCTGGATCATCCCTGGCTTTCCTTTGGACTTTCTTGCCTCTCCCTCTAGGGTCTTAAATTGGAGGTGTTGTGTAAGTAGTAATTAGCCTGGTGGAGAAATCCATCCCAAGTATATTTAATCCTAGGCTATCTCCTACAAGCCAGGGTTGTTTTACTCAGATCTTTCTTTTAGACTTGTAAGCTTGGGTTTACAGGGCTAGAAGGAAAAAACATTATGGGTGAAGAGACAGTTATATGATAGAAGCCTCTAATATATGCTACTCCATCTCAAATGCCCACAGGCTCTACTGAAGCACCAACTCCTAAGCACAATACTTCGCACCCTCTTCCCTGTCATGGTGGCTGAGCCCCCTCCAGGGCATCTGGATCCTGAAGACCAGGATACTGAAGAGGAGGAACTGGAAGGAGGGCTGGAGGTGGAGACACCTAAGCAGTTTGCTGTGCAGGTGGGAACGGGAACAGCAGGAGGGACTTAGCGGCCACAGGGAAGCTGGAGAGGCCACGGGGAAGCTAGAGAGAAGACGTAGGGAAAGATGGTCACAGGCAGGTTTGTGCAAACAAAGAGGCTCAAGTCTAGGTTCTAGAGAGGTAGAACATTGGGACTGGATTTTGGGAGTGTGAGGATAGTGGGTAAGAGAACAGAGTTAAAGATGAAAGTTTCTTCTTTCCAGGTGATAGATGTACTGGCGCTCCATCTGGCCCCAGAGAAACTCTTTTCACATTTGGTGAGTGTTGTTCAGAAGCTTGACTTCTCTCCTTCCTTCATCTTGGCCTAATCTATTTTTTGGTAGTGAACTGGCCACTGATATTTCTGTGGCAGCACTGGGCACACAGATCATAAAATCACAAATTTAGAGTTGGAGGAAATATTAGAGGCTACCTAGTTCAGTCCTCGTTTTACAGATGAGGAAATGGGCCCACAAAGGTGAAGTGACTTACTTGCTCACAGTCACAGAGGAGTAAGCTGCAGAGCGAGGAGTCACCTATTTGACTACTGCCCTCTCTAGAGGGAGCATCTGTTACTCCTGGCTTGGGTTGGAAGGGTGGGGAGCAGAGTGGAAGAGTTGTAATAGAAGTGTGGCTTGTCTGTGTCTTCTTTCATAGATGCCTTTGCTGGATGAGTCCCTTCATGGAGAAAACCCATATCAACGAAAAGCAGGACTTTTGGTGCTGGCTGTGTTGTCTGATGGTGCTGGTGACTATATCAGACAGAGGTATTCCCTGGAAGGAGAGAGAATAGGACTTGATTCTAAAGAGGGGCCTCAGGGAGACCATGGGGCTTGAGGGTCTGAAGGTATTTGGACAAAGGAAAGGAGAGACATGAGATTCCCAGTAGGAGGGAAGAGAGTAGGATTTTCCTAGACACTCCTTCCTTTTCCTCCACTTTGGTATTATAGGATCCACTGCTGGGTTCTCTCTATCTCAGACCCTCCCCTCTTGTCCCAGACTGCTGACGCCACTGCTGCAGATTGTATGCAAGGGCTTGGCTGATCCTTCCCAGGTGGTACGCAATGCTGCACTGTTTGCCATGGGCCAGTTCTCAGAGAACCTACAGGTTAGTAATGTAGAAGTTGGCACCTCTTTCCCCAAGTTCTGTCCATATGAGATCTGTTTAGTTCTTCCTCTGCCATGTCCTTCCTTTTCCCTCTGAGGCACCTCGGGTCTTATGCCCCCACCCCAGGCCTCTGTTCCTTGCCCAACACTGAATCTACCTCTTCATTTAAAATTTATCATCATCTGGCCTGATCTCTTCCTGTCCTTCCCTATAGCCTAATATCAGCAACTACTCTGGTGAAGTGATGCCCCTGCTTCTGGCATACCTCCAGTCTGTGCCACCTGGAAATACACGACACCTCGCCAAGGCGTGTTATGCCCTGGAGAATTTTGTGGAGAACTTGGGTATGATGGAAGGAACTCCCAGAAAGGTGGGGGACAGGCGGGAAAGGGAGGATGGCACTTGACACTGACTGGAGTATGTACCCGTTATCTTATGATGAATGGCATGGAAGTGTATTTGCAGTGGCAATAGCGTTGACTGGGACAAGCAGAGCATCTCCTGCAGATACTGCCTCACGTTGGGACAGAGATCTTGATGATTCATTTGATTATTCCTCGTTTGATAAGAAGTGGGTTTAAGGCTGGGTCTAGAGAAGAGTGCTGAGTCAAGGAGCCTTGGACTGACCATCTAGCATAGTACAGTTGGCGTAATTTGACATGATACAGGCAAACGACTAGACTTTTTATCTGGCCTCTGATGCTCACTGTGTGATCTGAGGCCTCAGTTTCCTCATATGTAAAATGAGGGTTGGACTACACGGTCTTCCTTTTAGCTCTATAATTCTTTTATCCCCATAGGACAAGAGGTGGAGCCATATCTCCAAGAGTTAATGGAGCGGATGCTACAGCCCCTTAGAGAACCTACCAGCCCCCGAGCCAAGGAGCTGGCTGTGAGCGCAGTGGGGGCCATCGGTGAGGTGGGGCAATAGGGCTGCCCATGTTGGGGGGAGGGGCTATATTTTGGCTACCTGGAGAAAGCATTATGCAGGACTCCCCAAAGAATGTATTTGTGGGGGTCTTTCCCATCTTCTCGTCCTGCTAACTCACTGTTCCCACAGCCAGTGCGGCCCAAAGCTCCCTGATACCTTATTTCCCCACCATCATGGAGCATCTTCGGGAATACCTGATGACTGGTCGTGAGGACCTTCGACCTGTGCAAATCCAGAGTCTTGGTGAGCAGTCCTTCCTTACACCCTATCAGGTTCTTTGGAGTGTCCCTTTTCAACTTTCTCCCCACTTTACTAAAACTCTCAATTTTATCTAACAGATTTCTGCTTTTCAGACAGGAGTTTCCTGGAGGTTGTGCTGGGAGCTTTTTCTTGGCTCTGCCAAGTTCTTTTGGGTCTTAATTTTGCCCCTCCAAATTTCTTTCACCTCCTCATGACTTCACAACTCCTGACTGATCTTATCACTTTCTCCTTATCCAGCTTCTTGCCCAGAACTACTTTAGCCCATCCATCTTTGAATACTGTACTTTCTCCCTGTCCTTCTTGACCTTTCTCAGAAACTTTGGGAGTTTTGGCTCGAGCAGTGGGGGAACCCATGAAACCCCTGGCCGAGGAGTGTTGCCACCTGGGCCTTAGCCTCTGTGACCAAGTGGATGACCCTGATCTGCGTCGATGCACGTGAGTGATCTGAAATAAGGAGTGGAGGCCAGGGGGACCCAGCCATCTCACCTGCCCAGATTCTTGGACCTGACTAATTTAGAATCTCTTAGCCAAATCTTTTCATTCTGAATCTTGGTCATTGTTCTTGTTATCTCAGTTTTCTTCCCTTGCCTCGGTCTGATTTCCTGTTCTGTATGTTCCTTTTCTAGTAGGACTGTGCTTTACCTCTTTCTGTTTGCTCTGCTTCCCCTCAAAGGTATAGTCTGTTTGCAGCACTGTCAGGGCTGATGGGTGAAGAGCTGGCTCCCCATCTACCGAAAATTACCACACTTATGATGTCATCATTGAGCTCAACTGAGGGCATCGTGGTAAGGCTGGGTCTGGGGACAATGAAGAGAGGGATGTGCTGGGCCATGTCTCAAGGGTGGGACTGGTGGGAAGGTGGAGCCCGAGACTGCTAATGCTGTCAACCTTTCTTGCAGCCCCTCTATGACACAAGCTGCTCCTTTCTGCTTTTTGAAGAGAGTGAGGGAGAAGAGGAAGATGAGGAGGAGCTGATGGATGAAGATACTGAGGAAGAGGAGGACTCTGAGATCTCAGGGTGTGAAACCAAGCGGGGGGTGGTGAAGCAGGGATAGCTGGTGGGACAGGGTGGGTTCTGGGACTTAGGAAAAAGTCATTGAGATACGGCATTAACTGGCAGCTGTGGCTGCCTCCATAGCTGTTCATCGTTCATCTTTTATATTTTGTTTGTGCCACCTCTTTCCTCTCTGAAGCTGGTGCTGATTTTCCCCAGTTGTTAGCATTCTTTCTCTTTTAAAATTGCCTTGTGTTATATTTACCTTTGTACATATTGTATCACTTCTGGTAAAAATTAAGATTCTTGGAGACAGACTATTTTGTGTTTCTGTAGCACCAGTACTTGGAATGTAGTAGCCCCTTCAGTTTAATAGTTCGGTCAGCATTTAAACTCATTGGTTTACTAAAGGCCAATTGCTAAATTAGGCACTGGTGATACAAAAGGAAAAAAATTGTCCCTATTCTCAAGGAGCTTCTATTCTACTGAGAGAAATGGATGAGAAAATTTGAGGAAGGTGAAAGCATTAACCTCTATTGGAATCAGGAAAGGCTTCCCATAGGCTTCCTTAATCTGAGTAAGGAAGGAAGCTGAGGATCCTTAGAGGTGGGAAGCATGCCTGTTTTCTGGGCATGAAGGATAACCTATACCAAGACACTGGATTGGGAGAGAGGGAATGTTAACTTTGAGGAATGGTGAATACCTAAGTTTGATGTGATCATGAAGTGCGTGAAGGGGAGCGACTTGACCTGAGCCTAGAAAAGGAGTGCTGGTGTTAGAACTAGATTATGAAGGGCTGAAAGTACTAAGCTGAGGAGTTCATATTTCTACCCTGAAGATAATAGCACTGAATTTCTGAACTGGGGAGTGATGCTGTCAGGTTTCACTGTGTAGGAAGATGGGTGAGAAGGTAAGTCTGGAAGCAGGAAAACCAACTAGAAAGCTGCTGCAGTCATCCCAGGAAGACTAGCGTGGTGACCGTGAGTGGGGATGGAGAGAATGGGGTAGATTGAGGAACTAGAGTGGAGGTGGAACGGACAGATTGAGTGTCTGATCGGTTATGGGAAGGAGAGGGAACCGTCAGGGAGGACGTCAGAGTTGTGACCCGGCCTAGACTAAAAGGATATTGGTGACCTCGGTGGGAATAAGAAGATTTAAGGGAAAGCAAATTCTGTTTGGAGTATGTTGTGTTTGAAATGCCAGTGGAACCTTCTGTTACGGATATCCGCAAGCAGTCAGTGATGTGAGACGAGCTCAGGAGAGGTGTTAGAGGCTAGAGAAGTAAACTGGGGAGTCATCGTCAAGAATGGGAGGATAGGCGGGCATCTGTTACATGTTCCCTCCATGCAGAGTCCTGTGTTAAGTGCTCGGGATTCAGATAGAAAAGTAGAGACAGTGCTTTCTTTCACAGTTGCTTACCTTCTGACGGTGGAGACAGCACACAGGAAATTTCAGCTGTAAGGCAGATGGAAAGGTCTCATGGTCCCGAGGTTGAGAACATTTTCAGGCGTGGCATATGGAGTGAGAGTTTGTTTTCACACCTTCATTTCTGAATCTCTCCTAACCCAGGAAGCTATCCCTCATGAAAAAAAGAATGTTTAAAAAATTCACCGACTCATTTTACTTCACTGTTCATTTGTTAGAAGAGAGGCTTCTCTTGGGCCTGAGGAGAGTCCCGTGACTGGGGTTTCCACTCCCAAGGGCCTCGTGACAGTGGAGGTCAGTGGGAATTTGTTCTGTCTCAAACACCAGGGAAGACAGATGATCAGGTGAATGGGTTGGGTGATCGTGTTCCAGTGACCTGACTGAACTTGCATAAAGCAATAATTTCTTTGTGGATGATGCACGGTTAGAAGTGTTCTGCGTGTGGAGCATGGGCTTGGCTCCTGATTGGGCGTGGTGTTCTGAAGCCTCAGTCTGGGATTGGGCACGCAGTGATCATGGAGAACTGAAGCAGTGTTGCTTTTCTCACGTGGTTTCAGTGGGTCACCACCTGAACATGACGATGGTGAGCTAAGGTTTGCAGATCTGGTCTCTGACCATGCTTCTGTTCCTGGTGTTGGTGATAGTAGTGGTATTTTATATGTGTATATATACATACATATACTATTGATATGTTTTGGCTTTATATCAGTCGTTTCCCACCCCCAGATTAAACCTTCCTTGTGACAAAAAAACTTAAAAAAAACATCAGATACAGAAATTTTGTCTGACAGTGCATATGCTGTTTTGTTCTAATATAGTGCTTGCCTCTCTGCTTTGAAGGACATGCTTTGTTATCTAGATAGCAGGCCTTTTCAGCTCTTAAAACTAAGCACTTTTAAATGCCAAAAAACGTGAGCATTTCCATATATGTAGCAGAATACAAAAAGATGCATATAAAACTATGAATCTCCATTTAATACCACTTGCTCTTCTAACCAATATATACATGATAGACTCCTGTTTTTCTGTGCTTTTGAACTTTCTTGCATTGTCATCTACATTTTTAAAATATATTTTAATGGCCCCTCTTTTTGGTATCATTGTTTTTAATTCCTTCTCTTTCCCTTCCCCATTAAAGACAATAAAAAAGCCCAACACATTGTAACAAATAAGCATAGCAAAACAAAATAAATCTGTACAGTGGTCATCCCAGAAACCCGGGCCTCTTTCTGTCCCTTGAGTCCATCACTGCTATCAGGAGCTGAGTACCATACTGTCATAGGTCACTACACTGACTGAGAGTTCTCAAGTCTTTCACTTGTTTTTCTTTAGTGTTGATGTCTTGGTGTAAATCATCCCCTTGGTTGTGCTCACTTTATCATGCGGTAATATTCTGTTACATTCCTAGACAGTTAAGGCTTAAGAGGTGATATGAAGACCACCCTCTTAGATTCTAGTTCTTTTTTCCCCCTTCTTATCTCTCCATTAGGATCAGGAAGTTTGTTTTTCTCATGACTCTCCTCTCCCTTTTAAACTCCATCTTCTTATCCCCACTTGTTTTTCTGTGGGATTTGGGGTATTTCTGTACCAAACTGTGTGTATGTATAGGGGGAACCCTTTGTTCATTTCCTCTGATGCTAATATCCCACTACCTCTTTCTCCATGTTTTTATAATCTTATTGGATGGGTATATCTCTTTCAAAGTGAGAATGTGACAAGACCTTAGCCTGAAAGAGCCAGGGTCTCCCATTGCATCCTGGGCCATCTCTGGCAGTCCTGATGAATATCAGGCCACAGGACCCAGATGGCTCAGGAGAAGAAAGTGAAGTTGGTGACCTTGCACAGCCCTCCCTCGCTCAAATCAAAGTCAGCTGCAAGTCATGTCATCCTCTTGATGTCATGGTCCTCTTCAAGAAAGAAGGACAAAACCCGACAATAATCTTATTAATCCCAATTGTGAGAAATAGCCATTTCTACCCCCTTTTTCCTCCTTTCAACATTATTATATTCCTTTTACCTTCCTTTTTTTCCATACTCATAAAACCATTAGAACAAAACCATTCCAACCCACTCCACCACAGGTCCTCTTTTTCTCATCTAACTCCCACAGTAGTCTTTTAACACGTAAAGACACTTGTTTTTATCTTCTGCCTACTAGAATGTTAACACAATATCATCTTGCCATACCTTTAAGTTGGCTTATATAAATTTACCTTTCTCAGTTTCTGTTGACTCTTATATTTGTATTTCAGCATTTGTATTCATCTAGTGTTTTCATCAGAAATGCTTGCAAGTTCTTTTAAACTGTTTTTTTAAACGTCTGTTTTACCCATGTAGGATAACACTCATCTTTGCAGGACAAGTTGTCGTTAGTTATAAGTCTTGCCTTTTGAAATGTTATATTCCAAGCTATCCTTTTGTTTATAGTAAAAGCTACCAGGTATTATGTGATCCTGATTGTGGTTGCTTGGAACTCTAATTTTTTTGGTGTATAAGCTCTGGATTTTGGCCCTGACTTTCCTGGGACTTTTATTTTTCAGATTGCTTTCAAGAAGTAATTAGTAGATTTGGCTTATCTTCACATTTACTTGTGGTTCTGATAGCTTCGGACAGTTTTTCTTGATGATTTCTTGAAATAAAGTATTCAGATTTTTTTTTTTTATCACAGTTTTCAGGGATCCCAGTGATTCGTAAATTATATCTCCTTGACCTTATTTCCAGGTCAGTTTTTGATATTTGATATTTTAATGTTTTTTTTTCATTCTTTTGATTCTGTTCTGATGTTTCTTGTCTCGAAGTCATTGATTTATGTTTGATCAAGTCTAGTTTTCAGGGAGTTCATTTCTTGGGTAAAGGTTACCACTCTCTCTTCTAAACTATATTCTCCTTACATGTCTCTTCTCTAGAGCTTTTATTTCATTTTTTATCTCTTGCTTCATTTCTTGTAGGCATTTATGTAGTCCTTGTGGCCAAATCCATTTTTTCCTTTGAGTCTGTGCAGACGTCTGTTAGTTACTTCTCCTGCTAGGCTGGATTTGGGGCCATCTCTAGGTAATTTTTTATACTGGTTGGCCAGTAGTTTACTTACCTCTCCAGCTTTAGCTTGTATTTCGGCAGTGTACAAAGGCATTTAGGGTTACCCCACAGTTTCCAAGGTTTGCTTTCCCCATGGCTTTCTCTTCTATTCTTATCCCTCTAGAGACAGATCCTTGCAGGCTACATGTTTCTCTGGTCCATCTCCAGACTAGCTAGGATGTGACCAACATGTTTATCTACACTTGTCACTAGGTTCACAAGTAGCCCCAATTCCTGTTGGGCTTCTGACTTTTGTGTAGTTCTGGGCCAGAAGTCATCTACTATGATTTCTTATTGGATTTCTTTATCATTATTCAGTCTGGTGTAGAGAGTAGGTATGAGGGAACTGAGCAGTCTACCTAGCCACTTAGTGTTACAAAGACTTTTCAGTGTTGTGGTGGTGATACTGGGCGGAGTCGATAATAGCTTCCGTCCAGTCCTGGATGAAGAAGTCTTGCAAACCCTCTTAACTCCCACAGTAATGGGTTAAAGCCTCACTCTTCCAGAACCATTGATAGAGAAATAAGGAGTACGGAATCTGGGTGTTAATGGAGGATCCTACCCACTGGATGTTAGTGGTAAATGGAGGACTGTGGCTTTATGGCAACTGGTCAGGAGTCAGTCTTGCCTGTAATCAGGACAAAAAGTCTGGAGCATGGACGCCTGTAAATAAGAATACTACCTTCCTGGGTCAGTTGTGAGTGTCCAAGGTGAGAAGTAGGTGTTGGGACAGACTAATTGGGATTCATGGAACTGCATTTTGTTGTAGGGACATAGGGTGAAGTAACAGTAAACTCTGGGGTGATAAGTAGATGGGGAGGAGAGGTTCCTGTTGAGGAGAGGGTGTCCTGACCAGGCAGGGGCCAGACTGCCTCATTCACAGTCACAGGTCCAGGGTTTCTCTCTTCTCCACTCAGTATTTGTGGCCACTTGATCCATGTGCCACTTAATATATGTTGGTTCAGTGTAATTGAATTTCTCCTTACTCTACCAGGTATAATGTAGAGAATGCTTTCTTTGATGAGAAGGAAGACACCTGCACTGCCCTGGGAGAAATCTCTGTAAACGCCAGGTAAGCCCTGCAGCTGTCCTCCCCGATCCCACCTTCCTCTGTGACTAGAGCCCTTCCCTCATGTTGAGAATTCTCTTCCTTATAGTGTGGCCTTCATTCCGTACATGGAAAGTGCCTTTAAGGAAGTGTTCAAACTGTTGGAGGTAAGGGATTTGGCCCGGGGATCTGAGAAGGGCAGAATGGGGAGGACAGTCAGCCTCTGAATAGGGTGGGCAAGTTGTAACCTCAGCTGTGTCTCTTTCCCAACCAGTGTCCCCACATAAACGTCCGGAAGTCAGCTTATGAAACTTTGGGCCAGTTTTGCTGTTCTCTGCACAAGGTTTCCCAGATCATCCCCTCGGAAGAGAACAGCTTTGGTGAGGAGGGATTGCATGGGATTTGGTATCGGGCAGGGCAGGTGACAGAGTCTTGAGCTGGACAAGGATTAGGGGGCTGTCATTGGCATTGCTGGCATGTCAGGGCAACACTGCTTTTCCAGCACTACAGACAGCCCTAGGCCGGGTGATCCCATCCTTCCTGCAGGCGGTGAATGTGGAGCGTGAACGACTGGTGGTCATGTCTGTGTTGGAGGCCCTGAATGGTGTGCTCCGGAATTGTGGGTCTTTTGTGCTCCAGCCTCCCAGTCGATTGGCCGAGCTCTGCAATGTCATTAAAGCTGTGCTCCAGAGGAAGGTGAGAGCCCCAGGAGGAGACAAAGATGGGCCAAGCATGGGAGGGATGCCAAAGTGAGCCAGACTGGAGGTTCTGAGCCTGGCCCTGGCTGCACTGTAACCCACATCTAGCCCTGCCTTTACTGACCCAGCTCTAAGCTTACCTCATTTTCTAGATAGCCTGTCAGGACCCAGAAGAGGAAGAGGAGGATGAGGTGGAACAGGTAAGAGGCAGGAGCTGAGAAAATGGTGTATGTGGAGGTGGGACATGGTCTGGAAGCCACTGTTGTTAGTCAGTGTTCAGTGGGTGCCTGTTATGTGTTTGGCACTAAGCTAATGCCTCAAAAGAGATAAAAAAATGTGAGATATATGGAATGTATATCCACAGTTCAGCAGTTAGCTCGAGAGCAAACCAAAATACAGGAGAAAATTAATTGTAAAAATATGTAATGAAAGTGATAGGGAAGAAAGGAGAGATCATTGAGGAGCTTGGATAATTAAAGAAAGATTTCAGGTGGGGTAAGGTGGGGGGCACCGAGGTAAAGTTACCTGGGTGGGATGACTAAGCATTTAGATAAATCCAGCAGTAGGTCTGAGGGGGTCAAGGTGGGGTGGGTTAGGTGAATCTAGAGCACTTGGCAGGGTTGTACTGAAGTGAAGATCCCCCGAGTCCCAGGAGCATCTAGATCCCAAAAAGGAATCTAGATTATCCAAAGTGTAGTTCTAATGGAGTGGGAGTGGTTGAAGGAATGGGGAAGGAGGAGAGTGAGAGGGGGCAAAAGAAAAGGTTTAATGTGTAAGACGGTAGGAGAGGAGACTGTTTGGAGAGTAGGCTTTCAGAGGCAGTGTGATCTCTTATGAGATCTGCCACATCTTGTTTCCTCTCAGCGCTGGGAGGGTTGACTGGGGTGGGATCCTGGTATTTGGATGCTCCCCTGACCACCTCAGCTCCACAGGCAGAATATGATGCCATGCTGCTGGAACATGCAGGGGAAATCATTCCAGCTTTGGCAAGTGCCTCAGGAGGAGAGACCTTCGCTCCATTCTTTGCTGGTTTCTTACCTCTGCTACTACGCAAGACAGTGAGTGATTCCCCTTCTTTGACTTCTGACCCCTGCAGTCTGACTTCACCATTCTTTCCTTCCCCCTATGCCTTGGTCTGGGTTCCCAGGTCCAGCCCAACTCGTGCACCCCCATGCTTCCCCTGTCCTGACCAATCCCCTTCTTCCTTTGACAGAAGCCAAGCTGCTCAGTGGCAGAGAAGTCGTTTGCAGTAGGAACCCTGGCAGAAGCTGTGCAAGGCCTGGGGGCCTCCTCAGCCCAGTTTGTGTCAAAGCTGCTGCCAGTGCTGCTGGGTGCTGCCCGAGACTCAGATGCTGAGGTTCGGAGCAATGCAGTCTTTGGACTGGGTGTGCTGATGGAGCATGGGGCCTACCCGGCCCTCGAGTATCCTCATCACTGGGGCAGCTGGTGGGACTTTGGGTGGAGCCTAACAGCATGGCATCTTGTATATCCCCTTGACCAGGGGTGGGGAACCTGCAGGCTCCAGACCAGATGTGGCCCTCAAGTGCGACCCTTTGGCTGAATCCAAACTTCACAGAATTCTTTTATTGAGGCCTCAAGGCCCCCCTTGACATTTTGCTGATGGGTTTTTTCTGATATACCTCCCATGCAGTCAAAGCAGAAGCATTGAGGGTGACCAGCATTCCTTACCCATAGCCTCCACCTCTCTCCTGAGGAGGAAGGTGTGTTTTATCATCAGTCCTTTGGAAATAATAGTTGGCCCCCTCACCTTACAGATGAGGAAACCAAAACTCAGAGAAGTGAAGTCATTTGCTCAGGATCTAGTGGCAGAGTTGGGTGAGAGCTCAGATCTTCTGATTTTCAGTCCTGTGCTCTTTGTACTACATCCCACCATGGTGGGTGGGGGTTTGGGTATCAGGCCAGGATCTGTGGAGAGAGATCTGCTTGTGGGCCCTGTTCCTTGACTATAGCCTAGGCACTTCCAGAAGATTCTGGGGGTCTTGTCATCTCTCATTGCGCGAGAACGCCATGACCGTGTCCGGGACAACATTTGTGGAGCCCTTGCACGCTTGCTGATGGCCAACCACACAGGAAGGCCCCAGAAGCAGGTAGGAAGAGAAAGGAGGGAATGCTGAGTGCACAAGGTAGAAGGGAAAGAGTATCCTGGGGAGGGGAGTGTTCCTCCACTCAGCTCACTCTGGTATGTTTAGGTGCTGACCACACTGTTCCAGACATTACCACTGAAGGAGGACCTGGAGGAATGGGTCACTATGGGGAAG
Source organism: Notamacropus eugenii (assembly GCF_028372415.1). Taxonomy (NCBI): domain Eukaryota; kingdom Metazoa; phylum Chordata; class Mammalia; order Diprotodontia; family Macropodidae; genus Notamacropus; species Notamacropus eugenii. The sequence continues at coordinate 9,114,339 of NC_092878.1, forward strand.
TTTTTCACTTTCCTGTATCACAACTTCCCTGAGCAGGTACCTGGTCCCTCACCCCAGTTCTTGGGCTTTTTGTGTCATCTTGGGCAGGAGGCGCAGGAGTTACTGGGCTCACTCTAACTTGACTGCTCTCCCACCTTCCCTGCAGGTGGTTGACGTGGCTCCTGAGATCCTTAGAATATGCAGTCTGACCCTGAATGCAGACAAGGTCCCACAAGGTGAGCAGAGTAGCTAATAAATGTACTTGGAGGAGGGGGGCCCAGGGGTGAGTAGGTGAGGAAACGGTGCCCACTGCCCATGTGGGTGACCCTGCCCTCTGCTCCTCTACCCCCAGACACCAAGGCTGCCCTGCTGCTGCTCATGACGCATTTGGCCCAGCAGCACAGAGACAGATTCCAGGCAGCACTGAGCTCCCTGCCCCCTGACAAGGCCCAGGAACTTCAGGCTGTGCTCAGCCTCACCTAGGGCCTGGAAAATGGCCACCTGGGGTTGGGATCAGAAAGGGAAACCTGCCCTTCCCAGGGGATATTGCCTACTGCCTTGGCTCCATCTGAGTGCCTGCCAAAGATCCCTATCTCCAGGACAGTTTGTGGCCTTATGGGAACCATCCCCGGGGCTGGTCCTGTTACTGTATTGGACTTTATGGACAAAAGTTTGACTTCTGATTTGAATAAAGTCCATTTATTTTGGATGAACTGTAGCTCCAGGGTGGGAAACAGTCAAACTTAGGAGGCAGATGAGAGAGGGGTTTTTCATACAGCAGTTGCATATATTCAATCTCTTGCTACATCCAAGGAGATAGGCCTGTCTAATGGTGGTGGTACCGAGGCCCTGGCCGGATGAGGAGCCTGCCGTAGGGCTCTTCTTGTTCCACATACAGAACCTGCTGCATTGATAACACTACAGAGGATGGAGAGTGGGTAGATTGTGAGAGAGAAGCTCCTGGGCCCAGCCACTCTGCTCCCTCTGCCTTACCACTCCCTCCACACACTCTCAGCTCACCCAGGAGCAAGTAGAAGACCCGAGCAGCCAGCAGACGGGGGGCAGACAAAGGAATGAGGTTGCTGAAATCGATCTCTCCTGAAGCCTCTAATTCCAGCATAATAGCTCTGCCAGGGGTCAAGAAACATTGTTTAGTATCACGGAGCTCCCTGAGCCTACTCTAGGCCACATCTCTCTTCTTTTCTCCCTGTTCCCATCAGTACCTTTGCACGGCCTCTGGGGAGAGTAGTCGTGCCTCTGGGGCTAGCTGCAAGGGGAGTTCAGGCAGTTCTGGTAGCTCAGGGACCACAGGCAGCACAGGCACCTCCACCTCTGCTTCACCTAAGCCCCTTGGATGACACAGGTGTCACCTGGGAGGTCGTAGTCATAGGGGCAACAAGAGAGCAAGGTTCTCTTCCCCTCCCACCAAGCTTTTTCCCCTTAATATCCTTGCTGCTTACCACCTCTCCTCAGGGGGAATGAGACTGAGACGGGACTTCTCTTCCTCAGTAATCTCCAAGGAGAGTTCTGTTGTGGGGAAAAATGGTCTGAGAGGATCTATCCCTTCACATCATTTCCACTCATTCACATTCTCCCAAGCTTTACCTGAAGACAGTAGTGCAGGACCACTGGGCTCCTGGGCTTCTCGAAGAGCCTAAAGGTGAGAGAGGGGCCGTGTGATGAACGTTTCCAGTAGAGTCGGTGCTTGGTGTAGTGAGTTGGGCCTCTGCCATAATCTGAACCCCAAAGATTTAGCTTAAGGTAAACCAAGATTTGGAGGGATCATTTTGTGATGAGTGGGGTTGACCAGGTACCTCTATTTCACTGATAGTCTCAGCCCTTCTCCTTTCTTCTAACTGCTCAACTGCAATCTCAGGCTTCTCATATTGGAACTCCTTTGGGGGGACCCGGGCACAGCGAGTCCAGAGACCTAGTAGCTCTGGGTGTAGCCATCCAGCTGGGGACAAAGAGAGGTTGGATAGGAATTTGTGTCCTGGGAGCGGGAGTGAAGTCTAGATTGCACGGATGTGTAAGGTGGAATTAGAGATCTACATTCATTCTGGACTTGTGGCGTCCCCCACTGTTACCATAAACTGGGGTTCTCAGCAGCTCTGTAGGGCTCTTCATCTTACTGGGAGGCTGGACCATTGGCTGCATTGAAGAGAAAGGAAGGTCATAGCCTTAAAGCTGAAAGGGCCTCCATCATCTGGGCCTGTCTCCTCAGTGAGGAATCCAGCCCAGAGAGGTGGTGATTTTCACATAGATTGTTAAGGGTCAGAGATTGGCATCCGATCCCTCATTCCTTTGGCTCCAAATCTTCCCTCTGTCCCCATGGTCTTCAGGTGGTGTGCTCATCACAGAGAGAGCCTCCACGTCACTACCTCCACTGTTATCATTTGGATGGGTGGGAAGTAGCTCTGTGTTACCTTCTCGCCTAGGTCCTTCTTTCATCACCTTCCAGCCCAGCAGCCCCATGACCACCTCTCATTGCCCCATACTCACACAGGTCTGGGTGTGGGCCCGGGTTTGTACAACTTGCTTTTGGAGTTCCTCTCTCGGAATCTTGGTCTCTTCATCATACAGCTGCCATTGGAGCCGGCGGCGCGATGGTGGAGGCTGAGGTAGTGGGGACAGCTCTGGGAGAATCAGCTGCATTTCGGGGAACAAGGCATCTGTTAGCCTTGTGGTTGGCCTACTAGCCTGACCCAGATTCACCCAAGACTCTTAATAGAAGCTCCCAAAGAGGGTTATAGGAGGCCAAACCAGTGAGAAAGGAGAGGGGAATATGCAAGGGTTTGGGGATGAGGAAGGGGTGCGATACTCACTTCAGGGCTGCGGGGGATCTGAACAGGAGGCTCCAATGGGCTGGGCATCCGGGGTAGAAGTAGCTCTGTAGTGGGGATCTCCTCTGCCAAGAGCAACCTAGGAGTTTGGGTTCTGGCCCAAACTTTACCCACTATTGGACCATCCCAACTCCCTTATGTGTAGGGAGGGATAGAGAGCTGGAACTATTAAGTACTTCAGGCATCTGGGAAGGAGGACTTTCCCAGAGAGCTAAAGCAGTAAAATATTGGGCTTTTGGGAATTGAGAGGCAGTGAAAAGACAGGGAGGGCCACTCACCTGGGGGTGGAGGAGCAACCTCTGGGACTAGTAACCCAAACTCTTCAGGGACTAGTTCCTTCTCTAAAAGGGGCTCTGCCACCTCCGGGATCCTGGAGGCAAGGTTAAGAATTGGACCTCACAGTTATGAACTACCATCCACACCCACATTCACTCAGCTCCTGAAGTGAAGCCTTGCCTTGGCCCACTCACCGTGCCTGAGGTGTGGGGGACAGCCATGGGGGGATTTCCTGCTCAGGGACCCGGGGAATTTCCACCAACTCTTCAGCTGAAAGGGAGACACGTAGAGGGGATGGGGTGGGATGAATTCCTTCCCTTCAGCTACTTCATTAAATGATTTCCTCCCTCCTGACTGTGTCCTGCTCCGACCCTACCCTTGCCAGAGGGCTGACCCTCTGGGACATGAGGTACTTTGGGCTTGAGGGGCTCCCAGGGTGGGTGGATTGTGGCCTTTTCCTCAGACAAAATACCTTCCTCCTCTGCAGCCATCAGCAGGTCTAGGTCACGATGGGAGATTTCTGGTAGGTCCAGCTCGTCCTGTGGAGATGAATGCATTTCTTCCGTGGGCAAAATAGGCACATTTGCAGGGAAGGGAGAGTCAAGTAGACACCAATTGGGACTAGTTCCAAGCTTGAACTAGAAATAGCCGGTTCATGGGCGGGAGGACGTGCTTGTGGAGTTCAAGACCTGTCTCCTCTCAAGTTGAGGGAAGGGAGATGATTGCCCTCCATTTCTAGGCCCTCATTTCCAGAATCCTGCTCACCTCAATGTGCAGCACGCGGATTGGCTCTGCCTCCCGAAGAGTGATGGTTTCAGGAGGCAGGATGGTGATGGGGGATATTGCTGAGAGAAGGAGATGATGTCAGTACCACTCCTCTTGACCAGGGTTTCAAGCATAGTCCCACAGCCCTACGTCCCCTCCCAGAAAGATGGTTTTCTGGCCACCTAACTGGCCTCCTGAGAGCCAGGAAACTGCTCACCTGGCTTCCTGGGTTCAGGGTAGACTGGAGGAGGGCTCTCTTTAGGAATCATCTCAGGGGTGGGAGCTTCCAAGAGGTGTCGAACCTTTGGACAAAGCCCAAAGCATACGGTTTAGTCATGGGCTTCCTGTTGTACTTAATGGAAAATGCTAAAGCCCCCTGACATGCAGCACCTTTTCTCCCAATTCCAACCCCTATGTACATTGCCAAATAACTGTTGTTATGGTGGGTTTCTATCCCACACAGAATACTGCTAGCTACGTGTTGTGTGGGGAGTTTAGGCAGGGTCACAGTACTATCTTACTCGTAGATAGGGGAAGACCTATACTTGAGCTATCTCAGTAAGGACCAAGTGAGTAGCTAGCTTCCCACCACAGGCAGCTAGTTTGACATAGCACCAACACTGAGGAGGCTAGTTTGTGCTATAGCTAGCAGTCTCATACATGCCTGTGGGATATCCAAGGGACTAGGAAGGTGAGGGCCAATGGCCATCACTCCAAAGAAAGGGTCCAGAACATCTTCCAGGGCCTCCATTGTGGTCAGAGGGTCGGGCAGTAGGAGACCAAATCTGTGTTGAGTAGTTAGACAAAGAGGGAAGGGATGGGCCACGGTAAGACCAAAATTGCAGTCAGGAGGAGGCATAGAGATTGAAGGGCCTGGGGTCAAGAGTTAAGTTGGGAAACGTTCCACATCCCTGGCCCTGTAATGGTAATACCTAATTTGGAGTTAGGTACTCACGCATCTGGTTCCACCATGTCAATACGGATCTGCTGCTGGGCTCGGTGTAGGCGCTCTAGGATGTGCTGGATATCCTCTGTGGGATGGGTAGGGGCATAGAAAGTGAGAAGGCAGAAGGCAAACTGCCTCACCTCCTAAGCCCGCTTGTCTCTTCCCATGGCACTGTTCAGCTTTCTCAGCCCAGCCAGCCAGCCCTGAGCCCTCTGAGGCGACCTGCCTCCTCATCTCTCTGAGTTCGTCATCTTTCCCACCCTCCCTCGCCACCTTACCCACAAGGTACTGGCATTGGCGGAAATAGACACGGATAACACCGAACTGGAGCTGGGCGGAGAGATAAAGGGAGAAGCGAGGCCTGGGGATGCCTGGCAGAGATGGCTGTACTTGCACCAGAATATACTGCAGGATCTTCTCGCTGTGGGGGGCAACAGCCTTACCTGGTGAATCTCCAGAGGACTGCCGACCTCCCTGCCTCGCCCCCCACCACTCTGCTCTTGGTCCCAGCAGGTTCCCAAACAATAAACCTCATTTTTCCTCCCCCACCTTGGTCCCCAGGCAGTGACGGTTCTTATCTCTGGAATCTACTTTCCTCTTACCCCAGCCCCTGAATCGCAGGGGCTCTTACCATGTCTCCACCACGTCCACCTTCAGGTACTCGCGTTTCACTAGCCTCGTGCCACCTGTTGCTGCCAGCCTACGAGCAGACAAGAGCAGAAGTTATCAGTCGCTCCAAGAGCACATGCACACGAGCCAACCTAGTGGGCAAGGCTCGGCCAGGAGAGGCTGCGGGAGGAGGGGCCCTGTACCGCTTACCAAGCTCGCAGAGTACCAACCATGGAAGGGCACCTTTCCAGGTTTAGTCCAGCTTCCTCCCTTTACAGACAAGGACATTTTGGTCTAAAGAGTCAGTGCCTTGCCCAGGTCACACTGGGCTAGAGGCAGAGAAAGAATCTTGGTCCCGGACTCTTCAGTCTCTCTGTCCCACCCTCACCCCTGTGCCAGCCTCGTCCCCCCCCAGCCCCCTTCACCCTCTCACCAGATAGTGGCAAAGCAGCCAGTGTGGCGCTGAAGCACGTTCGGGTAATAGAACATCTCGCCCGGGTCTTCTGCCCCCCCTTTCTGAGCGGGCCCCCCAAACCTGCCAGGGGGCTCCTGAGAGCGATGAGCTACGAAGGCTCTCCCCACTAATTCGATAAGGACTCGGGCATGCAAAGGACAAGGGGGGCTGTAAGGGGCTCAGGGGAGTTATCGGGACAGAGCTAGAGGACGAGGGCTGCCGCCAGGTGCACGGGCTACCCACGGACACAGCAACGTAGCTGTGGGGAGGACCGGGAGACGAGCGGGGCCGGGCAGGCTGGAGCCGGGCTTGGGTGTCCGGGAGCGTGGGCACACACGCAGCGAGACGCCCCGTCCTGCCAGGCCGCTGGATGGATGGATGGATGGATGGATGGATGGATGGATGCATGCCGGCCGCAGGGGCCCCGCCCTCCCTCTCTGGCCTCTCCTGATTGGATGGCGGCCCTCCCGCCAAGGGCCAATCAGGCAAAGATGTCGAGAGGCAGCGCTCGCTTCTCCCGGAGCTTCTAGACCTGCCCCTCCTCCTCTCAGCGGCCGGGCACCCGCAGCCCGGGACAGCGTGGTGGCCAATCAGAAACGCTCCTCGGGGGGGCCGGATTAAGCGGGGCGACCAATCAGCGTCTGCTCTTGCCTTCCTCCTTCCCCACCAACGCCTAGTGACAGTAGTCTGGGGAAGAGTCCTGCCTGACCAATAAGCGCCTCGGGGAACTGTTCCCTGGTAACAAATCCTTCTCAGCCAATAGGGAAGCGAAGGCCGATGGGATGCATCCGTGGGTGGCCCCTGGGACCCGGCTTCGTGCCCTTCCAGTCACCCCACGGCAGGACTCATTTCAGGATTACTGAGACCCCCGCGCCGTGTTCAGTCCCCAAGCCATCCACCCAAACGTGTCATGGAAGGAGCCAACTCTGTCAGGCTCCAGGGATTCAACGTTCTGGCCCGTCCTCAGCAGTGGGCAAGGCTGGCCCCCCCTCAGAGACCAAATCTGCAAGGTTCTGAGACCCTGCGGAGTCCAGCATGATGCAGGCCCCAGGGTGGGGCTCTAACTCATCCCATGCACGATGAGTCCTGACCTTTGCGTAATCCTTCGGTTGGTAACTTTCTGAAACTGACGTAGAAATGAAACAAAGTAACAGTACAGAGCCAGATGAGGAGCCTTGTAACTGACCTAGACACGGGGATGAGCTCAAGGTCAGTGGGACAGGGCGAAGGAGAGAAAGAAGCCCGCGTGGAATTTTAACCCATTCCTGGTGTGTCAGTTCATGTCGTGTCTGTACTCCCGTCTTCCAGGGCCTCTGTGACTTCATCCACGTGGGTATTCCAGGGATGTAGATCAAACCCAACTTTTGCCTCCTGTGTAATTTATGCCCATATCCTTCCATAATTCTGACCCAGAGCCCACTCAACATACTGGGCTCCTTCCTCAGGCTCTCTTGACATGGAGAGGATACCGATGGAACGTGTCATCTGTGCCTCCCTCTCAACACATGATCACTTTATCTTTTTCTTCTCCCCTCTTATTTTAATTGATTTATTTTTACATTACTTTCATTTGCAAACACACTCCTCCTCCCTCCATAGAATGCCAGCCCTTGTCACAAAGAATAGGAGACAGAAAGTTGTTCAGCATTACTAACCAACATGACAACCAGCTCCGATAGAATGTTTCACACAAAGAAAGGAAAGGCATGTTTCTTCACTCCTTCACTGGAAGCCCATCTTTTTTATTTGATCTCCAGCCTATTGGACATATTGAACTGGTTGTTCCATAGATAGCTTACACTCAACATTATCTTTTCCTCCAAACTCTTCCTTTTTCCTGACTTCTTTATTACTGCTGAGGGCATTACCATCCTCCCAGTCACCCAGGTTCAGAATCTAGGTGCTCCCCATGACTCCTCACTCTTACCCAAGACTGGGTTATTTTTATCACCATAACATCTCTTCCCTTCTCTCCTCAGACGATGTCATCACCCCAGTGCACGTCCTCAGCACCCAGTGCAGGAGACATGGACTATTGCAATAGTCTGCTGGTTGGCCTTACTGCCCCAAGGCTTTCCTCCACTGCCTTCCTAAAACGCAGTTCTGGCCATGTCACTCCTCCCCTCTCTTAGGAAATTCCAGTGGCTCCCCATCACCTCCAGGATCAAATGTAAAATCCTGTTTGATACGGAAAGCCCTTCCTCTCTTTCCAGTCTCCTTCCATATTATGCCCTCCAATAGTCTGTGATCCAGTGACCCTGGCCTCCTTGCAGAAGGTAGTTTATCTCCTGACTTGGGTCTTTTTCACTGGCTGTCATCCACATCTGGAATTCTTTTCATCTTTATCTTTTCCTCCTGCTTTCAACAGGAAGCCTTTCTTGATTCTCCTTAATTCTAATTAATTCTAATACCTTCCTTCTACTGATTATTAATTTGTCCTATGGATAGCTTCTTTATACACAGCTGTTTGCCTCCTGACTCCCCTGTTAGGCTGTAAAGCTCCTTTAGAGCCCAGGGAGGAACTGTCTCTTGCCTTTTTTTTTGATCCTTGGCAATAAGCACATAGTAGGGACTTAAATATATATTGACTAACTGACTTTTACAGAAGACCAGCACACCTATTTTTGTGGCTAGAACTTATCCCCTGACCTACCTCTCTGGGAACATGACCTGCCCACTTTGGTCTTTAGCGGCTTGTATGGACTGTGATGTGTACAGGGTCAGTCCCAAGGACCTCTGTGAATACAGAAATATGAGATGTGATTGGGGTGAGGGGAAGGGGTGACCCAGAAGAGAACCCTAGTAGATAAGAATATAAATCAAGGTTGGGGAACCTGCAGCCTCGAGGCTACATGCGGCCCTCTAAGTCCTCAAGTGTGGCCTTTTCACTGAATCCAAACTTCACAGAATAAATCCCCTTAATAAAAGGATTTTGTATATTAATACAATTTACAAATATATATTTATAAATATGTTTATATATTAATATAAAAATAACATATAAGAAAATCCTTAACAAAAATCCTGTGAAGTTTGTATTCAGTCAAAGGGCCACACTTGAGGACCCAGAGGACATGTGGCCTCAAGGCCGCAGATTCCCCACCCTTGGTTTAAATAAAGGGTTCTTAACTTTTCTGTGTGTATTATGGTAGTCCACTGAAGCCTATGGGTCTGTCTCTGAATGTTTTTAAATGCATAAAATAAAATACATAGGATTACAAAGGAACCCACTTCTATTGAAATACAATTATCAAAATATTTTAAAAGTTCCAAGTTGATTAAACACCTGATATCTATCCTCTATGGATTTCAGGTTAAGAACCCCAGGTTTTAAATGGCAAGATGCTTCCTCTCCTGACTCTCCATTGACCGTATCCTGCTTTTCCCTGATATATCAATCTCCTCTCAATAAACCAGATAGTTTCATTTTCAATAAAACTTTATTCAAAAACCTTGACAGTAGATCTAAAGTTATTTTTAGGGTTTGAAACTGAAAGGCAATGTGAGTTTGAGCTGCTAGGATTTCCCAGGGACTTCCCACCACCTTACCAAACCATCCAGGCATAGTGATACAACTCATAGAACACACCAACACCAACCACCAACCAGAAGGACATATAAGGAACAGTCAAAGGAAAGGAGGAGGAAGATGAGTGTAACAGATGCCAAGGGAACAGAACACTCCGCTTCTACAAGTCCAGTTTACAGCAGGTATCGAGCAAAGGCCTGCTCCATCTGTACCAGGAAGAACAGACATCAGTGAGTCTAACCTTCATTCCTTCTGGAAGAATCCCTCCTTATCCCAGAGACTCTACCCAATCCCAGATAGTGATACTACCTGGACTGTGATGAGATTCTTATGAGTATATCCAGGACCACAGTGCTCCTCCAAAAAATTTAGGGTCACCTGGAATTCAGGGGGTGGGGCCAGGCCCTTGCGGTATTGGGCTAGGCCTAATGGTAAGAGAGAAAGAAATTTGAGAGAGGAAGCAGTGGAGAGCAAGAGAGTGAGAATAGGATATGGGAGAGGAGTGAAGTGATGGAGGGAGGAAAGATAAGGAGAGAAAGAAAAAGGACAGAAAATAAGACACAATGAAAAGAGAAAAGGAGGGGGTGGGCAGGAATCAAAGAAAGGAAGACACACAGAAAGATGGCTAATGTGATCCCCTGGTCACCATGCCTCAGCCCAACCAGCCCAGAGTCTAACAGGATTGGGGAGTGAAGGGACACAGAGAAGCAGCAGTCACAGGTCCAGGAACTTGGGAAAGTGGGGCTAAGAATGACCACAGGACTGATAGCAGGGAGGAAGCAGGATTCTAAAAATTAGGACACTCCCAAGATGAGGGGGTAGTGGTCAGGGTCTTTAGAGGTAAGGCTGGGCTAGAGTAGAACAGTTCTCACCTTGGAAGAATTTGGCAGAATTAAAGACTTCCACACATATTTTGTCCTGTAGCAGATGGGGTCCAGGCCCGGACGGAGTGCAGGGACCAGTCCAGGAAATGGGAATGGTACAGAGGCGCTGCACAAAAAGACCTCGGGAATTGCTAGCTACCAAGATGCCACGGTCAAAGTGTTTCAGGAGGTTCTCTGTGGATAACTGGAGAGCTGGTTCAGAGAGTACACTGGCAGAAGGTAGCATCACCTGCTCTATGCTATTCTGGGTTCCTGAAGGTTTGGCTATGAGTCGGCAGTCAGGGCCATGTACCTCAGTCTTTCCAACCAAATGCCCACTGTAATGGAAGGTGAGCAAAAGGAAGCAATCTGGAGAGGGAAGGAAAATAAAATAAAGCACACTAGAGATGGATTCATACACTTAGGGAACTAAAATTTTTAAAGGTAACCTAGTCTAACCCCTGCATTTTATAGATAAGGAAGTCCAGAGAGGTTCAGTAAATTGACTGTTCATTCAAGAAACATTTATAAAATAACAGTAATATCCTCACAATTTTATAGAATTTTAAGGTTGAAAAAGTACTGTTATCCCCAAACACCTACCCTGTGTAGAATAGCCAAGCACTTTGGGGGAGAAAAAGAAGTTTGGCTAGGAGATATGCCTTGCCTTCACAGTCTCCTGGGGGATAAGACACAAATATCCATAGGGATAATACCCAGTTCTAGGTTAGAAGTGCATCAGAAAGATGCAAAACAAAGTGTTATGCAGTCATAAGGGGAAAAAGTCTTTCACCTACCAGTGAGGAGGAAAGACTTCTTTGAGGAGATGGCATTTGATTTGGGTTTTAATGAATAGACAAGACTTCAGCAGGTAAGGGAGAAAAGGGTTTGTGGATCAAGGGGCTAAGACATTTCAGACCTAGGGGGAAATAGCATGAGCAAAATGCAGAGCTGGGAGAGCAGGGGGCAGAGTCTTCCCTTTTGGCCAGAGAGTAGACTACAAGGAAAGGAGAGATATTTAATAAGTCTGGAAAATTGGGGTGAGTCAGACTGTGGAGGGAGGTACTTAAACACCCAGGACTGAAGTGTGAACTTTACTCAGTATGCAAAGAACCACTGAAGATCTTAAGAACGCCTCTTCTGGCCAAGATACAAAGGACGGACTGGAGGAAGGAGGCAGGGAAACTTGTTAGGAAGCCATTGCAAAAGTTCATATGGGTGGTAATGAGATGTTAGCAAATGGAAAAAGGAGAAGAGAACAGATGTGGGAGAGGCTTTAGGGTGGAGTCAAAAGCGTTTGGTAAATAACTGGACATGGGAACTGAAGGGAAGAGAACGGTAAAAAAAAATAATCCCAGATACAGTAGTTAAGACAGAAGGGTTTAGTATAGTGTCTGGAACACAGAAGATGCTTAATAAATGCTAGCTGACTGTCTTCTTTGTTTATGGTCTCTTTCAGACCCCTTCATGTTTCTCAAGAGGCTTTCCTCCTTTATCTCTACTACATGCCCTCCCTTGACAACTTCATCCACTCAAAAATTGTTCAACAGAGCAGAAGTAACTTCTCAGAAACCTCAAATCAAACCACACAGGGAATCACTTGGTTCTGGCTACAGAGATGTCTGGAGGGAAAGGCTAGAAGGGCTGTAAAAAGCAGATCAAAAGGAGGAGAGTGGGGGGGAGTCATGGAAGGGAAAGGCCATGTGCTCTAGGTCTATTTACCTGCATCTGAAAGGTAAGGTGACTGGTGGATTTCTCCATCAGCTGCTAAAGTGACATCAGTAGAGTCAGCAACTATGTAAGAGAAGAGGAGAAAGTTCTAGTAAGTAGACAGAGAGAATCAACCTAAGGGCAAGCTAGGAATTTCATTAAGATAATGGGATCGAAATTTAGAGCTGGAAGGAAACTTCGAGGTCCTATATGTAATCCAGCACCCTCCTTTTACAGAAGAGAAAGAGACTAACAGAGGTTAACTGACTTTTCTAAGGTCATACCGGCTGGCAGGATTAAGCTCACCAGATGAGATCAGTGAGTTCAGGGTGGTATGGCTGTAGGTTTAACATGGTTGGAAGGAGGAATGCAGCAGGGGAACTACCTTCATGGGGCTCAGGGCTGTTGCTGTTGCTTCCAATACCAGAATCATCCATGTTCTGAAAGCTGCTGCTGGGTCCCTCACTTGGAACCTAATGTCAAAGAATGGTTCCATCTGTAAGGAATACTCCCTCCCCTAAAACCTATGCTTTAAACCTGGGCAGACAAGCTCATGCCCTTCCCTGTACTCTTTCTCTTGGGACTCACCATGATTCCAAGGGTGTTCTGCAGTGAGGGCAGGTTAGGTATGCAACTCCGTTTACTCTCTACATTATCTTCTTCCTCTGAGGATAATAAAGTGTGTTTTCTCTTTGGCTGAAGTTTCTGGATAGCTTGTGGGGCTGTGGAAGCACCAGAGGAGTCAGGGCCAGGAGTGGGGATTAAGAATGGATCTGCATAGGGAAAAAATGCCAAGATGGGAGTAGATCTGGGAGCGAGAGGGTGAAAGGCAGCACTGGTGTCAGAAGACTTGGCTCTGCTACCTTGTGACCTGGGCAGGTCACTTCACACCTTTCTGAACAGTTTCCTCATCTGTTAAGATGAGTAGAATGGTATTTGTGTTACTGACCTCACAGGGTGTAAAGTACTCTGTAAACCTGAGTGCTATAAAAATGTAACTCTCATTATTACCTGAAGGTTCTGCCTTGGGGAAAGATGAATCAGACTCCCCAAATTCATTCCACCCTTCTCTCAGGGTGTGACTTATATTGTTTCCAAGGATGGGTACTGGGGAGCATGGGGGGCAGTAGTCACCAGGAAGGGTGCCAGAAGGCAGGAGCCGGTACACCTTGTAGGGCTCAGGCCCTTCCATGTGGCCTCTCTCTGGGACCTCCTCAAACTCAGGGCTCTTATTGAGGGCACACCGAAGGCGTGTCTTCCAGGCTGCAGGGTCAGCTTGGTCTCCTTCTCGATATTTCCCTTTGAATATTGCCCAGGCCTGAAGAAGAGGTGAAGGAAATGGGTATGATCACCAAGGTCCCCTGTCAACTTCGTGTATTTAACAACTTAACAGATTCACCCCCTTAAATGGAACATAGCTAATATGGAAAATACTCAGGTTTCCCCACTCAGCCAGATGTCAGAAAGGGCAATTTCCAGCTGTCCCTAACACTCAGAAAAGATCATGTCTAGGTCTTTCTGATCTTAGAAAACAAAGGTATCCATCCCTAGTCCAGGGCCCTCAGTTGTGTGGGGCTTAGAAAGGGGTCTGCAAACTCTTCTACCTTGAAGAAAGCGGCATCTTGTTCTTCTCTGAAATCCTGCTTGCCTGCATGCTTCCAGGGGATGCGGAACATGGTCTTGTCTGCATCATCCCAGCACACTCCTGGGAACTTCCCACTCTCCACCTGCTCCAGAACCCAGTTGCGAAGTTTACGCGTACTTCGAGCCCGGCCAGATGCCATCCTAGAGGGAACAACTGGAAACATCAGCCGAAAGAAGATGAGAACTTAAGAAATGTGAGAGAAATAGCAACGTGAACAACAACAAAGATGGAAATTTATAATTCGTGTTTATACAGTGCTATGATGGACAACCTGAAACCACAACCTTAACGGTGCCATTATCATCTCTGTTTTACAGATGAACAGATGGAGCCTGAGAGAAGTTAGGTGACTTGCCTAGGGTCACACAGGTCTTAAGGCAAGATGTGAACTGAGCCCCAATCTTCCTGATCCCAAGTTGAGCACTCCTATTTATTATACATGCTCCTAATAATAGGAGATCCCAGGCTTACAAGTTAATTTTGTTTAAGCTAGAGCTTTATTGTTATTTTGGGATTAATAGGTTGTCAAATGGGTTATGACACTTGCCCCTTCACCAGTACAGAAGTCAGTCCTTAACCGGACTGAGGAATAAGGCAGAATAGCCGCCCTTACACTCCTGGGTGCCTGTGTCCCGCGGTCATTCCCACCAAACAGACAAGGGGGGCCATGTGGGTGCCACAACCTTTTTTACAAGTTAATTCCTATCCCCAACCCAGCTCTGTCCCTGCCAGCTGTTTCCTTACTCCTTTCCACCTCTTTTCATGCTACAAACCTCTGCTGAGGACTGAGCTATGCCAAGTTCACCATGGACAGAAATCACGGAAAACTGTTCTTAGTCCCAAACCAGGTCAGTCTATTAGGGACAAAACTCAGGTCTACATCTTTGTCAGGCCTTTTCACGTCACTCCTCGTGGGTCACAAGAACCAACACACTGTCTTTTCTCCACTCAGTTTCTAACCTGGATGGACTAACCCAACCCAGAGTAGAGCCCGGACTGCAGGAGCCCTGGCCTGGCCCTCGCTCTCCCCGGCCTCAGTTTCTAACCCGGACAGACTAACCCAGCCCAGGGTAGAGCCCGGGATGCAGGAGCCCTGGGCCGGCCCTCGCTCTCCCCGGCCTCAGTTTCTAACCCGGACAGACTAACCCAGCCCTGGGCCGGCCCTCGCTCTCCCCCGCCTCAGTTTCTAACCTGGACAGACTAACCCAGCCCTGGGCCGGCCCTCGCTCTCCCTGGCCTGGCCCTCGCTCTCCCCCGCCTCAGTTTCTAACCCGGACAGACTAACCCAGCCCAGGGTAGAGCCCGGGATGCAGGAGCCCTGGGCCGGCCCTCGCTCTCCCCCGCCTCAGTTTCTAACCTGGACAGACTAACCCAGCCCTGGGCCAGCCCTCGCTCTCCCTGGCCTGGCCCTCGCTCTCCCCCGCCTCAGTTTCTAACCCGGACAGACTAACCCAGCCCAGGGTAGAGCCCGGGCTGCAGGAGCCCTGGGCCGGCCCTCGCTCTCCCTGGCCTGGCCCTCGGTCTCCCCGGCCTCAGTTTCTAACCCGGACAGACTAACCCAGCCCAGGGTAGAGCCCGGGATGCAGGAGCCCTGGGCCGGCCCTCGGTCTCCCCGGCCTCAGTTTCTAACCTGGACAGACTAACCCAGCCCAGGGTAGAGCCCGGGCTGCAGGAGCCCTGGGCCGGCCCTCGCTCTCCCCGGCCTCAGTTTCTAACCTGGACTAACCCAGCCCAGGGTAGAGCCCGGGCTGCAGGAGCCCTGGGCCGGCCCTCGCTCTCCCTGGCCTCAGTTTCCTTACACTGCCTCTTCCTCATTCTCCACGCCTCTCCAGGGTCCCTCGTTCTCTGCTCTCCGAGGTACCTAAGCAGCCCCGTAGCTGGCCATCTCAGGACCCTCGTCTTCACATGGGCACCCAGCTGCCCCTCCGAGCCAGGGGAGGGAGAGGGGGCGGGGCCACACCCCAAGTGGGCAGCAAAAAAACAAGGCCCTTGGTATCTCCCTCCCCGGCAATGACCTTCTCTTGGTCCGAAGCCCGGCCTTGACCTCTCGGAGCCTGATCCTCCCGCCCGGCCAAGGGGAACTTGGCCTGCCCCCTCCCCTCCTCTGCCCTGCCCCTCCCCCCTCCCCTCCTCTGGAGGCGGCGCCCCTTCCCGGGGCATCTGGGTGTCCAGCCACTTTCGGGCCGTCTCCTCCAGAGGCCGGAGCCACGATCGGAGCACCGAGCCCTCCCTTACCTGTGCCGGCAGTCAGGTGCGTGGGTCAGGATGAACACGACAGGCAGGGGCAGCAGGGCTCGGACCTCTCTCTCTCTCTCTCCTCCCCTTCCTACTGCCCAGTTTCACTTCCTTCTGGCACAGCCTTTTCCACGAAATCACGTGGGCTAGAGCCGCAGGGCCCCCGGCCACCACCAGGGGGCGCATCAGCCTGAACCTGAACTGGCCGGGCGCTGCAGGAGCCCGGACCTGGGCAGGGCCTGCTAGTGGATGGGCGGGGCCTGCGCGCAGAGGGGCGGGGCCCTGGGCAGGAGCTGGTCAGGCTGCCAGGCACAGCGAGGAAGGCGCTGCCAGCTTTCCTGAATGCCCCCTCGTGCATCCTGGGCTTCTCTGTTTCTGGTCCCCCACCGTGGTATCTAGCACTGTGCTGCTAGGCACTGAGCAAGCCCTTGAGAGGGCTGGAAAATAGGGTCTGGGCGCTGGAGAAGGAGGGGCCATTGGGCATTTTCCCATGTTCTAAGCCCTGAGCTTCAAGTGGGGGGATGGGGAGAGGTCACCCCAAAGCTCCTCCACGTTCTCTGTGGCCCACCCTTCCTCTACCCCTCAGTCCCCAGGGGCCCTGGGCTGGAGGGGACCAATAAGACGGACCACCAAGGAGGTTGGGAGTGGAGACACCTTTATTGGTGCTGGAGTTTCTGTGGGAGTCCAGAGGAAATGGGAACTGGCAGGGCACAGGGGCCTTCCTGAGGGCCCCAGCCCCTGCAGTGGAGGGGCACAGGGACCTTCCTGAGGGCCCCAGCCCCAGCTACTTCTTCCTTCGGGGGATGTTCTGCCCCAGAGGCACCTCTTCTAGCAGCTTCTGCAGGAGGAAATAGAAAAGTGGGTTAAAGCCAGGTATTTAGGGACTTCAGGCTGGCCAAGGGGAGCCTTGGAGGTCAAAATATCTGAGAAGGCGTCCACTGTCTTCACCTGTAGCAATCGAGCCCGATAGGTGGAGGCATCCTCTCCTGCTATTGGCTGAGGCCGGACATGCAGATAGCGCTGAGTGGCTGTCTCCAGCTCCTCCACCTCATACAGTATTGCTGGGTCCAGTGAATGGGCATTGATGAGGCTCACCAGGTACTCCTTGTAGTGCGCCCTGAGTGGTGGGACAAGCAGAGAGGGTATTGTGTGTACTTCTGGGAACCCCTCACCATCCAGAGATCATCAGACCCCACGCTTACTGCCCAGACTCCCTCCTCAATGTGCATATCCCAGCACCCATTCTTTGAGGTATCAGTGTACAAGTCACAGTGCCTTCTTGAAAGAGGCTCTTTCCCAGCCTGGTACTTACTGGCAGAGTCCAGCATACCCAGTTGGGGTCTCCTTTCCACAAGCTTCATCCTTGAGCCCACCTGTAACCTCTTTCTGTTCCATCACACGGCAGCCACCTGAGGAGACAGAAGGGTCGACAATGTCTGTACAGAAGGTGTGTGCCCCTAAAGCATAACAGATGTATTATTCAAGTCCTCCAAAGGGAGGGGCAGCTTCCAGTGTGGGTGACAAGAACGCATTATCCTCCAGAATTATCAACTCTATCCCAGGAGGAGCCTAGGAGTGCAGCCATCTACACCTTAACTCCAGCTCAGTAGAAGAAACTGTTGTCCTAGGATACTTAATTTTGCATTTAATTGCATATTGTCTTGTGACATCTTGACTGCTAATTAAATTTTAGTTAATGCATGTTGTTTTTTTTCAGATAAAAACTCCCAGAGGACAGAGCTTTTGTTTGATTACTTCTTTGTAGTGGCCACAGTGCCTGGGACAACACCTTGCAGATAACAGACAATTAATATTAGTGAATGAATTAATGAACCATCAAAGGGTTTTATGGGATTACTTCCCTCCTTACCCTCACCCTACAGGCATAGTGGAACTGTGGGACATCACCCACATCTCTGCCCCTTCTCCACTGAAGAAGCTTTCTCCTGTCAGTGGAGTTACAACTGGGAGTTGTTAGGGGATCCAGGATAAAAAGTTCTCACCTCCAGGTGCTGCCCGAGTTCCAGCTGGAGGTTCTGTATTGAAAGTAATGCCGTTGTCCTAGGGAGGGACAGACAGGTGAGTGTTCTAGCTAGCTCCCATTTCTTGCTTTAGATTATCTCCCCTGACCTTCACAATACTTCATGAAGGGAATCCCTGAGACGCTAGGACCCCCATAACCTCTCTAATACCCTGAAATCTTTCCTGACAAGGCCCTCTCGTTCTAGCCTTGGAGGCCTCTGACCTGTAACAACTTCTGAAGACGGAGAGCATCCCAGTCTCGAAGGTAGAAGAGACAGTCTCGAGGATGATGGCCATGCAGTGATTTTTTCACCCGGCAGTTGGGATCTGGACATTTCTGAAGGAAACCCAAGTAGGGGAAAGAGAGTAGATTGGAGAAGGTATTGGGTTCTGGCCTCTCAGTGACCCCCTTCATAAGGTGTAGGATGATGGTGGGAAACTGGAGGACCTGAAGTAAGGAGTGGAAGGAGCCACACACTAGAGAATGGGGAGATGCTCAACAGCACAATGCCCCTTCTACTCCTTCCATCCCACTTTCTCCATATCCTCCACCACTTTGTCCTAATGACTTGTCATTCAAACCCAAGTGTGGTCTGGTCACATTCCCCATCCCAAACCAGTGCCCTCCTCCCACCTCAAACATACGTTCTTGGCATAGAAGGCACTGTAGCAGCCACTGCAGAACTGATGGCGGCACTGGGTGCAATGGAAATGCATACATCCACCCCGGGCCAGAGCGTAGGAGAACTTACACTTGGGACAGTCTATGAGGAGAAACAGGGTGGGGAGCGTCAGCTGGCTCACAGCAAGGAGCTCCTCCATCCTGACCTTTCTTGACAGGAGTTAAGATTGGCAAAGATGGATGCAAGGCTTGTAGGGCACAGAGCGCATTGAGGAAGGAAGGCACCAGAAGAGGGCCTCACCAATGCCGTTCTCCTGTAGGTACATGGCCAAGCCCTGGGCCTGGTACTCAGGGTCGTTGGCGCGTTTCCAGCTCTGGAAGTCCTCACAGCTCCGGCCCTGGTGTTGTTCTTCCCACTGCAGGAGGGAAGCCAAGTGCTTCAGGCTAGAGATTTCCCCACAATCCCATGCTCCTGTTCTTGCTACAGGTCACCCCGTTGTTCCAGACCCCCTCTTTGCACCCAGTTCCCACCTCATCCACGATTTGTTCCCCTTTACCTGACGCTTGCAGCGAACACAGAAAGTCTGGTGACACTGGGGACACGTGGCCTCTAACTGCTCTCGTTCATAGATGAAGCCAAAGGAACACTGGTTGGGACAGAAAACAAATACTGCCATGATATATACCTTTTTTCCATCCTCTCTGTCAAGTAGTCTTTTCCCAATTTCTCTGTGCTCCTTGGCTTATCTCCTCACCATCTCACCTGAGTGCACCACAAGAACTTGGGGTCACGCATAAGCACACGCTCTGTCAGTTTCTTGTGGAACAATGCATAGGCATCAGGATCCAGGCTCTCCCGCAACTAGGAGGACATGAAGAGGCAGGTGGAAAGGGTCCCCAACCACCTGGAACCCTGGATCCCTTTAGCTCCATGGTGTTCACTTTGGATTCTCTTGGTACCTGGATGTCCAGGGTAGAGAAGTAGCTGACCAGCTGGGTCTCATCAGTCAGGTCAGGGCGTCCACAGGCTGGACACACCATATCTGTGATGTGCTTCTCCTTTAGGGCAATGGTGAAGTGTTGCCGGAAGCAGTCTGGACAGATGGTGCACTCACAGGAGGTCAGTGACTGCATCTGGGGCAGGAGAAGGGAAAGTCATGTCAGGAGCCAATAAGGAGTAGGAAAAGGGATGAGGTGCTTAGGATCAGGTGTAGAATGATCAGGTGAATAGTGGCTGAAAAGACATCCAGCTCACTGCATCTGGGATGGAAAGACACAGCAAAGATTCCTTTTAATTGATGAATAAAAAAATAGCTTGATGATCTTCTAGGAATAGTCAGGTTGGGCTGAAGTGGGGTTAAGGGGTCTCATTTCCTAGGAAAAGGTACACGAGCTGGCAGTGCAAGGGGCCATTGCTCAGCCAAGACTAAGGAAAGGTTACCCGGTTTCGGGGAAGGGCCCAGCTACAGACAGCACATTCTTGGGCAAGTAGTCGGCGCAGGAAGGCCCGGTCAGGACTATGTCGAACTGCCTCCACCACATCTACCAGTTCATAGTTCCTCGGCGTCTCCTGAAGCAGTGAAAGTGCCAGCTCTGCCCGGCCCCAGCTCGGTAAAGTGTATACTGCCAATAGCCGTCGTATCAGACTCTGGGATGTGAGGGTACGGATGAACATCTGTCAGAATATCCCCACCTGGCCTGGCCTTTTCCAAGGTTACAACTTCATTGCTTTTCCTGCTTTCCCAGGAATTGTCTCAACAAATACCTGCTTATCAGGCCCATCCCAGGAAGGGTTAGGTTCAGGGGCCTCCCAGAGGCGCTGGTGGAAGGGTTCTAGGCGTTGTCGCTGTAGCTCTGTAAGGGCTCGCTCCACATGTCCACCATGCTGATAGAGTGCTTGCAATGCTCCCTCTTCTCGCCCAAATCCTAGCACCTCTAACTCCCGAACCTGGTAATTACAGGAATAAAGGAGAAAGTCCAAAGTCAGAAGCATATGCTGAAGCTCTAAATTCGAAGGTCTACCTCCCTCAGTTCTTTATATTCAACCTTCCTTTACGTATCCAGTTCAGTCCAGTACCTGTTCTTAGACCCGCATCCTGCCGCCCTTTATTAACACTGCTAGGTACCAATTTATCCTCTGCTCTGTCCCTCACCTTCCTTCGCCTGGCTCGAACACACTCCTCCACAGCCTCATCCAGGTTGCCATGACGATCAAGCCAGGCTTGCTTGGCTTCTTGGCAGGAGAATGCACCTAGACTGGGGTCCTGCCGGCCTGCCATCTCTGCCACCATCTCCAGCACGTAGGGCAGCTCTGACCGAAGCCACTGCAGAGGTACCTCAGTGCCTGAGTATTGAAGCGCTGAAAATATCTCCTCTGGGCATGCACCTTCTGCTTCCCCTGCCTGGGGACACACCCCCCAGTGGCGGGGTGGCTTCATTAAGACATAGATAAGGAAAGACATTCTTTACCCCTCTCACCCCATCAGAAAAGAGCTCTAACTAGTGTGGAGCATTCTAGAACCTATCCCCTCCTCCACCTCATACTTGGAAGTTGGCTCCCCTTTCTCAAGTCTTCATCTCCCACCCCAAACTTACTCGGATCATTGACACCAATCGCAGCCCATCCTCTCGCATCTTGTCCTGGCGCTGCTGTTCAGGATCTCCCCTGAGGGTGGGCAGAGGAGTACTTAGGGGCCGTGTAGACACAGGCTTGAAGCAGACACTGGCTCGGGCTCCGTCTCCCAGAGAGCTAGTGGGGATCCAGGAGGGAAGAGATGGTGGAGTAGGGCTACTGGTCCGGTTGCACATGGTACACACCCAGCCTGGGCCAGAGTTTCGGAACGTACAGTGAACACAGTGCCAGTCACCAGCCTAGAGGAAGTAGACTGGGATAGTCATTACCACTGAAAGGTTCACCCTTTGGATCAACTTCCTAAGAGCAGAGAGCCAAGGCTGGGAGGTCAGGGAAGAAAAAATCGTGGGAACGCAAGAAGATGGAAATGGGGAAAAAAGACGTTTGGGGGGAGAACCAAAGAAAACAAAGATCTGGGAGAGCGACAGGCAGTCTAATTTGGGGGAGAGGCTAGAATTCTCATTACCTCCAGAGCAGGCAGGCAGACACCAGTGTCTCGGACATCCCCTAAAAGGCTGGGGGGATGAGCCAGCCGAGGCCGCTCACAAATGGCACATAGCACTGTAGCAGCCTCGTTCTCAAAGGTGCAGCTCTGACAGGCCCAGCGTCCCCGCTGTGGCCCACTCCCTGATCCTCCAGCTTGAGGGCTCTCCATCCCTTGCCCTACCCCCTTGCACCCTCGGGGCCGGTCACAGGCTACACATAGCACTGCTCGGGCCTCATTTTGCATGGCACACGCTGCACAGTGCCAAGGTGGGCGAGTGCTAGGTGGCTCCGGGGCTGGACTTGACCAAGAAGGAAGAGAGCTGTCCCCAAAGGTAGGTGGAGAGGTGAGCAGGGGCCGTGGTGGGGCTAGGTTTGACAAGCTGTAACAAAGACACAGGGCTATCCTAAATACACAAGTACTTAAATTCTGCACTCTTGAGCATTTTAAATTTTCTTGGCACGTCCCCCCCACTCATCTCTACCTTAAATTGCCTCCCCCGCCTCTGAATCAAGAAGGGGAAGGAGCCTCTTACCTGGAGCTAAGGTTGGAGGCTGGGTGGTTCCCGAGCACGCGCTGTCGGAGGTGATGGGTACGGGACGGGTGTCGGTGGAAAAGGCAGTCACAGGCTGGGCAAAGAGCATGACCACAAGTTGGGCAATGCAGTGTGCCTGGGACAGAGCCACATAAAAAGCAGGAGCCTGGCGTGGTGCCTGGACAAGAGAAGAGGAATCACACATTATCTTGAGAACACTATTTCCTCTGGATTACATGCATAAATTTATATAAGCTTTAAACCAGTGTATGTTCTGGAATATGACCAGGCTCGAGGAATCAGGGTTATCTCTTTAAGGAAAGAGAAACAAGGACTGAAAGAATTGCATGTGCATAGAGTGAGATTTCACAAGTCTCCATCACTTTGATACCACACTTGAGTGACTCCCTCCTCCAAACAAGCAGCAGTACCTTGAACCTGGGGAGCAGGAAGAGAACTGGAAGTGGTCTCTCTTAGTGGAGAAACTGGTTCAAAGAGCAGCACCTGAGGAAGGAAGGGTAATGTTTAGAGGCTTGAATGGAACACACAGTCCTCATTTCCCTAGCTTCCTTTTCTCACCCATTTCCCCATGGTACTAAGGAACCCCTTCCTCCTTACCTGACCACTAGATCCCTCTTTTAGCAGCTGTTCCAGTGCCTCTGGCCGTGGGTGGGATTTCTGCAGCCAGAATAAATGGAGCACAGTCAGAACCTCCACCATGCTAGGAACCTGGTCCCTATCCACTCTCAGGGAAGGGGAAGAAAGAGGGACAATGCTCCACGCTTGGGATTCAGCTGGGCCCATATTTATAAGGTGGTTTCAGGTTAGGCTAAGTCCCTGAGGTCAGAATTTCTAAGTCCTGCTTATGAGGACAAGGTCTTACATCCAGGAAAAGGGTGAGCTCAGTCCGCAGCAGTAAGACGTCCATAGTGACGGTAGCCACACGATGCCCATCTGGCTCCTCTTGCTCCTCAGGGAAGCTTAGGCCATCTGGCTGCTGTTCTGTGTATCCATAAAGTCGAAGGACCTCCCGGCCACCCTGCCAGGAACCCCCAGTCATTGCCTGCTTGTGAACCACTCCCTCCCACTTCTCTTTCCACTGACACCTCCTTACTCCTTACACAGACCCCAAGGTAATTTGACATTCTTATTCCATCCCCATGACTATCCTTTCTTCACACTGCCATCCTTGTCACAGGACAGATTATCCCTAGCACAGGTCTAGCTTCCGACCCAGCCCAAACCTTCTAGCTCAATTCCAGTTACCTCGGCATCTGATTCCCTTGTGTGCATCTTCCCGGTCCCTTCAAATCTCACCTGCACAGCATCCACAGTGCTTCTGAAGACAGGGTTATTGAACTTGACCCCACGCCAATAGCGTGGTCTTTGTGGACTAAGTAGGTTCCGGCCATATTTCTCCAGGATGTTCAGCGCGGTGGACAAACGGCCCAAGTACTGGCTGGGCTGCAAAGGCAGGGTGGAAGGACTTGAATTAAAATATCCGAGCGCCAGCTTCCAGATCCCCCGTCCGCTCCGGAGCCCCTCACTGCCCGCTTCGTTCCTCCAGGCGTGGACCACGTCTGCTCCTCTCTCCGGGTCCTCCTCCTGAACATCCCGCTAAGGACACTGCGCACTCACCTCTCCCTGGGCATTGCTGCAGACCAGGCGGGCGGCACCCAGCCGGGGGTAGCGGGTGGCCAGGGGCAGGGAGTTGTCCAGCAGTCCGAGCAGCTGCTCTGGGGAAAACGTCTGTCCAGGATCCCTCCTCAGGGCGTCCACGAGCTCTTCGCGGGCAGCTAGGTAGACCCGCTCCTCTTCCCGCAGCCCTTCCCCTGACATCCTGGGGGGAGGCGCGAGGGGGCTGGCTCAGGTGGGGGACCGGAGAGGGCTCCCCTGCTGGGGCCGCGGCCAGCTCAGCCCCCTCCGTCCCTCCTTCCCCATCCCCGATGCGGACAGCCGGGGGCCCCCCTTGTGCCGGCTTCTCCGCCCAGTCCGGGCTGCGGGCACCGGGCAGCTCCCGAGGAAGGGGGAGGGGCGGGGACTCGGCACAGCTGGGTCCGGGGTGGGGGCAGGGATTGCGCCCGCTGAGTCCGGGGTGACCTGGCTGGCCGCCTGGCACGCACTGACCTCCCTTCGTCCTCCGTCCCCAGAGGATCCTCGAGCCCGGCTGGGCTCCCCGCTCCCTCCGCCCCCCGCCGCGGCCGGAGGCGACCCCCTCCTTCCCGGACCAACCGGCTCGCCTCTCTCCGGCTCCCCGGCTCACGCTGCAGCGGCAGGACGGCCGGGCAACACCCCGGCGGCTCGGCTCTCCCCCGCAGCCTGGCTCCCGGGCCTTTCGCTTTCTGGGTAGGGAACAGGAAGTCCCCGGGAAAGGGGAGGGACCTCGGCTTGTCGGACGGAAGCGGGCGAGGCCAAACTAGGAGGAGGTGGGAAGGAGGCCTCGGGAGAGGGAAAGGGCCGAGCAGCTCGGGGGCGTGGTCAGGAGGGAGGCGGGGCTAGGTTCAGGAGAGGGGCGTGGCGAGGGAAAAGGACGCCAGGGACCGGGGCGGGGTTTGGTCAACGAAAGGGGCGTGACTACAAAGAAGGCGGGGCCTGCCTTCGAAGAGGCGTGGCTAGAGGGAGCACTCCGGCTCGGCTCCGGACAGGTAACCTGTGGCCGATTAGAAAGGCGCGATGGCTTCTCCCCCTCTCTCCGTTCTCCGAGGATGCCCGGGGCGGTCCCGGGCCCAGCCTCCTTTCCAGAGGGGATTTCCACCTCCAAGGCGGCTGCTCCTCGGGAAGACCAGCAGGGGGCTCCCGGGAGAAGGGGGGCCCGGCCCGGGCCGGCCGGGGGGGCGGAGCTGCCCATGGGGAGTGAAAGTGAAAGCTCGAGCCTTCGGCGGGGATCGCGGAGACCTCGGAGCTTTCTCTGGCCCTGGGCAGCATGGCCAAGGCGTGCGAGCTGCGGCTGAGCGGGGAGGCCCGCAGACAGGTGAGGCGGCGGGGGCTGCCCCGCCGGCTGGTGGCCGTGGGGAGGGCGGGTGCACCTGTGCCGGACCGGGGCGCTGGGCGGCCTCCCTGGGCAGCCCCTTCAGGGCTTTCGCTTCTGCTTGGGGCCTTCGCGATCCTGGTCATGCCCATCCGGGGTCACTGCCAGACCTGGGGGTAGGGGTTGGCAAGGGGGCAACTTCGAGGAGGGGGGAAAAGGCTGGGCCAGGTCCCCTTAAATAGGTCGGGGATGGGTAGGAGGAAAGCCCCGGAGCCTCCACCCTGCCCCACCCCACCCTCCTTCCCACGGGAACCCTCTAAGCCCTGCTGCCTTCTCTCCACAGGTGGA
The DNA here is from genome assembly GCF_028372415.1 of Notamacropus eugenii. Taxonomy (NCBI): domain Eukaryota; kingdom Metazoa; phylum Chordata; class Mammalia; order Diprotodontia; family Macropodidae; genus Notamacropus; species Notamacropus eugenii. The sequence continues at coordinate 9,139,804 of NC_092878.1, forward strand.
TGTGTTCCGGCAAAATCTCTTCCAGGAGGTGAGTCCATTTGGGTCCAGTATAAACTTGGCTCTTAGCCTCTGACGGGAGAATGGACTAGCCACTTTCCCTTGGGACCCCACCCTCAACCCTGACCTGGGGCTCGTTTTCTTTATCAACTTATCAATCTCAGCCTCTCCCCTCCAATCTGATTTCGTGACTCCAGTTTCCTCCGTTATGCCTCCAGCAGAGTGGAGTAGAAAAAGCACTGGTCTGGGAATCAGGTCTGCATGACCTTGAGCAAGCTCCTCATTTATCTGGGTTTCCATTTCCTCATTTGTGAAACATTAGATAAGATGATCTCCAAGGCCCTTTCCACCACTAAAATTCTTTGAATTTCTTATCCAGCCCTTTGGCCCTCATTCTTTGATGCTTACCCCCACCCCCCATTTCCTCCTGTGATCATGTTCTTCCTTTGCCACAGGCTGAGGAGTTCCTCTCAACCTTTCTACCACAGAAAATCATACAACTCCATCAGCTTTTGAAGGCAAGCAGTGGCTTTCTCTCTTGCTTCTATCCCTATCCAACCTTGGGTACCCTTAACCTACATTCAAGAGCTGGGGTTCACTTCCCTTATGGGGATGTGGCAGTCAAGTATCTGTGAGTTCAGAGTCAAAGGAAAGGGTGGAGTCTGAATCTTGGATAGTTTAATTGGAGGGGAAGAGGATGTATGGAGTTGGTTGGGGGTAGTAGGTAGGCTGTGTATCTTTGGGGCTTTATGCAGGCTTAAGAGGGAAGAGGCCAGACAAGAATCTAACAGTTACTTTTGGACAGGATGAGTCCTTCAATATGGTTGACCTAACCCCCCTTCGAGCACCACTGGACATCCCAATTCCAGATCCTCCGCCTAAGGATGATGAGGTGAGGTCCCTGGGAGCTGACAGATTGATATTGCAAACTCCAGAGACAATATTTCCTCCTCAGCCTCCCTCAAAATTTTCAATTCCAACGAACTTTTTTTTCCCTTCAGATGGAGACAGACAAACAAGAGAAGAAAGAAGGTGAGGAAGGAAGGCATTAGGAAGGAGGCAGATGATTGAAGGATAGCTAGAAAGGTGCCTGAAGCCTGTGACTGACACTTCATTTTTCCCTTAGTCCCCAAGTGTGGGTTCCTCCCTGGGAATGAGAAAATCCTGGAGCTACTTGCTCAAGTTAAACCAGAGGTTCGGACCCTCAAAGAGAAGTGTATTCTGGTAAGACAGAGGTCTTCAATTTTTTCCTCAGAGACCTATTTCTAAGACTTGGGGCTCTCCTATAAACCTTTTTTCCTTAAGGTTTGGCTCCTTTAAACCCTTTTCCTCCTCACTAAGTGGGCTGCCTTTATGGGCTCTAGTCCTACAGATGGTAAGATAAGCTCTTTGAGGGCAAGGATTATTCCTTATTCTTTCTGTGTGTGATAGTATAGAACATAGTGCTTTCTTCATGGAAGCATTTAATGACTGAATCAGGCAAGCAATCAATCACAGAAACTTCTCTGATGTAGGTGATCACCTGGATCCAACACCTGATCCCCAAGATTGAGGATGGCAATGATTTTGGGGTGGCCATCCAGGTAAGGGAAGGGACGGTGAGGAAGTGAGGATTACTATGGTAAAGAAATGTTTGGGAGGTAAGGGGCTAGGGCTGGGAACAAGAAGAAAGGGGAAAGCAATGTCAGGGACATGGGATGGGCCGGGGAGGTTGTGCTGTTCTCAGTCTTCCATCTCTGCATATCTTTACAGGAAAAGGTTCTGGAACGAGTGACAGCAGTAAAAACCAAAGTGGAAACCTTTCAAACAGCCATTGCCAAGTAAGCTAGGCTTGAGGAGAGGTGTGGGAAGTGGAAGGCATCACTTTGGAATTCAGAGGCTGGTCAGTCTCTCCTGCACTGGGCATTTCCCACAAAGAGAGGAGGCTTTGGGGAGGTACCCTAGGGCCATGGGTTTCCTCAGAAGTTCCCATCCCTACCATCAAACCTCTCTCTTCCTATAAGGTACTTCTCTGAACGTGGAGATGCAGTGGCCAAGGCCTCCAAGGAGACTCATGTGGTGAGTGGGCATTCCCACCTACCTCAGAGTATCATGGAAAGTCCCTCCAGCTTTTGGTTGAGAAATATGATGCTGGGAATGGATGGAAAAGAGGTGCTGGTTGTCTGATCTCCCTGAGAAATTCTGTTCAGTTTCCCTAAGTAGGGAAGGCCAAAGAAAAAGAACCCCCAGAAGGGAGTGAGGATTCCTGGATCCTAGCCCATCTACCTGATCCTGTGGAATTCTGCTTCCTGTGGCTGAGGCAGAAAGCATTCCTCCAATTTGTCCATTCCCTTCTATGAGAAAACCAGGCACATCTCATGCCCTCCCAGAGACATGACCCAACTTTACCCTTTTCACTCCCAGATGGATTATCGGGCTTTGGTGCATGAACGAGATGAGGCAATCTATAGGGAACTTCGTACCATAGTGCTGGATCTGCGTTCTTTCTATGTGAGTAGGGGTGAAGACTGGAAGAGATACAGAATGAAGATAGTTTGCAGGGAAAGGATGGCAAGGGAGGGAGGAGTTCAAAGGAGGGCAGGGAGGGAGCTGTAGCTACCACTTTGACTCATTTTTCCAGGCTGAGCTCTATCACATCATCAGCAACAACCTGGAGAAGATCACCAATCCAAAGGGTGAAGAGAAACCATCCATGTACTGAGCCCCAGGGCCATACAGCAAATAAATGATCTTAATCCTTTAACAAACTGAGCTGGTTGTTTTGTGCTTATTGTATCCATTCTGAGGAACTGTGGGAGTAGAAGAATCAGATGCTGCCTCAGGGGCACTATGACCGCACTGCTGTACGGCTGGGATTCCCCACCTTGAAGCACATGCAGTTCTGGGAAACTGCAATGGGTGCTTTCACATCCCTCCATCAGACCTCAGCATGCGGATGATAGGAGTGCATTGCTTCTACCCTGGTCCAGATCCTACACATCCCACATATTGGAGATTAGGTATCCTAGAGTCCAGGTTGGAAAGGACTGTATGTTCCCATGGCTGAGCAGAAACTCTCTATACCACATACTTGAAAAGTCATCTAAAAAATTTAAATAGTTCTCCAGGCTATACTTGAAAATCTCCAGTGAGAAGAAACCCACTGCTTTCCAAGACAGTCCTCTCCATTTTGGGACAGCTTTAAGTGTTAGGAAGTGTGTCTTGTACTTCAGTGTCTTTTCTCGTTATTAAAAAAACAATATGTTGAGATACATAGTTGGCCTGTTTATATAGGACCTATAACTTTTACTATAATTATTTTTACACCCGTAACTTTGTCAGGCTATCAGGACAAAAGCTAAAATATAACAATACCATATTAAACCACATCAGGAGCTTCTAGAACAGCCCCTACATTTCATGAGCATTCTTGAAAGAGAAATGGCCCTGGAGTCAGGAGGACCTGAGTTCAAATTCAGCCTCAGACACTAGCTGTGTGACCCTGGGCAAGTCAACCCAGATTGCCTCTCCCTTCTGCCTCCACTCCCCCCAGCTTCCAGAAAGGGCCACCTTGGTTTCACAGAAGAGCATTTTCTGGGCAAGTGACTATTTCTGAAAAATGTTCAAATATCCTTCCTGTCCAGTCTTTTCTTTATTGTTCTCCCAAGGGTATGACCCCCAGCAGGCTGTAATAATTAGAGGAAAAACATAAGTAGAAAGGATCCACTCCAACCCCATCACTTGAGAGAGGTGGAGAATGAGAACCACAGAATTTAAGTGACCTGCCTGAAGTAGCAGTAGAGATCATCTCCAAACATCTCATTTTACAGAAGAGAAAACTGAGACCCAGAGACATTCAGTGACTTGCTGAAAGGTCCTTAGGTAGCCCTGCCAGGATCCAAATTCCAAATCCAAGATCAAATAAATGCTCTAACTCCAAACCATGTTTTTTCAGTCCTCCAGGTTACCACTCTATAGTTTTGTAGCTAACAATGCCTACATGAGCGGGGTAGAAATTGTATTAGCTTTGTTGATGCCTTTTTTTAACACCACATTTACGAATGTATCCCCCTCCACCCTCCTATTCAGTAAAGAGATTTACAATCTAACAAAAATTAAGAGAAAAGAATAGTTTAATAAAACCAATGGATGTATCAGCAGGGTCTAATAGCACATGAAGCATTCTATATGCACAGTCCCCTACCTTACTAATGAGAGGATGGATTCTCTTGTCTCCTCTTAGGGGACAAGCTAATATGTATGTATTTAATTGTATTGGTATCATTGATCTTTACATCACTTTAAATTTCCCAATATCTCTTTCCTTTTCCCAGAGAGCCAACCCTTATAATACTAAGGAAAAAAAGAACATAACATGTGTGCTTTGGCCCCAATCTCTCAAGGTCAGGTGGACTATATCTTTCCTCAAGGTAACCCAAGTGGATTGAAGTAGGTTTTTCTCTACTGCCAGCTGGAACTCCAATCAACTATTTTTTCCCTATTAATCGGGTTCAGTGACTAGCAACCTCAGTCCCATTTAACCACTTAACAGTAGGTAACATTTACAAAGGAATTTACAAAGAAATAAAGATGTCGCAAGAACAAATATACATTTCCCCTAATGCCTCTCCTACGCTATCATCAGCCTCTAGGGGAATAGACTTGAAGCTTACCTCAATTACTACACAGCCTCAATCCTTCCAAGTTCATGTCCAAATGTGGCATAACTGCTAGATGAATTCTTTTGAGCTACAGTCACAAAGGTCCCTCCTGAAGATCACACCTTAGTCCCTGGGGTATAATGCTGTCCTGGTTGGGAAACTCAGCCTAGGCTTGAACTCCTGGATTCCTGCGGCTTGCTCTTTGGACCTTTGAAAATTCCCAGTTTCAGAGACTCTACTCCCCTTACCAGATGGCAGGCAGGAATCACTGGGATGACTTCAAAAGCAAATGAGGCAAAGAGGTCATAGCTGAAATGAATAGATTTTGCTGAATGCCTCTGCAGCCTAAGAGCCTTCTCTTCAACACATGGTTGATCAGAACCAGTTACAGAATGTCTACACATGCTTTGGGCAGCTAGGTGATGAAGTGAATAGACTTCTGGTCTTTGAATCAGAAGGATCTGAGTTCAAATCTGACCTCAGACTAGCTGTGTGACCCTGGGCAAGTCATGTAACCCTGTTTGCCTCAGTTTCCTCATCTGTAAAATGAGCTGGAGAGGGAAATGGCAAACCACTCCAGTATCTTTGCAAAAAACCCCTCAAACTCCAAAACCCCAAATGGGGTCTTGACTAAACACCAACGATGAAATCACACATTCCACAGTTTGTCTCTCTAAGGCATTTCTCTTATACATCACAAGTCTCCCCAAAGCAATGCACTAGTGTCTTCCACACAGAGACACCATCTGAGGCACTGCACATGTGCCACATCTCCATCACAGAAAGAAAAAAAAGTTCAGCAAAACTAACCATCTTATCAAAAATGATGATGATGATGATGATGATGACTGCCATGTGCCAAGGACTGTGCTAAGTGCTTTACAAATGTTATCTGATTTCAGCAATGTTCCATATCCTTCATGAATCCTTTCCTGCAAAGAAGTGACAGAAATATATTTTCTGAGCTTTTTGGGGCCAGGTTTGATACTTTGCCATTTCCTTATTTTTTCTTTTCTGTTTGCATTGGTGTTATTATTGTACAAATTGTATTCCTGTATTAATTTGGTAGCACTTCATATGTCTTCTTATGCCTTGCTGTATTTTTCGTATTCATTTTTCTTATGTCACTGTATATTGGTATCAAACTTTATGGACACCTATTTTGTTTTCAGTTTTTTGTTTTGTTTTTCCTATTACAAAAAGTGTTGCTATCAATATTTTGATGTACATTGGACTCTTTTTTCCCCCTATTTTTTTTTTTACCTCCTTGGAGGTAGATGAATAGTAGAGTAGTATCTTTGTGTAAAAAGATATGAACCTATCAGTTGCTTTCTTAAAATAATTCCAAATTGCTTTCTGTGAGACAGCAAAAGTTTCCACAATAAGCTATTGTTAAATTCATGAAGTCATTGAGAATAAGTTAGATAATAAGAAAGCCAGCAGACTAGAGATGGACTTAACCAATCAAAAGACAGACGGTGACCTTCAGAAAATTACAAAGTTTTTGATAAAGGAACTTGGCTAGCTGGAACTAGCCAAGAAAAATGACCTAGAGATATCTAGAAAAGACTTTTCTTTACTGTGCTTGCTTGAGGAACCTCATGCATATAAGCAGATACACTACGCATAAAATTATCCTTCCATTTTCTGATTATAGGTCCTATGTTAGAGCATGTTTGGAAGGGAGAATCCCTAAGGGGGTATTTTACAATGGGCATGTAGAGAAGAGGGTGACCTAATGGAGGATGGACCAATCCATCTCCTGGTGGGAGGATCTGTCTTGAATTAACGATATTTAGCTCATCTCACTTCTGTACTCTGTGCTCCCTCCTCCTGAAAAAGAGGGTGGGGGCCCACTTTGGCCAAAGTGTTCAATTCCTCTGAACTCTGCTGCAATAAATTTTCCTTGTTACTTTTAGTGTCTTGCGGGTTTCTAACACTTTCCCAAATGTTTGAATCACTTCACAGTTCCACCAACAGCATATTAGTGTGCCTGTCTATTCGAAATAGCTCCAAAATATTCCCATATTTTGTCATCTTGCTAATGTGTTTTTGGAGGGCCTCATTTATTTTGGTGGATGAAGGGAACTCATTTCTTGCTTTCTTTTAAAAATGTTAAGGTAACTTATGTTTACATTGCCTCGACTTCCCTCTGTAAATCTTTTCCCTCCTTCCCAGAAACCATCCCTTATAAGAAAGATTGTTTTTAAAGAGAGAGATAAAAAAGCTCAGTAAATTGATCACCAAGCTGAAAAAATCTGTTATGTTATGTTAGACCACTCCTACCCTCTGCAAAGGAGAGAAAGGAGTTAACTTTTCACATCGCTTCTTTGGGGTCAGGCATGTTCCTTACACTTTCGAAACATTTTCTGTTGTTTTGTAGTTATTGTCCTTTCCATTTACCCCATTGCAATAACTGTGCATTTCTTTCCTGGCTCTGCTTACCTCTCCTTGCGTCAGTTCTTTTAAGTCTTTCCTCGATTCTCTGTTTTTATCATCTTCGATCTTTTGCAGGGTGGAGCTGGGGGGCGGGGCAGGGATCATGTATTTTTTTTTTACAATGTAACAATGTTCCATTACATTCACTTATCACAATTTGTTTCTCCTTTCCCCTAATTAGTCAGTCAATAAGTATTAAGTGCCTGCTTTATGCCAGGCACCATGCCAAGCACCCTGCCTTCAAAGAGCCCACAATCTAATGGGGAAAGACAAGACATGAAAAGAAGCTGAAAAGGGAGATGTAGGGAAGAGGTGGGGGTAGGCCTGAAGCCAGGTCTGCCCTGGACAGATGTCTACTTTTTCCCACGGTTTTGTTTTGTTTTGCTACCACAAAAGGTGCTGCTATAACTATTTTAGTATCAGTAAAGTCCTTGGGATAGATGCCCAGCAGCGGAACGGTATAGGCATTTATTTGCGTAATTCCACAGTGCTTTCTAGAACTGGGGTTCCAAGTCACAACGCGGCTAATGTAGTTTTAAAGAGCTAGGAGATCGTGGACAAGCGAGAGGTCTGTCTCGGTGGAGTGCTGGGCGGCTCCAGGTGCCCCTCTCCAATCCTCTCCCTGACTGGTGCTGCAGGGAAGGGCCTAGGCACATGGACAGCAAGGAGCGCCCAGCCAGACCTCAGGAGGCTGAATCAACTATCCCCTCCCAGCGCACACGTTATCCTAGCGGCTCCTGCAAAGGAGCGGACCCATGAAAAGGCGAAGACAAAGTCTTCCAATCAGAACCTGGTCAAGGAACGTGCGCCCAGTGATAGGACGAATCAAAGTCGATTGGACCAACCCTGCGTCAGGAGTTGGGTGGCACCCCAAACTGGTCGGGGAGTCGGAGAAGCGGGAGGAGCTGCGGCTCGGCTGGGGCTGGACGCTCGCCGTAGCGGCCGCCCCTTAGGGGCGGGAGGGGTGTGTTCTCCGCTTCGGGAGAGGCCATTGGGGACAGCTTGGGGGGCGGGGGGGAAGGCAGCGTGACAGCTCCATCTGAGGGAGGGGGCCCGGAGCAGAATCGGCCGAGCCGGGCCCAGGCCCAATCTGGACGGCGGGAGGTGACGCTGACGGGGCCCCGGTGGCCGAGGGAGGTCCTGGCCGACTGCGTGCGTGCGGGGCGCGGGAGGAAGGGAAGGGGCAGCCAGGCAGGCGCAGGCCGGGCTGGCTCCTGGTCCCCGAGACCCCGTTTGGACCCCGGCCACAGCCCGCGGACCATGGGAGAAGTGGAGATCTCGGCCCGGGCCTACGTCAAGATGTGCCTGCACGCTGCCCGCTACCCGCACGCAGCTGTCAACGGGCTGCTGCTGGCCCCGGCGCCCCGGGCGGAGGGCTGCCTGTGCCTCAGTGACTGTGTGCCTCTCTTCCACAGCCACCTGGCCCTTTCGGTCATGCTGGAGGTCGCCCTTAACCAGGTACCCCTTGGCCCCCACCCCACTCCGCGCCTCTGGGCCTTGGCCTGGCCTCAGGCCCTGTGCCCCTTGGCATCTGTTCACTGGCAGTGCCATCTGTATAGGAACTAATGGGCCCTTTCTCGTGACAGGTGGATGTGTGGGGTGCGCAGGGCAGTTTGGTGGTAGCTGGGTACTACCACGCCAATGCCTCGCTGAATGACCAGAGGTGAGTGCGGGAGATGGCTGCTGGAAAGTGTCAGGGCATTTCTCTGTATGCGGGACCTCCTTCTCAGAAGAATGGTTTGTTGCCCCCTAATTGAAGGAAATGCTAAATTTCAGTTAGCGTTTAATGAAAATAAAAATGTATTTTTTTTCTTCCAAGTTTACAGCAGGGTGCTTGGACTCCAGGTTAAGCTCTGCTCTGAGGTAAATGTTTGCCAGGGTTAAATCCAACCAGTAATTTCCTCCTGACTGGGCTAATCTCAACTCACCTCGATAGGGGTTGAAGGACACCTGTTAGCTTTAAAGGACAGGCAAGTAGATGGCTCTGCTGCTCAGGACCCTCTAATGCCTCTTTTCCTCCTAGTCCTGGTCCCCTTGCCCTGAAAATTGCTGGACGAATTGCGGAATTTTTCCCTGGTGCAGTACTCATCATGGTAAGTCTGAGGACTGAGGGAGTTGAGGAGAAAAGGAGGGAGAAAGGGAATCCTGGAATCCTCAACAATCCTTACCTCAATTTCTCAGTTGGATAATCGGAAAATGGTGCCCCAGCCTCGAGTGCCCCCTATCATTGTCTTGGAGACTCGTGATCGACGCTGGGTCCCCAAAGACAAAAACCTGTGAGTAAAGTACCTCTATTCCTTTGCTACATACCCTTTGCTTCTAAGTCTGGACTCCTTCCCTCCAAATCCCCTTTTCCTGGAGTTCTAAGGCAGCAGAGAAATTAACTTCAATCCAGACTTCATCTCCTGGGGACATCCTAGACCTAAACTCTGTCTTTAGTCCTAGGTCTTTGTGATAAACTGAATGTTTCCTTTTTGGTGGGTTTTATTTCAGGGTAATGTGGCGGGATTGGGAAGAGTCAAGGCAGCTCCTTCGAGCACTACTTGAAGGCCGGGCCCACCAGCTTCTTGTTGACTTTGATGCCCACCTTGATGACATCCGTCGTGACTGGACCAATCAACAGCTCAATACTGAAATTTCCCAGTGGGTTGCTGCTGCCAATGGGAGTGCCTGAGTTTGTCCATAGTGGCAAGAACCTTAAATAAAAAGACTGGGGAGTGGTGTGACCAAATTTATTGGTGTTCAGAAGGCAAGGTATGGATAAGAGGGGAAGTTCTAATGGAAGCTGAACTGTGGCAAGACAGATAATCTTACTTAAGGGGTGATGGAGAAGGGAGGCAGGCTCCGTTTTTCAGTAGATCATTCCTTTTGTGTCCCCCCTGGGCTTCTTGATCTTCTCAAAGTTCTTCAGGATGATATCATATAACACAGCCTGTAGGACCCAAGTAAGAAGGGAGGGGAAGTTATTCTGAGCTCTCAGTAGAGGCTCTTTAATGGCTTCCCAATCTTACTAGAAGTTTATTTTCATTTCCTCTCTCCCACCCCTCACAGGGTATACCTCGTGAGTCATTTGTCCTGAAGCTAATGTTATTTGCCTCCATATCAACCCTCCCAACTTTGCCTCTGCTCTTCCACCAAGCAAATTCCAGGGTCTAGTTCCTTACATAAGTATTTCGGATCTCCATGACCATGAGTCTTGTCTCTCCATACTGTGCTTCATCCAGTTCATGAACCAGTTGTCGGTAGTCACCCTGTGGAGACTTCAGGGTTAGTTCTTCATACTGGCCTTATCTAATGCCCATCCTATCCTTCCTGGGGGCTTCCTTCTGAATTATGCCTCTGCCCACTCTGGACCTGCTTCCTCACTCACCACATGTGGTTGCTTTGCTGCTTTAGCCACTGCATCACCCCTTTCAGAGAAGTACCTAATGAGGAATGAGAAAAGTTATGGGGTGGGTGGGAAAGTAATGTTCCTTATGAGAGGTGAATATAGAAGACTTTAAAAAAAAGAAACCAAAATGGCAGCACCTAAAATGAGAGTGGAAAGCAAGAGCTGGAATTTGAGCCAGAAACCACTAAGACAGGGGCAAGATATACATGTGAGACTGGATCACTTACTTTGAGATCTGGGTTTGGAAGCCATCCAGCTTAGTCCTAAGTGTAGTCATCAGCTCAAATACCTTCTCCTAAGGAAAAGAAAGGTAGGAAAGAGATGAGATAAAGCATGGCTCCAAAGCAGGATCAAGGTAAGGTGTTTAGGGTGGGGCAGTATCATCACCTGGACTGCTACTCCAAAGTTGTTTCCATCCTCAATTCGGGGCACCTGTAGCTGCAGCCACATGGAAACCTGGGGAAACAAGGGCAGAGACAACTCAACTCTGTCCCCCAATCCCATTTCCTTTTCTAGATCTTCAGCTTTCTGTATCACTCCATCTCTACCATCTAAGCCTCAGGCCATATCCCCTGATATCACCTGCCACAATCCAATCTCCCTTTTTCCACTCTGATAAGGCACTGTATTCTGACTGACAGGGTACCTTACCAACTGGTAAGGCAAAGGGGAATTGTTCTGGATAAGCTGGTTCTCTAATGGACAGGCCTTCTCCAAGTCCTTCCAGAGAGCTAGGTGAGGAGTTACGGGCTTACCACATTGAGCTGTTCTTTCACATCTTTGATTTCAGGCTTCAGTCGCCCCAAAAGAGCCACAATCTTCTCATTGCAGCTTACAGGTCCACAAGGAGGACCTGAGGAAATATACCATAAGCCTAAAAGTCAAGTGGGCGAAGGCAGCTGGTCCTGGGGAGGATCTCCTGGGGATACTGTATCCATTAGGGAACCAGGACTTAAGCCCCCATCAAATGACCCCCTATTACCTTTATCTTCATCTTCCTCTTTTTTCTTTCCATCTTTCTCCTCCTTCTGCAGAAGGAGAGGAGTCACATGAAGTCAAGTCCTAAGCATTCAGATATTTCCAGCCTAGCCCCATCTTGTTCCCCCCTTACCTCTTCTTGCTTCCGACGTTCTTCCTTCTCTTTCTCTTTGGCTGGGTCAGGGATGGGGATGTCCAGGGCGGCCTTGAGGAGACTCAGATCAGCCTCATTCAGAGATGGGTCCTAAACATGGCAGAGAGAAAGGGGAGCAGTCAATGTTTTCTCTTTCAGCATTTCTTATCTTCCCACTCTCCTTCCTTTCCCATGATCATTAATATCCCTCTTCTTGACCTTTACTCTGCCTCCTCCCCAGCCCCAGTACCTTCAAGAACTCATCCAGCTCTGAAACCTTCACCGGGAAATAGGTTCCAAGTAGGATCTCTGCCTGTGTATGAGGTAGGGGGTAAGGGGTAGAGGTCAGATGTTGATTGATTGATTGACTGAACAGTTGATCAGGGCAAACTTTCAGCCAAAGAAAAGGAAGCCAAATTTGTGTGAATTGAGATTGGGGTAAAGATACGTTAGATTTGGGGTGAGGCATCCAGGAACAGAGTGAAGGTAGTGTGTAATAGTGAGGTCTTACCTGAGCACATAACTCCTTTCTGAACACATCTACCTGTGGGGATAGAAGACAGTTGTCATGTAAGGCCAACAGGCTGAGACCTGAGGAAAACTTCTTATCTCCTTGGGATTGTGGACCCAGATATTAGTGAGATTGCATCTCAAGGTATGGAACACTTCCCAGTGGGGCTGAGTTCAGGTGAAACATGGGAACAGATCCCAGGGAGGCTTAGATGGGTGGGAGGTACGGAACAGAAGTCTCCGGGGGACTGGGTTCAGGGAGACGTGGGAATTGATCCCAGTGGGCCTCCATCTGTGGGAGGTGTGGGAATAGTTTTCAGTGGTGCTGGGAGAGGTGTGGGAACAGATCCCAGTAGAGCAAGATTCTGAGATAGAGAGAGATACGGGTGTGCAGGTTTTGCCTGCTTGTCACATGCGCGAGCCAGGTGCTCTGAACCATCACCCGTCCTTTCCTCCTTTCTCTGCTTCACCTCACCCCATCAAACCAAAGCCGTTTCACCACTCCCTTCCCTCTGGCTGAAGTCCAACTCTTTTCCCACCCCAAACACCTGCCTAGTTTTTCTTTTATAGGTCCCAGTTCCCCTTTACATTTCACTGGGAGTGCTCTAGACCCTGCAAGGCTGCGGTTCCTCACTTCATGCTGGAGATTTGGGGGCAAGAGCACTTTGACTCCGAAGTACTCTCAAACCCCTTCTTGTTGAGAGGCCTAGGAGAGGAGGATGGGGGGAGGGGAATGGGCAAGGGGAAGCAAGGGGAGAATGATGGCACAAAGCTGGGTAGAGCTTCCCTCAGGACCACCCCTCCCCTCCACCCTACTCCCCATGACTTCACCCCTCCCCTCTGCTGTGCTCACCTTGGCTTGGGCTTCGGGTCTGACACTGAAGGTGGCCATGGCAGGGGGGTTAAGGGGCCAGATCGAGCAGTGAGACAGGAGCAAGGGGGAAGGGAAAGTGAAAGCAGCTTTATCTGTAGGGACCTCCCTGGGAGGGTGGAACTGAGCCGGAGGCGGGATCTGGGTTAGAAGAGGGGAGGGGAAACGAGAGGGCCTGGAGGAGATGAGGCAGGGCTCCAAAGTACAGTCCCAGGGAGTAGGGACAGAAAGCCTCTTCCAAACTCTGTATGTTTGTTTTGTCTGGTTCCAGCCCCTCATGACATGCTCAGACTTTGTCTCCAAGTACCTCTTGACCCAAAGGGATGAGCTCTCTCTCCTCCCAGCTCCCCAAGGCTACCGTTCATCCCTTCTCAATCTGTCTTCCTCTCTGTAGTGTCACATGGGCTCACACAATTGTACAGACCAGGTGGGAAGGACATGTTTCCATCTGTCTACATATGTGTGTATGTCCTCTTGGTGGAATTGTTCATGGAGGGTGCTGGGAATAAAAGGTATCAGAGGAGAACTGAGGAAGGGGTGTGGGATCGTGGGATGGTAGGCTGTGGCATCCTCCTTTTCTTGGAGACGCCCCCCAATCCTGCCCTAGGCTATGTTAGGGATCAACTTGGAATGTAGGAAAGGCATTTTCGGGTCGTTCCCATTCTGTAGTGCTTTTAACCTCCAATATTCAACTGAGGTACCACCCACTATTCACCTCAAATAAAGAGAAGAGCCGGCTCCTGGCTTTGATTGGCCTTTATTTCCATCAATCACGTTTAAGTCTGGATTGGGGGCGCTGGGGGTGGATGAAGAGCCCATGGCCGGGACTTCCTGGTGACCAGGGTTGATGGTACCAGCTGCCATAGGTGAGGTACCAGGCGAAGGTACCCACAGCAGCACCTACCACCTTGTGGGTATATTGGTGGAAGTAAATGACAGTGCAGAGCAGCAGGAAGTTCCAGAGGCCCAGCAGCAGCACGTTGAGAAGGAAGACGAGTCGCAGAGGGGCACCAGCAGGCAGCCCATGCGCCAGGTACCGAGCAAAGACTGCGGTTTCCTCAGCCATGAGCAAGCAGCAGAAGGTGAGCAGGAAGGTATGAGAGGAGACAGTGTAGCCCCTCCACTGGTGGCCAGCTGCCAGGCAGCTGCGACGGTCAGGCAGCTCGTGGAGCAGCAGCCCCTGGGGCAGAGGCTCAAAACAGGAGCCCGTCAGGTCCTCAATGAGCAGGAAAGCACGGCCAGCCCCTCGCCATACTGCTGCCCCTACCACCAGCCGGCTTAAGTGCCGAGCTGTCACTGCCACTCGCCGCGTGGCCAGGAACACGACAAGTAGTACAAAACCTCCCAGGAAGGTGCAGGTCCAGCCCCAGGCAGAGTTCACAAACTTGCTGTGGGTTAGAAGAGGGGGAGGGGAGGAAAGGCTGTGGTGAAGAAACACTCCTTTTTGGATCCCAGGTTCTTCTGGATTTCTCAGCCTTTCAGGAATCCCATTTCTCCTCCCCCTGGACCTTTGCCACCTTCCTCTGCCTTCTGACCCCATCTCATCTCTGCACCCATTCATACTACCCCGGGCCAAATCACTAACTCTCTCCATTTCCCCTGTTCTTTGCCCCCTCTTTATCATCTCCAGCCCTCTACTCCCCTACCCCCTAATCCCCTAAAAGACTTCTCAGTCTCAGAGCACGTCCTACCTTTTAAATCCTCCCTTTGCACCCCCATAGTTCCCCCCACACTTGACCTTCTCCTCCACCTCCTGGCCTATTTTTAGTGCTCAGACTGGCAGTAGGACAAGAGCCCAAAGGAGGGGGGAGCTTAGAACCCAGAGTGGATGGAACTAGCATTAAAGGGCCTGACCAGAGGGACTTACATGTTGAAGAAGTTGCCGTGGCTGGCAAAGATGGTGCGGGGGTTGACATGGAACTGTAGCAGGGGTCCGAAGATGACGACGGCAGCTAACCAGGCATGGTAAAGGCGCCGGAGGCAGGGGCTCCCCAGGAGTCGGGCAGCCTGCTCACTTCCAAAGTACAAGAGGGCTGATGCCAGCCAGAGCAGTACCCTCAGCAACCAGCCCAGCACCACTCGAAGCCGGGCCCCCAATCCTGTCCCTGCCCCCACCCCTAACCCCCGCTCCATGTTCCCTCCCCTCTGACTGCTTGCTCTGCTGGGCAGCTGAGGAGGGGCTTGTAGGGCCCCCTAGGCAAGGACGGGCAGTGACAGGTGCTGGAGATACAGGGCAGAGCTCGACTGGCAGCTGGTGAGGGAGAGGGGCGGGGGGCAGCGAGGGGCTGTGGCTAACGCTGCTGCGTCAGCAAGAGCAGTCTGTGTGTCCTTCCACAACGTCCATGCCCTTGTGTCCTCAGTTTTCCTTGTTTCAATTTGTGGGTTAGTGCCTCCATGGTTATATCCTCTGAACTTTTCAGCCAACACACCTACTTCACTGTCCATTTTTAAAAGGGAGGAGGGGTGCTCAGGGGAAGCAGCTTATCAACTTTTCAAGTTTAAAGACATGTATGGCCATCCTCACATGAAACTTTCCCTATCTGGTGCAGGAATTTTCCAAAGTAGGTGGAGCAAGGCAAGGACCCATTCCAATATACCCTCGACTTGGGCCTTGGAGTGGCTCTGGGGGTCCACGCTGCTGTAGAGTTGTAGGCCTGGCCTGGTTCACAGTCAGGTCCAGGCTGGAGTCCTTGGAAGTTGGGAAGGGGGAGCAGAGCAGTCCTGCATAGCATCTTCCAACCTCAAATTTGCATCCTGTACTAATAATTGGGCTGGAGCAGGTCACTACAACTGGAGTCCTTGGACATGCTCCACCTTACCTCACTAGACTAACCGGGAGGAACCTTTTCCTGGTTTTGTTACTCTACACATTTTTGAAAGGTTTTTGTTATTTCCCCCTCTTCCTAAATATCTGGCATGATTTTGGTCCATACCAGGAGGCAATATGGCAAGAGTTGAAAGACTATGGTCCTCCCTCTGTTTTGCCATTACCAAACTGCACAACCTTGGGTAAGTCAACCAATCTCTCTTTGACATGACACACTTTCTCAGAGGGTGACTTTAGATTAGCTGGTCCTCTAACATCCTTCCCAACTCTCAGGTTTTATCTATCTAAGTAAGATGCACTGTCATCTGTCTGTGAAGTGGTCATCACACTGAACTACTTTTTCCTTTGAAAGGAGACTTGAATCTGGTATACTAGGGGGTCCATGTTTACTCCCTTCCAAATTCTACCTTTATTTGCTGGGGAAAATACATGTTTTAGGTTCCTGGAGTGGGTAAATGACTAAACTCCAAGCGAATTCCTTATTTTTAGTGGGGGATTATCGTTCGTCTTCTTAAGAGAAAGTAGAAAGCACATGTCTTTGAGGTGTATTTTCAACCCAAAGGAGCATGTCCTAGCTTTTAGGTTCCTGTACATTGTGTTATGCATTTCAGCCCCAGTTGTGGAGTTGGAGAGGTTTATGTAGAGCCTTAGTATACAAGGAACCAGACTGAGTCAGATTTCTGAGGAAACTTTATTGAGGGCGCTAAAGCAAGTGTAAGACAGGAAGGACCCCCACCTCAACCTGCTGAGTTCCTCTACCCATCTGCCCTGAGAGGACACAAGCTGAAGAGTCAGTTCCACAAGGATTAAGATGGGGGCATTAGGACTTCCTACACTGTAGCACCTCCTACTCCAAAGACACAAGGGAGAGCAGATTCCCAGCCTGAGGGAATAGCTTTACTTCTTGACTAAGAAGGAATGACATTCTGGTCATCATGAAAAAAGGAGAGCTGTGGTGGGGAAACCCACCTTCTGAATGGCTAGTCTGACCTTCAACTTGAAGGTCCATGCTACTGGGCCAGGCAATGGTAATCAGATTCTGATTGGCCAACCCATTTAGACCGAGCCCAGGAACACTAGTCTACAGACCAACTCTCAGAATCCAAACATGATTATAAAAAATAAGCATTCTCTGCCTGGCTAGGACCATACCTAAATAACTACCTGGGGGTGACCTCTTTATTTTCCAGAGTTGTCTGTCCTGCCTGCCCTCCAGGTGGGGATGGAGGCTGGGCAACAGCACTAGATTAAAAACACAACCCAGCCTCAAGGGGCAGGATACCCCCACCCAGAGCACAGTTAGGGTGGAAAAGCTAGGGTTTCTGCTCCTTGCTCCCTAACCCTATTAGCTCTTCCACATATCTCCCTGAAGAGAGAGAGAAAAGATTAGGTGATTCCCCGTGGGGGCTGCACAGATCAGTCCATACTGACAGGAAAGAATTACTGGGAGGTGGAATAGGCTCCATAGGCTCTGTATGGCGGAGTGGCAGTAGGACAGTCCTGGGAATCCAGCAGGTCCTCCCTGAAGTATTCAAGTGGACGGTACTGCCAGAGGCGCAGGTTCCCATCCCACTACAAGGGCAAAGAGGAGGTTGTTAGAGGAGGACCCTCTGAAGCCTTGAGCCTACATGAATCACTCAAACCCTCACAGAACCATTCAATTCCTGTTCCCTTCCCTGATTCTGCCAATCTCACCGAACTGCTGACAATCTTTTGCTCAAAGGGATGCCAACTGACGTCCCGTACACAGGCCTTGTGGCTGGACAGCTTCTTCACAATCTGGCCACTGAGGAGGTCATATACTACACAGGAAAGGAAAGAATGAGAAAGGCCACTAAGGTATCATCCATCTACATTTTATTCTCTAGCAAGGGTCCCTTATGGCAGTCTAGTGAAGCCTGTGGACTCCATCTCAGAATAAGTTTTTAAATAATAAATTACATGGATTACAAGAGAAATCAATTGTCCTGAAAAAGTTATTAAAAAAGAAGCTCACAGACTACAGGTTTAGAATCCCTGCTTTATGGGAAGCTCTTACCAGCTTAGCCTATTAGCCACTTGCTCTGGACATTTTTCTTGTGAAGCAAAACCTCTTATAGCATACAAGGGTTCTTTTAAAGTCTCTTTTCCTTTAAAACCTTAAGTATACCCTACACAGAAAAGATATTCTCGTGACAGAATGGGCAACTTCAGACTTTAGCTCCATTTTGCCTGGCCTATAGCTCAGAAAATGTAACCTGCTTTTAGGAGCAGTATCTTAAAAAGCTGTAAGCTAGACAAGTTCCTGGAGACCAGCCAATCTTCCTTCATTGTCCATGTCTACGTCTATATCTAATGTGGTTCCTCATCCCTTCCCCTCTGCCAGGTTTTCCTACGAACGAGTACTTGTGTTTCACTTTCAGTAGACATCTTTTTGTCTTTGTGTCTCTGTACCTGTGCATTATGGATTTGTCTCACCCTCTGACTTACTCTATTTCTGCCTCAATCTTTTCTTTCCATAAACCAGCGTAGAGAAGCCTTTCATCTCCTTCTTTCCCTCCATCTTCTGTCTACGCTCATTAACAAGCCAAAATGTGAAACTGAAGACTAGTTTTCACTGTTTCTTGTCTTATAGGCTCTGTTTTTAGTTACAAAATTAACTCAGTGGAACATTTTATAGTTTTCTCTTCATCTCTCACCCTCTGCCCCCCAAACCCAACAACCCAACTATATTAAGTTACTTCTTACATAATCCAATTTTTTTTTCTCCTGGGACTTGGCCTCCTGTGGAAAAAATGGTATCCCACCTTGTGGGATACCTGTGGTGATACTTACTAACGACCTTGCCAGTGGAGCAACCACTGTAGATGTAGCGTTGGCCAGTGCTGTGGGCAGGGGAGAATCGGCAGCGGATAAGGGTGTGGAGCACACCATGACCCCGGTATGTCATCACGGAGCTGTCCCCAGGGAGCTTCAGCTTCTGCCAGGCTATATGGAGACAAGGGGAAGGGGTTAGTGGGCTCTTCTGAGGAGCAGCCAAGCTCCTGCATGACTGAGAAACCTCCTGGTAGAAGATGTGAACAGAACAGTGGAGTCACTAAACTGTGCCCTCTTTGACTCAGAAGTATTGGGCATAAACTGCAAAGTGGTTAAACAGAACCAAAGGACACATATTTATGCCAGAACTTTTTATAAAAGCAAAGAACTGGGAGCAAGATAAGTATCTATTGAATATGTGGCATATGAAAGTAATGGAAAATTATTGTGATATAAGAAATTATAAATATGAGGAATTCAGAGAAAACTGAGAAGACTTGTATGGACTGACAAAAAGTTAAGTAAAACTAGAAAGACAATTTATATCTTGATCAAAACAATACAAAGGAAAACAACTCTGAGTGACATTCTTGCCCCTTCTGACATCAGAATTCTGATCGATGGGCTCACCAAGCTTGACTTCAAGACCATGAATGATGAGATATACCTCATTTCTTCTTGGCACAAAGAGTGGTGGTGACTACAGGTTAGGAATGAGGCACATGGTGCCAAATATGGACAATACATTGGTTTTACTTAATTGTACTTTTGTTGTGGGGGAGGGGCGGAGGTTGGCCTTGGAGGGTAAGATGCCAAATGTCCTTGGGAAGCAACATAAACAAGATCAATAGAACCCTTTAAAAATGATGCCAAAATCAACTCTTTAAAAATGATGCCAAAATCAACTCCACCTTTTTTAGGCACCTGCTGCCAACGGTAATCCCAGTACTCTTGAATGGCTGCCTGCCGCGAGGCTTCCATGCCCTCCCGACCCGAAAAGCGCCGGATATCCCACAGCTTTATGGTCTGATCTTTGGAGTTGGTGATGAGGTACCGGGCATCACCCTGTGAACCCATGACCACAAATCAATACAATCAACGCAACATTTAACACAATCATTGCAGTCTTGGGTCTTGCCTTATTTTTCCGGTCAATTGACAAAAGCTATGTCCCTCTGAGACTGCTCCCTATTCTCACTGAATCAAATTCATTTTCTGGTATTTCCCTCAGACCCTACCTCTTAGCCAGGTGTTTCAACTTTCTCAGGCACCGGCTAAGTCAACCTACTGATGGTGGCTTGGGGACCTGATCTAGTATAGGGAACCCTAATCCTTGGGGACCAGTAAGCAGAAGCAGGTCTTATGCCCTGGGGTTTAACTTCTTTCCCTCTGTTCACCTTGCTGTCAATGAAAGTGATGCCATCTCGGTGCCCAGCCAGTGCACCCACAGGCTTGGGATCATCCTCACGCATGGTGCGCCTGTCCCAAACTTTGCAAATGGCATCATCCCCCCCAGAGAACAGGATATGGGAGCTTGTATCAGCAAAAGCCACTGCATTTACATCGTTATCATGGGATTCCATCTAGAGAAGGGAAAAGACAGATATTTGAATATTCTAGCCAAAAGGAGATGGAAAACATGACGTTTAGTTCTCAGGAATAGTACCTGCAACACGCGGCGGTTCTGTTCTCGATCAAAGATGTAGAGGCATCCGTTATTGGCACTGAAAGAAAGTGGTGTGGGCTGGGTAACAACTGAGTCAGTATTCAAGAAGTAACTTCTTTGAAGTCTCTGGGGAGAACTTGTGAAGATTTTATGTTTAGGGCCAGGTCCCTAATTTCACACAATTCAACTACTATACAATGGAGAAAAGCTGGTTCAAAGCTGAGAAGAAATTTAAGGTCTCAAATTCCACAATGAGAAGGGACTAGGAAAGAAATGGGAAAAATTCACCTGAGAGTAAGCCTGGTTGAGGACCTATGAGATGACTGCCTAGGGGTGTCAGAATGTAGGCCTTCTCAAAACCAGGCCTAACCTCCAGATTAGAACTTTTTAATTAACTGTGGAGAAATACCAAAATACTCACCCTCCCAGCACCTCTCGCCCATCTGAGGACACAGCAATGGAGAAGACGATGAAACTGTGTTGATCTGGCCTAAAAGAGAGTGAAGAATTTGTTAGACAGGAAGACTTCCCGTTGAGTCTCTATTAAAGAAAGCCATACACCCCATTTCTGGAGGGAAACTGAACAGGGTCCTGCTTACATGTGTCAGAATGAAGGGATGTCTCAGAGAACTTGGAACTTCTGCTGTATCCATCTACTGCATTCTATTCCTCCCAATGAGAAATGATATGTAGCTCCCACCCAAGGGCTCTCCCACTCAGAGAAGCAGATAGTCCCTGCATTCTGCCCTCTCAGCGTGTGCCTCAGTTTCAGAGAAATTCATTATGGAAGGCCTTCCCTAAGTTTCTGGTGGGTCTAGCTGAAGAGGGAAGCCAGTACCTCAGATCCAGGGCAGTGTGTGTGTCTCCCTCCCCGTAGATGTTGCAGATATGAACTAAGAAGCAAGAGAGACAAGAGTCACTCGAAGTTTGGGGATAGGGCCTGTGTAGCTTCAGAGGGCAGAGTAAGATTCAACAGGTAGAAGTTTTAGAAGAAGCAGGTTTTAGCTCAATATAAGAAAGGGCTTTCTAATCAATTCTGGCTATCCAAAAATGAAAGGGAATGCTTTGTAAAAGTAATGAGTTCCCTCTCATTAGACATGTTCAAGCAGATGCATCTGTTAGGGATGTTACAAGGAAGATTTCTTCATAGGTCTGTTATGACATATAAAGTCTCTTTCAAGTCTAAGACTTTATAAATGAAGTTAGAAGACCAAAGGAGAGAGAAGGCACAAAAAGCGATCTCCATGCCAATGGCGGAGGGGTGAAAGCTCATTCTGAGAGTGTGGGCTTCCTGTAATGGAGCCTAAGGACCTAGCTCAGAGGAGAGATCCTGGGAGATGGAGGTTAAAGGGTCCAAAATGGAAAGATGAAAGGGCTGGTGGGTATACTCACTATAATCAGACCAGCTGGAATAGAGGAAGTGGTTCCCATCAGGCGTAAAGGCTACATCTAGAACACTCCAACCTACATCCCGGGCCTTGATGCTCTTGAACTTATGGAAGCAGCCATAGCGGCAGTCATACAGTCGAATTGTCTGGTCTGAGAATTGGGAATAGATAGGTTTCAGGAAACTTTCTCTTTTCACCCTTGGCCACCTACTACAGCTATGAGATCTTCCTTCTGATGCAGGGTATTCAGAATTACATCCTGCTGACATCTCCCAACCAGAAGGCATCTTGGAACAGAGGCTTCCCCAATCTATGGGCTGATGGGAAATTGTTCTCTGTGCTGGGGTTGGGTTCGTGGTTCCCCATTCAAGGGAGTGGTCACTGGGTCTAGGTACCTTGGCAAGCGGACATGAAAATCTGACCATCCTTGCTGTACACGCCACAGAAAGCCTTATGGAAATAGGAGTCAGTGAAGCTCAAGTAATTGGGCAAGAAACTGAGAAAAAGGAGAAAAATAACAGTAAGAGGACATCAAGGTAAGGAGGTATTGGTGTCAACAGCACCCCAGATACACCAGTACATGAGGTCCCTCTTCCCTTTGCTCAGAATTTTTTTCCTTATCCATACTACCAAGTTTTAATAAAAAAAATTATATTCCTTACTCAACAGCGGTTAACTTTCTCATTTCCTCCAATAGCAGTAACTCTTACCCTTCCTTCCCAACTTTAACAACTCCAACTTTCCCTATTAATATGTCCACTTCTAATTTTATGGTATGGTCCCATCTACTTGTCCTCTGGACCTTCCTCAAATCTGGTCCCACTAAATTCAAAATGAGAGTACCCTGGTCCCAAACTTACTGAGACACTACACGGGATCGCTCCCCAGGAGAAAAGCTGCCATGATGGCAGAGGCCACGTTCTCTCTGCAGGGAAGAGACAAGAGAGTAAGGCCACCATACACGAGGTACTTCTGCTGCCAGCTTCAAACTCTTTTCTCTAGAGTTCACCTCATTCCAGGTGTAGTTGGCAGAACTTCTGACTGCCCTTCTGTACCCCCCAAATAGCTAACACATTTACAGAACTCTAACATTTGCCAAGTGCGTTCTATACACCAGCTGATCAAGCCTTGAAACTTTGTGAGGCAGGTGCTATCCACATTTTCCAGATGAGGAAACTGAGGATGAGAGGGTAAGTGACTTGCTCAGAGTCAAACAGCTGGCAAATGTTTGAGACAAGGTTCCAACTCAGGTCTTTCTGACTCTAAATCAGTTCTTTATCCACAAAGTGCCTAGCTCAGTGCAGGTAAGGGAGCCTACCTGGTGCAGCATTCGAGGAAAGCTCTGCTCCTGCACTATCCTACTGGATCCCAGCTGCCCTGTGGCCAGCTCTACTTGCGTCTTGATCTCATTGCACTCCAGCTCTCGGGTGTCTGGGTTTGAATCCACTGTAAGAAGAAGCAGCAACCCTGCCTCAGCCTTTCAGTCACAGAAGACAGACGTCAATGAGGATGAATGGCCAGGAAGGTGACCAGCGTAAAGGAGGATGGAAGGAGGTATGAGGTTCAAAGGACTCTTCATCTCATTAACTGATCTCTCTCCCCACCTCCTGCGGAGCCAGACTTTGGGCCGACTGATGCCTACGATGCTGGAAGCCAAGCACCCTTTCCTCTTACCAGGTGGGTTGTATCTGTCACCAAGACGACCCTCCCAGGGGCTGTCATTGTCATCATCTGAGTCAGAGAGCGTATGGATGAGCTGCAGGCTGGTGGCACCACCTCCCTGTACCAGTCTCACCTGGCCCCTGTGGAGAGACCTCATGGCAGGGGGTGATCCCTCAATACTAAGCCACTTCACCTCAGAGAGGGAATCTCGGGTGCCCTTCTGTTAGCGGGGGCCCCAAGAGGACGAGCTTTGGGCATCATCAGGCTGCAGAAGCCCGCTCTCGGGAGGTATCTCAGCAGACTTCTGGCAACCTCAGCCGAGATTCCAGAGCCAAAGTCAGCAGCGGAATGCCTGACCACCAGAAGAGTTCTGCCTGTACAAACAACTGCGGAGGGATCTTCCAGCTCAAGTCCACGGTCGCGGCCGACACGACCTCGCGGAGCCCCGCCCCCTTCCCTTCCCCTTTGTTTACTTACTTGGCAAGTCGGGCACCTCACTACCACAGTGGGCATGTCACTGTGCCCCCTTCCCCACGCACAGCGCCGCCCTCTCTTGGGGAAGGGCCCCGAGGCCGGCAGGGCTCCGCGCGGATGGCGGGGCTGGGGGCCCACGTGGGGGCCCACGCACGGCGCAGAGCCAGTTACCTGGGGAGGAAATAGGCCAGATCCACATCGTCATCTTCCTCGCTGTACCGAGGCTCATATCTCCCGTACGGCGAGGCCTCCGAGGCGCTGCTGTTGCCCGGCGAGTCCATCTCCCGGTCACTGCATCCTCCAGCCCTCCGCCGGGGCCTCTTCACAGCAGGGGGCCCTTCCCCTCCGCCAGTGACAGCTCCCAGGGCTCCAGGGAGGCCGACGGAGCTGCAGCCTGCGGAAAGGGGCGGGGAGGGCGGCGATCACTCTCCAACGCCAGGAGTCGCAGCCCTCGCCGGGAGATTCCTTAGGTTCACCTCCGAGCTCACCTAGCCGAGCTCCAGGGGGAAGGGAAGGGAGGAGGAGGGGGAGATCCCCGGGAGGCCGCCAATCAGAGCTCTCCTGGAGGAAAGCAGCCTGCCCACCAATCAGAGAGCGGGCCTGCTACAGCCGGCGGAGGCGAGAGCCAATGAGGTTAGAATCCGGCTTCGCAGCCCTCCCCCTCCCCTCTGACCGCCCTCCCCCTCCCGCTCAGGGCCACGTGGTATGTCCGGGGTGTGTACGCGGGGTTGGGGGGGGAGGTTAGGGTTCCTCCCACCCAAGAGAGGGGTTAATGCCTGGCCCGCGACTCTTCACTCACCAAGGGCAGCACATAAAACCTAGGCGAGAGGGCGGCACGTGAGGCCCGGCTTATATTTATCCACGGCGTTTCTCCTAACGGCTCTAACAGATTTGTGCGGCTTCGTCACGCAGCGCTCCGATTCCCGGGCTCGCCTCCCGCTTGCGTCACGCGATCGGCCAATTGGCCCCGCCCACCCGAGTGCGCTCGCCGGATGGCGGGTCCGAGTGATTGACGAGTGGGCGGGACTAAGTGAGCTTGTTGTGGAGGGGAGGAGGGGAGGACAGCGGGTGAAAGGGCGGGGCGAGGCTGGAGGGGACGGGGAAACCTTGTTGACTTTTGTTTCCGAGGGCTGGGATAGGTAGGGAACGCGGAGGGTAGGCGCGGCCGCGGATTCTTCTGGGGTGGTGCTGATTGGCGGAGAAAGGGAGAGGCGGGATATGCTAATACCTAGTCGCGGATTTGCTAGCCAGGCGCCTGGGGGCTGGCCTTCGCCGAGCACCAGCGGCATCATTTGAAGTCGGTCCCTAAAGCTGCCAGTTCCCCGGGATCCACACTTTTTAGACGGTCTCAGAGCCGCCCTTTCCAGCACGTTGCCCTCCCGGGCCTGCGCGCGGGGCCCAGGGGCTTTTGTGCCTTTAGTAGCCGCCCAACGGTGTGGGCCGGCAGCGTGGAGCTCCGCGAGCCTGCCTTCTAGGCCGGAGCCTGGCAGCCGGCCTGCCCTACCCACCCCGTGGCCCATTCTCACCACACTCCCAGGACAGGCACCCCTAAATCTGTGTGCTGGGGCTCAGACGGACCCGCCCTAAAGATGTCCGCCCCGCCCCTCCCCCTCCGCCCCGGGCCCTGGGGAACGCTCTGGACCTTGGCGTTGCTCTGGGGGGAGGCCCTCCCCCACCCCTCCCGCACCCCTCCCGGGGTGTTTGTGGACCTTCTCTGCCGGGGTGCGTGCAGGGTCCAAGGTCGTGCCCCTCTTCCCTCCCCACCCCGACCAGGTACCCGGCCCCCCTCCTTGGCTCCGGGTTGATGTGTAACTAATTAGGGTCGAGTCCAAGGCCGAGGGCCAAAGTCCCTTTGTTGTGCTGAGCCAGCGCGGCCCTTCCTCCGAGCCGGTGCACCGCGCGGGCCCCGCCTCCAAGCCCCCCTGCTGGTGCACCCCCCCCCCCCTGCTGGTGCACCGCGCGGGCCCCGCCTCCAAGCCCCCCTGCTGGTGCACCCCCCCCCCCCTGCTGGTGCACCGCGCGGGCCCCGCCTCCAAGCCCCCCTGCTGGTGCACCCCCCCCCCCCCCCCTGCTGGTGCACCGCGCGGGCCCCGCCTCTATCGGGTGATCTGGGTGGATAGCGCCCTAAAAGTGGAGCGGTGGAAGGGAGCCTCTCGGTGCCGCCCCCGCCGCCCCTGCCCGAAGACCTCCGGGGACGGAGAGCCCAGCCCCTTCGAGTGTGCCTGGCCCCGCTCTCCATCGAGCCTCCGAATCTTTGCCTCCCATGGCGCCGCCTCCTGCCTTCCAGAGCTGGACGCTAGGAGAGGCATCCACCCACTCCACAGACAGCTTTTATCCCCCTCCCTCCTCTCCTTTTTAACTGGGATCGTTTTACTTGTGCCCGTTTCGGACCTAGCTTAGCCACGTAGGTTGTATAGCATGAACCTGGTGTCTGTAGCAGGCACACGCTAATCGGGTACAGCGCTGTGTGGCAGGCGCTGGCGAAGCTTTCTTTATAAATAGTTTGTCCTTGCCCCTCGGAGAGGTGGGGGCTGCAACTGTCACCGTTGTAGTGCTGGGTAAACTGAGGCAAACAGACTGGGTGACCTGCTCAGGGTTCCACACCTGGAAGGTGCCGGAGGCTGTCTTCGAACTCAGGTCCTCCTAACTGCAGGTGCATCACTGCATGCCCTTCCCCACCTAGCTGTCCCTAAATAGGAACTGTGGAAAGAGTGGAGGAACTTCCGACCCACCGAGCAGGGGCCGTCTAGGCAGCCTGGGTTGGAAGCTCCTGACTTGGGGATTCCCTTCTCTTTACATCTCTGCTCTTCCCAAGTTCGCTCCTGGTTTTGCTCCTGGCACCAAACAATTGTCTTTACTTCTGCGCTACCTCTACTCCCTAAATGTGTCTTTCCCAGGCTAAGCAGCCTTACTTGGGTCCTGAGGCTGGGATGGCATTACCAGCCCACTTACCTCCCGACACGCCCTTGACTCTAGGCAACACTAGTTTTCAGTCTTTCCTAAAATGCCATTCCCAGATGTGGATACAGTATTCCTGTAGCAGCCTCCCTGCAGCGCAGTGTGATGGTCCTTATGCCTCTGGACTCTCGATGTAGCCTGAGAACTAGTTAGTTTGTTTCACCTGCTGAGTCTCATTGCAGACACGTGTCAAGACCCACCCAGCCTGGGATTGAGATTCTAGCCTCCACTGCTCATTAGCTGAATGATGCAGTCACCTAAACTTATCCCTAAAATAGGGGAAATGCTTCCCTTACCTACTTCATGGCATTGGAGGAAAATGCCAGCAAGATGCTTGTGGGAAAGTCCTTTTGTGAAGTAGCTGTAATAAGCTAGTTACAATAAGGTGTGATTATTACTTAAAATAATAAAATTATATCTTTGGAAAACATAATTTAGACTTTTAAATCATATTTCTCCTCCACTCTGAATCAGTGAGGCGCCACTCTACAGTCGTTGGCCTTTTGTTGCTTGGTGAATGTTCTTTTTGATGTGCTTCTGTACTGTTTCTCCCCAGCTGTATGAAAGGGAAAGGACCTTTTGTTTCTTTTATTTCTGCCCGCCTTCTCCCCAGTGCCTTTCCCCATCCTCCACATATCCTATACTGAATAGGTTCTCAGTGTTGTTGACTGCCTATCTTAGGTCAGCTTTCCTGCTCACTAGCATCTCCACCAGAGGGCAGATGAGGGAAGCCAGAATACTCAGTGGGCTGTTTAGATTCCTGACTGTACCAGCAGTCAGCCTACCTACTGCCCTGAATCATTGGGCAAGTGCACTTCCCTGTAGTTTGGAACAACCTGCGGAGTTTTCATGTAGTAAGGAATGCCAGCGCACCTGCTTATGTTGTTTATTTCATACTCAGCCCTGGCCACGAGGAAGAAGAACATTTTCTACCAATTATCTTTGGCTTGAAATGTCCTAGACCAATCTTACCATCCTCATTAAAATAATTTATCAAGGCTTAATTGTACATCATACTGTACAAACTGTGAGAGATACTTTGTGCTTCAGGTGCTGTTATGTACCTGAATGACTACAAGGTGTGGCAATACCTGGCAATACCTTTCCCTTTGTTCAGATAATATGTTTCTAAACCTTGTAATCGTCTCTGCCTTATCCCTGCATACTAGAACAGGACACAGGACTGCAAGTGTTGAAGAGAATTTTACCTTGAAGTTATTACGTGCTATTTATGAAACCCTTGATCAGAATTTTTAAAAGAGTAAGCAACTGTGGTAGTTGAAGTTGTTTCACTTGAATGCCCTATTTCCTCCTCTCTCCTGTTTGTCTTCTTTCTAGTTTTGTATTAATTTTGAACTTTGCTCTATCAAGTTGGTAGTCTGACTGGATACAGACAGTTTCCCACATTAGTAATGAGTGATTCTCTGTCTGTTAAAATATTTCATTTTTTGTTATATCATTTGCTGTATTAACCTCCCAAATCTTCTTGAAGTTTTCATTTATATAGATATGTGACATCTGTACATTCAGCAAATCTTTGGCTTTCCTTATTTCTTATTCTCGAAACATTTTCTAGCATTTCTGTGCTCACTCTTGTACTGAACTCACCAAGTATCAAAGTACATATTGATTTGATTGGGAGGTCCTTTTGATAGTGTAGGATGGCTGTAAGGTGTGGAATACACACTCTGAAGGCCTGAAGTCAAGGGTGCCCCAGAGGACAATAGAGAAGCCAGTGAATGAATGTGAGAAGGCTGCAGTGTGTTATAAAAGACAAACGGTACAGGAGAGGCAGGGTAAAGGATATCATCAGGGAAGTGTTGAAATATATCATCAAAAAAAAAAAAAAAGGTTGAACTTGTCATACAGTGACTGTAAAATGAAGGCACTAGAATATAATGCCCTTAAGGTCCCTTCCAGAGGAAGTTCTCTGACCGGGAGGGATAGATGGTTGGCTAGTGTGTCCCACTGGACTCCTTACAATTACCTTTCTAGGGCTTTATCCCAAAGAGATCATAAAAATGGGAAAAGGACCTACATGTACAAAAATACTTATAGCAGTTCTTTTTGTGGTGGCCAAGAATTGGAAATCAAGGGGATGCCCATCAATTGGGGAATGGCTGAACAAATTGTGGTGTATGAATGTAATGGAATA
Source organism: Notamacropus eugenii (assembly GCF_028372415.1). NCBI lineage: Eukaryota > Metazoa > Chordata > Mammalia > Diprotodontia > Macropodidae > Notamacropus > Notamacropus eugenii. Next base: position 9,168,689 of record NC_092878.1, read on the forward strand.
CAATTGTGCTATAAGAAATGATGAACAGGTGGACTTCAGAAAAAATGGAAAGACTTATATGAACTGATGCTGAGTGAAGTGAGCAGAACCAGGAGAACATTGTATACAGTAACAGCTGCAGTGTGTGAGGACTAATTTTGATAGACTTAGCCCTTCACAGCAATGCAAGGACCTAAAACATTTCCAAAGAACTCATGATGCAAAATGCCATTCACCTCCAGGGAAAGAACTAAGGAGTTGGAAGACAGAATGAAGTAGACTATTTCCTCCTCTGTTATGTTTTGGTTTTTTTTTCTCATGGTTTCTCCCATTCGTTTTAATTCTTCTATGCAACATGACTAATGTGAAAATGTGTTTCATAGGAATGTCTGTGTAGAACACATATAAGACTGCATGCTGTCTTGGGGAAAGGGGAAGAAAATTTGAAACTTATGGAAGGGATTGTTGAAAACTGAAAACAAATAAATTAATAAATTTGGGGAAAAAAGAACAAAAAAGCAGTTCTCAGTACATTGAGTAGACTCCTGTGTCAGATTTATAGGAGGCCACAGATTTACATAGGATAGGCAGGAATGTATTTGCTTTTATCTGTAACATCAGATGTTGATAAGATCAGAGAGCCACTGGATTATTGGAGTGGGATTGTGTTCACTTAAAAAACCCAACTACATATTGTACTGTTGACGTGGTTTCAGCGTGTGGTCCATCATGACCCCTAGGTCTTTCTGTTTTATTTATACATCCATTCATCTTCTATCTGATTCAGGACTATTTTTTCCACTTCCCTAGTACCTTCCCCTGAAGGGATTTCTGTGAATTCCATTTTATTAATTGGATCTTGGTCTTATTATCTGGGTACAAGCCACCAATGACACCTCAGCATCATTTATAAATTTACTAAACATATGTCCAGGAAGTTAATGGATGAAGATATTAAAAATGTTTATGCAACAGAGAAGATACTTGAGACATGAACAAGAAGAGGTCATAGGATCATAAATGTAGAGCTTGAGGACACCTTGTTGGTTATCTTGTCCAGCTCACTTGCTTTTAAGTCAAGGAAAGTGAGGCACAGAGAGGTTGTGACACATGTGCTAAGAGTTAGAACCATGATTTGAACCCAGGTCTTATGACTCCAATTCTAGCACTCTTTCTATTGCCTCTAGAAATGATCCACAGGACATGGAAAAGGCCAAGTTTATTGCAAGTAGAACCAGGACTTTGTTGTGTGTGAGGTTCTGAACACTTCTCTCTTGAGATAGGGAAGAATTGAGTTTGGAAGGTTGGAGAAAAGGTGGGGCATTGGGGAGCAGGGTCAGTAAAAGAGGAAGAAATACTAGGATTTTCTTTATATTGCTTCAATATTAAGTCCCCAACTTTGGGATTGACTGTGGGTTCTATGACTCAGGTTCATAGATTTAGAGTTGGAAGAGGCCTTGGAAGCCACAAAGCCCAAGCCACTTCTTTTACTGATGAGGAGAATGATGCTCAGAGAACTTAAGCGCCTTATTTAAGGTCACACAGATAGCAAACGGCGGAAGAGGTATTCAAACCTGGGTCCTCCTAACTCCAGATCTAGCTCTCTCTTGCTGTAGGCCTTCTGTGTTGGGGTAATGAAGGTCGCACAGTGCTCCCCTCCCTCCTTCCCCTTGGGCTCTCCCCAGTAGCAAAGTGCAATGCTAGCCATGGTTCATGCAAACAGCTTGGAATTTTTTGCAGGCTGGATAAGCAAAGACTTTGATGGGGATCAATTGAGGGATTGGGGGGAAGAGGATCATAGAACTGGTGGAGAAATATTGAAAATAGTGAATAACTATGTGCATTGATAGTTAATGAAAGCAATACAAATTTTATGTAAAATAAAGAATACTGTTGAAACAACAGCTTAGACAGTGTGTATAACAACCACATCCTGGTTTGTGGCCTCGATGAAAGTTGTTAGTCAAATCAAAGTTGCTCTTATTTTTTGCAACTCTCTCTGTAGTTCTCCTGCTGAAAGGAGGTGACTAGTACAACTTCTCTTGTTCTATGTACGTTTCTCTGGCCTGTGTTCCCAGATTACATTTTTCGTATTCTCCCCTCCAATGCCTCTAACTCAGCCAGTACCTCCCGGGGCAGGTCCTGGTTAACCTGCTCCCTCAGGTAGCTTTGTATTTCACGGACCTCCTGCTCCCAGAACTCTTTAGGCAATGAAAACAGCTCAGAGAAGTCCACAGACCCCAAGCCACTCAGATTCAGTGCCCCTTCCTTTGGCACTAGACCCACTGGTGTCTTTTGGGCACTGTCCTCACCCTCTAGCCTTCGGCAGATCCAGTCCAGCACACGAGAATTCTCCCCAAAGCCTGGCCATAAGAATCGGCCTGCTGCATCACGCCGGAACCAGTTGACATGGAAGATTCGGGGAAGTTGGACTCCCTGCCGCCCTTCCATGCTCAGCCAGTGCTCCAAATAACGCCCAAAATTGTAGCCAAAGAAGGGCCGCATGGCAAATGGATCATGCATAATGGTCTTTCCTGGGAATGTGGAATAGGATAACAGGTTATTCTCCTTGCTTGGAAGGAGAAGGGGGTACCTCTGCATCAAGATTAGAGGAGCTATGTAATAGGTGAGATATTGGGAATCTCTCAGTACATGATGAAGGTGCTGGATGGTAACAGCTTTCCCATGGGCTCCTTGGGGTTTGATATTAAGGTAGATAGGGTCAGGAGATAAAGAAGGGCTTGAGGAGGCCTAAGGAATGCTCAGTGATTGGGGTCTGCCTAAGGAGGCAAGGTCAGGAAGTGGGATGTGGCATTAGTGATGGGCAGTGGGACTCACCTTTGTGTTCAGCTGCAGCAGTGGACTCAGAGCGCATGGCACTACCCACAAAGACTCCATGGCGCCAATTGAAGGCTTCATATACTAGGGGTACTCCTGGGAAGCCAATTAAGCAGATTACAGACAGCCTTTTTCCCAGCCCTCAACCAATCCCCCTGCCTATCATGTTCCCTCTAGTGCCCTACGGATCAACTTGGACCCACTGCCTTCCTTTCAGTCTCTAGTCTGATATCTCTAAGGCAGGGCAGATGGGAACTCTGAAGAAGGGTTTCTTCAGTTGAGAATCTGGACTGAAGGAACTCAACCCCTATATAGAACCAGATCACTGGGTCAGAAGGCAGATTCTCAGTACACTGAGTCTGCACAGACCATACCTTTGGGTCGTCGACCTCCAAAGATGATGGCATCGATGGGTACTCCCTCAGAGGCCTCCCATGCAGGGTCCATGATGGGGCACTGGCGGGCCGGGGCACAAAATCGTGAGTTAGGATGTGCACAGGGCTCCTTGTCACCTGACACCGAGACAGACACTTTTACTTTGAATCCAACTCTCTCTATATATATGCCCTGCTGTTTGTCCACAACTCTTTTTGGTAATTCAGATCAAGATAATAGGCTCCTTCCCTGACTCTGGAGAAGAGAATGTTCTTTCTTTGATGCTATGACTTGCTGTTTGCCGATGAAAAAATGTGAGAGTACCTGGAATCCATCCAGGACCTGGGGCTTGTGATGTGACAGCCCCCCTTGCAAATTCCTTGAGTTAGAATTAGACATTTATCCCTGATGTGATATTAGGAGATTCTTTTAATGTTCTCTGCTCAGACACTGACTGGAATATGAGAGTTAATTCTTGCCTTGTTGAGTGGAATTGACAATATACAGAAAGCACTTAGGATACATCAGAAAAATGTATTATGACCAAAGGTGGGGAGATGCTCCAAAGGGAAACCTCTGAAATCTGTAATGAGTGTAGAACACTGCTCTTTCTAATCCAGGACTTACAGGTCAGATTTCTGGGTTGGGAGACACCTGGATAACATCACATACTCCAGTTCTGACTGCTTACCCGCTCCCATCCATTCCTCCCTTAGTACCCTGCTATACAGTATATATTTGGGAACTGGGATTAGTCATAAGACTCCATAGTTATACTGCTGGATCCAAATATGATGAAAGGTTTGGGAAACTGACCTGTGGGGAAAGATTTAATTTTCTGGGTTTCCTCCGTTGAATGGGAAGGGTTGGGAGTGTGGTATGGAACTTAATAATGGTCTTTGAGAAGATGAGGGTAATTACATAGAGGAGGGTGACTGTGATAATAGACCCTGAAAGGATGAATATAGGCTGTTGGAACCACAAGGAGACCATCCTTCCATTATATTCCTCCCCGCTCTGACCCACACAAGAGTTCTGTACTTCTTAACTTCCAAGGGACAGAGAAAGCTAAGGGAGGGCTCAGAACAAGGATCCAAAGATGATGAAAGGGTTGAAAAACTGGTTTATAAGGAAATACTAAGGGACATGAGATTACTTAGCCTGAGGACAACGGTGAAGGAAGGTGAAGAGAAGTATTTATACAATGAAGGATGATGCCAGGGTTAGGCTGCAGAAAGGGTGGCTGAGGGCCAAGTAAGATGAATGTTCCTTCCTCCCACAAGTAGACCTCAAGGAATAAGAAAGAAAAAGTTCTTGCTGCATTGCAAAGACTATTGGGGAGGGCCAGAATCTAGGAGTTCTGGAAGAAAAGACTTTTGTAATACTATGATATTGGAGGATGCTGGAATTCCAGGTATCTAGTGGGGGTTAGGGCAGCTAGGTGATGTAGTAGATAGAGTGCCCAGGCTTGGAATCAGGAAGATTTATCTTCAAATCCAGCCTCAGACACTAGCTGGGTGGGCTAGTCACTTAACCCTGTTTGCCTTAGTTTCCTCATCTGTAAAATGAGTTGGAGAAGGAAATGACAAACCACTCCAGTATCTTTGCCAAGAATCCCCAAATGGGGCCACGAAGAGTTGAACATGACTGAAATGACTGAACAACAACAAGGCAGGGGTTGAGGTAGGTCAGAGAAACATTCCCCTGCATTCACTGAGACCATACCCTGAACCTCTGCCCTTTAATTTGGTCCTTTTTACTTACCTGGTTTCCAGGCCTTGCCCAACCAGGAAGTGACGGTAACACCAGGTGGGAGGTTCTGGTCAATGCCCTCCCAGTATACGCCACCATCACTAGTCTCAGCCACATTAGTGAAGAGCGTATTGCTTTGGATTGTGGCCATAGCATTGGGATTTGTCTTTGCGGAAGTTCCGGGTGCTACACCAAAAAAGCCGTTTTCAGGGTTGATAGCTCGAAGGCGGCCTAGGGGAGAAGGGATTGAGGAGAGTAATTAGAAAGAGAAAAGGGTAGGGAGAGAAAAGTTGGGAGATGAGACAAGGGAAGCAAGTTCAGATCTCTATACTCTGCCTCCCTCCTTGGCCAAAAGCCAAACATAATAACTGTAGGGGAAAAGGCTCTTGAACCTCCTGAGCAATGCTGGGCACTGTGCTGTATGTAGGGCAGGAGTGATCCATAACAGTGGCAGAAGGGAAGGGTGTCCTATTTCCAGAACAGGGAAGAGATGGCTAACTTGAATGGAGTGTGTATGTGTGTGTGTGTGTCTGTGTGTGTGTGTGTGCATGTGTGTGTGTGTGTGTGTGTGTGTGTGTGTGTGTGTGTGTATGTGTGCGTGTAAGGCTTCTCACCATCGCTGTCAAACTTCATCCAGGCAATGTCATCACCTACACATTCCACTTTCCAGCCAGGCAGTGTGGGCTGCATCATGGCAAGGTTCGTCTTGCCACAGGCACTGGGGAAGGCAGCTGATACATATCGTTTCTTCCCAGCAGGATTTGTGATGCCCAGGATCTGAAGGGGAACAGGGGAAATGTTCATAGGCACACTACCTAAGTTATAGAAATTCTGCAGAAGCAAGGAGATCTGTGCCTTGTTTGTAGAACTGAGAGGCAGTGGTCACTTAGGAGTTAACAGGGAAGAAGAGTTTATTCATTAAACATCTGCCCCTCCCTGCCACCTGGATTCCTTGTAGGCCAGGAAACCTGGTCTGTGAGCAGCCAGGAGCTCAAGAAGCTCCTCCACAAGGCAGTGTAACCAAGGAAAAGAGGGTGGGGGATGGCTCTGGTTGGGATAGGCCAGGTACTTTCTTTTGTGCCCCCCCTCCCTCCCAACCTCAGCAGCCAGCCCTCCTCATACCTTGGCCCCTCCCTCACCAGCATGTGCTCAGCTAGCCAGCCCTCATCTCTGGCGAGCCGGGAAGCGATGCGAAGGGCGAAACACTTCTTGCCCAGCAGGGAATTGCCACCATAGCCGCTGCCAAAGGAGATGATCTCCCGCTGGTCAGGCACATGCCCAATCAGGGTTTTCTCAGGGTTGCACGGCCACTGGTTCACCAGCTCCCCTGGGAACAATGGTTTATGGGGGCATCTGGCTAGGATAGCAAACTTCAAGGGGTTTGGGGATAGGTGGCTTCCTTGAGGGGGATCTTCTCCCCTTGGGCAGCAGTGGTCGTTAAGGGGGAGAGTTTCAGAAAGTAGGGGTGGGGATAATCTCTCCAATTTGGGACAAAATTTCAGTTTCCTCTTTCAACAGATAGTGTCTTAAGGTCTTTTTTCTTTCAGGGTGAGGGGAAGGAATTCCTAGGTCTTGATTCTCACCTTCCAGGGGCAAAGGTTGGCCCACAGAGTGCAGACACTTGACGAAGTCATTCTCCCCTAGGGCCTGAAGCACAGGTTTCCCAAGTCGGGTCATGATTCGCATACTGGCTACCACATAGGGGGAGTCGGTGAGTTGAATACCCACACGAGATAGTGGGGACCCAACAGGGCCCATGCTGAATGGAAGTACATACATGGTACGGCCTGGGGAAAGAAAGCTGGATCAGAGATCCTGGCTTCAACTTTCCCTATTGTCCCATTCAGGACTGTGTCCCTTGCCCAGAGTTACCCCGCATGCAGCCAGGAAACCTCTCATCCAGAGCTTTCTGAAACTGGGCTGGTGACATCCAGTTGCCCAGTTGTCCACGGGCTCCATCAGTGGGGATGGGCACTGTGTCCCTCTGAGACTCTGTTACAATCACTGTCTTGCTTTCTACTCGGGCCACATCTTTGGGATCAGTTCGAGCCAGCCAGCTGGGAAGGAGGTACCAGGAAAAGAGTGGTCACTCAGGGCTTGGGAGTCAGGCAGCCCCAAAGCATCCCTTTCCTCCTCTCATTTATTTAGGGTTTACAGCATATGTCAGTTCTATCCCTAGATTCTGTTTTTCCTCCCCTCTAATCACTCTAGACTGGGGATCCTTAACTTTCTTCTGTGTCTTCGATCTCCCTCTGGCAATCTAGTAAAGCCTATGAACCCTTTCTCAATATAATCTTTTCAGATGTACAAAGTATACATAGGATTACAAAAGAAGCCAATTTTATTGAAATGGAGTTGTAAATCCAAGTTCACAGACCCCCTGAAATCTATCAGGTTCATAGATCCCAGGTTAAGAACCCTACTCCAGTTTAGACCAATCTCCAATCTTTGGTTTAGTTTTCCATGTTACTGTGGCTGTCTCTGTGCTAAGCAAAAAACACCCAAGTTGGTAATCTAAAACTTAAAGGTGTTTGATCTGCATGTTCTTCATTTAAATATAAAAATGGAGATATTCTTTCTTTCCAGGATTCCCCATCAGTTAGTTCTCAATGGGTTGGTTCAGCTAACAAAGACCTATGGATAGTCTTTGCCTTTATGTATCCAGATTGGCTTGTCTCAGCACCCCAGATGTCTAGCCTCTGGTTTATTCTTTACCATCAAACTCACCAGTTGTCATATTTGGAGAGCTTTCGGATAAGGCCTTCACGTTCCAGCAGGGCGAGTATGGCATCATTCTCTGCCTCAGTGCCATCACAGATGTGGATGACTTCTGGTTGGCACAGGCGGGCACTTCGTTCCACAAAGTCTCTCACCTTAACTGGAAGCTGACCCAAATCTCCACTGATTATCCGAAATGCATGGTTGCCACGATTTGGGGCATAACCCCAGGGGTTCAAACCATGCCAACCCAGCCTAGGAGAGAGGGGAAGTATAGTGATGACCAGGGGGGACACTGGTGGGAGATGTGGTGGGTGGGGAATAAGCATGCAAGAGTATACTGGAGCATATCTGTACATGTTGGACTACCAAGAGTGTATTTGATACCCAGAGGGTGAATTGGCATGGGTTTAAGTAGGCTGTGTGGGAGTTGTGCGCTGTAATGAAAAGCAGTCCTGGATTTTCACCTTCATCACTGGTCAAAAGACTGCATCTCAGTTCTTCCATTTACTAACTTTGTGATGTTGGACAGACCACCAAAGCTCAGTCCCTTTAGCGATAAAATGGAGATGCTACTTGAACTACCTATTCACAGGATTTTTGATAGGAATCAAATGGGACGAGAAGCAGTGTGGCTAATCACTGAAGTCAGGAAGACCTTTGAAACACACTAATCACGTGACTCCAGGCAAGTCCCTTAATATCTTCCTGCTCAGATAACTCAGCTGCCCATCTACATAGGTTGAGAAAAGTTCCTTAAGCCAGTGAAATTACATGTCAAAAAAAAAATAAATAAATGAGATGACACATGAAAGTGCTGTATAACATCCGAAATACTGTGCAAATCTAAACTTTTCTTACCATTATATTGTAAGCTCCCTGAGGTTGGGGGGTGGCTGGTATATTTATCAGGTCCATCTTCATATCTCCAACATGTAATAAATGCATTTTTAATGGAATTGGGAATGTATAGGGATAATCTATCTGGGTAAAAAGGGAGTCATGTGTAAGTATCATGTAAGAATAGTCACATGAGGGTCTGAGTATATTTATTGTTTGGGTGGCTTTGATTGCATGAGAATATTTAAGAGCATGTCCTCTTCCTTCTTTCCAATCACTCCCCTAAATAGTCCCTCATTACCTTTTATCTTTGCTATTCTAAGAGCCTTCTCACTGGTCTCCCTAACTCCAGTTTCTTTTCTATCCCCATCTCCAGTCTATTTTACACCTCCAGAACTTCCCTTTTATTTGGGCTTGGGCCTAGACTTGCAATTTTACTTCACCTTGGTGCAGAACTCTCTTTACCCATGAAGGTCTACACCTTCTCTGTAATTTCTATATAGTCCCAGAGATGAGACACTGAGAGGGTTAAATGACTAGCCCAGAGCCACACACAACCAGTTTGTGTCAGACGTTGGTCTTCCTGGCACCTAAGCTGGAATGATTGCCTACGTTAGAAAAAAAAATAAACTCCTTAAATTGGCATTCAGCCTTCTCCTACTTCACCCTTCCCATAAGACTCCAAACTGTGTTTCCAGCCTTATTTCACATCACTCTCTCCATGTTGAAACCATAGCAGATTGTTAGCTGTTATCTGCGATTGCCCCAACATCGCCAGATGCCATTTCCACACTTCTCCCTGAATTTTTGTGGTCCTACACACTGGGAGTATACCTCTTACTTGTGTCTACCCTTCAGAGTCCTCTTCCTTCAAAGTCTGAACCTTGATGTGCCCACCCCCCACCCCCCACCCCATGCCCATATGAAAGGGGTCTCTCCCTTTTCACCTTTTCCTAGAACACTTGTTCTGGATCTCTTCCTTTCCCCATCACATCCTACCTCATAATTATCTGTGAATGTACCCTATCACTTCAGCACATTGAGGGAGGAGACTGTAACTTTTATCTGTATTTTCCAGTGCATATTACGGTGCCTTGAAGGTAGTAATATGTGTTTAATACATATTTGTTCAAAGAATGAGTGCTGTCTAGCTGATGATATATAAATATGAGCAGTGTGACCCTGAGCAGTCACTTAACCCTGTTTGCCTCAGTTTCCTCACCTGTAAAATGAGCTAGAAATGGAAATGTCAAACCACTGTAGTATCTTTGCCAAGAAAATCTCCAATGGGGTTACAGTGAGTTGGATACAACTGAAACAACTCATCACCAACAACGCTTCCTGACTCCAGGTCCAGCACAAGATGTCCACTACCCCCCACCTAGCTGCCTTTTTAGCTACCACTGCGTCTATAAATTTGATCCAGGCTGCTTGACAACTTTATGTCACTAGCCAGAATGGTACTTAAGATACCATCCTTATGTTGGTAATTTACCTAACATTATTGTATTGGTTTCTTTGTAAATGTAACATGTTTTTTTCATGCACCTATATTCTGCCTTCAAACTAAATTGGATGTAACTTCTGCCAGCAGAGACAGAATTCTCTAGTGTTTCTAGAATGGCTCTCAGCACCTCAATAAAATACTGCTGACAAGCCAGAGGTTGTCACTCTGCACTATCCCTACAACAGGAGGACCACATTGGCCATTCTGGTCACTGCTACTAGCTTCAACAAGGAAAGAAGTTCTGCCATCTGGCAGACTTGAAAGAACTATTTACAAGACAGACGGGTGAGAGCTGGTGCCTCAGCCCTGTGTTGACGGACACCACCTCTTGCCCTGCCCCTGCTCTTCTAGATTCTGGGGGATGGGGTGGGGGTTGCTCTGATTGGCCTGAGCCCAGGGTGAGGCAACTCAGATCGAACAAAGGCCAAGAGAATGGAACTGTCCTTCTTCCCCAGACCTGGAAGGAGTCACCTACCAGAACCTCCAAACACACCTAGCTGGCTCATGTGAATCAGCTTCCTCCCCCTTTATCTGTCCGGGAGAGGCACCACTTTAGAGAGCTTCTGGAAATGATTCCTGGAGGTAACAGTGACCGTTTAGAGCAGCTGACAAATAGATTCCAGGAAAGCACCTGTCGTCCTGGTCCCCCTCCCCCTCCTCTCTGAAATGGATTTCAGAGGTAAAACTAGACTGGACTGAGGAGGTAGGTTGACCAGTGCTGTCAAAACTGAATGAAATCTAGAGATGCCCAGAGATAAGGTGTGTGTGGGGGGGACTCTATAGCCCTCCAGACTTATGCTACCTTCTTTGGAAGGTATCTTTCTTTCTGGGTAGAAGTCTGGGAGTTATCCTAAATATTGTTGAAATAAACTAAATTGAAAACTGTCTTGTGGATTGTGTCTGTATCTTAGAAGGTTTATGATGAAGCCCCCCTAAACTTTCTTAAGAAGATTTTCTTTCTTCTCCACTCACAGGGGCTGGTTGGGGCAGTCTGTGGAGAGATAGGGGATCAGGATAGGTTATGACCAGATAGAGGACCCCTTGGTCTAGAGAAGGGTGCTGGCAGCTGGGGAGAGATGGGAACCAGAGAGAGAGGAACAGATGAACCAGAAGAGATCTGTTTGGGCTAAGGGCCCAGAACTAGGAAGGAGAGGAAGCAGGCCATAGAAGTGCAATGGTCCTTCCTCCCCTCCTCCACTTCACCCTTGCCTTCCTTACCCTCCTGCTCCCAGAGGTCCCTACGATTGTGCTGGGCTTACTGCCAGGCTCTGTTCTTAGGGAATCTGGGGGAATGGATGTTTACCTCTTATCTCCTTCAAAGAAGCTCTGCTCCTTACCTCCACATGGGTTCTTTCCTACTATCTTCCCCCTCCACCCCCCCAGGACTCCCACTGTAAGTCCATCTTCCTCGCTGTCCCTCACAGCTTGCCCAGGGACCCTTCCTTCCAAGCTTCTAAGAGTGTTAAACCTAAGTGGGTGAGAACAGCAGAAGCACACACGTGAAGAACGTGGCGAGGAAAGGAAGGAAGTGAATGCAAAGCTCCCCAGCAAGGGAGGAAACAGCCAGTATGTCAGGCAGGGAAAGAAGGGGAAAGGAAGTTCATTGAATGGGACGCGGTGACAAGCGAGAGGAAAACAGACTGACCACGGGGTGGTGAGAAGCGGGACCAGTTGGCACGGAGGCCCCAGGACACTGATGCACAAACAACTCCGGGTGAAGGAATGAGGGCGGAATGAGGTGCCCAGGCGGCAAGGGGTGCGTGTGGTGGTGGTGGCGGGGGCGCCTTACAGAGCGGAGGCTCAAGTCCGTAGACAGAGAGAGGTCGGGGGGTGGGGATGGGGTGGGGAGGGGGAGGTGGTGGCCACTCACCGCAGGCAGGGGCGATACAGAGAGGCCATGGGACCTGACCGGAGCGCACGTAGAACACGAAGTCGGGGCTCCTGGGGGGCTGGGGGCCCGAGCCGGGGAGCAGAGATGGAGGGGGCGGGGGGCACGGGGGAGGCGACTGGCGGCGGCTAGCAGTGGCGGGAGCCGGGGCTAGGGCGGGAGCTGCTTAAGAAGGAGACAGGGAAGGCGGGGCTGGGGACGGAACCTGGGAGGGACAGCAGGAACCCTACTACCCCGTTACCTGGCTGTCACCCAGACCCCGCCACCCAGCTTCATCCCCCTAGGTCCACCCCCCACCTCCAGCAGCGCCCCTCTGGCCGGGGCGTCCCTATCGCTCCCAGCCTCGCATCTTTCCCATTGGATGGCCCGGCCCAGCTCTGGCTCCTCAGCCTGGATCCACCTCCTGGAGGCCACTCCTCTCTCTGCATGATGTAACTCAGTGGACCTCTTGCTCCTGGCAGACAGTGACAAAAGACGCTGTATTAGATGGGAGAGTCTCGGAAAGTGGATGTCCTGGTCGCCAGGACGACTTCCAGTGCTCCAGGAAACTGCCTCCTCAAAGACTCACAGCTGAAAGCAACCCTCAAGATTATTTTGTCCAACCCCTTTTATTACGGTTGAGAAAACTGAGGCACAGAGAGGCTCAGTAACTGGGCCAAAGTCACATGGGATTTGGAGGAGCGGAGGCTAGGGTTCCGGTTCAGGTCCTTTAGTTTCAGATCAAGTGTTCTCTGCTATTCAGCAGGTTATTTTCCGAAGGAGACTCGAGGCCTTGAGCCTCAGGCTGCTAAAATTTTCAGGGTCCTAGTGCTTACCTCCATTTGACTTTTAAAAGCCTTCACAATCTGACTCCTAGTCTCCTCCCTTTACGGGATTATTCACACAGCTCTACATTCCGGGCAAAAACGACCTTCCATCTCCTGTCTCTGTGTCTTTGGACGGACTTGGGCAGAGCTCTCCCCTCATGGCCTTTTGGAGACCCTAGCTGCCTTTCAAAGCTCAGCTCAAGGACAACTTCTGTTGAGAACCTGTCTGGATCTCTTCCGTTGCAAATTCCCTCCTCCCAAGTAATTACTTGGAACATACTTTGTAACTACTCTCTCCTTGGTTCTGATATTTACTTGACGCGCCCCTTTCAGTCTCCTGTATTACTCCTTTACTGTATTCATCACCCATGTCATGGCCCCATGCTCTGGGTACACCCCAAAGCTCTTCCTGAGTCCCCTTTTTTTTCTCTTTACATCCTCTCACTTGGTGAATGTATCAACTCTCTTAGATGTAATTATCATCTCTATGCCAGTAAACCCCACCTCCATCCATTCAGCCTTTGTCTCCCTTCTGAGCTCCAGTCCCAAATAGTTAACTGCCTGTTGTGAATTTCATACTAGATGTCCTATGGACATCTCAAATTCACCAAGTCCAAGAGGGAGTTCATTATCTTTCTCCCAAAGCTCCCTCTTCTTCGAAATTTTCCTGTTTCTTTCAAGGATACCACCATCCTAGTTGTCTACATTTATATCTTTAGCGTCTTTCTTGAATCCTCACAAATATTCACCAATTATATAGAATCATTAACAAATCTTGTCATTTCTTCCTTTCCGAAATCTCTCATGCTTGTTCCATTTTCTCTAGCACCTTTTCACACAGTTCCTACCCTCGTTCAGGTCCTTATCACCTATTGACTGAATTGTTGTTGTCATTTCAGTGTGTCCATCTCTCTGTCACTGCATTTAGGGTTTTCTTTGTGAAGATACTGGGGTAATTTGCCATTTCCTTTTCCAGCTCATTTTACAGATAAGGACACTGAGGCAATTGGGGTTAGTGACTTGCCCAAAGTCACAAGGTAAGTATCTGAGGTCAAATTTGAATTCAGTCTTCCTGATTCCAAGCCTAACACTCTATCCACTGTGCCACCTAACTGTCCATTGCTGGGATCATACCCCCCTAATTAAGTTCCCTGTCTCAAGTCTCTCTCTATTCTAATTCACACAGCTGCCAAAGTGTTTTTCCTAACCGTAAGTCTGATCGCATCACTTTTCTGCTCTGTAAACTCAGGTTGGTTCCTATTACCTCTTGAATTAAAAACAAAATTTTTTTTGACATTTCTCCTACTGGACTCTGGTCTATCTTTCCATCATTAATAGATATCATCCCTTTCAGTCAAACTGGCCTTCACTGTTTCTTATTAATCCATTTCCAGTAACTACATTTTTGCACTGGCCAGTCCCCATGCCTATAATGCACTCCCTTCTCATCTGTCCCAGAATCCCTAGCTTCATACTACTCAGCTCAAAAGTCACCTTCTGCATGAGACATTTCCTTTTCTCTCTACCTGCTGCTAGCACCCTCCTTCCCCTAGTAATTTTTTTTTCAATTTTGTATGTGTCTATATACATACATAGTTATATATACACATATAAATATACCCACTCACTTACACTACTCTGGAAAAATGTTATTTTTCTTAAAAGAAAGTAGGCTCCTTGAGGGTAAGGACTGTTGTGATTTTTGTCTTTGAGTCTGTCACAATGCCTGGTACTTAATAGGCACTCAATAGATGCTTACTGAATTGAATTGTAGTGGAAAGAGAGTTGGACTTAGCTTCAGGAGAGACTGGGTTAGAATCCTATCTCTTTTCTAGCTATAAGACCAAGGGTAAGACTCTTAAACTTTTGAGCCTCAGTTTTATTTTCTGTAAATTTAGGGAAGTAATATCTGTAGCCCTTAACTCACGAAGTTGTTGTGAGGATCAAATCATGTATGTAAAATACTTTGTAGGCCTTGAAGTAGCTAAAAAGTAATTTATTATTCCAGGACTCCATTATTGTTATATCATTCTACATTATCTCCAAAGAAGATTCAAAGTCCAAAGAATCAAACATATATGATCCAGAGCACGATGAGATAAAGGAGTCTATAACATTATCAAGGACTTGCCAACAAGATATGTCCTGCATGATTTCATTTAGATGGAAGATATGTTATCAGAAATGAAGGGGAGTTGGTCCTGTAGGCAAAATGTGGGTTAAGAAACCAACAGTGTGAGTACTATACTGGTAACAAGGACATTTTTTAGCAATTTTTAAATTTTCAATTATATTTTTCTTTTCTGGTTTTACCATCTCCCCAAACATTGAAAAGGTTTTTTAAAAAAGGCAACTCAAAACCCTTGTAACAAATATGCACACAACCAAATTTGTGAATTAGCCATGTCAAAAACATATGTCCAATTCTCACCTTGCTTCTATTACCTCTCTGTCAGGTGATGGGTAGCATGCTTTATTCTTAGCCTTCTAACTGAATGGGCATTGCCTCAGTCAAACTGAGACCTATTAAAGACCTTAGCTTGAAAAAGCCAAGATCTCCTGCTGCATCTTGGGCCATTTCCAGTTGTCTTGATCTATATCTGGCCCCTGGACCCAGATGACTCTGGAGGAGAAAATGAGGCTGGTGACTGCACAGCCCTCCCTCCCTTAAATCCAATTCGCTTGCATGTCATGGCATCACCTTCCTGATGTCAAAGACTGAAGGACAAACAAACCACAAGTCCATTGGAATCTTGGTTTGTCATTAAACTATAAGAGTTCTCAAGTCTTTTAAAGTTACTTTTCTTTATATCATTTTTTATTATTGTATACATTGTTTTTCTAATTTTACTTGCATCACACTAGGTTTCTTTGAAACTGTGCCTTTTGTAATTTTTTTGGCACAACAGTTCATTCAGTCATTCCCCAGTTGATTTGCACTCCCTTAGTTTTTAGTTCTTTGCTACTACAAAAAGAGATGCTAGAAACATTTTTGTATATGTGGATATTTTTCTTCTTTCTTTCACCTCCTTGGAAGTGTGGACCTAATAGTGGTGTTTCTGGGTCACAGTATGCATAAATTAGTAATTCTGTGTACATAGTTCCACCTTGTCCTGAATGGCGAGTGCTGCTAGATCAATTCACAGCTCCACCAACAGGACACTAATAAAACTGTTTCCCCCACCCCCTCCAATATTTGTCATTTTCCCCTTATGCCAACTTTGACAATCTGACCCATAGGTGGCAGAACCTCAGAGGCATTTTAATTTGCATTTTTCTAATTATTAGTGATTTGGAACATTTTTGTAAGGCTATTGATAGCTTGTATTTCTTGTTTTGAAAACTTCCTGTTTATAGCCTTTGACCTTTTATCATCTGGGGAAGTAAACATGGAATACCAATAAAGAAATCCTTTGAATACATTGGGTAGATTATCCCCAGGATTTATAAAAGGACAAGGATAAGAATCCCGCAGGATAAGGAGGTAGGGATGAGCTGAGATTTGCATCAGAGAAGGGAGTACTCACATTAATCATGTCATGTCCTGAAATAAATCAAACTTACAAGTGGGGTAATAATAGAGTAGCCAGATAATGGGGTAGCAAATCAGCCCCGCTAAGGGATGTCCCACCAGTAGGAAAAGGTCCTCATACCTTTAGGAGAAAAGCAGGAGGGGGTCACATTAGATAATCATGGCCTGGTCATGAGGTGCCCACTGCCCTTGGAAATCCTAGCAAGGGAAACCCACTCATTCCGGTTAATTTCCCCTTTGTGATCTAACTCACCACAAATCTCAAGGAACAGGACAAAGTTAGAAGGAGCTGAGATCCAACTCAAGCCAGTTTCCTTTTCAAGGTAAAATCCCAGGGTGGGGACTTGGGACGTGGTTGAGCTCAGCCTAATCCAGAGTAAATATTTTAAGAGTAGGAATGGAAAGACATTGCTAGAATTCTGACATTATGAGGATTATTTAGAAGACTGGCAGGTAGTAGGTTATATCATATTTGATATTAGCAATATTTCTGTCAATGAGCTCACGGATTCATTGAAGTATTAACTTCAGATTTAGTTCATGTGGCTTAACTTCTAGTAAACTCAGTTCCTGACTATCCATACACGTTAGTCACGTCTCCTGCGTAGGCTGGGTGAGGGGGGAGTTAAGTGCCAGCGCTCCGGGTTTCTCTGGTCTTTGTCTTCCTCAATCCCCACCCCTTCAAAAAGTACTAACAAACTTATTTTAATCTTTTTCTTCCATCACTGTCTTTTCCTCTCCCTTCATCCCACCCCGCCATAAAATAGAACCCTTCCTTATAACAAACATGTAGAGTAAAGAAAAGAAAATCAAAACATCGACGCCTTCAATTTTTAGTCTTAATCTCTTTCCCAGCCCTGCCCACTAGCTGCTGGGCAGGATACAGGGAACATTAAATGTCTGAAGGAAAATGGCCACCAGAGGGCAGGATGCCATTGGACTAACAGACCCTCTTCTATCTCAGCATTTTAGGGCTCTCGACTGCTGGGATCAGGGTCAGCGAGCAAGGAGTTCGGAATTTTGGAGCCTCTGACTCACTATTGACCTAGGATGAATGGCCAAAAGCCAGGCTCAGACCCAGTTTGACTTTAAGATCTGGGACCTGGGACAGAAGAGCCCCTTTGTTGAAACCCTTGGCTCTGAACCTCTTTCAAATTTCATAGACAGAGCTATAATCACTTAGCATTTCAAGGTCCTCTACAACCTGGAGTCTCCCTGTCTTTCCAGCTTCCTTTCATGTTAAATGAAATGCAGCGCATTTTGAAAGCCTTACTGCTTTATGTAAGTCAAATGACTATTTATAAATCAAAGTATTATTATTATTAGAGAGGCTAGATTAGAACCCTGGGCTTGGAATCATCTTCCTGAGATCAAATCTGGCCCTAGACACTTACTAGCCATGTGACCCTGAGCAAGTCACTTAACCCTGTTTGCCTCAGTTTCCTTCTCTGGAAAACTAGCTAGAGAAGGAAATGGCAAACCACTCCAACATTTTTGCCAAGAAAACCTCAAATGGCATCACAAAGAGTTGGACACCACTAAAAAATGATTGAACAACTATTAGTATCCTCACATTTATTTCCTAGGATAAATATATTACTCCTTTCCATGGGCTCTACACGTCAGCCACTATTTGCTGGAATCTCAAACTTAACATGCTTCATATAGAATTCAGTATTATCCTCTTCCCCAAAACATGCCTCTTCTCTAAATTTCCCTCTTCCTTTGAGGGTGCCACCTTTCTTCCTTTCCCTCAGGTGGGTGATCTTGACTCTGCGTTCCCTCACAGCTTATATCCAACCTATTGACAAGTACTTTAGATTCTTGCCTGACAATATCTTTCATTTCCCTCCTCTTCTCTCCACTCACCCAGTCAGTACTTCAATGTCTGTCCTTATCACCTGTCAGGGAGATTATTGTAATAGCCTTCTAATTCATCTCCTTCCTTCCAGTCTCTTCCTTCTCCAGCCCATCCTCCACACAGCTGCTTAAATAATCTTTCTAAAGCATGGGTCACAACTCTCCCCTGCCCCCTTCCTCAATCTTCCCCAGCTCCAGGGTAAAATACCAAATCAATCTGACATATAAAGTGTTCCATGATCTGCCTCCGACCTACCTTTCCAGATTTTCTTTTCACATTACCAACCTGCATGTACTATACATCCTAATCAAACAGGTCTACTTTTTAGTTCCTGAACATGGCATTCAATCTTTTGCCTCCCTGCCCTCCCACAGGTTGTGATTTTAGGCCTGCAGTGCACTGCCTCCCCTCCTCTGGCCATCAGAATCCTTAACACTGCTGTCTCCTCCCAGGTGCCACTTCTTATCAGATGTTTTTCTTAATATCCCTGGTTATTCTTCTGCTTTCCATTCTCGTATTCCTCCGTATTTCTTTCTCTGTGAATATGTTTTATGAATACAATAAAATGTAAGTGCCCTGTGGGCAGGGAAAAAACAATCTTTGTAATTCTGTTGTTTAACATAGTGCCTTGCATAAGACATCTAATTTTTTATTTTTTGAATTGATTTGAATTGTCTCACTCATTTGAATTGTTTGTCTATCCCTCTGACCCACAACCCCAGACTACTTTCCAAGGATCATAGAATTTTAGGGCTGGAAGTACCTTGGAGGTTTAGAGTCTAACTCCCTCCTTTTTTTTTCAGATGAAAATTATGAGTATCTCTTCTTTTCTGGTGAGGGGAGGGAGGCAATTGGAGTTATGTGACTTACCTGGGGTCCACAGATAGTAAGTGTCTGAGGCCAGATTTGAACTCAGGTCTTCTTGACTCCAGAGCCAATGCTCTAAGCTAGAGTTTTGCAGAACAAATCCTTTTATTGAGGAGATTTGTTCTGTGAAGTGTGGATTCAGTAAAAGGACCACACTTGAAGACCTAGAGGGCCACAGGTTTCCCCACCCCTGCTAGTCACTGGGCACCTAGCCGCCCCCAAGGCTTACCTAAAGAAGCTTGCAGCTTTGGTGAGAGAAGGTTGTAGGAGAAGGAGCAGAATGAGGGAGAGTAAAAGTCTGAAGAGAAAGACGAAAGGAGAAGGAGAAGGTAATTGACAAGGTAAATAAAACAATTTGATAAATAAATTAAATTGTTGAAGAAATGAAGAGATGAGTTCTTTTTTTTTAAGCACAGAAACTTTTTAATTCTTTTTATTTCAGTTTTAAATTCTCTTCCTTCCCTCCTCCTTTCCCCTACTTGTCAAGAAGGAAAGAAAAACAAAACCAATTAAAAATATATATAGTCATGCAAAACAAATTTCCACATTAGCCATGTTCATTTTTTTCTTTCTTCATTTCCATGTTTTTTTTTAAAGCAAGACAGAGAAAAAAATGTTTCAATCTGTACTCCGAGTCCACCTGTTCTCTATCTGGAGATGGATAGCATGTTTCATTACGTTGTTATTGTTTAGTTCTTTTTCAGTTGTGTTTTTCTATTTGTGACACCATTTGGGGTTTTCTTGGCAAAGACACTAGAGTGGTTTGCCATTTCCTTCTCAAGCTTATTTTGCAGATGAGGAAACTGAAACAAACAGGATGAAGTGACTTGCTCAAGGTCACACAGTAGTAAGTGTGTGAAACTAGATATGAACTTAGGAAGATGAGTCTTCCTGACTGTAGGTCTGGGCATTCTAACTACTATGCCATCTAATCGACTTGTTTCATTATGAGTCCTTTGGAATTATGGTGGATCATGGTGTTGGTCAGAATTATTAAGTTTTTCAAAGATTATTTTTCCAATATTGTGATTATTGTGTAGATGGTTCTCATAGTTCTGCTTACTTCACTTTGCATCAGTTCATACAGGTTTTTCTGAAACCATCCCCTTTATCATTTGTTCCAGCACAAGAGTATTCTGTCCAATTGTATATCCTACCTTGTTCAGCCGTTCCATAGCTGATATGTACCCCCTCAATGTCCAGTTCTTTGCTATCACAAAATAGCTACCATAAATATTTTCTGACATATTTTTTCTATTTCTTTGATGTCTTTAGTGTACAGATCTAGCGGCAGTATTTCTGGGTCATGTTTAATAGCTTTTTTAGCATAGTTCCAAATTGCTTTCCAGAATGATTGGACTACACATACAGCTCCACCAACAGTACAAATGCACTGTATTTCTTTTCCCATATCCCCTGCAGCATTTGTCATTTTCCTTTTGTATTATCTTAGCCAATCTGATGTGTATGAGGTAGACCTCAGGGTTGATTTAATTTGCATTTCTCTAATTATTAGTGATTTAGAGAAGTGTTTCATATGGCCATTGATAGCTTTGATTTCTTCCTCCAAAAAGGTTAATTTGAAAAGGGAAAAGAAGTAGACTGTAACTTATAAAGTTGTTGATGAGACAAAGGAAAGGAAGTAGTATGGCTGTCAAGTTATTAAGAGATAATAAAAAGCTATCTTAACAAGCTGCTTAAGAGTTGGTAGGAGTAACTTTAGTGGGGACTAAGAAAGGGAATCAATTAGGAATGAAAAGACTACTTTGCTACAGTGAGGGCTCAGTGAGGCTTTATAACAGATTTATAATGTATACAATCAACACAGTTGTGAGACTTCCTCCAGCTTGTGAGCAGGACCTGAGGAGTGAATGGTGGGATTAAATAAGACTGAAGTTTGGAGTGAAAGTAGCAACTATAAGGCAAAGGGGCAAGATATTCAAGAGCAGAGGCCAACGTAGAGGTCAAATGGCTAACTATTGGTTTGACCTTGGAGAGGGAGGAAAGTGAATTCAGTGCAAGGGTAAGGACCAGAGAAAGTACTGAGGGATGGAGAGTATCTATGTCTCTATGAGGATCAAGAACAGGTTTAGGAGGATGAAGCATGGGGAGATGTGGAAAGATTAGAGATTATGATCAGGTAGATTTGTACCAGAATTTCTAATTAGGGAAGGTGATGATGAGATCAAGGGTGTGACTATCTGCGTGTGTGCCAAGGTAGAGTAAAAGAAGTTGTTGTTGTTCAATTGTGTTCAACTCTTTATGACCCTATTTGGGGTTTTCTTGGCAAAGATACCAGAGAGGTTTGCCTTTTCCTTCCCCAGCTCATTTTACAGATGAGAAAACTGAGGCAAACAGGGTTAAGTGACTTGCCCAGGGTCACACAGTTAGCAAGTGTCTGAGACCAAATTTGAATTCAGGAAGAGGAGTCTTCCTGATTCCAAGCCTGGCACTCTATTTACCGTACCACCTAGCTATCTAGACTAAACGAGTAGGTTGTGATACCTAAGAAAGTTGAAGGAATGAGAGATTTCATAGCTTGAGAGAGCAGCTACATAGACACTAATGTTCCCTAACATAAAGGTAGCAGATAGAGTGGAGAGGAAGGTGGTGAGCCAAGTGATGAACTCTTTGAGGAACATGGGAGAATGACCCGGGAGCCATATCATAATTTTGATTGGGTGAATTCTCATTAGCTGGACTTCCAAAGAAAAGTTGCTGTGTAAAAAAGAAGGTAAAAGGAAGAGTGTGGAAGTGACGATGGGGAACAAGGAATATTTTGATTCCTCCTTCAGGAGCAGTGTGGTTGTAGAGCATGTGTGTAAGAGAAGAAAGAATCACTGCTGGAGAGGATGACTGGGAATGGAATTGTGGGGTTGTCAGAGGGGAAACATGATCCTAAAAAATGACAGTGGGTCTTCAATGGGACAAACGTATCTAGGTTGGTGTTAGTGAGACTTGTCCTTTGTCATGAAGGACAAAGTCAGTCAGGGTTTTCTTCCCCCAACCCAGGCAATTGGGGTTAGGTGACTTGCTCAGGGTTATACGGCTAGTAAGCCTCTGAGGCTAGATTTGAACAGAGGTCCTCCTGACTCCAGGGTGGTACTCTAGCCACTGTGCCACCTAGCTGTCCCAGTCAGTCAATACATATTTACTTAGTGCCTATTGTATGCTAGGCACTAGGCTAAGTGCTGGAGATATAAGTATGAAAAGAAAGATAATCTCTGGTCCTCATGAAACCTATAATAAAATGAGATAGGGCAACCTGAGAAAGGAAGATGAAAAGTGAAGGGAAAAGGATGGGGCTGGGAAAGAAGGTGTCTGGTGCAGGGGTATGGTGGAATCTAGTGTAAGGAGTGGAAGTTGGCAGAAAATGAAGAGATAACTGGCATGGGAGCCTTCTTTAAATGCAGGTTTGGGGAGGAGTTCTTTGTTCTACCCTCCAGTCCTCCAATCAGAGGGTACTGAGAGTACCAATGGAGCATGAGTACCAAAGTTAATTCACTCCTGAGGGCTGATGAGTTCCCAGGTGAAGATGTTTACAATTTGGGATCTTTCTCAGGAGGTGATTGGTGGATTTTTTCAGTGATTATTTTACCCTCTGGTTCTAGGACCTCAGGAAAATTTTCCTGGATGATTTCTTGAGAGAAGCTCAGGTTCTTTTTTTTTATCATGACTTTCAGGTAGACCAATAATTCTTAAATTACCTTCCCTTGTCATGAGGATTTATTTTCCAGGTCAGCTGTTTTTCCAGTGAGGTATTTTACATTTTTTCTATTTTTTCATTCTTTTGATTTTGTTTGACTGATTCTTGATCTCTCATAGAGTTGTTAGCTTCCATTTGCCCAGCTTTCATTTTTAATGAATTGTTTTCAATTAGTTTTTGTACCTCCTTTTCCATTTGGCGCATTTTTACTTTTTAAGGATTCTTAATTCTCAATTCTACTTTTTTAAGAAATTGTTTTCTTCAGTGTACTTTTTAGCATTTGGCCAATTATATTTTTTAAGGACTCATTTTCATCAGTTAATTTTTGTCCTTTCTTTTCCAAGCTATTGACTCTCTCTTGCATACCTCTCATTTCTTTCCCCAATTGTTCTTCTACCTCTCTTATTTACTTTTAAAATCCTTCTTTGGCTCTTTCAAGGAGGCTTTTTGGGCTTGAGACCAGTTCATATTCCCTTCTGAGGTTTCAGATGTGGGTATATTGACAATGTTGTCTTCTGAATTTGTATTTTGATCTTCTCTGTTCCCATGGAAAGAATCTATGGTCGTTGCTGTTTCTGCTTTTTGCTCATGTTTGCCTATTTCCTGGCTTTTAAAATTGAGTTCTCCTGCTGGAGTACAGGGGGTACTGACTCAAGCTTCTTTTGCTGGGTTCCAGGGACCTGGTCACTGACTTTGTATGCTGGGGCATCAGTACTGGCAGCTGGAGGCCTACAGGGTCTGGCAGCTTGCCTGGTGCTGAGCTGGGGTCAGCGACACTGAAGATCTTGGGGTGGGTTGAGGGTCTGGCCCTGGAGGAAGCCTGCTCATCTGGGCTGCTCTGAAGCTTGGGAAGCCCCTCTGGAGCTGTGGTTCCTGGAGTTGTCCTGGAGCACTGGGAGACCTGGCTGGTGGAGTCTATGGGTTCCTCTACCTGTGCCAAGGCACTGGGGGGTGGATCTTGGTGTTGGCATTTGCCTGCTCAACCACTCTGGGCCTCCAGATCTCCTGCTGGCTTGCTGAGATGCCTCCTGTCTTGTACTGCTCCCTTTCCACCAGAGCAAGAGGGACCTTTTGCTTTAATCCCCTAAGCTTCCTAGAGTTAAAAGACTTCTGCACCTTCTCTTTCTTTTGGCTCAGCTATTCCAGGGTTTTCCTGAGGTGATGTTTTCTGGATTTTTAGAAGTCAATAAGTGAGAGTAAGAGTGACTTACTTCTTACTCTGGTTCCCAGAGGTCCCTTGTCCCAGATGAAGATGTTTCCTGTGGGGCATAGTGGAGTCCAGTACTAGGAGTACAATCTGGTGGGAAGTGAAGAGGAGAGTGGGAGAATGTCATGAAAAGGAAGAATGGAAGGGAAAAAACCCCAACAACTGTTCACTTGGAACTAAAAATAATTGAGACTCTTTATGAAGAGGAAGGTACTAGATATTCTGAGGAGAAAGAAATGTATTTGTCCTCCTAGGAATTATAAAATAAGTCACAGGAGCTCCCAATAAACACTGGGGGAAGATGAGAGGGCCTGTGGTGATTAGTGACTCCTTGCTCAGTGGTACAGTCAGCTCTTTGTTGACCTAATAACTACCAGAAGAAGGTATGCTGTTTTCTCTAGACTTATTAAATGCCTGCTGTGTGCTAGGTACTAGACTAAGTGCTAGGAGCACAAATATGAAAAAAGATATATTCCTTGTCCTCAAGAAGCTTAAAGTCTAATGGGGGAGGACAGCATGCCAAAGGAAGATGAAAAATGAAGAGGAAAGGATGGTACTGTATCCAAATCATAACAGGGAACCTCCCAAGACTTATAAAAACAAGTGACTACTACCCACTTCCAGTGATTCACATGAACACAAATTATACAACAAGAAGGGATTAAAAGATTATTGCCAGAGATTATGAAGTCTTGGGTAAGAAACCAAAGACATAAGAGACACAAAGTTTCTGTGTCCCTTTAAAGAAGGAGATGCAGAAGAGAAAAATTGATTTGGGCAGTGAATAGCTGGCTAAGAAGGTGATGTCTGAGAAGAGGATTGTGGCTTAAAATATAGGGAGGACGGTTTCCTGACCAGGGATGGTAACAATGAGTTCCTGCTAAGAATGAATTTTCTTAGTGTCTTGTAAATTGAATCAAAAAGGCTTTAAAGTAAAAAGCATAAAGGAGGGAGAACACTACCTACGTATATGCTGTTGGTGGTCGCCTCTGTTTTCAAAGACCACCAATGATATCATGGGGTGATGTCTTGACTTGTGCATGAATTGGATTTAAGTGAGGCAGAGCTGCACAAAATTATCAGCCTCTCTGTCTCTTTCAGAGTGATTCAAGTCTGATGGCAAGACAAAAGTCTAGCCTAGGATGACTGGCAATGGTCTTTGCTGCCTGACCAATCTCTAAGGGTTTTACAGGCCTATTCCAGCTGCCTTCATGGTCATGAAGGCAACTGGAACAAATTGTTCTCATCTGCCCACTCCATGCGTAAGTCTTCACATGCTTGGGTTTGACATCCCCCTAACTCACAGAAGGTTTGAGGCCTGTCGATTACCCTCAATATGGTTTAGCCTGTCCACTGAGAAGGTTTGAAGGAGGTGTGGCCTCTGCACATGCTACAACTTCTTGGAGCCACAAGTGAGAGCTGGATGCCAGGAGGACACCAAGGGTGGGTGAGCAGCCCTGAAAATAACTCAGCAAACCCTCACACTGGAGCTGTGAGCCCTCCCTTAATACCCCATATTGAAAGTAGCTACAGTGAAGTAAGAAAAATAGCTATGGAGACACCCAGAAGTTAACGTGAGGTAAAATTCAAGAAAAGAGCCTGTAGTAAAATGTAGGACCTTAAAAGTCTATATCTCAGTGCTCAATAAGAAAGAAGATCTAGAGGTTATAATGTAAGAAGTCTCTTTAGGCTTTAATGCCACAGGAAAAACTCCCTCCCAATTGGAGCTGACCACCAAATGGAATGGACTGCCTTAGGAGACAGTTGTTGGTCTTTGGAATGATGGTCTGCAAGCAGGGCCTGGATGACCCCTTGTTATGTATGTGAGAGCGGAGATGTCTTTATGGCATTGAATGGATTTAATAGCTGTTGAAATTCCAGTTCTAAAATTCTGTGATTCTGGATTTAAGTGACTTGCTCAAGGTTCCATAGTTAGTTAATGGCAGATCCAGGACTAGACCTCAGGTCTGGTTCACTGTCACTTTCTGTTCTCTATTTTCCATCCCTGTGCTCTTCTGCCCAGCCTCTATCACAACATCATTCTCCTCTTTTTCCGTCTGCCCCATCTCTCTGTCTCACTCTCCTTTCTTCTCCTGTTATCTCTTCATTCCATCTCTCCCTTCTCTTTCTCCTTTAATGCAAATTCTCTTGTATTCCTACCTAATTATTCCTAGACTCATCTCCATCGCGATTTGGCACTATTTAGCTCCCTTAAGCATTTTGCATCTTTTCCTTTTTTCCTTTGTCTCATTATCCCCAGACTTGACTTTAATATCCATTCCCTCCATTTTTCTGTCCTGTTCTTAGAGTAGTATAGCTCAATCTATAAATCGGTGAGTCACTAAGTGACAACTGTGCATTCCGCAATTGGAACACCTCTTTTCTAGCTTTCCCTCATGTTCTTGCTCCTCTAATTGCTAGACTCCTTTCTGCCTTCTCAGCTGCAATCCTTCTTGTCCCCATTCCATTTCCCTAGTCCTGGTTCACCTCCTACTTCCCCCATACGCTCCTTTCCCTTGTTAAAGGCTGCTGGTATGAGAGCCCGAGCTGCTCAATCCTTCTGAGCTTGTTTAGTATGGCTCCTTCATTCCATTAGCAGCTTATCACTTCCCCCCACCAACCCTCTACATCCCCTTTCATACTCCATGGTAAACAACAGGATCAGGGTCGACCTGACAGATGCCTGGTGTTAGAGCACTGTCTGGTTGGGCCAGGAGAAAGGACTTGCCTGGAGAATTTCCTCTTACCCTGAATTGTCCTGGATCTTGGTACTGGGTATCCCCAATAAAGAAGTATTCACAAATATGGCTCCATGTCTCATGTAGACTATCCATTCAAAGTCTCCATAGCACAGTAGAAAGAGAACTGTATTTGGTATTTAGAAGATTTGGATTCAAATCTTGACTTTCCCACTTACTACCTGTGGCTTTGAGAAGCTAAACAGCCCAACGAGTGAATAGAGTACAGGGCAGGGAGTCAGGAAGGCTTATCTTCTTGAGTTCAAATCTGGCCTCAGACACTTATGAGCTGAGTGACCCTGGGCAAGTCATTTAACTCCGTTTGCTCCAGTTTCCTCATCTGTAGAAAGAGTTGGAGAAGGAAATGGCAAACCACTTCAGTGTCTTTGCCAAGAAAACCTCAAACGGGGTCATGGGGAATCAGCTGGGACTGAACAACAACTTGTGGCATTGTATAAGCCATCAAACTTGTCTGGGTCTTATCTTCATCATTTGTGAAACAAGGGATTGGGTGAACTAGATGACCTCTAAAATCCCTTTCAGTTCTAAACTGATGACCCTAAGAGCCCTGTTGTGTGTAGAGGTATGTCCTTGGGCTGCATAATTTCTAGTTAGCTGGGTCATGCAAGTTCTTGATCCTGGCAACCTCATTGATCCTGTGTACCAAGCGTGGAATTTTGAGAGACTTAAATATTTGTTGAATTTGAATTTGAATTCACCTGTATATTCTGAATGATGCCAATATAGTCCAAGATAGAGAGAAGCAGTTAAAAACAGTGATGGAGACAGGCTCAAAGAAAGAGAGGAATTAGGAAAAACAAAGCTAGTTATATAGGTAGACACAAAGAGAAACTGGGTCCTACGCAGCAGAAATCAAGCAGTACAGATTTCCTTAGCTAACCTAGAACCTAGAACTTTATCATGGTGATGTCATTTTGGTCCTCTTTGAAGACAAAGGACGACAACCAACCAGAACCTGGGGAACAGGTGAAGGGGCATAATATCCTCTCTCTTCCCTTCCCTTCCACCAAAGTATCTATCGCTGCAGACTCTCACTGCCAACATGCCTTAGATTTTAGTCTGATGGACCCCATGCACTATGTGGAACCCAGACATCTCTCTGGGACTAGAAATGGAAGGAGTAAACATCATGGGGGCGGAGGGGGGGAAGAGGTATCCAAGGGCCACCCAGTTGCAGAAAGAAAACATTAACCCTTGGTGTTTCACTTTTGTACAGATTCATTTAAACAATGCCTGACAGATTTAAACAATTCCCTGGCTAATTCCTGGTGCCCCCTTGCCAACCTTTTACTTTGGGATGATAGCCCTAAGAGGTGTTATAGGATTAATCAGAGAATGTAGGTCACTTCCCCCCTTCCCCCAATCTTCTCTGGTCCCTGGATAGGAAAGGAAAAATGTGGCCATCTGGGAATGAGGAGAGAGGAATAGGTAGGTCGATAGATAAAGAAGAGAGAAGGTTAACAGGGAAATAGAAATTTCAATTTTCCATCTTGATTTATACTAGATCTCTAGATCCCTTAGCTTACCAAAGAGACTTTTCTACTTTATTTACTACCTCAAAATTAACAGGCTTGTGTTAACTTTTGGAGCCAGGTCATAGGGGGCACTGAATCTAAGGGTGGCAAACTCTTCTCTTCCCCTCTTAGAGGGCAATGGTTATTTTTCTGATGTGCTTTAAAGACATATACTGCAAGGGCTGTTGTCACTGTCTAGCTGTAGGTGGATCATCCACTTGGAAGGAAGAAGGATGAGAATTTCTGAAAACAGGAAGCAAAACCTGTAAACCTGGTAGGTGATGGGAGGACAAAATTTGTCTTGAACTAAGACATTGAGGCTAGAGAGGGTGTGTGAATTTGGCTGGTGAGAGAGGGCAGCAGAATCCAGAAAGCCAGAGAAAATTGTAAAAAAGAGAGAAATAGAAGAGGAAGGGAGTGTGTTGACCAGAGCTTTCCTATTTTAAGGGTTCAAGTAGCCCCTAGCTCCTGGGATGCTTATAGGGTGATGGTAAGGGGAAGGTGAAGATTCTAGTGCTGGAGAAGGATTAGTGAAGAATTTGTTGGCCAGACATGAGAGACTTTATTGGGGGAGGGAAATGATACCCCCTAAAAACCTTCCCTAGGTGACAATCCACTCTTCATCCTCTCAGACTAGGGGATATGCAAATGACCCTGGTACATCATTGGTTGGAAGCCAGAGAGGAGAGGATGACCTCACCAGGATGATTCTTTAAGAGTACCCACTCAAATAAGTTCTGTGTCCACAGCCCTATCTATACTGAAGACCAGTATCTCCAGTTTCTGTTCAATGGGGCCATTTATTTTTAGGAAAGTGGTGTCTGCCTGTCTATAACCTTGACTGCACATTCTTCATCTATTCCCAAAGTAAGTGTTTTCTGGGGCTGAATTAGACATAACTTTCTCTCCCCTTTCCTGGTTTGATCCTTTTCTGGACTTTCTTTCATACCTCTCCCTTATTTCATCCAAATTTCCCTCTCTTCCTCTTTATCTCATTTCTGGGTCTAATTTCTTTGGTCTACTTTGTGTCTGTCTCAATGTCTTCCAGAGGAGATTGTCTGAAGAGCTCAAGAAAATGGTCAGTGATGCACCTATGAGACAAGGAAAGTGAGGGACCCTGCTTTTCTCCTCCCACATCCTGTCTTTCCCCCAATAAGGCAGGGTTTTAATATTGGGTGTGACTTGGTTGTGAAAATGGGCTGCTCAAGTTTGGAACAGTAAGATGGAGCCAGACTAAGCACTAGAATCTAATCATTCTCTACATATGAGGTTTTGTTCCATCTACCCTTTCTGGAGCCTGTGGGGGAGCAGTGGATATCCTAGAAAAGGGCTAGTTAAAGCAAATTCAGCACAAACATAATAAGATAATAGCATTTTAGGGCTGGAAAGATCTTTAGAACTTCTTTTAACCCGCATTTTGTAAATGAGGAAATTGGGGAATGAAATGGTTTGCTTAAGGTCAGAAAACTAGTGTAGACCTCTATATATAACAGGATGTGAGTGAAGGATTATTTTAGAAATCCACACAAGCTGAGCAAACTGTGGAGTCTCCTCTAAAGGGTTACCTGAAATGGGAGGGTGGTCCATGTTGAGCCCTAATCTGTTCTAGAACTTTTCCTAAAGTTTTTATCTTCTTCATTCAGAAGGGATTCTCAACTCACTGAGTTGAGACATCTTATTTTGACTTCTTGATTATAGAACATACATACAGCCTCCATCCCTAACCTAAAAGTGTTGTGTACAACACACATATACACAAGCATGTATTTTTAAAGTAAATTAAACTTTATTTGACTTTGAGAATTGATTAAGAATTTTGGAACACCTCTTGGGATAATTGGAGACTCAAGTATGCCACAAACTCAAGACTGGGAATTACTGCTATAGAAAAACTGGTTTCTCCTTCAGCTTGGTCCTCCAAGAGCCTGGGAGCAGGAGGACTGAGCTGGATATGGGCTGAAATGGCTGGCTGCAGCCTTGTCCCCTTCTTTTTTGCACTCTGCAGACACAGTCCATCAGCACATGCTCCTAAAGCCCTAGGCTGCCCAGGGGATTGGACTGAGAATTATCAACTGTTTTTTTTTTTTTTTAAAGTTTTTATCCATGTCTTTTGTTTCTTACATCATCCTAGTTATCCCAAACATCCCTCTCTCTTTCTCTTCCTTTCCAAGAGAGTTGTCCCCTATAACAAATAGTATTTTTAGAGGGAAGAAAAAATCAGCACAACTGATCAATACATTAGAAAAAAGTCCAAAATCATGTGCAATGTGTAACACCTGGCGACCTCCCATTTCTATGAAGGGGTGGATTAGGAGTTTGCTCTCCTATCTCTTAATTCTAGTACTGCTTGACCTTTATAATTTTGTTATATTAATTTTTAAATTTCTGGAGTATAGTTGTTTCTACTATTTATATTGTAGAATCATGGATTTTTAAAACTAGAAGGAAACTTGGGGATTATTTAGGCCTATACCCTCAGGAAACTAAGGCTTGGAAGAGTTGAGTGACTTGCCTAATCTGCCATGAAGCTAGTTGGTGACGGTGCTAAGACGAGTCTCCAGCCTCTCAGTCCTCTTTCCACTCTGGTACTAAGCCTCAGGTAGATGGTCTTTAGGCCTCATCTCCCACCTGCCTCACCTCACCTTCTTCTCTCTTCCAGGTGGGTCCTTCTCATCCACCCCCAGCAATGGCACTGCCCCCCAGTCCCCTGGCTATGGAGTATGTCAATGATTTTGATCTGATGAAATTTGAGGTAAAAAGGGAGCCCTCTGAGGGCCGATCTGGGCCTCCCATAGCCTCACTGGGGTCCACCCCTTACAGTTCAGTGCCCCCCTCACCCACCTTCAGTGATCCAGGTGTAGTGGGGGCCACTGAGGGGGTCCGGCAGGGTCTGGAAGAGCTATACTGGCTGGCTGCTCTGCAGCAGCAGCTGGGCACTGGGGAGGGGCTGGGGTTGAGTCCTGATGAGGCTGTGGAGTTCCTGCAAGGACAGGGACCAGCCCCTGCTGAGGGACCTCTCTCCCACTACCCAGGAAGTTCAGAAGAGATGGGTGGCCTGAATCCCCAGGTGAGAGGGGACCGGATGTTGGTGACAGGGTGGGTGGGTCAATGCTGAGGTAAGGAAAAGGAGGTTAGTACAGGAAAAAAGAGAGGAGAAAAGGGAAGTTGTATGGAGGGGGTGAGAAAGGCTGAGGAAAGATTAAGAATGGTGGCAGGGAGAGAAGGGAGAAAAAGGGAACTAGAGCAAAAAAAACAAAAAGGAGCCTCCACTCTCTCTCAAAGTTTCCAGAAAGGGAGAGAAATTAATATTCTAGGTTGGGTGGGTGGTGGGGTGGGGGTGGGAAAGGAAAACATAGAAAGGGGGCTGAGCGAGCAGAAGTAAGTAGGGACTCAAGGGTGAGCACAAAGTTAAGGGGAGAAAGTATTCGGAAAGCAAAAAAAATACCAAGGAGGTGGAGAAAAGACAGTCATGTGTAGAGGCCAGATAGAAGGTAGTGGTTGGTGGATGTGGCACGAGGTTGACCTAAGACTTTTCTTTCCTCCCCCTTCACCCCCTTTCCAACCTTCTCTGGATGGATTGGGGCTCATCCTATTAATTATAGGCACACATGGGGGTGTCAAGGGGATTAAGATGTAATCTAAATCCCTCAGGGGTCACAGGAAGGTAGCCTCTTCCTGTGGACTGTGCGGAGGATCTAAATTGACCTGGTCTTCCACATTTTCACAGGATTATGACTTTGGGGGAGGATGGGATTGGAGAAGGTGTAACGGGTGTAGGTGGATGTTTTTTGGGTTGCTAGGGGTAAGAGGGATGGGAGGAACTCAGTTCTCAGGAAGACTAAGTAGGACTATGGAGGGAAAGAAGGACTGGGGGAAGGGAGGAGGGAGAAAGTGTAGGTGTTTCAAGGTAGAGTAGGTGCATGGAACTTGGGAGTGGACGCTGCAAGAAGGGTTGGGGAGAACTAGGGGACAGGTCCTGCTGTGAGTGGGGAGGGATCAAAGACGTGCCCAGCATGGAGGGATTGATGGGTATTGGTGGCTTCTGCTGAACGGGTACGGGAGCGGTTGATGATAGGGGATGTCGTGGGAGGTGGAGAGGCGGGGCGGACCTGGGAGCCTGAGTCCTTTCCTTCCCCTGTCCAGCTCCCGGGGCTGGCGGAGCGGTTTTCGGACGCTGCGTTGGTGTCCATGTCGGTGCGTGAGCTGAACCGGCAGCTGCGGGGCTGCGGGCGGGATGAGGCTCTGCGGCTCAAGCAGAGGCGCCGCACCCTGAAGAACCGTGGCTACGCCCAGGCCTGCCGCTCCAAGCGGCTGCAGCAGCGGCGCGGGCTGGAAGCGGAGCGGGCCCGCCTGGCCGCCCAGCTGGACGCCTTGCGGGCCGAGCTGGCGCGCCTGGCCCGGGAGCGAGACCTCTACAAAGCCCGCTGTGACAGGATGTCAGCCTGCGCCCCTGGCCCCGGCCCCGGCCCTAGCCTTGGCCTTGGTCCTGACCCCGGCCGATCCCCGCGCCCGGGAGACCGCGGTCACTTATTCCTCTGAAGCCTGTCCCTTCGGGGACCACACACTGGAGAGACACACGAGGCTGCACGGCCTGAGCGATTCCCTTACCCTAACAATTTGTTGTCTCCCCCAGCCCATTGTGAACCCCCAGATGCATCGCATACGAGAGGGCTTTATTCATTTTTGTTTGATTGAGAAATAATTCTTTAAGTCTTCCATTTAGGAATTACTTATCTCTCCCAAAAGAAAAGTGGGGAACTGCCAGGATAAGCCTCTTTCACCACATTCTCTGGAAGTCAGTGTTCCCCAGCTTCTTCCTCCCTTATCTCTGCCCTCTTCAACTTCCAAGCTATATATATATAGACACCGCCTAGAACGCGGAATCCTTGGGTCTGCAGGGACCAGGGGCAAAATTGACGGACTTCTTGGAGGGGAGCACAGGATTTCTAAGCACCAATGCTTTATGTAGCATGCGACATAGAGGGCATGCCCCTTCATTTGAGGGAGACTTGGGGGCGTTCTGTTTTCTCCATCTCATTTATCTGGGGTTCCATTTTGCTTCTGGTTTCTGAGGTCATGAGGAATAAACCGCAGGCCAAATTTGAGTGGCTTAGCTGCCACTTAAAAAAAATTACCATCTAGAAGTCTAGATTGAGTGGTTTCTCTCCTGGAAACTCCCCCATGCAAAATTCAACAGGAATCCATACTGGAGATGCCCCCCTCCCCATCTCTTGAAACGGGCAACCTCCAGAGACCCAGGAGATCGAGGTGGTAGGGGAGGTCAGACAATCCCTTTAGCTCAAAAGATGTCCAAGTGAAATTCCCAGAAGGAAGCTCCCTTACCTCCAGGATCCTGACTCAGAACTCAGAAAGTGAGTTGGGCAAATCTGACCCTTAAACACACTTTGGTAAGGGAGCATTTACATTAGTGAGGGGCCCTGGTAATTTTGAGGGTATCCTTTTCAGAATCCCCTTTTTAGATTCCTACTTATCACCTGTCATGTGACTATCTTGAACATCCTCAGGTACCCCTGCTCTCATCATCCTCCAGCATTTTTTAGATGAGATTTCTCTAGGGGTGGGAAGGGATCAGGAAATAAATTTAAAATGAAAGTTGGGTCAGGATTTTAATACTGTTGATCAGAAGTCTATTTCTATTCTGTGCACCTGCATCAAGTCTGCCTTCTGTCTGTCTATGTTGGGGAATGGGGCCTGTGGTGTATATGTTATTTGTGCTGAGAAGTTAGAGAGATTGCTAGAGTGATCCCACCCCCAAGTCCACGTGGTTACCTCAGCTTCAGGTTAGGGACAACCATTGTCTGTTTGCAGGAAGGAGAGGAACATGGTCCTCACTGACCACGAAATATGACAATAATCTGAATCACATCTGAGTCTGAGCATCCCTGGGTTGGGGTATGGTTTTGGGCCCTGGGATAGAGGTGGGGGGGGGGGCTTATGTTTGTCTTTATTTTGGGTATTTTTTTAAAATGCCCCAGGAGCTTAGATCACTACTCCAGAAAATATGAGGAATATGAGAGGACAGAATGGAACAGTGCCTACCCCAGAGCTAGTTACCTCACCAGTGTTTGCCTTGGGGACAGAACAGGGAGAGGCAAGGAGAGGCTCACATATGTCTCTTTTCCTCTCTCCCCCTCTCCATCTGTCCCTTTCTCTATCCCTGTGCTTTCCTCCCTCATACCCCTTCCTCTCTTTGTTTCTCTCCACTTGTGTTTTGCTGTCTCTGTGGTTTTCTCCATCTTTGTCTTCCTGTGTTTTTCTCTTGGGAGTTCATCTTTATTGCTTTTCCCTTACTTTCCCAGCTACATCTGTTGCTCGGTCATTCTTTCTAGCTAATGTATATTCAGAGGGGTTAATTACCTCCCCTGTCTGATTCCACTTGGAGTCACATTGTGGAGACTGTATTCTGGTACTGAGGGGCACAGATTCCCCCACCAGCACTCCTCTGTCTTTCTTCTTCCTCCTTTTTTGTTTTGTCACTCTATCTCTGGTTTCATGTCATCTGTAGCTGAAAACAGGCCCCAGAGCTGCTCTCATCCCACTCCCTCTTAACACTACCTGAAGCATCACACTGGACACACACCTATACCTGGACGATGACATCTGTAACTTTTTTTTTCCCATGAAGATCTACATTATACACACAACTCATTTCCAGTGCTCCTCCAGGAAGGACAGACTTCCTTTTACAACTCAACCATACAAAGGCAAGCTCACCCAGACATACCCCTGCTTAATGACTCAAAACATACCAACATGAAGATACATATATGTAAGCTTGGACACAGTATAGAAACTAGGATATCTCTCAGACCTTGGGTCTCATTTCACTACTTTTCATTCTAAGGCACTCTGGATCTCACTTCTTCTCTGTAAGCTTTCCCTAAGCCCCCTCATTCTTTCTCCCCCCCCCATTACTCTGCACCACAGCTGTGTGGGGGCTGGGGGTTTGGTCCCTGGGGGAGCTCAGCTGGGTTTCCCCTCTGGAGACAGCTCAGGCTGGGGATCAGCCAGCCCCTCTGACATCCTTTCATTACCCTTTCTCTCCTAAAAGTTAACCGCGATAGTTAACACTCCTCCTCTCCAATCCCCCCATAACCCCTGGGACTAGAAAGTAAAACCAGATGAAGGGTAGAAATTTTTTGTATACCACAGGTGCAGGGTTGGAATAAGAATTGGAAAAAAAATCATTGAAAGGAATTAAAGGTATAGGGAAGCCCTGAATGGAGCCCATAAGGGTTAAGAATAAGGATATTTGAGTTCTTTTCTGACCTTGAGGGGTTGGGATCTCTTATCCTGTAAATTGCTTCCCTTTTCCTTGATTGCCCCTTCCCACCCCAACATCCTCTCCCCCAGCTTTCAGAAGACAAGATAGTGAGGAGAAGCCGAATGACTAGGAATGGGTCACTTTATTAACAGAGACTTGGGAACCTGGGGGACACTCAGAAAAGGACCGAGAAGCAACGAAGTTGAGGCCTGGAGGACCTGAGTGAGAATGGGGTGCAGGACCCCACTTCTCCTTTGCAGGTCTCCCTGGGGCACAGCTGATCCAAAAGGCAGAGGCACTGGTCACTCTAGTCACAGGGGACAGAACAGGCACCTGGAAGGAGACAGCGACAATCACAAATCTCCTCCCCTTTCTAGCCTACAGTCCATTCTTGGTCCTGGCCTTCCACCCCAGGTTTGATTACTTTGCCCCACTCCCGAGTTAGCCTTTTCAACACCTTGTTTGTGACTCACTGAGAGGTTGAAGGGGGTATCCAGATTCTCTGGCCTCAGGGTCAAGGACTTGGGGTGGTGGCTGGGGTGAAGGACCTTGGTGCCCCAGGAGCAATGCCTTGGCTAGCGTAGTATTCAACCACCTGCTTGGGTACCTCAGCCAGGACACATTTAGCTAGAGCTGATGGTGGTGCCTGAGTAGATAGGGTCAAGGAGAAGGGAGAGAGTAGCAAAGTGTGGAAAGGTGGTCATTGGAGGTAGGGTGATAAAGTGAGGAGATGAGATAATCTGCATCTAATAGGTAATAAATAAATGTTGAATCTAAAGATGGGAGGAGGATCTGAGATGGCACAGAGGGCTGGGGGGGATATCACACAGAATTCCACTGGGCATTAGAATCCCATTCTAGGAGTGGGATAACCCAGGAAGATTCATGTGTGGAAGACTGTGTAGTATCAGGGATTACAACTGGAATTGTGGGAAAAGGGAGAGAGGTTAGAGTGGAATTGGTTCTAGAAAATTTAAGAGGTCATTTGGGTTGGGATGATAGAAATACAGCTAAGACCAAGGATTTTTTTTTTGAGAGGTGCTGTTGTGGAGAAGGTAGGATTCAGGGAGGGCAGGGGAGAAGATGATCTTACGTCTTTGAAGTCACGGAACGGCACAAACTGAACAATGTCCCGGGCAGCAGGGATGCCACGGGGGCAGCGGAGAATCCCATCATCACCATCCAGCATCCGCATGTCAGAAAAGTCAGCATTGCCCACACCCACAATGATAATGGACATGGGCAGACGGGAGGCCCGGACAATGGCTGTCCTGGTCTCTGCCATGTCAGTGACTACTCCATCTGTCAGCACTAGCAGCACTGAATATTTCTGGGTGGAGGAGGAGTGATGATATTCAGAAATATTCTGATGATATTCAGAAATATCTTTCACTTTCACCCCTAATGTTTCCTCCCCCAAGCCTCCCATTTCCATAACTTGCAAGGATCTATGCCTTATATTTCCCTGACCTTCCCTAAGGGGAAGAGAGAAATAGTTTGCCTTAACTATCACCCCCCCTCCCCAGGAATCCATTCCCCTCCTTCTCACAGTGGCCTTTCCGCTGCTTTGCTCCTTTTGGGCTGGACCAGCTACACGATTAATGATGGGAGCCACATTGGTAGGGCCATACAGCTGGATCTGGGGTAGACATCGGCGATAGGAATCGATGACCCCAGAGATCTCTGTGGGTCCCACGGGCAGGGTAGAAAGAAAGGGAAGAGATGTCAGAGAGAAATGGTTTGAGAGGTGGTGTTGGAGTCAGAAATCATTAGGGGGTAGTGGTGGGGAGTGTTTCTCCAGATAGCCAGATAGAATAGGGTTTCCCTTTCCTCAGGATGGAGCTCTGACATATGGACTGATATTCTTCCATATGGCAAAATAGGTTGGAAGTAGGGAAAACTTGGGGCCATTCAGATATGTAAGCTGAGTGTGGTGTGGTATGTGTGAATGTGTGTGCATGAATGTGTTGGGGAGTACTCAAGGACAAACTCATTCTTACCTTCACACTCAGCATTTTCAGGATCAAAGTTGATGGCAAAATCATGGGACACCTGTTGAGGTGGTAGGTAATCAGGATAATAATAATTCACATTTACACATTAGTTGAAGTTTTACAAAGTATTTTTTTCAGAACCACCCATATGAGTTAGGTGGTGAAAGTCTCATTATCCCCATTTTACAGACTCAGATACTGGGGTTCAGATAGGTTAAGTCATTTGCTCAGGGTCTCACAGCTGAAGCTGGAATTTGAACCCAGATCTGCTACCTCCAAATATTTTGCTATTTCCACTCTGCCATGCCCTTCTCTTATACCTCCCCACACCACCTTCCTTTTTGCTAGGTACTGACCTCAAAATTTGGGGGAATCCTAGCCCCAAAACCGAAAGCTGGGAACCGCTTGTCACTGGGAGATGAGAAGGGGATAAAAGGTAGGGAGGAGGTTCAGTCATGAAGGACCCATCTCTGCCCTATTTCTTGCCCATCCTCCATCCCTCCTATACCTGTCATAGTCCTGGCAGATGCCTCCAACAGCCCGGAGTGCCTGAAGGTAGTGGTTGGGCTGTCGAGGGCTAAGGCAGTGTAGGGACTGGCTGCTCCTTGGGTCCCCATTGGAGGCTGTGAAATCAATGGCCACCTGGGGGAATCAAGGGAGGGATAAGTGTTCCCTTTGCATTTTCCCAATAAACAAGTATTTATTGTACACCTACTCTGTGTCTAGATCCTGTAGAGGGGTATGGAAATTTAAAACATTCCTGACTTCAGGAGGCTTACTGTCCAATTGACTGAGAAGCTGATCATGGAATTTCAGAGGTCATTTAGCCCAATCCACAACAGAAATTTCCCGTATAACATTCTGTAGATCATCTAGCCTGTTCTTGGAGATATCCAGTAAAGGTGAACTCAAGATTTTTGGAAGTGGTCCATTCCACTTTGGCACATTTTTGAAAGGAAGTTTTCCCTTCTATCTAACCAGAATCTGCTTCTCTGTGATTTTTGCCTAGTGCAACTTTCCTTACTATGTCTTCTTAGATTTATAAGCTCCAGAGTTGCAAGGGACCCCAGAAGTTATCTAGTCTCATCCCTACCTGAGCATGAGTACTCCAGGTGTTCAGAGAAGAGCCCCTCTCCCTGAAACCTTACTTTGGCTGGGACTCATTTATGCTGGGGCTTTACATCCCTTGGCATGTGGGTCACTGCTGTTTTTACTTTATACCAATTCTAACCCCCTCTTTCTACATTGTCCCCAACTCCTGGAATGTTGGCCAGGATTGCACTCTGGGTGTGCTCAGCCCTCTCTACCCTTCCACAGAATCCTATTCAATGTCCCCTTGCTTTGATTCTTCTAAGATTTTCATAGCCAGCTAGTCCCACAATTCCCCTGGCTGGGTCACCTCACCGTGAAGCTGATCTGGCAGCCACCCATAATGTAGTCCAGGAAAGTGTGCACCTTCTCCACCTAATAAGAGGCAGAGTTGGAGAAGAAACCTGGTCAGGGAAAGTAGAGGGGATTGGCTCGGGCTCATATAGGGTGTGCGGAGAAGAACCTGAGATCAAAGCGGGTAAAGGGAAAGGACTTTGGCTCATGGCAGAGAGAGGTACTGGGGCAGTTGGGGCTGGGGCTCAGGGCTTACCGTGCACTGAATCAACGTCACCGTCCCAGAGTTCTTGTAATTCTTCTTCTTGTCTCGGTACTTGGGGTTGATGCACTCCCATTGCATCTGGGGTCCCCAAATATCCAGAAAGGCAGTGTTACAGCCTGATGAAGTCACCGACTTCCCGCCAGATCTGAGTCTTATGGGGTGAGATGTCCCCATCCTCTGCCCAGCTCCCAGGGTGAAACTCTCTGTGATGCCCACCCCGTCCTTCCAAAACCTCCCTTATTCATATCCCTGTAGCCCCGTTTAGCACCCTGGATCAGTCATAGGGTATGTTCTCAAGAAAGGTAAATGTAAGAATCTTAGGAGACCTGGGAAGGGGTCTCCAGGAAGGGTTGTTGGGGGATGGATTTTCTCACGTCACCTCCTGCCCTGGCCCAGCTGTGCCCTCCTGCATCTCATGGAAGGTGCTGGTGAACTCTCCAATGAAGTCATGCTTCCCATTTGAGTCATAGTCATAGATCTTGAACTGGTGGGAGAGAGACACACAGGGTCATTTAGGGCTGACCTTACCTCAGTGTTTTTGTGGTAAGATTTCAGGCACACAGAAAAACCTTCTGAATGAAAAATATCACCATCCACATCCCAGCTCAGTAACTCCTGATGGGACTGGACCTGTGATTTCATTGATAGAGGGAACTCCCAAGTGAGGAAATTCCCTCTACTAATCCAGGACAGCATCTTCTCTGCCAGTTATTGTCTTAAAGAGCTACCTGGAGCACAGAAAAGTGAAATAGCTTATTCAGGTACTCAGATGTGGTCAGAGGCAGTATTTGAATCTAGGTGACACTGGTTCAGAGGCTAACTCTCCATTTACTGCTCCAGGCTGCCTGAAATCCCACAAAAAGAACTTCACATCTTTGGGTCATTGCAAACACACACACCCCCTTCCCCCTCCACCCCCTTCTATTAAAATGCAATTACATTCAACTGTGATAGCAGTCATTAACATTTTAGCATGAACATATTAGTCAATAAGCTTTTTCTAGAGAACATTTTGATAAGGGGGAGGGAGAGAGACCATAAGGATATTGAAGGTCTGCTACTGAGGTGTAAGAAAAGGTTCAGATGGGGAAGAGAGGGTATACCTCACCTAATTCACAATTTTGGCTTCTCTCACTAGCTGAGTGGAGTGTGTGTGTGTAAGTGTGTGTGAGTGTGTGTGAGTATGTGTGTGTGTGTGTGTGTGTGTGTGTGTGTGTATGTACACTGGCAGTGATGGGGGGTGGGGGTTAAGGGGTTGCTCCATCCCCTCTACCTGCCCTTACTTTGAGAGGCCGGTGAATATCACAGCTGCACAGAGAATGGAGGGATAGGCGGAAGGGTTCCCAGTTTGGACTTAAGTTATTCTTCACCACCTGTGGAGTCCAGGCCAGGGAAGTCAGGGTCAATCTCTATCCGGAACCCCTTCATCTCCCACCCTTCCCCATTCTCTCCACAACCTCAGTCCTCCAGACGAGCTGATCACTCTGATCTCCGTTGGTTTTGTAAATCTCCATGAAGGGATCCGACTTGCTGAAAAGATCCTGGGGGAATAGGGTAACAAGCTGACCTCCCCAGTCCCAATAGGAACCAGTATGGGATGGAGCAGGAGATGAGGGACAAAAATAAAACAGAGCTAGAAGGCAGGGTGGGAATCTTGCATGTGTCTGTGCAAGGAGCAGTACAGTTTGGGAGTCGGGATGCCAAGGTCTATTTGTGCAGAAGAATGTCTGGTGGGGCTGGGGGTCCTGGGAGTTCTTACCTTGTTGTCCAGCTTCTGGGCTCGGAAGGTGAGTTGCACATAGTCATTGGTGCCAGATACCT
Source organism: Notamacropus eugenii (assembly GCF_028372415.1). Taxonomy (NCBI): domain Eukaryota; kingdom Metazoa; phylum Chordata; class Mammalia; order Diprotodontia; family Macropodidae; genus Notamacropus; species Notamacropus eugenii. The sequence goes on from NC_092878.1 coordinate 9,209,586, forward strand.
CTTCCGCCACAATCTGGGTTCATGAAGATAAAGGTGACCAGGATATTTCACTTCCCGTGTTGGGGCCCTTGACCACCCCACTCTTCTTATCACCCTTTTTTGGGGACACATTCTTGCCAGGTTGGGGATGGCCCTCCTTTGCTCTGCTCTGGAAAGGTTGTTATAGTTTGGGGCCCTTGTTGGCATGGGAGGCACTTCATGAGGTGGGGGCTGACGCCTACCATGATGGTGGATTTTCCAGCATTCTTTCCATTCTTCAACAGTAGTGGTTTGGTGACCTTGGTCTGAGATACAATCTAGGAAAAGGAGCAAAGACCTCACCTGTGACATGCTTCCCTTGGGTCCCACTCATTCAGGGTCATTGGAAGAGAGGACAATGGGAAGGAGGGCACAGGTGTGGGGAGAGGGTAATATGAATAAGAAAGAAAGTGGCTGGAAACAGTGGGACTCAGAGTAACTGGGGTTTTGTGTATTGGGGTCAGGGCTAGGGTTGGAGAACCTGGAGCTCATAGTAGGTGGGTCTGGGCCATGTTACTTGTGTTGGTTGTGATGGATCTGACCTGGCCCAGGGTACACTCCGCAGAGCCAAGGAAGGTGTCATTTGTAGGGCTGGTGGCACCATCTTCAGCATCAAACACATGGAACTGCAGTGGCTGCTTCTCCTCAAAGAAATATTCTAGAGCCAGCACTCGGGAGAAGACTGGGTTGGAGCAAGACCGTATTACCTCTGTGTGCTCCACCTAGGTGCAAAAAGGCGGTGAAAGGGACACAGTGGGGAACAGGACAGAACCGTCTGGCCAATGAACTCTCCACACTGAGGCTGCCTCCTCAGAACCTATTCCAGTGTCAGAGACCCTCCCTCACTCCTTGCACACTACCTCCAGTTCCTAAAAGGTTTTCTTTTTTTCAATTTGCTCTTCTGCCTCTAGGCTGGAAATCAAAGTTCAATGACCACATAGATCACACCAGCTTCCTCCTCCAGCTCTAGAAAAGTCATTTGTGTTGTATCTTTCTGACTTTATCACACATCTTCCCTACTTCTCACGTGTCCTCATAGCCCAGACTCCTAGGATTATCTTGCCACCCTGTGGGGTTTCACAGAACTCCTGGGGTTACATGGAAAACACAACTTCTAGGGGTAAAAATAGGGATTAGATTAAAGTCCTTTAAGAAAAGCCACAAAATCCTCTTAGGCGATGATATCATATTAGACTTCTGGGACATTCTATATAATATGGATTTTTTAAAAAGTCAGTTATGGCTGATATAAATCTTTCTGGGCCTTCACCAACTTCTCCCTCCCTCAGCTTCTCTGGGGCACAATTTTTCACTTTATCATACATCCTTTAAATGTATCCCCAAACTCCCTGGGTTTAGGATTCTAAAGAAAAATACCTTGGTTTTGCACACAGCCTTTTGGGGTTATTTGTCATAGAGTTCTAAAAAAATTCATGAAGTCATCATGTCCATTTCTCTTCTTCTGCCCCCAACCCCACTCCAGCCCTTCCAGGTTATCACATAAGCTTCCAGGGTTATCATCATTTCCTTGGGGTTATCATACACATTCTAGAATTCTAGAAAAGCCAAATCATCTAGGGTTATTACAGACCTCTTTGAAATGATGATCGATCATCCCATCCAGTACCACTGAGGTTACTGCCAATCCTACCCTTGTGTTGCTGATCCCTTACCTCTACCCACTGTTCATCAGAGTAGAGCTTGAGCAAGACACAGGGGTGGGGCTTGCTGAGGGTGTCACGGTCCAGAAGCCCATGGCAGGACACACGAAGCTCCACTCTGGAGGCCCCTAGGGTCATAGCTGGGGGCTCTGGAACCCATTCGAGCTCAGATTCCGACATGGTCCTATGACAAATGTGATCCAATGAAGCAGACAGGGGCCCACAGGGTCCATCCATATTTATTCTCTAATGAGCTCTGGTCCCCTCAAAAAGGTTTTGAACATTAGCATATATTCCCCATATTGCCTGGCAATATTTCCCTTTCCTACTCCTAGAGTGTATCCCTCATCTCTCCTCTCCCCACTCCACCCATGCATGGAACAGTCCGGCTGGTTTCACATCTGGTTGGGGGAAGGAGCATTTTCACCTTCTAGGGGATGAAGTAATGAGAACCCAGCTCTTAGCCAGGACTGTCCCCTTCCTCATTTGGTCTTAGAGGAGAAGGAATATTTCTGCAAAATTCTTGAGCCCTACCTCCCATGTCTCCTTATCATCTCTTCCGTAGTCTCAAGGAGACATGGAGAACCCCTCTAGCTCCCATTCCTCCTGCTCCCCAAATCCTTACTCAGTTAGGTCAAGTAGCTGAGCCTCTCTTGAAATCAGGGTGCTGATCAGAACCTAAAGAGAGAAAGAGAAAGGGGTGGCTGAGGGATGGACAGGGATCCCTTGTTCCCAATTACCTCCAAGAGCTGAGACCATCTGAATTTGCCTTCCTTCCAGTCTGGGTGTCCCTTGTTAGGGGGAGGGGAGTCCTGGCAGCTGTGGTGGATAGTGGGGTCATCGATTTCTCCTTTTTGCTGCCTCAGCACCTTCTGATCATTTCCTGGCTCTGAGCCAGAGGCTGCACTCAGCCTTGGCAGGAGTGAGCTGGGGTGGGGTGTTCTGGGCTGGAGGTAGTGAATGGACCACTGAAGCTTCTGGAGGGTTGAGAGTTGGGGAAGAAGTGAGGGTCAGATGGCTGGGGAAAGCAGGCAGATGAATCCTGGGTGAGGCCCAGTGGGTTTGGGAAAATGTTGTCCGGTCAGGGTTTGAGTTGGGGAGTTTTCCTCCACCCTTGTGCCCCTGGACCTATATCAGCTTGTATGGGTTCTTTGAGGGGGAACGGGGAGTAATGAGTTCGGGAAGTTGGGGTCATATCCCTTCCCCATCACACACACGTTGGGAAAGCTCTCTATGTCCCTGGCAGGAGCTCCTACTATGACAAACTCTCTCTCTCTCTCTCTCTCTCTCTTTCTCTCTCTCTCTCTCTCTCTCTCTCTCTCTCTCTCTCTCTCTCTCTCTCTCTCTCTCTCTCTCTCTCTCTCTCTCTCTCTCTCTCTCTCTGTCCCCTCCCCACCCCAAGATGTTCTCACACTTCCCGGCAGCCTTGGCACTGTCTCTTAGCGACAGGGTTTTGGGGGAGCCATGGTTCCCCTCCTCCCTGCCCACTAGGCTCTGTCTAGCTAGGCTTGGCTATCCAGCACTGATACCCAACCTTGGACTCCAGCTCTCTCTCACCTCCCCAATTCTGGTGCCAAGCCCTGGGGTGGCAGTGGGTAGGTGACTTCTAGGGCCTGAGGAGGGGGTGGGATTGGGGACCTAGGAAGTGCTCTTTTTGTGTCTGTGTCTGCTTGTGCCTCAGAATAGTGATGTCTGTGATACCCCCACTCCTTTGTGAGTCTCTACTAGAGTATCAGAGAGTGAGTGTGTTTTCAAGCATGTTCTTGTGGGTGCACATGGTTTTGTGACTCCAGGACTATCTGTCCTTTGGGCTGTGAGTCTGTCCTCTGTTAGGCATAAATGGTTTTGTGGGTCTCTTCACTAGCACCCCCCTTTTCTACCCCCGTACTCATCTCCTTGACTGTGTTTCTCTCCCTGGGTGTGTGTGGAAGTGTCTGGGTGTGTTGCCGGGCTATAGCACAGGTGACCTTTGCCTCCCCACCTTCCCTCAAGTCTTCTGCTCCTCAATCTGTGATTTCCTGTCTGAGGGGTCCCCAGATTTAGCCTTCGGGTAGGGGACATGGGAGGAGGGGAGGAATGGAGCAAGAAGAAATCAGGGAGGGGTAATCCCCCTTCTGAGGGTTGGGAGGTATTGCTATGGAGACTGGGTCAGGAATAGGGGGGCCGGTGGGGGCAGTGCTCACCTGTGGGGTCTTGGATAATGGGGGCCTCTCTTTCTCTCTCCTGTCTTGTCGCTCAGCTCGGCCAGCTCCCTTGCCGCTCCAGCCGCTGGCGCCGGCTGAAGCTCCTGCTCTGGCTCTGCTGCTATTTATGGGGCCTGAATGGGGAGGGGTGGGGGGGGGACGCAGCACAAGCTCCCCCCGCACAGACAGGGAGGGGAGGGGCAGGGCCGCCGCCCAGGGAGCTGCAGTGCTTGGGGAGGAGGGTGGGCTGGGGGTTGATGAGAGACCAGGACTCCCATCAGTACATTGACATACACACTCCCCCTTGCAGAAACACACACACACACGCACACACACACACACACAGAATCACAGCTAAACATCTTATCACAGTGACATTTGCAGGTACACACAGTGATACATACATAACATAATAGTGAAATAAGCCCAGAGACATTCAAGCTCACATACGCCCTGACATATACAGTCACCCTCACTTAAACACAATGTAACACAATGACAGCTAGAGTTAAACCTATGGAACAAGTACATGTATACTGTGATGTATAACCAAGCACAGGCAGAGATGCTGACAGCTACATTGCTACACATGGAAGCTTACATGTGCACATGGGACCATTCACAATAATAAAGGAGAGATATTCCAAAACATGAGATGCCTCAAAACATTCCTCACTAACCTATCCAAACCCAGAAAATAATAGTAATAACTGGCATTTGTAGAACATGTGAAGGTTCATAAAGTGCTTTCCTTATTTTATTTCAGTGGCCAATATATGATTTTGATCAATCACATGCCCTCCCTCAGATGACACATCAATTCAGTTTTATGGATGAATTGTTCCCCTGATCACTTTTATACAGGGTAGTGGATACGATCGCTCAAGGACTCATAAGGAAGCAATCTGGAGACACAGAAAACCAAGGGCCAGGGTCACCCAATGAGAGGGCTCACAAACCAATCTGGTGTTTTCTTACTTGCGTCTCTGACTTCCACTCCGTGGACCATACAGACAGCAATCTAAATTCTACATGTGGGAAAGGCTGTAGTCCCAGAAGGTCCACTACCAACTACATCCATCAAAGAAACTGAGGAAGCATCCATGGATCGTGATGCTCAAGGGAACAGTCAAAACTCTCGTGAGTGGTCACTCATTACATGCCAACAGGGATCCAGAAAGCCTTTGGCCCATGGAGAAAAGGAACTTAATGAGTTTGGGTTGATTGATAAAGGACAAGTATCTGTTGGATAAGCCCAATAGCTTTGGATTACAACACATTGCTTGGCACATGGGAGTTACTTAATTAATGATTTTCTTTCATTCAGAAACACCCAGCCCAGCCCTCTATGTTGAGGTAAATGACCAATTCTGGGTCCTTCCACAACATTTAGAATCAGAAGAGCATGGGTTCAGAGCCCAAGGGGACCTTGAAGGTTATCTAGTTTAACTTATCATTTAACCAAAATGGAGACTGATGTATGCCTTGTCAGAATTTATGCCCCAAATTACTCTTTTGTGGCTCAGTGGAAAAAATCCGTATCTTTGGATTTATAGGATATAAATTCAAATTTCACCCATCATTTATTACCTGTAAGACATTGGGCAAGTCTCTTAATTTCTCTAAGTCTGTTTCCTCACCTATAAAATGGAGGAAGGGGTTGGACTATCAGGTGCCAGCAAACTACAACACTGGCCAAATCTGCCTCCCTCTCAAAACTTTATTTAAAAATGTAAAACCATTCTTAGCTCCAGAGCAGGCCAAAAACAGGTGGCAATCTGGATTCAGGGACATAGTTTGTCAATCCCTGCACTAGAGTGCTCTGAAAGACCTGTCTAGTTTTAAAGATATGATCCTCTGATGCTAAATGGAATGGAGGGACTCAAGACAGGTCAGCTTTTAACATGGGACACAGTGAACAACATACAGAGAATCCTGACTGACCTATGCCATCCAGGCAAATATACAAACACACAGAGTCATGAAAACACAATTTCCTCCTGTCCAGCACATCTCTTTCATGCAAGGCCATGCCCCACATCCTTCCCCTACAAGATGCCATGACTGCGTGACCAACGCCATACTTTATGCACAGCTTCCCCCCATCTATCTTCCTTTGAGTATGTCAGACATCATGGGTCTGGTTGTCCCTGAATAATCCCCAAGTGAATAGTGCCACTCCTTTGATTCCATCCCTCCTCTCCCACCCCCATTTTGGGGAGGGCATAGATCCTGCCCCTACTGGCTAGAGTGTCAGGGAACGGTTATGATTCTTTCCCACTATCTCCCTCCCCATCAGAAGCGTTCCTCCTCATTTGAGAGGGGCTGTCTGATTTGCCATTTCTGTTCCCAGCAGGGATTAGCCATAGGCAGCTGCAGAGCTAGGGGAACTGCTGGAAACTGGGTATGAGTGTGTCTTCGGGGTAGGGGCTGAGATAGCAGAGTGATGGGGCAGTGGGTGGTAGAGAGTTCAGAGGCGGGAAGTCATTTTGGTGTCTTTATTCTGTACAACTTAAGAGAGATCCCCCTGGGGGTAGAGGGACAAAGATCCACCCCCCAACCCCACCATGAGGAGGGAGAAAAAGCTTCTCCCTCCCCCCACCACCAGAGGAGGAGAGACAGAGACAATCCCCCTTCCCACTAAGGAGATCTCTTCCCAACTCTCCCCTCCCCTCCCCTGCCCCTAAGGGGTCAGACAGGAGAAATCTGGGGATGCTGGGGGAAGGGGACATCTGAGTCTCTGTTAGGCACATGGCTAGGGGGAGGGTATAGGGGATGGGGAGAAGGTTCACTGAGGGCAGTATCAGTCTGTTCCAAGTTCACTGGTTCCTGTTGGAAACAAACCACGAGAAGTGTTATGCTCTGGGGTGGAAGAGGTGGCAAGAGGGGGGCAAGGTGGGAGAAGGAGCTAGGTCAGCTGGCTGAGAGACAGTGCCAGATCAGGGTAGAGGACTAGGGGCTTGTGGGGTGGTGAGGTATTCCCACGTCCCACTCACCCTCTCCCCCTGAACCCGCAGGGTCCGGGGGTCTGCTTCGGTCAGGCTCTAGTTTGTCACAGGACTGTGCTCTCCGAGTCCGCTTGGGCTTCAAAGGGGCTGCTCTTCGCCCCATGTTGGGAAGCCCTGAAATAAGAGTTCAAACCCCAGGGGGTGCTGGGTTCATTCCCATGCTATTCAAGGCCAATTTGGTCTGGTGCCTCCTGCTAGAACCCAACTGCTTCACGAGATGGAAGTCTAGACGTCTCCTCTTGGAGGTTTGGGGTACTTGGAGCAGATGGGAAGGAACTTCTAGATCCCCCAAGCTGGAGTCAGCTCTCCAGCTTCTGAAGATATCCCCCTTCCCTCCCCTTCTCCATTGGTTCCATTGTCCCCAACCTCATCTTTTACCTTGGGCCTCTGGCTCCTCTTGGTCTCGATGAGAACCCAGCCTCTGTCGGTGCTTTGTGGCAGCTGGGGCCTCAGTTTCCTCCCTGCCCCCTGGCTCCAGTGGAGGCCTCCGGCCCCGAGGCACAGCCACTGGCTTAGGGGGCCGAGGAGCTACAAGAAGATCCTGGAGAGGTGGGGGACATCAGATCATGTCAGCCCATTCACCCTGGGGCATTTCCTCCCAGGCCCTTGTCGCCCTCCAGCCCTGTCTCCCTGTGCTCTTACCTTGGTGCTTCGGGCCAGAATCTCCCTCTCTGACAGCAGGACTCCCTCTTCTCCCTCCCCTTCAGCAGAGGCAGGGCTGGGGCTCTGTCTGCTGTTGTTGGGGGCACTTTCCTCAGCTGGGGGGCCGGGGGAGAAACAGGAAGCCAGTAGAATCTGTCAGTTCTCTCTCCTTAGCCATCCATTACCTCCTGCTGTTTCCTCAAAGCCCACACTTGTTCCTTTCATCAGACATCACTGCTCTATGCAGAGATGGTCTAAGGAATTCAGCCCCCAATTCCTTCTGTTTCCTCTTGGCATCATCCTGCTACTTGCCCTGCCTCCAAAGTCCCCTAATCCTGGGTCTCATCCTGCTCAAGGGCTGTGTGGAATATGCCAGCTCTGGATGCAGAGGGAAGGAAACCCTGACCACATGCATAACCTTGTCACTAGAGCCACAGACTCTGGAACCTACAAGAGCCCAGCCAGAAACCCCAGAACCTACCAGGGCTCAGTCAAGAACCTCAGAATCTAACAGGGCAGAGCCAGGGACCCCAGAATCTACCAAGGAAGAGCCAGAGACACTGGAAATAACTGGGAATCCCTCTCAAGACATGAAGGTAAATAGCTCACACTAATTCTATGGGCCACTCACCAGGTTGCTGGTTCTAGAACCATGTACGCCAATCAGTTCAGTTCATTTCTGTTTCTGTGAAATTTACAGCCTTTGCGGGAAGGGACTTCAACTACTCTCTTTTTCTCCTTTCCTCCCCTGCCCCCCAATTCCTTCAGTGGTTTTTATGTTCAATGGTAGGAGATAGTATGGAGGATGCTTCTAATGGTGGTGGTAGATGGTAGCTTGAAGACAGACAGAGCCTGAGGCCATCCACATCCCCTTCTTTCTTCAGGCTTGGGGGTGGGTGAGATTTTTCTAGAGGGACTTGCCAGCTCTCTACCAGAGGGTATCAACATGCTAATGGTATGTTTAGTTGACTCTTGGTCCTAAGACATGTAATGTGGATCAGAGAAGAAAAACAACCTCCAGGCATTCAAGAAATATGTGCAAGGATTTATTCCAGACACCTAACTGATACTTAGTACTTTCAAATGATCTGAGCCCTGGGATGGAGACTATTACTCTAGGTGAAGTGCTGATAATACAGCCCTACCATGGACTTAGAAAGAGTTTGGTCTGATCTTGGTCTGTTGTGTTTGTGGGAGAGAAGGAGAGTGGAAAAGTAATGATGGTGATGACGATACCTCCCATTTTTATAGTTTTACACAGCTTCCAAGGCACTTTTCTTAGAACTATTATGTGTAGATAGGTAAGGCAAGTATTATCACTCTCATTCTACACATGACACAACTGAGGTTTAATAAGATGAAATTACTTGCCCAGTTACAGAAATACAATATAAAACAAGCCTATATTCAATGTCCACTGTGCTAGACTCCAGGGAACATAGACAAGTCAGAATAAGAGAGTTTTTGCCTTCAAGGAATCTTCAGTCTAGCAGGAGAATTTATAATCTCTAAATGTCAGAGCTTGGGCTTGAGCTTTTGGTTCAAAGTACAGTGCCATTAGGTCTAGTCTAGGCGATTTCTAGTTCCTAAATAAATATATGATTCTCTGAGCATGCACCTCCTGGGCTTTAACCTCTCTATGTGTCACTGATGGTGGTGGAGCACATGGGAAGCAGAAATGGTGGAACAGGAAACTCCACAGAAGGGTATTTATCAAACATCTGCAATGCTCAGTGACTTGCCTCTATTGATACTGTCTTCAGGAAACCTTCCCTGATCTCCAGGAGTTGTTTCTGACCTTTTCCCCTCAAATGGCACATAGCATTATTTGTGTCTCATTCTAATGTACCTATCATATATTATTGTGTATTTATTTGGCTTTGCATCTAATCACCTTACTAGGTTGTAAGCTCTTTGAGGACAAACACCGTATTTTTTCTAAGCTTTACATTTCCCTTGTACTTAGGACAGTACTCTATACATAGGAGGCACTTAATAAATGTTTGCTATGTTGTATTGGAGGCTCCTAGACTTTTCTGCCTTGCACACCTTAAATGTTTGTTGGATTGGATCTCTCTTACACCCTGCATATACGTGTGTGTATATACATGCATACATACATACATATACATACATACATATATGTATATATACACACACACACACACAAAAGGTCATTTAACAAACTCCTTGGGACAGGCGCATCATTTTCTTAAGAGCGGAATTCTGCTCAAATGAATATATTGCTGGAATTATATGCCCTAGCTCATAGGAGTTGAAGGTGAAATATATTCAATGAAGTTACTAGTTAAATAGGTAAAGAAAAGGAGCACTCTGAACCTTGTAGGGGTAAGGGGGAAGACCTCACCCACCATTCCCTCTTCTCTGGCCTTCCTAACATCCCACGCCTCACCTTCACTTTTCTTCCCCAAATAGTATAGAACCATAAAACTTTGGAACTCGAAAGCTCACGAGATATTTTCTATTTCCTCCGAGGAGAAACCTGAAGACCAGAGAGGTGGTCAATTGCCAAAGGTTACACTGTTAGGAGCAGAGCTGGGACTAGTCACAAATGTGGACTCCCAGTCCAGCCTTTTCTCAGGCTATGCTACCTTCATTTCTACCCCAATTCTCAGATTTTGTGGGGTGTGTACTCTTAGGCTAGTGAAATGTTTGAGGTGGGGAAAACTGAAGTGAGTATGATGACTTCTTCATAGGAAGATCAAAGCCTGGGCTCTGGTTCTCCTTTTCTCAACAACACAAAAAGCATCCAATCAAGTGCGGTCTTCATAAATTGACTGGTGCATGGATAAAGACCAAAGAAAACATTTGCTGTATGGGATTGTTTGTGGTACTGAATGCATTATAATATGATTTCCAAAGCATCGTTAGTTTACGTTACTGACAGGGCAATAGCTTTGCTCTACAAAACAAATCAATGACGTTGTTCTACCAAATCCCCATTTGTAAAGAGATTTTTATACCTTTGCATATGGTGTTTTAGATGACCTTAATGTATTTATGCCATGTCTCTCTGACTGGATTCTAAACTCTTTAAAGCAAACTTGCACAATTTATAAACTTCTTTGGGCCACAGACAGGTTAGACTAGAGACAGACTGAGGATGGTGGGTTGCTGAGGGACATGTGAAAAACAGGAGAGCGCCCAGTGGTAACTCAAAGTTTTCTTAGGCTGTCCAAAATTCTTGTGGGCCAGTAAATGGGCTGCAGCCTATACATTATGCAGGCCTGCTTTAAAGACATATCTTTTGTTCTTTTTGTATCTCTGTCTTTTACCTACTCCCCAACCTGGCACCTGGCACCTAGCTCAGCCAATGATGCTGGCTGCCTAGCAAGCAGCCCATACCTATGTGCCAAGTAGCCTCTGCTCGACGCATGGCGCTGAAACTTGGTTTGGTGCTCTGGGCAGGTGGAGGGGGCTTCCAGGATCCAGGCCCTGCAAGGGAGAGGGGGAAGGAGGTGGTTTGGTCAAAAGAGGCTGGGGAGAGTGGGAGACGAGAAGAAAGATGGTGTTGATAACTCTTCTTTCACCTGCATCATCAGAAGAGCGCCGTCTCTGCCAAGGTTGGACACTGTTTTCCAGGTCGGCATCTGTACCCTGAAATGAGAGCTGGGAGTTGGAGCAGTGACATGAAGCTTGAGGATGACCCCTCAGATTCCAGGGGAAAGAAGATACATGATTCCCTCCCTCCCTCCCTAGTTCCATACCCCTCAGATTTTCTCACCTCTTGCTTCCCATCAAAACTCCAGCCCTTGGCTCGACCCATACCAGGAAGGGCAATTCCATGAACCCTTGTTGGCTGCATTGCTCCGGATAATGGGACTCCCTCCCCTGACTCTGTCCCCTCCATGCCCTGAAATAAGACCCCAGCTCCATTAAATACAGCTTTGGATGAGGAAGGAAGACTCTGCTGCCAACACTGGTTCTGGAGTAAACAATTTCAACTTTCCCTGGGAAAGCTGTCCACCAACACACTCAAGAGATTCTCTCCTCACTGACCCTTTACTCAATCCTTTTCTTTTTCTTTTTTTTTTTTTAAGACAGTAGTCTGTGGCTTTTACCCTTAAAGGGAGTTATTCATTTGCCCCCTACCCACTTTTACCCCTGTAATTCTTCCATTATTAATTTCTCAAATGAGTGCATAAGGCAGGGACAGGTTGAACTTTCTATCTTACCTGCTTTCTTCGGAAGGAGGGTCCCCGGCTCCCCCCCAACCCTGGGAGGGGGCCGCTTTCCTCCTCGGGACTCCAGCAGGGGGTGGAATTATCGCCAAGGCTTGGGGGATCTGGGGTGGGAGGACTCTCCTCAGTTGGGGGTGGGGGAGGAGGAGGGGGCAAGAGGAGCCCAGGGGTGGGGGATCCTGGTCCCCGCTCCCCCTTGAAGCTCCGGGGGCGACGGAAGTGAAACAGGCCTCGTCGTCTCTTCTTCTGGAGTGGGGGCAGCGGGGGCTCTGCAGGACCTGGGCCTGGGCGAACTGTCCTCAAGGTCCGGGGATAGCTAGAGAGAGGGGAGAACTACATGTGGGTGGGGAAATTTAATGACCAAACTCCCCACCATCTACACATGCGTCACAGAGACAATGTTCACATGGTACAAACTTTTTTCCGTTTGGCCTTCTGCCTCCCTGGAAATCCCTATTGCTAAAGTTCTTCCTTGTATCTGACCTTAAGATCTCTTTAGGTAGTTTAGATCTAAATGACTTCTGGTCATTCAATGGAGATGGTGTAATGAACCTTTCAGAGCCCTGGTGTCTTCAGATGACCTTCTGGCTCATCTTCAAGCTGGCTATTCTTCATAGGTTTGAGTTTTCCTCCTTTCCAATCTCTCTAAGATTCTCCTCTTGGCCCTCTCCAAATTTTTTCAGCCTTGTCTTTTTTTGATAAGCTGGTCTAGGTTTCTGGTAATGATCTGACCGTGCTGAACATAAGGGCAGATGACAACTTGACTTTTTCATCGTGCCTTGCTCAGGAGTCCAGTGCCCCCAAAGCCTTAAATGGGTGTTGCTAAGAGCTGGTATTAGGTGCTCAGGTACACTCCACCATCACATGCAACCTGTGCTTTGGGTCTGACTTTCTTCTTTGTTCTACCTCTATCGGGCCAGTCATTGTTTCTGACATCTGAGTAGAGACTTTTTCCTTTAAGGTTGTGGGAGCCTTCTAGGGAATGGGAATCAGGCTCTAGGGATTAATTAATAAAAGTTCAGGGAGGAGAGAGAAAAGGACTGAAATATCCCAGAGATATGGGCTCTGGAGGGAATAATGCTGAGAAAATTGTATGGAATGGGTCCCCTAAGAACCTAGGGAGGATTGCATTTTTTAAAAGCTCCATAGCATTTTTTAACAGCATTCCTCAGAACTTCTACTACCAAAGATCTTTTACTACTTATAACCTATACATTTTTAAATGGCTTCATCTTCCCTGACTCTTTCTCCCCCACATCCATTTCCCTCCTTCTTCTTGGCCCCAGCCTCGGCCAGTGAACTTTGAAGAGTTTCTGTGTAGGAGCTGCAGAGAATTTGGATACTAAAATCTGTATATAAAACCACTTTTGCCTGAGACTATAATTCCTGGAATTCACAGTCTGGTTTCAGAACTTTTGGAAATCAGTCTAAAGCATCTTGTATACGGTATAGTTTGGGTTGTGAAACACTACTCTTGGGTAGACCCTCAAATGGGGTGGGGTGGAGGGCACCTCTGAGGGAGCTGGCAGAGCAGTCTCTGGGAATGAGTTTAGTAGCCTAATCCTTCCCCTATGTGGGGCACACCTGGAACTTTCATCCATGACCCTTCGACTAAAGAAATCCTCCAGCCCCTCATCCAGCCGAGTGGCTGTCCCATTCTCTGGTCGGGTCCCCGGTCCTGGTGCCTGCTGAGAAAGGGACCATCATCTTAGCTTGCCTTCCAGTCCACACAGGAACTTCCTGATTAGAATCAGGATCTTGTCCTTTTGTCTATACTCCCCCACCCACACCCTGTTTATGGAATTAAGGACCATTAGAACTAAAGTTGGAAGGCACCTCTACCTCTTAATTTGGGAAACTGTGACTGTGGTAGCTGAGCCAGGATTTGAACTCAGGTCATTTCTGACTCCAAATCTAGTGCTCCTTCTGCTATATCAGGTCGCTTGTTGCCTTTCACCTCAGGTGAGGAAAACTGCTTCCCTCCACTAACTGCTAGACAATAGTTTCCCATCTTTGGGTCTTCCTGGCTCATCCCCTTCTCTGTTAGATAGAAACTAGGACTTTCTGCTCTGGTTATTCATGGGCCTTAAATATGGAGGCTGGGAGCTCTGGAATCTGGGGCCTTAAAGCCAGAACACTTAGGTCTGTAGTTACTAAGTTGCTGAAGACTGTCACTGTTCCCCTGAAAGGCCCCCAGGGACTCACGCTGGGCCTGCCAGGCCCTGGGGGGGTGGTCCTGGGGGGCCTGGGCCGTCCTTGTGTCTGATGCCTCAGTTTGTAGCCATGGGTGGGCAGCTCTGACAGGCCCTCCCAGGAGCCACTGGGGGCGGGTTGATTGCCCCCTAGGGCGGAGAACCAGCCTGGGGGTACCCCCAGCCCCCCCAGCTGGCCCTCCATGTCCTGCGGACTCCCACCTGTGGGAATAGCTGTGTTAGAAAGGCTAGGGGCTGGGGAGTTGGGTTGGAAGGTTAAGGAGAAAGGAAGAAACTGGGGTGTAGTAGAAAATGGAGATGCAAAGAAAAGGGGGCAGGGAAAGAGGTGGTATTGAGAAAAGGGGACACAGGGGTGGTGGGAGTGGGAAGGGAAGTAGATTAAGGGTGGGAGTAACTCACTGATGAAGGCAGATACAGGCCGGATCTTGCGGCAACGTTTCTGTTTTTTGATAGCCATGGTATCCTGAAGGGGAGGGCAGGGTTAGAAAACTGGGGTCCTTGGGAATCCTTGTCCAGAGCCCCCCACTCTTCACAGGAACAAAGGCATGGCCTCCTCATAGTTTTTCCCATTTTCCCACTCCCTACAGAGCTGAGGAGTAGTAGGGGGCAGGAGGATGGGGAAATCAGGGGGAGATAAGTAGAAGACTGGGTAAGACAGGGCTATGGGATGAGGTCAGAGCAGGTGGGATGGGGTGGGGAGTAGAATCCCTAGAAGGAGGGAGGGGGAAGCTATTGAGATGAAATGAGACAAGGCTGGTGGGGCAGAAGAGGCTGAGATAGACAAGTCTACATCAGGGATACACAGGGTTCAGTGGGAGCCTCACGATGTTGGTTCCGAGCTCATCATCTGTGGTCTCTTCATGGTCATGTCCTCGGCCCCGACCACGGGCCTGGGAGGACAGTTCTTGCCCTGCGCCTCCTCCACCTGGCTGCTCTGAGAGGGTCCTCAACTGGGCTAGATGACGGGCCTGAGAAGGATAAGGATAGGGGGCAGAGGGCTGACCCCCTCATACAAGGGAAGCTCCTTAGGCCCTGTTCTTTTCTGAATGTCAATCTCAAGGACTCAGGCCACTACCCAAGATCCTTGGGGAGGAAAAGTTGCCAGGCAGCAAGTCTGGGGAGGGAAAGAGGGGGCACAGTCAATGGGACATTGTAGGGGTAGGGAAATGACCAGGGCCAGGCTAGAAGGTATATTTGGCCTATGTTGGCATGCCTAGGTGTCCCCCCAGAGCATAGATCCTCACCAGACTCTTATGGGAGTGGTACAGCTCCTGGAGAATCTCATCCACTATAGAGTTGGTCAAGTAGGTGACGACTGAGAGCTTCACCTCACTGCGGACACACTTGGGGGATCAGCAGAGCCCCCCACTGTCCCCTCCCTTTGATGCCCTTGGGGCCTCCCACACAGAGATAAAGGTCAGATTAGCTGGTTGCAGATGCCAAGACAGAAACAGACCCTGGCTCTAAAAACCCAGCATTCGAATTCCTAGGCCCGTTCTATTAGAATTTATGTCTAGCCCTCGGTAGGAACATTGAAATCAGTTAATGATTTATTATTTTTAATGGAGATTTGAGTCATTCATTATTCATTGTTGAGAGCAGTCCAGGGTCCCCTGTCCCCTAAGTACTCTGGTTTGATTATTTCATCTGGCCATGCTTGTCTCCCTTACCCCAGGCCCCAATCTCCCCAACCCCCTGGTCCTGAAGGAGCTTACTCCAGTTTATTCTGAATGTCCTGCCCTGCTTGCTCCAGCAGGGCCCCACGGATGAAGTTCCTAGGCACAGTGACCCGCTCGGCCACACTGCTCAGCATCTTGTTGTGGCCTTCTGCCACTCTCATTGCCACTGGGCACAGCTCCTGGGTCAGGCTGACCATTGACTCCAGGATCACCTGGGGTGGGGAGACAGAAGGGCCAGAGTCCACAGAGCAAAAACTGCAGCTCAGATAGGCTGAAACTTGTTGATCTAGGGTTATACATCCAGCACAGCCAGGAGAGGTGGGCCTTGATCTTAGTACCTTGCTCTTTTCACTACACAATACTGTCTTGCTGTGTGTGTGTGTGTGTGTGTGTGTGTGTGTGTGTGTGTGTGTGTGTGTGCTAGAGAGAAGGTGGTGAAGGGACAGAAGGGAGAGAGGGAGAGAAAGAGAGAGAAAGGGACATAGAGGGAGGGGCAGATAGAGAGAGGGAGAGATATAGAGGAAGACAGAGATGAAGAGAGGGAGGGAGGGAGAAGGAAAGAGAGACAGAAAGACAGAGATAGAGATAGATGGAGAAAGGGAGGTGGGGAGGAAGGAAGGAGGGAAAAGAAGGGACAGTAACAGAGACAGAGAGATGGAGAGGAGGGATAAAGACTGCAAAAAACATTGGGAAAATACAGTTGGAGTCAGAGTACCTGAGTTCAAATCTTAGCTCTGTTATTTATGACCTGTGACCATGGGCATATCACTGAACCTCTCTGGGTCTCAGCAACTTTTCTGGAAGATGGTGGGGGGGAGTGGTGGTGGTAGGGATGGGACTTCTAAGGTCTTTTCTAGCTGAAAATCTTTGACCTAGTATCTGTCTGCTGCTTTTCCCCTCCTCCAACCACATCAGAGTTCAGAAGCTAGAGCCTAAAATGGAGGGTTAGGAGCCAGAGACCCCAGGAAGGGGTTTCAGACACAGTCTGGTGCTGGGATCTCACATCTGCCATTTTTTTGTTGCCCTGGTACCTTCTGGTTCAATGGTGGGGTCCCCCTGGGGTATATGCTGGGGTTTCTTGGCCTCTGGGTCACCATGACAGGCTCAGAACTGGGTTTTTGTCCTATATGGTTTTGGTCCCTCAGTACTTACCTGCAGCTCCTTGTCCACAGCCTTGGACACTTCACTGGCCACTGACTCCAGTCTCTGCCGGACAGGACCATCACTGGCTAGGACATGACCCAACTCATAAAGGCTTGGGAATAGCTAAGGGGAGGGGAATGTAGTTACAAAGCCAAAACCCGGCTCTGTTTCAGTCAGCAGAGCTTGGGGCTTGGAGGAGAACATATCGGGGAACAACACCGCAAGCATTGTTGGGATGGAGGGAAGGTCTTCAATCTTCTAGCTCCAGATGTCTCCTTGGGGTTTGCTTTGACTGCCCACCTCTGGTAATTTGGGGCAAGGGGAGGAGAGGAGCTGGTGGGGTGTGGAATGGGCTGGGGTCGGGAGTCCGGGCTGTGGGGAATGGCTGGGTGGTACCGTCTGAGGCTTGGTGATAGTTGGCAAAAGCCCAGGTGTGGAGTGCAGAGTAGGGCTGCTCACCGCCCGGGAGTTCTTGGCATCCTTGATGAGGTCTCTGGCGTAGAGCAGTTCATCTTGTACTGGCTCCAGGGGGCATAACCGCAGTGCCCGAACCTCCTCCTGGACTCGCCCACATAGCCTCTGTAGCATCTGGGCCAGGGCCCAACAGGGGAATGTCAGGGAGGCATAGGGTGGGAAGGGGAAGTGAGTGAGCCAAAGGCCTCCCCCCACCCCCCCAACTCTATAGGGACTAGGAGTCCTCTGACCAACCTCCCTTTTGGACGATGACTCATGAGACAGGGACACTTCCTTTTGTCCTCTCCACCTTGTAGGGCTGTGATATATCATGATGGGGGTGGCAGCAGGGGTGTGGGGGTGGGGTGTTGTCTGAGTAGGCTGTTGTCATTTTGTAATCACTATTTCATGATGCTCAGGAGAGCAGGCGGTCTCTGTGTGTCTTAATGCATGGTCCCGTGTTTTTGTGTTTTTTCTCATGTTCTCTTACTCTAGCTCCACATCCCATACAGGGGACCAGACGGAAGCATTTACTTGCTCAGCACTGCTGGTGACAAGACCCTGCTGCAGTCTGAAGGCTTGCTCCTGCGGACAGGTCTGCGAGTGATTATTCCGGACAAGGCACCATTGGATCTAGAGATGACAGGGGTGGGGGAAAGGCCAGAGGGTCAGGGCAAGAAGGCCACCATCCCCTTCATCATGCCCCTCTTGGCTCCAGCTTCACCCTCTTTGACTCTTCCCTGACTTCTCCTTGGCCCTGGAATCCCACCCCCACCCCGTACCCCACCTTCTGCCACACATCCTCAGTGCGCTCTGGGGCATTGCGGTACGCCTGGGAGATGTCGCTCACAGGGAAGGACATGAAGCGCAGTGTGTGGTTGCTGTGAAAAGAGCCAGGGGGGAAACAGGGGAGAGTAGCTCATGTCCTAGGACTCTAGGCCTCCCCGCCCCTCCCCAATCCTGCTCCAAGCTTCTCCCTTTTATACTCTTTTCCATCTGCTCATCTGGGTGGAAGACCTTTCCTCTTCCCCATCTAAGTGCCCTGCCTTCACCCCCATCCCCAAACACCCAAGGAAGACTGCCAAATGGCAGCGGATGAAGGATTACAGTGGGGAAGCTAGGGTGTGGCCAAGGTCTGGGCATCTGGGATCAGGACATGCTCACCTCTCCAGGGCCCTTGCAATGTCCAGAAAGCCCAGGGCTGAAGTATTGTTCCGGTCCCACAAGATAGTCCTGGAGTAGGGGACAGGGGGAGGAGGAGGTGGGGAACCAGGTTTGTCATTTCTACCTCTGGGGACCTGGGTTGGGTGGTACCCTGCTTCAGGGAGGGTGGTGAGAGATGAGCTATGGATAAGGGGTAGAGAACACAGCCCTTCTAGGAATCCACCATTCCTGACTAAGAGATCCTCTAGGGCTTGAGGAAGAAAGGGTTCTGTCAGCTGCTCCAGGGATGAGATATCTTAGAATCTGGGATCTTTGGGGTACAGCTTTATGTGCAGACAGAGTCTTGAAAAGTAGGGTAGCTAAGGCACAGGGTATTAGGGGCCTCAGGGAGGAGGGAATTTGAGCCTTCACCGGAGGGAAGAGTTGATCTGCAGAGCCTTGGACAGCATCTTGGCCCCGATGTCCTCCATGCCATTGCCACTTAGATCCACCTTGGCCAGGCAGGTGTTGCTGCCCAGGGCATTGATTAGAATGCTGGTTCGAAGTTTCAGCCTTGAGTCTGCCACTGACAATGACTGCAGGGACTGGGTTTTTTTTTTGAGGGAGAGGAAGATTTGGTATCAGATCCATCCCTCTCTCCCATCTCATTCCATTTTAGGCCCCCCTGTTCCTGCCCGCTGCACCAACAGCTTGGGCCCCTGTCACTCACACAATCCTCTTCCTGAATCAGCTGCACGAGTTTGTGAAGAATTTCCTCCAGGGTCCTGGGGAGCAATGAGGGCTCAAGTGGTAAGAGGTGGAGGGAGAAAATGTAGAGGGGACAGAGGAGGAAGACATCATGCCCTTTGGGGTGAAGTAGGAAGGCAACAAATCTGTAAAAATGGGGATGTCATCTCCCTTCTTCATGTCATGAGCTTGTTGAAAGGAATAAATGAGATTATGTCTTTGTGTTTGTGAGAGGGAGAGAGAGAGAGAAAGAGAAAGAGAGAAGAAGAAAGAGGGGGAAGGGAGAGGAAGAAAAAGAGAGAGAGAGAGGAAGAGACAGAGAAAAAGAGGAAGAGAAGGGGGAAGAGAGAGAAAGAGAGAGGAAGAGAACGGGAAAGAGAGAGAGAGGGAGGGAGGGAAGAAGTGAGGGGGAGAGAAAGAGAGAGAGAGAGAGAGAGAGAGAGAGAGAGAGAGAGAGAGAGAGAGAGAGAGAGAGAGAGAAGGGCACTTTGTAGACTACAGAACACTATACACATACATGGCATCAGTCTTGTTGCATGGAGGCTAGAGAGGAGAAAAAGGTGAGAAAGTGAAAAGAAACTGGAGTTATGACTGAGCCCAACAGACAAAGGGTAGATCTCTGGGGGAGGCGCTTGGCCCCTAGGATGGAAGTGGGCACACAGGGGTCTTTAGGGACAGGAAGGGGAGGAGTTACTCACTTGGCCTTGACATTGAAATTCTTGCCCAAGAAAAGGTGCTTAAGGGACTTGTTCTTGCCAAGTGCGGGCACTAATGTCAGGAGATCAGAGTCGAACCCTGGATTTGAATCACAAGAAGATGACTGGGTCTCCAGCTTATCTGTAGCCAGTCAAGGGAACTACAGCAGTCCTCCTCAGCTCAGATTGCTCTGTCTAACCTGGGCCCCTTCCTTGGCCTGGGCAGGCACCCGCTTTTTCTCACCATTGTCTGACAAGTCCAAACTCCCCACGGCACTGACTGCCCCGAGCTGCTCCTGAAGGACCTGCGCTCCTGCTGACCGAAGCTGCAAAGAAACAAGCATGGGATGGAGAGGGAACAGGGGCCAGACGATGTGTCCTGAGACCTTGACTTTCTGGGAGGGTCAATCCAGAGATCCAAGCATCTCACCTGTAGAATTAAGATCCCTCCACCCGCTCCAGCCCATGCCAACCCTAGACAATGAAGCACCAGCCTTACCTAGTATAAAATTTAAGGCACCAAAGACTGCCTGAGGTGTGAACTTCCATCACCAGGGGAAAGAAAGGCCACCCCTGCCCATTCCCACTTATTCCTTTTTTGGGTTTTGAGGTAACACTGGCCTAGATCCCATAGCCAAGCACCCCAAACCATGGCTATTTCTGCCCCCTGGTGGGGAATCCTGATACTTTCAGATCTTCAACGAGAGATAAGAGTTGTTAAATGGTGTAGAAGAAATAGACCATCAGGTAAGGGGTATGGGCATGTGGAAGGCAGTGGTGGATACAGCGCTAGACAGGTGGCCCTTGGGACAGACGATCAGACATTGGGGGGAAATGGAGCTGAGCACAATGTCTGGCTCGGGCAGACACTTAACAAATACTTGGTGATTGACTGATGTAGAATGAGGCAGAGGGAAGGGGATGGAAATCTCCTGGATCAAAGCACAGGACCAGATATTTAGAGCTGGGAGGAACCTTAAAACTCAGCTAGTCCAACCTGTTTTTTAAACAGATGAGGAAACTGAGGCATTGAGAGGTCTAGTGATTTGTCTGATGTCACAAAGTAAGGGATGGAGCCTGTGTTCAAGTCTATTTTTTCTGGCTTTAAATTTTGTCTCCATTCTACTACACCATTGAGAACCAGAGCAGAACAGAACTGGGATAGATGGGGGTTCTGGGTCTGAGGAAAAGGGAGTGGGCCAGAGTGGGCATTTAGGGTCTCTCACCTCACAGCTGCTCAGGTCAAGATGAAGATCACTGAGGTGGCTGTTGAGAGAGAGGCCCTGGAGGAGTGCCCTGTGAGCAAGGGAATGACCGTCAGGGAGGTGGGTGGTGGGGCTCCAGATACCGGCCACTCTGTCTTCCTTGGCTCCAATTCCCCTCCTTCCCACTCCATTCCAACGGCCCCCAACCTGAGGGCTTCCAGGGGCAGACGTGTAGCTGACAGGTTGACGTGGCTCAGGGTATAAGCGCTGCTGAAAAACTGCTTGAAGGCTGGTGGAGCCTCTCGGCCCTTCCTGCTGGGGAAGGGAAGGGAACAGACATTTATTAAGCATCTATTATATGCCATGCCTAGGTCTAAGCTCTTTACAAATATCATCTCATTTGATCCCCACAATAACACTTAGGTAAGCGCTATTCTTATGCCCATTGTGTAGCTGAGGAAACTGAGGCAGGTAGAGGGGATGACAAGAAGACAGATTTAGGAACAAAGTGGTATGGGTAGGTGCGTAACCTGGGGCACTTCCCCCACCCACACAAATGCATTCTTGCTAGCTTACTTCTCAGAGAACCATTTCCCTCTTTTAGACCCCACAACTTCACCCTGCCTTGTTCCCTAGCCTGCCTTGTTCCCTAGGACACCTGTGGGAGCAGCTGTTTCGAGCCACATTGAGGTAGGTTAAGTGAGAGCAGCAGCCATGGAGAAGAGCACCCAGCAGCTATGAGAGAAAGAGAGCGAGAGAGAGTAAGCCAGGAGAGGGGCACAGTACAGAATGGTCCCTGGTTTGGTTCTCCATTTCCCCAATATGCCCTCACCTCTTTCCCCTCAAATCACCATGCTCCCTTGACCTCTCAGTTTAGTTTGGGAGAGCTTGTACCCATTGGAATGAACCTAGCTTTAGACCATTCATTTCACCCTGCCCCAAACTCCACTGAATCTACAGGCCCACACGCTGCAGGTCCCATCTCAAACAGAAGATGACAGATTTAGACATGACTGGGACCTTCAAGGTCATCTAGTCCAAGGCCCTCATGAGCTAGCAAGGTTAAAATGACCTGCCTAAAGTCACATGGGTAGCAGGAAGCAGAGCTGGGATTGGGGCATCTATATAATAATTTCCACTGTACTTTTTACCTCTGCCTCATCCCTCCAACTGGGGCCTTATAAACTCCAACCTTCTCCTGCAATTCACTATACCTTGTCTCCATTTCTCCCCCAGCCTCCTCATTCCAGAAGTAGGGAGCCTGAGGGTAACATGTCCTGGCCTTGGTCCCCTCATCTCCCCTCTTCTATGTCCCCTTCCGTGATGTCATCTTTAGGCCTAGCTACCCCTCTTTCTTTCCCCTATCCCTTTTGGGTTGTCTTTCTTACCAAGTCAATGGCGCAGTCAGTGCCAGACAGATCCACATGGACCAGGGCATTAGGCTGAGCCAGGAAACTGTACAGGACCTGAGGCAAGAGTAAAGGAGGAGAGTTGGAAGGAAGGAGTGCTGGCATGGGAAAAATGGGGTCACCTCGTCCCAGGGGCCACAGTACAGAGGAGGCTCAGAATTTCCATTCTGACTGGCTTTGGTCAGGGGCTGATCTCTACGTGGGCAGGGAAAATACTTTAGGCTCTTCCAAGAGGGGTCTGAGCATAGTGGAAAGAGCCCTGTTCTTCAAGTTGGAAGACCTGGGTTCATGTTCTAGCTCTGACACTTGCTAGCTGTGTGACTTTGAGCAAGCCAATTAACTTTGCCTGGCCTCAACACCCTCATCTACAAAACGGGTATGATGTACTTGTACTACCCACCTGACAGGATTGTTGTGAAGAAGGAGCTTTTGTAAACCTAAAAGGTGCTATGTCAATGTAAGTGATTATTATTGAAACAGGGAAGGATTTGGGGAGTGTGGTTGGATCTTAACTCACATTGGCTTCATCAGTAGCAAGTAGCCCTGGGTTCTTGCTCAGGTCCAGGTGGCGTAGGGAACTGGCAAAAGCTGGGTTGGCACCAAAGGTCTGGCCCAGCGCTAGGAGCCCTGAGCATGTTGGACAGTAGGCTGGGTCACCACTCATAATAGGCACAGTTGTCCCCTTCCCCTCCTCCTCCCCTTTCCCCTTTCTCTCCATCCTCCCCAAATGGACACTATTTTCATGCCATCTCTCTGTCACTGGCATAGCAACATGGCCATGTTTTCTTAACTTTTTAGGAGAGAACAGGGATTTAGTACTCCAAGAAGCAGGGTTTTGAGCAGTGAGCTAGTCTCATAAAGGTCTTGAGGGTTTTGGGGGCTCAGTACTATGAGGACCACCCTCCCTCCCCAGTCAGCCCTGTGTTATTCTCAGAGTCAGTACCTCGAGGGGAGATGGCAGTCTTGGACAGGCACAATTTGGTGAGGCCTGTGGGGAAGCAGAGGAGCTGCTGGCTTAGACTGAGGAGACCTACGAGAGGAGACAAAGGACTCATTTGAGTAATGGATAGATAAACTGGTGTAGGGTGGGGTTGGTTTTGGATGTAGGGCTAGGGTCAAAGATATGGTTGTTGGCACTGGGATCAGGGCTCAAGCTAGCATCAGAATTGGGATCTGGGCCAGGACTGGGGTCTGATTTCATGATTTTGAAGGGGATCCAGCTCTCACCTTTGTCCTCAATGGGATTGTGGGATAGAGTCAGGGCATGTAGCACACAGCTTCCATTCTCCCCGAACACCCCAGCCAGTTTCTGGGCAAAGTCCCTTCAGGGAAAAAAGAGGAACAGTTTTGTCTCAAACTGGGATTACTCATGGTCCTTGCTGCCTCCTCCTCCATCCCCATCCCTTGTAATCTCCCTGGTCCTGACTCCTAACCTTCCAGGTGACCTTGCTGCCTCTGGGTACAGGTTTAATCACTGATCTTGCCTCATGTGGATGAGGGATTCCCAGGAGGGACTGTCTTAGAGAATCTAGGTGTCTAGGAAGGAGCAGGAGACCTAGCCTGGGCAGAGTAATCTGTAGGGTTGTACTTCAAACTTCACAAACCAATGTAAAACCCAACCAGGAATTTTTAAGGCTGAGATAGAGCAATCAGACACAATAAAAGTTGGGCTTAAAGAAACTATGCTAGGACACAGCCACTCAATTTGGCATTAATTATATGCAAATCATATGCAAGTGAGCAGCCGGCTGCCAAACCAGAAGATCTGAGTTCCACTGGCTAGCTGTATGACCCCAAGTAAGTCATTTAACCTCCTTGGGGCTTAGTTTTCTCATCTGTAAAATGGGGGATGACGGGGGTGCTTCACCAGAACTCTAAGGTCCCTTCCAGCTCTATCATTCTGTGGTTCTATAACCAGAGCTCTGGGAGTGTTCTGGCTTGGAAGAAGCTACTCCCAGTTTCCAGAGAGACTCACGTCTTGAGACCAGCATTGTCCAGCACCAGTTCTTCTAGGCTCCCTGACTTGCTCAGGGTGTGTAGCACCTGTTCCAGAACCTCTGAGCCCTGAAAGAGGGGGGTGCTGAGGTAACGGCCTAGGAGCAATGCTGTTTCCCCCTTCCCATCTCACATGCTGGCCCATTCTGGTGCCTACCAGGCGTAGATCCTTGCAGTGGAGTTTGGTAAACCATTGGTTGTAAGCTAGGGCTGCCACCATCAATGCCAGGTCCCTAGAGGGAAGACAGATAGATGGGCTGGGGGAAGGTGGCAGGGGAAGCTGGCTAGGGAATGCAGGAAATGCAGGAAGCCTGGACAGGATGGCAGGCAGTAGGTGGAAATGTTGGGGTCAAGGTGGAATCAGGTTTTGAGTTTCTAGGAAGGGGACACAATGGGAGAAGTAGCAAAGCTCAAGGAGGAGAGTGGGGGGTGGATGTAGAGATGGGGGCTGGCCATTCTCGCCCCCTGCTGCCCCACCTGCTTACCGACTCTCCAAGTGGCTGAAGTCCAAAAGATTGAACTCACGGTTGTCCTCTGCATGGTAGATTGTGTCCACATCCTAAAGAAGATGAACCCAAATCTCTCTTGACTCCTGTCTCAGCCTCTCTGATTTCCTTCCCTTTCCCTCATTCTCTACTCCTTGATCCCATAAATACACCAGCCTTCCTCCTTACATCTGGAAACCAGCAAAGCCCAACTTACCCATTGCACCTCCTCGCGGCAGTGCAGCCCATTGTAGTCACACAGAGCGGCATAGGTCTCAGAGAAGCCACCTTCATGGAGTGGGGAGATTTGTTGGTTCCAGGGGAGAAGTGGGTGCAAGGGGTCAGGATCGAGGATGGAAGCAGTGTGATGTAATGGAAAGAGCGGTGAATTTGAAATACCCAGGTTTGAAAATGGACAACTGGTCTCAAAGCCAGAAAGACTCAGGTGCCAGCCCTACCTCTGACATATACTGGCTGTGAGAGCTCTAGGTAACTTGGACAGACTCTAGTCTCCAGGAAAAATGCAGACTTATGCAGAGAGAGGAAGTTCTTCACCCCAGCTTTTCTCTGATACTGCCACCACCCTGGTGAAGGGGTAGGTTGAGTCCTATTGTCTACTATACCTACTGTCTCAGTAGGAAATTGACTAGTCTATTCTACATGCTGGGGTCTCAGTCCTCTGCTCTCTAAAATGAGGTGCTTGGATTAGGTAACTTCTAAGGTGCCTTTCAGCTCTAAAATCCTATGAAAGGTCAGGACTTTTATGTCTTCATCTCACATCTCCAACTAGCAACCTTAGGCAATTTACTTAATCTTGACAAGCCTCAGTCTGTCATA
This sequence comes from Notamacropus eugenii, assembly GCF_028372415.1. NCBI lineage: Eukaryota > Metazoa > Chordata > Mammalia > Diprotodontia > Macropodidae > Notamacropus > Notamacropus eugenii. The sequence goes on from NC_092878.1 coordinate 9,235,304, forward strand.
TATAATATTTACATTATGTTAAATATTAACATTAAATATGAAAATGCGTGCTACCTGCATACCTCCCAGGTGTGTTGATAATAGCAGTTGATATGATGGCTTGCCAAGTACTCTACATATATATATATTGTATTATATTATAATTATATTATACTATACTATATTATATTATATTATTTCATCCTTACAGCAACTTCTACACTTCTGTATAGGTCTACAATTTCATTGGTGTAGTCATCTCCTAGTAATGATAATTATTCTGCAACCCCTGGACAAGGTTGTGTACAATAGGTACCTCCACTTCTTTTCCTCTCACCCTCTTAATTCCCTATCATCTGGCTTCCAACTTCATTCTTCAAACAAAACATCTCTCTCCAAAGTTACCCATGATTTCCTAATTGCCAAGGATTGCATCCCTGGTCCATCACCAGTTGTCTTGACTTAGATCTTACCTAGTACTGAACTCTGATGACTGGAGGAGGGAGTGTGGCTTTGGGAAGTTCTGCCTCACTTAAATCCAATTCACTCCCAAGTCAAGACATCACTCTTGTGATGTCACTGGTCCTCTTAGAAAATGAAGGACCAACCACACAATAACCACCACCAAACCAATGACCTTTTCCCAATCCTCATTTTTCTAGACTTTTCTGTAGCCTCTAACACTGCTGACCACCCTCTTCTTAATACTCCTTTCTCCAGGTTTTTGGGACACTATTTTCTCCTGGTTCTCCTGCTACCTTTCTAACCGCTCCTTCTCAGACTCCTTTGCTGGATACTCAGCTGAGTCATGTCCACTAACTGTGAGTGTCCCATAGAGCTCTGCACTGAGCCTTCTCTTTTTCCTTTATACTGTTTCCCTTGGTGATCTCATTAGCTCCTAGGGATTTATGCATATCTACGCTATCATATTCTAATCATCTCTATGCTGACGATTCTCAAATCTATTCATCCAGCCATAACCTCTCTGTTGACCTGCAATCTTGCATTTCCATCTTCCTATGAAAAATCTCAAACTGTATGTCAAGTAGACATCTTAAACTCAACATGTCAAGAGCTGAACTCATTATCCTTATCCTTACCCTCTCCTCTTCCAACCTTCCCTTGTTACAAGGTGAAGGATGTGCATCCTGAGTCATCTCCAATCATCCTGATAAATATCTGGTCACTGAATTCAGATGGCTCTGGAGGAGAAGTGAGGCTGGTGACCTTGCACAGCACTCCCTCACTCAAAACAAAGTAAAGCACTAGTCATGTCATCATTCTTCTGATGGCATGGTCTTCTTTGGCAATGAAGGACGAACACAACAAGGTGAAGATACCACCATCCTCTCAGTCTCCAAAGCTCACAACCTGGATGTCATCCTCGACTCCTCACTATCTTTCATCGGCCCCTATATTCAATCTGTTGTCAAGGTATGCCAATTTCACCTTTGTAACATCTCTCAAATACACCCCATTCTTTCTCTTGATACTACCACCACCCTGGTACAGGCTCTCATCACTTCACACCTGAAATATTGCAATAGTCTACCTGCCACAAGTTTCTCCCCTCTTCAGTCTATCCTTCGTTCAGCTGTCAAAGAGATTTTCCTAAAGAGCAGGTCTGCATGTCATATCAAATCCTGCCCCCCCCCAACTCAACAAACTCCAGGCACCCTCTATCACTTTCAGGATCAAATACCAAATCCTGTTTAGCATTCAAACTCTGTCCCCCCTTTCCAGTCTTCTTAAATCTTACACTGCACCACATCCTCTTCAATCCAGTGACACTGGCCTCCTTGACATTCCTCAAGCAAGAAAGCTTTAGTGCAGGCATTTTCACCAGCTGTCCCCCATGCCTGGTACCCTTTTCTTCCTCATCTCCACCTCCTGGCCTCCCTGCCTTCTTTCAAGTTCCAGCTAAAATTCCACCTTCTTCAGAAAGTCTCCAGATCTCTCCTAATTCTAGTGCCTTCCCTGTTAAGTATTTTCCATGTATTCTGCATAGAAGTATTTGTTGTCTCCCCCATTAGACTGTGAGCTCTTCAAAGACAGGCATTGTCTTTTGCCTTCTTTTGTAGCCCCAATGCTGCACATAGTGCTTGGTGTGTGATAGATGCTTATTAGCTGAAAGATCTAGAGCCTTAAGAGTCATGTGGGAAACCAAGACTTGTCCACAATGATATATCCAATATGTCTCAGAAGCAAGAATTAAATCCAGTCCTTGAAACTAAGCACGACTCTGTCTACTTTGACACAACACCTTTCATGAAGTAGGTACTAAAATTGTTATGATTCTAATACACTGGATGAAGAAATTGAAGCTCATATAGGGTAAGTGCCTTGCACCTCACAGCTAATACATGTCAGAGTCAGGAATCGAACTCCGGTCTCTTTTCACCCTATGTCCAAAACTCTTTCCCATTACATAATTAGAAGGTAAGATCCTTGAGGACAGGTACTATCTAATTACGGTTTTTGTCTTTTTATTCTAGGCACTTAGCACAGTGTAAGCACTTAACAAATGCTTGTTAATTGAGTTCTATAACAAGCTGCTTGTTGTAAGAAAATTATTTTGTAAAATACTCCAAAATAATGAGCTACAAATTGCTGACGCCTCAAGGGTAGTGATCATGTTTCATCCTTTTTGTGTCCTGTGCAGTGTTCTGCATGTAGTAGACTGCAACAGTCATGCTGATGTTCGTATCATAGCTGCTTCCAGGGACAGGCTAGGATGGGTAAGATCAAGGACAAAGCTGGGTTTAAGGACAAAGCTGGGTTTAGGGTCAGTGTCTCCTTGGATGGGGGTAGGGTGGGGAGGGATAGTGTGTCTCATTCTCACCACAGACACTGTGGGTGGTAGATGTGGAGGTCTCAGAGTTGGGGGATGTGTCCCGGGGCCCCTCAGGGGTCTCAGGGTTTCCACGACGGATCAGGCACCTAGAGAAATAATGTGCCCAGCCCAAAATGGATGAGTGAGGTTTCTTTAGTTCCTTCCAAACCCCAGTTCCAGAGTCCCCACCAGACAACAGGTAGATGCAATACTCTGGGAAGGAAGAAGGCTTCCGTTCTCCCCTGCCCCCATGATCCAAATGCCTCAGCTTTGTCCTCAGAACATGGGGGCCTTCTGAAAATTGTGACTTACCCAGGGCCTGGGCAGACCTTGGCTAGTGCTGTGCTCACATGCCTGGTCACTTGTTCAACACTCTCTGCTGATGGTAATCGCATGCTCACAGTGCCACGTTCCGTCTCCACCAGAATCTGGGGAGAGAGACATGGTGGCAGGCCCTCGAATACAACTCCAACCTTGGTCAGCCTGCTTTTCACCTCAATACCTCCAAGATCAAACATAAACTCTACAGTTTAGATTTTAAAGCCCTTCACACCCTGGTCAATTCCTGGCCAGTCTTTTTCTTCCTCACTCTCCTCCACATACATTCCATCTCCTGACTCCTTTTCACTGGCTGGCCCCCACCAATGTAATGCTCTCCATTTTCCTTGGCTTCCTTTGAGACTCAGGTCAAATTTCACTTTCGGTAAGATGACTCTCCTAGTCTCTCCCACTGACAGTGACTTCCCTATGAGATTACAACCATTTTGCATAGGAATGGTGGTTTGTATATTGTCTCCCCCTCCATTAGACTGTGGGCTTTTCAGGGACAGGAACTATGTTTTTGCCTTTGGTTTTATTCCCAGTGCTTGGCAGAGTGCCTGGCACACAGTAGGTGCTTAATAAATACTTACTGCCTTGCTGAAAACTGAGGGTACCAATAAGCCCTTATATTTTCACAGCTTAGTTTTCTGCTCTTACCTGGTTCTGGTTGAGAGTGCTGAAAGTTCGGATCTCTAGGACATTGAAAGAGCTCTCCACCTGGGGCAAGGGGGAAGGATGGATGAAGCTTAGTTCAGGTGAAAGTGTATGGGCTGGTCTAGAAGACAAGCTTTGGGTTTTGACCCTCCTCTCCCCAGCTCTTCCAACTCACCTTAGCTGGGACTTTTAGAGGGAAAAGATGGAGGCGCCAGGCAGTTAGAGCCTAGAGTGGAGAGAAGAGAGGGTTAGCTTGTTGAAGGAAGCTACATCTATAATCCTCCCTGAGTCATGGTATCCTTCACTCCCCAATGAGCTCCCTTCATTTCCATCATTGTTATTCTTTACTATTCTTTGTTATTTTTTCTTTTAATCTTTGCCCATGGAGTTCAGATAGAAACACTCCTGGGCAAGTTGATATCATGTTTCTATTATTTCGTATTTAATGTTCTGTGAAACATTGCACAAATGAGTAAAATAACTGCTTTTTGCTACTGAATAAAAGTATAGGGATATAGGTTAATCTTCTGTAGGCTTACAGAAAGCATCCTCAGGATAACTCCAGTAGCAGAGAGGATGTTGGAGATTCTTGCTATTCATGCAAATTTAGTCTTCCTGCTCTTTGTCCTGTCCCTGTTCCTTTCTCACCCACCCTAGCCCCTCTCCTACCAGCCTTGCCCCCTCACCAACACTCGGTCTTCATACTTCTTGGGCTTGGTCTCCAGTTTCACCCGATGTTGTTGGTGCACAGCCCCTCGGCTCAGGCACCGACGGATGCTTTCTGTGGTAGTGATGGTGGTAGTGGGAAACAATGTGAATGCTGCTAAGATTAGCACACCCCTTACTCTTACTGAAGTCCCCCTCCCCTGGGCTCTCAGAAAAGAGAGAAACAAAGACAAAGAAAAGGGCAGGTAAGAAGGAAAGATATAAAGGGGAATGAGACAGAAAACCCAAGAGACAAAGGGGCAAAGACACCACTCTTTCTCTGGGCTAACTCTTTGGTATCATCAGGCTAAGTAGTTCACAGCAAACTTGGGTAACTGGATGTCCCAGAGATGTGTGTGTGTGTGTGTGTGTGTGTGTGTGTGTGTGTGTGTGAGAGAGAGAGAGAGAGAGAGAGAGATTGTGAGACTATGTCACTGTGAGTGGGTGTGTGTGTCTGTGCACTTCTGAGGGTGTGAAGCTTTTTTCCAACCTGTGTTAAATAGTATTCATTGCATACAACAATGAGTCAATGTTACTCTGTGTATATGAGGGCGTAGTGTGTCCCTAGGACTGGTTTGGTATGAGGATATAGCCATTGCTTCACATTTGTGTTAACACCAGTGCATGTTAACTGAATGTGTCAGTGTGACTACTTGACAGTGGGTGGTGGGTATGAATATGTGCTAGGGAAATATTATGGAGAGATAAAAACCAGGAAATCAGTTTGAGTTACTTATTCCATATAGGAAGACATGGAGTAAGGTGGCGCCTATGTGAGTATGCATTCAAGTCCCATGCCTTTCAGTTCTCAAAAATATACAGTGTATGTGTGTAGGTGGGAGTGTGTGGGTACAGTATGTCTATATGCCTTCCTGTTTCAGTTAATTTTCAATGTTTTGCCAATGATTTTATGTGACCCCGGTTGGATCTCCTGGCTCATGTTCTATCCTTGAAACAGTGATGCAGAGGACTGAGGGATGGGTTTGAAGATTACTCTTCACTTTGAGTGCTCTCTAGGAACGCATATTAACAAGGACGTGCTTCAGGTTGGGGGAAGGGTAGAGGAACAGGAAATTGGTGGTGGGCACTGTGGGCTCCGAGGAAGTAGAATTTAACTCCAGAACCGCGTCTCTTCTCTACTTTCCCTTCCACGACCCACTTCGCTCGGGCATGGCCCCCCACCCATCCCGTCCCAGGGGCTCTAGTGGAGTCCGGGGTGGGGCAGGGTAGAGGACGTAGAAGCAGACGCAGCGGTCAGGACCAGGGGCAGCTCCCTATGTCTGCCTGGGAGGACCAGGCCAGGGGCAGCGGAGAAGGGAGAGTCTTAAGGCTAGAACACCCCGGGGATGGACCAAGGGACCGGTCAAGGACCAGAAGCTCTGATGGGCCCAACAGGGGAACGCAAGGAACTGCACCTGTCACGAAGGGGCGGGGCGGGGCCGGCGGCCCGGGGACAGGGAGGTAGACCCGGTGAAACACCGGGCCGTCGGGAGGGGCGGAGGACAGGGGGAGCCAGGCTGCACTAGGGGGGCAGCGCACGGAGGAGCGCGGTGCCTGAAGCGGCGGGCTGCAGCGCCCCGGGGATGCAGGCGGGAGGGGGATGCCCCGGGAGAGGAATGCCCCGGGCGGGCTGGCCCTCGTACCTTGCAGCTCGCGGGTGAGCTCCGCGCCGGGCTTGGCCATGGCGGCTGCCGCTGCCGCCGCTGCAGAGGAGCCGACGCCGCCGCCGCCGCCCGGGAGCCGCGGCACATGCTAGACCCGGCTCCGGCAGGGCCCGGCAGCCAGCGCCGCAGCAGCCGCGGAGCCCCGCTCGCGGTCAGGGGCGGCTGCGCGAGCAGAACGGCCCTCCTCCCTCCGCCCCCCTCCCCGGTGCCGGGTCTCCCTCCCGGCCCCACGAGGAGCCGGACGGAGCATGCGCGCGGGGCTTCTCCGAGGAGTCCTGGCGCGTGCCCCGCTTCCCCGGGGGAGCTCGCAGAGCTTGGGGTCCCCCGCGGACCTCCGGCCGCACGCCGCCTCCCGTCCCCCGCGGACCTCCGGCCGCGCGCCGCCTTCCGTCCCAGCCCCCTCCCTGGGCTGCGAGCTCAGCCCTCGGCTTTCTTTTGTTCTCCCGGCCTGGACGTCTCTGGGTCTTCTCGGGTCATTCTGCTTCCTGGGCCCCTCCCCTCTGACGGACGCCACGGGTGGACCACCCTTCCATCTCACCCCACGGGGCCCGCGTTGGGGCTTTAGGGCCGTCTTGAGCCTGTGAAGCTCTCTCTCTCTTGGCTGGGGCATCTGCGGGGTGTGTGTATGTGTGGGGGGGTCTTCCTCCCGTCTTCCCTTAGTCCGATCTGACATATCCCCCCTCCCCGTGTGTGCTCGCCCAGAGTAGCGCCCCAGGAAATCCCCGTAGCACCTCCTTCCCCGGCGCCCTGCGTGGCACCTCCACACTCGCCTGGGAGGGAGCCCCGAGCCAGGAGGTGTGACATCCAGGCGTGAGGAGGCTTCCAGTCCCGTAGAGACTTTTTCTTGCCCAGGAAAAAAAAAAGCTGCAGTTCTTTTTCCCTTTATACCCCAAATGACGAATCAACCAGCTAAAAAACCAACAGGATCATTTGCATGTTATTTGCAAGTTAATCTCATTTTTAATGGCACCGAAATCAGAGATTTGCCCCTTTCTCCAGTGTCTCCCTGGGCCTTTCCCTCCTGCCTCCCGTGTTTAAGTCTTTTCTCTTCCCTGGCCTGGTCCCCGTCTCAGTCCTCATTCCCTCACTCGCTCTTTCCTCCAGCTGATCTTAGTTTTGCATAAAGTAGATGGGTCGGTTTGGTCTAGAAAAATGAATAGTTCAGTTCGACCTTCGTATATCATGTAGAGTTTTATACAAGGCAGATTTCCTTAAGGGCGACTTTTATTCCCATACATGGCAAACAGAGAGAACTCTAGCTGATTACACAGGCCTTTTTTTTTTTTTTTAATCCAGGGAACTCAGTGGGATGGGCATGGTTAGAGGAGATGGGAATCTCGGAACTCAGTAGTGAAGGTCCAACCTTGAGCCTTCTCTTGATTACAGACAGCTGCTAGAACCTCAGGGTGGTCTTCCCAGGTTGATCAAAGACGAGAATGGGCCCCTCCAGCCACTACTATCGTTTCTCCTGTGATGTAACTGGCATCGGGTGAACACAGGAAAGACACGATGCCTGCACATTCATGAGGATCACCCAGCCTGGGAAACAGCCATGATCATATCACAGGTCACACATTAGCATCTTACATCATCTGACTAGATCCTCACGACAGTCCTCACAGGGAAGACGAGAAATAGGGGATGAAATCAAGTGGCCTGGGTGCTTTGACCCAGCTCTTCCTAATCAACTGCCCAAAGCAAACAACGTTTGTTAAAAGGTAGCAAATATACTTCAAGGTACCAGCCTGCTTTGTTCCCTCTCCCTAATCTGTATCTGAAAGGGTTTTGTAAATAAATAGTTTTAAGAAATACATTAGTACTACTACTACTACTACTACTACTACTACTACTACTACTGCTGCTGCTGCTGCTGCTGCTGCTGCTGCTGCTGCTGCTGCTGCTGCTACTACTGCCACTGCCACCACTACCACTACCACTACTACAACTACTACTACTATTACTGTTACTATTACTACTGAAGGTAGTATGATATGTAGACTCGTTTCTTGGAAGACTAGTTTCAAAAGCAACCTTTGACCCACTGACCTAGTCCTGATCTTTGTATGCTTCTAGCAACTGGCTGGGATTTAGATACTAAATTATATGGACAGGTGGCCATCTTCTTTGATGGAGAAAGGTCCCCAGACCAGGAATTCTCCTATATTTATGAAATCACAGATGGGCCATGTGTTTACGTAATAATAATAATTCCACTAAAGTAGATTCCTCATCCTGGTGACCCTGAGTTCTTTAAAAGGAATATTAACTTCAGGAGGTCTTACCAAGCTGGTTTAGAATTCAAACACAGACTAGGTGACAGATAGTACATCTGTCCTCAGAACCAGCCTCACTAAATTCAGGCTCATCGATCGATTGGCCCTAAAAAGTGATGGATATTTTGGTTGTAGCAATTCTCAAAGACTGCCTATTATATCACAGAGGAATTGCACTAGGCATCACTGGAGGGTAAACCCATACTGATGAAATCATGAGCTGTTGAATAATTACAGGCGTAATATCATGCTAAAATCATTTGGTTTTTGTTCAGACTTGTCCTCTGAGTTCACTGATGTACTGAACTCCTAAAGGAAGGGAATCCCCTCTACCAAACACAGATTAGCAAATACTTTGTATCTTACAGAGTTAGAGAATTGCTTTAGCGAATTGAGAGGCTGAATTTTTTTGCTCAGAGGCAAGCCAGTCAATAAGGGATAGAGATGGCATCTGAATCCATATTTTCTTAACTGTAAGGCTGACCTTTTACTTCTATATCACATTGCCTTGCTGCTATAAAATGATGATGACAAATTACAAGTACATCCTGCTTGAAGAAAATTCAATATCAAAAACCTAAAGTTTTGTTGTTGTTCAGTCATTTTTTCAGTCATTTCTGACTCTTCATGACCCCATTTGGGGTTTTCTTAGAAAAGATACTGCAGTGGTTTTTCATTTCCTTGTCCAGTTCATTTTACAGATGAGGAAACTGAAGCAAACAGGGTTAAGTGACTTGCCCAGGGTCGCACAGCTAATAAGCGTCTGAGGTCAGGTTTGAACTCACTGAAGATGAGTTTTCCTGACTCTAGAACTGAGGCTCTCTATCTATGGTGCTACCTAACTGCCCCTATAAATAAGGGATAGTGGTAATTATTTGTACTACCAAGGCTCCTCTCCTTTCCTAAAGATCACACTGAGAGTGTCCTTTAAATAGCAACATTTCCTAGTACTCTCAAAATGTGCTTTGATTTGGCTCAATTTAGTTTATAGGCAGTTTTTTCATTTCAGAAATTCACTTATTGTTTAGAGTTAGACACACCGATAACCACCATCATTATTGTATGTTTATCTACTCCCCAAATATGTTTCATTCAAGATTGAGTCAACAAATATTTCTTAAGTGCTTATTATGTTTCAGGTTTTGTGGAAGGCAAAGGAAAGAGCTAAAGATCTGTAGCACATGATTCCTGCTTTCAAGGAGTTTGCAATCTAGTGGGAGGGAGAGAATAAGACATACTACATAGCTAAATATAATAAAAATTAGAATAGATCATGGCATAAAAGGAGCACTAAGTATTCCTTCAATAAACATTTATTAAAAACACCTACTCCATGCTTGTTTGAAAGGGCCTAAAATCCTTTAAATGTCAGAGAATGCTAACATCAATGACTTGTGTTCTGCGCTGGGGGATGGTGCCACCACTTGCTTGATCTTGTGTGATATATCTGGGTTGTCTGGGTGACTGTACCCTTGCAGTATTTCTCCTTTTTCCCCCATTTACTCACCAAATGAAGACCTTACCTGGATATCTTCAGGGTGTTCTTAATCTGGGTCTCATAAGCCTTATTTTCCCAAAACTGTTGGGAAAAGGGAGACATTGGCATGACATTGCTTTTGCCCAAAGGAGGAAACCAAGGGACAGTGAGAGAAAGGGACTGGTTTTGGTTTTTACCAAAGTGATTTAGGATTAGAAGCTAGATATAATATCACCTCATCCTTTTCCTCCCCTCACCTACTTATTCCCAGAGACTTCTTCTCCTATTTTATATTCCTCTCTTTTGATCACTTTCTGGCTAGTCACTCCATTGGAGCATAGAAGGGTTATATGTGTCATCCCTGAAAGGGACACAGAAGAAATGGGGATGGAGGCTTTGATCTCTCTTTTTACCCCATATATCAGAAAAGAGAGGTGGAGGAGGGATGATATGGTAAGCGTGTATTGGAAAGGCCAGGCTATTACAGGGGAACTTAAGAAACAGATGATGTCTCCTCCCCTGAATCCCCACAAGAAGATAGCCATCTCTCCAGAAAGGAGGAAGAATTTCAGTAGGACTCCCAGTGGGTGGACCCTAAACCTCCCTCTCCTCTTTATCTTACCCATCCTTACCATGGAGCTGAAGTTGGTCTTGATGAGGCCTGGTGCTAGGCAGTTCACTCTAATGCCCTTTGGTTCCAACTCATAAGCAAAGTTTTTGGCGAGTGACAGCAGGGCTGTTTTGCTGACATTATAGGGGCCCAGATACTAGATGGATGGAAAAGAAAAATGTGGTTTTTTTCCAGTTTATATTAATTTCTGAGTATTCTAAGTGAGGAGGTGGATAGAATCCTTATACTCTCTTTTAACACAATATGAAAATATTGAGATTTGCTGGACTGGGACTCAGTGACCGAAGTATGGCTCTGGTAGTTCTTATCTTATTCAAAAGGAACAGGACAGACCAAAGGGGTAGTGGTGGTGGTGGTGGTGAGGTAGTATTGAATATTAAGAAGACAGGGGGGCAGCATTCTGGGAAGATGATGGACTAGGTCAGAAATTTCCAGGTTCTCCAAATTTCTTCCAAAAACAGAAAATTGCCACAAAATGAACATAGAGCATCAAAAATAAAGGGGTAAACAAGTGTCCTTTTAAGATAACTTGAAAGGACCTCAGAAAAGACAAGAACTTGAGGAGCTGAGGTTTGACTTGAGTGAAGTGTAGACACCTCCAGGCTGGCTCCACTGAATCAACAAATGGGAGGCCCTGAGGGTAGCTCTGTAGAGAATCTTACTAGGCCTCAAGAAATTTCACCTCAACTTTTACCTCATTAATGGCCTCAAGGAATTTCACCTTTCAAAAAGTTAAGGAGGTGAATAGAATTTTAGAAAAGCTAGGGAGAATTGGTATTGGAGAAAATTGAGTGGGGATAGAAAGGAATATACTTTTTTCTCAGTGTTATATGGCACCTACACAAAAATTGACCATGTATTAGGCCATAAAAATCTCACATTCGAATGCAGAAAGGCAGAAATATTAAATGCATCCTTTTCAGATCATGATTCAATAAAAATTACATGCAACAAAAAGCTATAGATTAAAAATTAATTGGAATTAATAATCTAATCCTAAAGAATGAATGGGTCAAACAAAAAAAATAGTAGAAACAATAATTTCATCAAAGAGAATAACAATAATGAGACAATACACCAAAATTTGTGGGATGCAGCTAAAGCAGTACGTAGGGGAAATTTTATACCTCTAAATGCTTCCATGGATGAAATAGAGAAAAACCAGATCAATGGACTGGGCATGCAATTAAAAACATTAGAAAATGAACAAATTGAAAATTCCCAATTCCACCAAATTAGGAATTCTGAAAAGTCAGAGGAGAGATTAACAAAATTAAAAGTAAGAAAACTATTGAACTAATAAATAAAACTAAGAGCTGATTTTATGAGAAAAAAGCCAATAAGAAAGATAAACCTCTGGTTAATTTGATTAAAAAAGAAGAAAACCAAATTACCAATATCAAAAATGAATCACCACCAACGAAGAAGAAATTAAAGCCATAATTAGGAACTATTTTGCCCAACTGTATGCCAATAAATCTAACAATCCAAGTGAAATGAACGAATATTTACAAAAATATGTTGCTCAGATGAACAGAAGAGAAAGTAAAATTCTTAAAAAGCCCATTTTAGAAAAAGAAATCGAAGTGAATTCTACCAAACCTTTAAAAAACAATTAATTCCAATACTTATAAACTATTTGGAAAAATGGGCGAGGAGTCCTACCAAATTCCTTTCATCACCCAAATACAGTGTGGATACCTACATCAGGAAGAATCAAAACAGAGTAAGAAAATTATAGACCAATTTCTTAATGAATATTGATGCAAAATTTTAAAATAAAATATTAGCAAAGAGATTATAGCAGTATGTCACAGGGATCATACACTATGACCAGGTGGGATTTATACCAGGAAAGCAGGGCTGGTTTAATAGTAGGAAAACTACTAGGATAATTAATCATATCAATAACAAAACCAACAGAAGTCATATGATTATCTCAATAGATGCAGAAAAAGCTTTTGACAAAATACAGCACCCATTCCTATTAAACACACTAGAGAGCATAGAAATAAATGGTGCTTTCCTTAAAATGATAAATAGTATCTATCTAGAACTACAGCAAGCATTATCTGTAATGTGGATAAGCTAGAAGCCTTTCCAATAAGATCAGGGGTGAAATAAGAATGTCCATTATTACCATTTATTCAATATGTTAGCTAGAAAAGTTAGCTTTAGAAATGAGAAGAAAAAGAAATGAAAGGAATCAGAATAGGCAATGAGAAAACAACATTATCACTCTTTGAAGATGATATGATGGTATACTCAAAGAATCCTAAAGTTAGTAAAGTAACAGGATATAAAATAATCCCATATAATCCATCAGTATTTCTATATATTAACAACAAAGGCCAGCAGCAAGAGATAGAGAATTTCCATTCAAAATAACTGCAGACAGTATAAAATATTTGGGAGTCTACTTGCCAAGACAAACCCAGGAGCTATATGAACACAATTACAAAACACTTTTCACACAAATAAAGTCAGAGCTAAATAATTGGAAAAATATCAATTGCTCATGGGTAGACCAAGCTAATATAATAAAAATGATAATTCTACCTAAATTAATTTATTTATTCAGTGCCATACCAATCAAACTACCAAAAATTATTTTGTAGAGCTAGAAAAAAAATAATAAAATTCATCTGGAGGAACAAAAGGTCAAGAATATCAAGGGAATTAATGGAAAAAAATGCAAAGAAAGGTGACCTGGCTGTAATAGATCGAAAACTATACTATAAAGCAGCAATCATCAAAACTATTTGGTACTAGCTAAGAAATAGAGTGATGGATCAGTGGAATAGATTAGGTACACAAGACACAGTAGCAAAAGAGTATAGAGATCTACTGATTGATAAACCTGAAGACTTTATCTTCTGGGATAAGAACTCACTATTTGACAAAAACTTCTGGGAAAACTAGAAAATAGTATGGCAGAAACTAGGCATAGACCAATATCTCACACCATATAGCAAGATAAGATCAAAATAGGTACATGATTTAGACATAAAGGGTGATACCATAAGCAAATCAGGAGAGCAAGGAATAGGTAACCTGATCTATGGAGAATGGAAGATTGTTGACCAAACAAGAGATAGAGAATATTGTGAAGTGCAAAATGGACAATTTTGATTACATTAAATTTAAAAAGTTTTGCACAAACAAAACCAATGCAAGCTAGATTAGAAGGAAAGCAGAAAGATGGGAAACAATTTTTACAGCAAGTGTTTCTGATAAAGGCCTCATTTCTCAAATATATAGAGAACAGAGTCAAATTTATGAGACCACAAGTCATTCCCCAATTGATAAATGGTCAAAGTATATGAACAGATAGTTTTCAGATGAAGAAATTAAAGCTCTTTAAAGTCATATGAAAAAATACTCTAAATCACTATTGATTAAAAAAATGCAAATCAAAACAACTCTGAGGTACCACATCACACCTATCAGATTGGGTAATGCGACAGAAAAGGAAAATGATAAATGTTGGAGAAGATGTGGAAAAACTGGGACACATATATTGTTTATGGAGTTGTGAACTGATCTAACCATTCTGGAGACCAATTTGGAGGGCAATCAAACTGTGCATACCCGTTGATTCACCAATACCACTACCAATTCTGTATTATAAAGGTATTATATAAAAGGGGAAAATGACCTACATGTACAAAAATATTTATAGCAGCTCTTTATGTGGTGGCAAAGAATTAAAAATTGAAAGACTAGAACAAGCTAACCCCAGGGCTGATCGGGAAAATACAAAACAAAAACCTGCTCTTATCTTTTTCATACAAGTTGGCTCAAAACCAAGTTCTGCAGCTTCTAACTGAAAGAACTAGAAGCCACAACACATGATCAACATCATGAACAAGAAAAAGCAAAAGAAGGATGAAAAAAACCATGGAATCTTTCTATGGGGATAAGGACCAAAACACAAATACCAAAGAGGTCAATACTGAGACTGTACTTCCATCTGAAACTTCAGAAGGGACTATGAACTGCTCGCATGCACAAACAGCTCTCCTGGAACAGCTGAAGAAGGAAATAGAAGAAAAACTGGCCACTGATTTTAAAATTATAAAAAAAGAATTCACTGATGAGAACATCTCTTTGAAAAGGAAAATTGAACAAATGGAAAAGGAAGTACAAAAATTAACTGGAGAAAATAACTCCCTAAAAGGAACAGTTGGTCAAATGGAAAAGGAAGCATAAAACCTAACTGGAAAAATTGGACAAATGGAAAAGGAAGTACAAAAATTAACTGGAGAAAATAACTCCTTAAAAGGAAAAATTGGACAGATGGAAAAAGAGATGCAAAAGTTAACTGAAGAAAACGATTTGATAAAGATTAGAATTGGGCAAGTAGACAGCAATGAGACAGCAAGAATCAGTCAAACAAAATCTAAAGAATGAAAAGATAGAAGAAAAATGGAAAGAATATCCATCAATTGAGGAATGGCTGAACAAGCAATCTGATATAGGTTATATATGTGCAATCACGTAAACATATCTCCACATTAGTCATATTGTGAAAGAAGAAACCGAACAAAAGGTAAAACCATGAAAAACAAAAAAAATATCTAAAAGTGAAAATAGTGTGCTTTGACCTTCATTCAGACTTCATAGTTCTTTCTCTGAATGTGTATAGCATTTTTGATTATGAGTCTTTTGGAATTGTCTTGGATTATTATATTGCTGGGAAGAACTAAGCCTATCATAGTTGATCATTGCACAATGTTGCTGTTACTGTGTACAGTGTTCTCCTGGTTCTGCACACTTTACTCAGCATCAGTTCATGTAAGTCTTTCCAGGATTTTCTGAAATCCACCTGCTCTTCATGTGTTAGAGCACAATAGTATTCCATTACATTTATATACCACAACTTGAATGTTGAAAGCTATCTTAACATGTAATTGGAAAAAATAAAATATTATTTTAAAAAATTGGCCTTACAAACGTTGACCTCACAGCCTTAGGGATTTTCACCTCACAAACTTTTATCTAAAGAATATCAAATGTCTGGGTGGGAACCTGAGACCTAGGGCAACATTACCCACAAGTTGGGATTGAAACTTGGTTATATAATAAATTGCTAAAAAATAAAATAAAACAAAATAAAAATAAAAAATGAGTAAGCAAAGGAAAAAGAACCGGATCATAAATAGTTACTTTGGTATAAGAAAAAATCTGGGTTCATATTTAGAGGAAGATAGTGAGGTTAAAAAAATATACTCCTACTCCAAAGAATAATGTTAAATGGTCACACGCCCCCAAAAGTTCTTGGGAAAACTTAAAAAGGAATTAAAAAATCAAATAAGAGAGATTGAGGAAAAATTAGGAAAAAAAATAAAAGTAATCCAAGAGAATTATGAAAAAAAAGTTAACCATTTAGAAAAAAAGGTTCAACATTTCAGGAAGAAAACAACTTGAAAACTAGAATCGAGCAAGAGAAATTGAATGACATTATAAGATATGAAGAAATAACAAAACTAGAAAAACTAGAATAGAATCTGAACTATCTCAGAAAAACAAGTGATCTGGAGAACCGATTGAGGAGAGACAACATAAAAATTGGAGGACTCGCTGAAAGTTATGATAAAAAAAGAATCTGGATAAAATATTAAAAGAAACTATGAAGGAAAATTGCCCTGAAGTCCTAGAATAAGAGGATAAAGTAGAAAAAGAAAAAAAATCTACTATTCACCATCTGAAAGAGTCCCAGGAGAAAACTTACAGGAATGTCATAGCCAAGTTTCAAAACTCCCAAGTTAAGGAGAAAATATTGCAAGCAGCAACAACAACAAATCATTTCAGTACTGCAGAGGTAGAATCAGGATTTCACAAGACCTAGCAACTTCTACACTAAAAGATCATAGGTCTTGAAATATTATATTTTGAAGGCGAAAGAACTGGGGTTGTGACAAGAATTTACCCAGCAAAGTTGTGTATAATCCTGAATGAAATAAAGGATATTTGATGAACTGAAAGACTTTCAGGTATTTGTAACAAAAAGTCCAGAATTCAATGGAAAATTTCATATAAAAGATCCAGAAGAGAAAACATTAAAGACTAATTATAAGGCATGCATTAAGGTCAAACTGTTTACTATATATATATATATATATATATGTAAATGTTATCAGTAGTCTTAAAACTGTTATCATTACTGGGTAGTTTGAAAGAAAGGTTGAGACTGAGTTGTGCATGATGGGGTGATTCTATAAAACAAAATTGGGTAGGAAAAAGTAAAATGAAGCAATTATATTATAAAATGGGGTGTGAAAGGAAGAATTAACATAGAGGAAGCAAACTGAGGTGGAGGGTTGGTGATGTTGGAACCTTACTCTAATCTGGGTTGAAGAGGAAACAAAGTGTACATCTGGAAGGGTGTAGAAGTATTTTAAACATGTAGAGAGGTAAGAAGTAGAGCCATGAAGGCAGAGTAAAGGCAGGGAACCTCCTGAGCTCTCCCCTAAACCCCTTCAAAAACCTTTAAAAATGATTCTAAACAAATTCTAGAGCTTCAGAACCCACAAAAAGATGGAGTGAAACAAATTTACAGCCCAAGACAACTTGGAAGGTTGGCAGGAAAGGTCTGCTGTACCGGGGTGAGAGAGGAGCACAATCCAGTACAGGCTGTGCTAGCATAGACTGGGTCCCAGCAAACTGGGAGCAGGCTTTGGGGTGACTGAATCAGTGGCAGTAATGGTGGTTTCCAGACCTCTCAATCCACAGATGCCAAAGACAACTTAGAAGGTCAGCAGGAAAGGTCTGTCCCACCTAAGTCACAGCAAACTAGGAGTAACTGAATCAGTAGTGGCAGTAGCTCTCAACCCACAGACAGTAAGGGGGTTGAACAACTGGTCAGAAGGAAATTACAGTAGTCTTTTTGCTAGCACCAAGGCAGGACTGTGTTGCTTTGCCCATACTCAGACCTGGGGCATAGTCCTGTGTGGCAGTCCCAGGGCAAGGAGGTCCACTAACACAGCAGAGCTTGAGGCCACAGTGGAGGGGTCACTGCTCTCATAGTTCCAGGGCAGAGAAAAGTGCTTGTGGTCACTCACAGATCAGAGAACAGGTTGAGAGAATAGTAAACAGCTCTCTTTAGATCATACCACCTTGGAAGAACTTAAAAGATACTTCTAGGGCCCTAGAAGTATCTCTGAATACAGCTGCACAAAATCCCTAAAGCTTGGGACAGTGCACCCTCCACCCTAGAAGCAGAGCCCTACTACAACAGTTAAAGGTCAAGTAAAAGGCTGGGAAAATGAGCAAACAATAGAAAAAACTCTGACTTTAGAAAGTTACTATGGTGACAAGGAAGATCAAAATGCACACTCAGAATAAGACAATAAAGTCAAAGCTCCTACATCCAAGGCCTCCAAGAAAAATTTGAATTGGTCTCAGATCATGGAAGAGCTCAAAAAGGATTTTGAAAATCAAGTCAGAGAGGTAGAGGAAAAAGTGGAAAGAGAAATGAGAGTGATACAAGAAAATCAGGAAAAAAGAGAACAGCTTGGTAAAGGAGACAATAAAAAAAAAACTGAAGAAGATAATACTTTAAAAAAAAGATGGCCAAATGGTAAAAGAGGCCCAAAGAGCCAATGAGGAGAACGTCTTAAATAGCAGAATTGGCCAGATGGAAAAGAGGTCCAAAAGCTAACTGAAGAAAATAACTCCCTAAAAATTAGAATGAAGCAAATGGAAGCTAATGACTTTATGAGAAATCAAAAAAGGATAAAACAAAACCAAAAGAATGAAAACATAGAAGACAATGTGAAATATCTCACTGGAAAAACAACTGACCTGGAAAATAGATCCAGGAGAGATAATTTTAAAATCATTGGACTACCTGAAAGCCATGATCTAAAAAAGAACCTAGACATCATCTTCTAAGAAGTTATCAAGGAAAACTGCCCTGATATTCTAGAACCAGAGGGTAAAATAGACATGGAAAGAATCCCCTAGTCACTTCCTGAAAGAAATCCCAATATAAAAACTGCCAGGAATGTTATAACCAAATTCCTTAGCTCCAAGGTCAAGAAGAAAGCATTGCAAGTGACCAGAAAGAAACGATTCAAGCGTCATGGAGCCAAAGGCAGGATAACACAAGATTTGGCAGCTTCTACATTAAAGGATAGGAGGGCTTTGAATATGATATTCTGGAGGGCAAAGGAGCTAGGATTACTATTAGATTGGCTAATAGGACTGAAAAGGAAAATGGCAAATGTTAGACAGGAGGTGGGAAAAATGAGACATTAATACACTCTTTGTAGAGCTGTGAACTAGTCCAACCATGCTGTAGGGCAATTTGGAACTATGCCCAAAGGGTTATAAAACCATACATACCCTTGGACCTAGCAATGCCACTACTAGGTCTGTAACCCAAAAGAGATTAAAAAACAAAAAGAAAAGAAAAAGAACCTGCAAGTACAAAAATATTTAGAGCATCTCTTTTCTGGAGACAAAGACTTAAAAACTGAGGGGATGCCCATCAATTGGGGAAGGAATAAACAGATTGTGGTATGTGATTATAATGGAATACTACTGCACTATAAGAAATGATGAGCAGGATGCTCTCAGGAAAACCTGGAAAGACTGTGCATAAAGTCACACTAATATTGTAAGATGATCAGCTGTGAACGACTTAGCTATTCTCAGAAATACAAGGATCCAAGACAACTCTGAAAGACTTATGATGAAAAAATGTTATCTATCCCCAGAGAAGGAACTGATGGTATCCGAATACAGACTGAAACATACTTTCTTTATTTTTCATGAGTTTTTTTTGGTCTATGGTTTCTTTCACAACATGACTATTATGGAAATGTTTTGCATGACTACACATGTATAACCTATATTGAACTGCTTACTTTCTCAATGAGGACGGGTAGGGAGGGAGGAAGGGAGAGAATTTGAAACTCAAAGCTTTACAAATGAATGTTAAAAATTGTTTTCACATGTAACTAGGGAAAAATAAAATACTAAATAAATGAAAAAAAACCATGTAGAGAGGTGAGAGAGGTGGGGGATTGGGTGAGGGAGGGCCTTTGACAGCATTGTGTGGATTGGGATTTGGGAGGGTCTGAGGAGATTGGGTGACTTTTGGAGAGATCAAATAACAAAGTCAATATAGAGCTGGTTTAAGGGTTAGGAGGAACTGAGTTTAAGTCCTGCCTTGGCTGTGTGACCCTGGACAGATCATTTAACCTCACAGAGTCCTAGATAACTCTCCCAGACAATTAGTTTCTTTTCTTCGGGAGGATGGTGGTGGAGGCAACTGGGGTTAAATGACTTGCTGAGGGTCACACAGCTAATAAGTATCTGAAGCCAGATTTGAACTTCAGAGTAGGTGCTGCTCTGCATTGGTAGAGGGAAGCTTTCTAATACTGATGAAAGTGCAGGTCCCACACACAAAAAAAGTACCCTAGGTTAGGAAGGGGATAGTGCCCTGATCATGTCATAACTAGAATCCTGTGCTCAGTTCTGGATACAACATTTTAAGGACACTAATTAATAGGATAATGCCTAGAGGGAAGGGAATGAGAGTCTTGGCCCAGGGAGGAGGGAGTCATGCTGGTGCTTAGGAGGAAAGGAGACCCCCTCCTGAATCTTGTCTGTCTTCAGTTAAGATTCAGGTTGGTTATTTCTCCTGGAAGAGAGAATATGGATATCTGATTCTGTAAAGGAACAAGAGTTAAGATCTTGGGGCTGGAGAAAGTTGGGTATCAAGAGAAGGAGAGGAGTGACTTACGTGGAAGGGTGTATAGGCAGCAATCGAGGACACCATCACTATTGAGCCACCTCTGGAATAGACAATGAGACTGTTGTGGCATTCTCATGTTAGAGATCCCCTACCCTTATTTTCCTTTCCTTTCAAATGCATGAGAGGTATATTTCATTCACTCCTACTCTAACTCCCCACCACCACACAGGTCCCCTCTGACTCCCGTACCCTTGTTTCTCCATCTCTGGCACCACCAAATTCATTAGCAGGGCTGTGGCCTTCAAATTAACATTCAGAATCTGAAATGGAGAAGAGGAAAATCAGTTACTAGGAAGCCACTGTGAAGAAAGATGGGATGTTAGGTCATTGGATGAGGATTAGAGCCATCTAAGCAAGCACATAGACCTGCCCTCCCTATCTCTAGAGACAGGGTCAAGGCTGAACCCACCTTGATGGTCTTGTTTTGACCAGAACAGACCTGAATATCCAAGGCTACCATGGAATCTACCTGGCATCTCTGGGAGTCTTCCAATTGGGGATGTCATGTAGTTAGTAGACTGTAAGCATCTTTAGGGAAGGGATTGCTTTCTCTTTGTCTTTGTCTATTCCCAATGCCTATCATGGTGCCTTGTACATAGTAGGCACTTAACAAATACATGTCCATAGGTTTAAAGACTTGAAGCTAGAGGGGATTCCAGAGGCCATTTAGTCCAGGCCCTTAATTTTAGAGAGAAAGAAGAGAGCTCAAGTGGCTTACTCACTGTGGGACTTGAACCCAGGTCCCCTCCAAATTCAGAATTCTTTCCATTGTACCATGCTACAAGAATGAATGGAATTGAGCCTCTCTGGTGCTACTCCACACAGATGGACTGAACTTCTCAAGGATGGCCCAGGCCAACCTCGTACATGTGTCTGAGGTTATTCTAGCACTGATATGGCCTTTGGGAATGGGAAGGAGGTACTCTTGTGATTTTCTGGCCACATTTTCTGCAAAGTGGGATCATGAGGGGGAAACATAGTACGGGGAATTGGGATAAAGGGTCCTAGCAAATGTTTCTATCCTATTAAAACAAAATGGGCAATAGGCAGGATGGTGTTGAAATGTTGAATTTGCAACAAGAGGACCTGGAATCAAATTTCAGCTTTCACACTTACTACTGAAGTGACCTTGAAGAAACCACTAAAACCTCTCTAGACCTCACTCTCCATCTGTAAAATGAAGGGGTTGGGTTAGATGACCTCAAAGTTCCTATCCAGCTCTGTATCTATAATTATATGAAAATCTGGTGTAACTACTTGGCTCCCAAACTGATTTCATAAGTGTCTTGAGCAAGCATTGCATATTAAACTAGTCTCCTTTTCTCAAAGTAGATTGTAAGGAATATGGTCAGGGCCACTGATAACGGCAAAGTTAGAGATATTCTGAGCTTTAGACAATTTGTTCTAAATGGAACTAAACTTTTCCTTGGTAAAATGGAACATTTTCAAGGCTCACCTCTTGGGTGCTTTAACTCTTTCTTACCTTGTCCCATACCTCCTCATTGGCATCCACCAGGCTGCCAAAGAAGGGGTTGACAGCAGCATTGGAGACCAGAATGTCTATACGTCCATGGCGGTCTATAGCCTGGGAAAAGGAATATGGTCAGGGCCACTGATAAGGGAAAAGTTAGGGATATTCAACTGGAAACTCCCTTCCTCAATGGAGATCAGTTACTCATTATCCAGTTATTATTATATTAGTGAGTTATCTGTAACCAGAAGTTACATGACTTTTCATGGTCACACAGCCAGTATGTGTCAGAGACAGAAATGGAACACAGGTCTTCCTAACTCCCAGGCCAGTCCTCTGTCCAATGTACCATAGTACCTCACTCTTAGTGAGGTACTTAGTTGCTTAGTTTTTGTGAAGCTACACAAAAGTACTTTGTTAAACTATAGTATAGAGTTCCTAATTGTCACATTTTTAGCTCCTCCTTTGCCTCCTTGACATTTTCTGAGTTTCATTTCTGACTAGGATTTGGTGCATATGCTGACCTCATCAACCTGCTCAAGTGATGCCACTTTTCTAAGTCAATATTTTATTCCAATAAATATTTACAATTATATAAAGTTACATATACATTAATCATATTCAAATGTAATAAATCCATTCATTCTCATTACTTCCCTTCTCTATCTACCAAAAAGAATTCTTTAAAGTGATTGCAGTAAAGCCTGTCTAGGAATGTGTGTGTAGGGAATTAGTCTTGTAATGCATGTCATTCACCCATAAATGCATTTTGGGCCTATTAACAATATTATATACAAAGGTCAGCTTTCAAGACAGTCACTCTTGTAGAGAATATTAGACAGTCTTTCTGAACAGGTTTCACTATATTAACATCAAAGAGCATTGTGCAAAGTGACGTTGTCATATAAAGATTATATGGAGGGAAAAAATCCACACACACACACATGAGCGCACACACACACACAACCTGAGCTACACAAACACATGGCATTAAGTCACTACACTGATCTTCCTGACTGGTTTTGTAGTATAGATTAAATTCTATTATAGCTTGCTTCTTGGAGTCATGATAATGTGTCAAGGAAGTACCTTGGATAGACTATGGAGTATGTGTAGATATACTGAAACTGGTTCTGGTTGGTTAACTGAGTGGTAAAGAGGAGAGTTTTGGGGGGATTTATTTAATGATTCCTTTGCTCACGGCAACAGATAGAAAACTGTTGACCTCTGTTTGTTCTTTCTCATTCTAGGTGAAGGAAGTTGGAGCCTCCACAAGCTTGCAAATTTCTGAAGGTCTAGATGATGACTAAGCATCCCCGAATTCTAGAGTCCAGAGAGTGCTTGGGTGTTTGGTGCAGTATTGATTATCCAATGATAGTCTGTGGGACCTCAGCCCAGTGGTGATGACACAAGACTTACCTTTGGACCAGAGCTTGGAGGGACCAAGACTATATGGGAACTGAGCTAGAGCCCTGGCGACCAAGTCAGTACAGGATAGGGCACTGAATTGGCAGTAGGAAGACCTAGGTTTAAGTCTTTCCTTAGACACTTATTAGCTGCGTGACCTCTGGCAAGACACTTCGCCTTTCTGTGCCTCAGTTTCCTCATTTGTAATAATGAAAGGCTGTACTTGATGGCCTATAAGGCCCTTTCCAGCTCTAAATTTATGATCCCCATTAGATTTAGCTCAGCTCAAAATTATGTAGCATTTTGTTAATAACTGTTGTTTTCTGGTTTTGCTAAAGATTTATGTTTTATGGAAAAAGTATATATTAATGGCAAAGCATGCTGATTTATTCTCTGTCTGCTATTCACATGGGAAATTGAACTTTTTGGGCAGTTTACCACTAACCACCTGTTGGCAGTTACATATGCATAGTACCCAGAAAATAAAAGCCACTGAGGGACTATCTTGGGAACACAAAGCGATCACGTAACAGCAGGTGGCACAAATGACACAAAGTTCTCTTCAACTTTTCCTCTGAACAGTTACAGCTCTTGTAGGCCACATCCCCAAATTTAGCACTTCACTGCATAATGTGTTGGAATCTTTGCGATTACTTTAGGATAGGCTCATCTACCCAACTAAGGCCATGACCTCTTCTGTATAGCCAAATAGTGCCTGCAGGGTGGGAGGGGAGAAGGGAAGGAAAAAAGACCATTTAGGTGGTATCTGCTTTGGCACTGTGCATCATTCACTTGATCCTCACAGTAACCTTGCAAGGCAGGTGCTGTCATTATCTCCATTTTACAATTCAGGGAACTGAGGCGAACGGAGGTTAAATGACTTGGTCAGGGTCACACAGCTAGCTTCTGTCTGAGGTCAAATATGAACTCAGGTCTTTCTGATTCCAGACCCCGTACTCCGTCTATGTGATGCCGTGCGGCCTCTGACAGTGCCTGCAACAGCACTAGGCACAGAAAAGGTAGAGGGGCAAAGAGCTATAGCAGACAGCATGTTCATCTTGGAATAAAGATCTTGGTTCAAACCCCTCTTTTGACAGTTATAATTTAGCTCCATGACTACAGGGAAATCACTCAGCTAATCTGAGATCCTCGATTGACTTATCTTTAAAATGGGCATAATATTACCCATTACTCAGGGTTGTTGAAAAGCTCAAATGGTACAATGTATATATTTTGTAAACTTTGAAGTGTCCTATAAATGCCAATTACTACTACTCATATTATCATACTTATCTATAATTATTATATGTTGTCATATGTAATATAACATATCTATCATTATACTTATATGTAATATTACTTATTATTATAAGCAGTGAGGTAGCATAGTAGATAGAGCTCTGGACCTGACGTTAGGAAGATCTGAGTTCAAATTCAGCCTTAGATACCTCCTCACATTTTCCTCTTAGAATCTCTGATTTCCTTCAAGATTCAGCTCAAATGGCAGCTTCAGCAGGAAGCCTTTGAATTCTATCCTCATCCTAACAGTTCCATATACCTGTTTATGGACTTCTTATCTTTTGCATTGGAAGTTCCTTGAGAGCGGAAAATATTTTTCCTTTTTCTTTGTAAGCCCAGAATATAGTAAAGTACTTACTAAATGTAGGTTGATTGGTTTATTGATCTAGGTTAAGGCTACAGATAAGGTTAAGGTTATCAGGCAGAACCCAATAAGATGTTTTTGTAGGCAAAGGTCATTGCAGTGAAGGGAGCAAGCCCTGGGAGATTTTTCTTAATTGTGAAAATAAGACATACAAGCTGTTGTCTGTCACTCATACATATGCAGACTTCTAGTGGCTTCTCAATGACTTTAGAATCAAATACCAACACTTCTTGCCACGGGTCTGCAGAACTGTTCTCTGAGCAGCTAAAGCCTTCATTCCATTTTACACCCTAGTTACCAAAGGTGACTTTCTTTGATCTCTACATATCTGGTTCTTCATCTCACACCTTTGTCAAAATGGTCTCGTACCCATGGTACAACCTCCCTCTTCCTGTCTACCAAACTGTATTTCTCTCTTTCCTTTGAATAAAAATCTAAGCCTCTCTTCAAGAATCCCTCTCATTAGCTGCACTGACTTTCTAATCTGTTAGGTTCTGCAGGGAGGAAATGTTCCCTAAGAGGAGAGGTGGAAAGGAGCCTCTCCTGCCACATCCCCCATACTCTGTCCCAGGACGGCTAAATCAGTAGCTTCCAACTATGGTTGAAAATAGGGTTGTTGTTTCTGCAAACCCCTTTTAGCAATGACAACAAAGTATGTCGTGAATCCCCAGGGTAGTTTAATATACAACTCAAAATATTCTGCCATTATTTGCTGTTTATAGCTCTGTTGAAGAATTTTAGCACAAATCCCTTAGATCACAGTCATGAACCCCTTAGGGTTTCATTAAATGGGAAGTACTTGTCTAAGTACTAAATACCAAGTCATAGACACTTCCCTCTAGAGGCTCAAAGCAGACCAGTATTATAGTAGGTGCCTGGGGTCTACTCCTTGGCTAACACGACATGTTATGGCAGAATGTAAGTAGGCAACGTGTGATAGACATTCTCTCCCTAGGAAAGGAAATCTGCTTAGCAGGGTGGGAGAAGGAGGAGCTGGCCTCTTCAGATCTCCATGAGCAGGGGCTCTAATCTGTAAGTTGGGAAATCTTTTTTGTTGTTCTTTTAAAAAACATGTATTTATTTTATATTTATGAAATAAAACAAGCATTTCCACAACTTAGTAAAATAAAAAGATGACTGCACATGAAACTGCAAATCTATTATCTACAACTTGCTATTCCTTTTAAATATATAATAAAACAAAAAGTGGGTTGTGAGTGCATTTGCGTGTCCATACTTATATTGAGAATAAGCTTACATGCCTTATCTGCTCTATTAGAGGGAAAATTCTTTGAGGGCCAGGACAGTGTCTAGTCATTAAGACAGATCGTAGGTCTCTCATGCGTCTGTTCCACTGGGGAGATTCTAGATCAGGGTGTATTTTTGGTATCATAGATCCCTCTGGCAATATGATGAAACCTGTGGATCTTTCTCAAAATGCATAAAATAAAATAATTAGGCTTGCAAAGGAAACTAATTATATTGATATCGTTGTAAAAAAAAGTCAACCCAGATAATTTGTCCACTCCTACTCCACAGGAGTAAGGATCCTCTGGGCAAGGGCAAAAGCCATCCTGAAGCATCCTTTTATATGGGGGAAAGGTATTTAGGATAATCATGAATTCTCACACCTTATGTAATAAACAGGACAGTAATACTAAGTAAATGACACTAAGTAATGCATTAACATCCTCAAGATGTTCCCTGTATTTACTACATGGTATACAGTAGATTAGGCAGATAGATGGCTCAGTGTATATAGTACTGGGCCTGGAGTCAAGAAGAAGGAAGACCTGAGTTCCAATATGGCTTCAGACACTTACTTGCTGTGTGCCTCCCCCCCCCCCCCCAGTCACTTAACCCTGCTTGCCTCATTTTCCTCATCTGTAAAATGAGCTGGAGAAGGAAATGGCAAACTACTCCACTGTCTTTGCCAAGAAAACTGTATGGACAGTATGGTCCACAGGGACATGGCTGAATAACAATATAGTAGACTGGGAGTCAGGACACCTGTGTTCTATACCCTAACTCCTCCACTATGAGCCTTTGGATAAACCACTTAACTTCTTTGGGACCTCGTTTCTGCATCTGTAAAATAAAGGAGTTGGGCTAGATCAGAGGTGTCAGATCTGTGGCCAGCTACATACGCTCCCTAGTATAGCCTGAACCAAAGTAAAATGTAATTGGGAATAACAAAATAAAGAAAATTACAATAAAACATGGATAAGATTACTTTTTAGAACTAAATCAATATGCAGCCCACAGGGATCCTTATGTATGGCTTAGTGACCCCCAATTTTATTTGAGTTTGACACTATTTGACTAGAAGATCTCTAAGCTCTCAGTAAGATCTAATGATCTATGAACCTAAGGGAAAGGAACTCAGCCTGGTGGCCTCCGGATGCTTTTGGATTGACTAATGAAAAACAATATGCAAATAAGCACTCTTTTACCTGGCGGAAAGGTATTTAGACTAATCATGAATTCTTACACCTTATGTAATAAATAGGACAGTAATATAAAGTACATGATGTTCAGTAAAACATTAGTACTAGTTGGATCCAAGAAAGGAAAGCTGGTCCTCTCCCCTTCCTTTTGGCCTTGTGGCCCTGCTGCTCACCGTAGCCACCAGTCGTTTGCGATCCTCTGCCTTTGCCACATGGCACACGGTGCCAGTCACACTCAGCCCCTCCTTCTGGAGCGTTGCCACGGCTCGATCCACATTCTGCTGCTTTCGGCTGCTCACGATCACATGGGCCCCATCACGGGCCAGACGCTGAGCGATGGCAAAGCCGATCCTGGGGGTAGAGATAGGCAGCTGCTGCTGTCGTCCCAAACCAAATCAGCCAAGTCCTTTGGCTTTGGCCTAACCTGAGCCTGAGATAAGAACTGGGGTTATATTTTACTAGGTCCTGCACATAGAGTGGACTCCATAGCCTATAGGAGGCTGTAAGGAACGAGGAGAAAGGCAGTAAGCAGAAGGTATAGCCTAATGATGAGATTTTTGGTATGATTTGATGAGATGACACATAGACCCCCAAATATCTTCTGAGCTAGCTGGAAAATTTGTTGGGTTTGAGCCCTGCCCTCCAGGAATCCTCCTCCTTCCATACCAAGTGTCCATGGACTGCCCAAGGTATCCATGGATAGATTTTAGGAGATCCATGAACCTCTTGAAATAAAAAGGTTAAAAAATGGGAAAAAGTACACCTTTATTTCTGCTAACCTAGAACTAAAATTTAGCATTTCTCTTAATTATTTGAAAAACATTATTTTAAGAAAGGGTCCAGGGCTTTGCCAAAATCAATGCTAAGAACTCCTATTCTATACAGAATCTGGGCTTACTATGTCTTCTCCTTATTTCTGCTGCAGGGTACATGCTGTGTGAGAAAGGAGAATGGAAAACTGAGCTCAGTAGTTGATGGTCAGGTATACGGCTTTCAGGCTAAATCTGTGATTCCTATCATCACCGTCTAGATTCCTTTTCAGATGGCCTTTGGGAACTCTACTTAGCATTTCATGATCCCAAGGGAGGGTCTGCAAAGAGGCTGGCCAATCCAATATATCTTCACTGTTTTCTCAATAACCCCATAGTGTTTATTTTACCCATTAAATCCCTAAATGTGGATATAATCAGCCTTCAACTGAATTATGATGTTATCTATAGCCCCAGAAGGTAGAAATAGAATCTGATAGTTTGGGAACATAGGTAGTGAAGGGAGAAGGAGCAGGCACCCCTAAATGGGGAATTACAATGGGGAACTCCTGACATTTGAATGGGAAGAGGGAGAGGAGAATGGCAAAGAAAGGTGAATATTGAATATGAGGGGTAGGTAGGGTAGGATAATTTTTAATATTATTTTTACATAAGCACACATTTTAAACATGTTGTTACAGTGAAGGCCTGTTGCTTCTGGGGGATAGTATCACACAGGGTGTACAATTTTCAAACCTTGCCTTGGGGTGTTTGGATTTCTTAGCTTGGGTCTGTTGGGGTAGGAGCATTTAGCATGGGCAGTGTTGGCACAAGTTAGTTATTTTAGGGAGACAAATTATTTTCTTATACTAGGGATGGCAATAAAGGACAGATGTGGAGAGACTATAAAAATAAAATCATAATTAGCATTTATATAGCATTTTAAGGTTTGCAAATAGAACTATATGTTATCTCTTTACAGAAGCCTTATTATCCATTTTATAAATAAGGAAACTGAGGATGATAGAAATAAAATGACTTACCTGGGGTCACACAATTAATTAGTACCCCCAGGCAGTTTTCAAAACTCAGATTTTCCTGATTTCAGGTCTAGCATTTTACATTTGGGGCGTCAGGGTATTTATTGTAATGGAAAGAGGCACCATGAGAAACTGAGTTAGGGATAAGATTTGGTTCCTAGAGTTTGCAGTGGGTTGTATGAATGGGAAGGGCTAATTATGAAGCAGCTGACAAACATTTATTAAGTCCCCACTATGTGTATTAAATCACTACAGTGTGCTGGGTGCTGAAGTAAAGCTGTACCTGGACTTAAAAAACTTTCCTTCTGGTAGCAAAGAATGTGAAAAGAGGAGGCCTCTGACAGGACAGTGAAAGTGCCTGAAGGTGAGTGACAGTTAGTAGGTAAAAGGGCAAAGAAAGTAGGAGGGAAGGCTCAGAATGATTAACCTCTTGCAGGCAGGCTGTGGATAGAGCATAGTGAAACCAGGACTGCACTAGAGTCAGGAAGACCTGAGTTCCAATCTTCCCCCTACAAGTCAGCTGTTGTTAGTAGAGTCATGTAATAACGTTCCCCCTCTTGCCTGTTCCAATAACTACACCCTTTTACAAGCCATAGTTTAAAGACCAGACTCCGCAGGCTGTCCTGCGCAAGGGGAGACTCTTCCGGTCCTTGGTGTCCAGGGGATTTGCTGGGAAGGCATTCACTCACCCATCAGTGGAGGCAGTCACCAGGGCTACTTTGTCCTGTAACAGCCTCTGACTGCTTCTGGAAGCAGCCTGGTAGCTCATGTTGACAGATGTCAGTTTCTGAAAGCAACAAGTTTGCAAGAGGGCTCTGAGCATATCCCTATCAGGAAACGGACAACTTTCTTAGCACGCAAAGGTACAAAAAGGCTGGCCTCCCAACCCTGGCTGGGACGGCCTACTTTGGCTTGGGCCCCTCCTCCTACTTCCCAGGTTTCAAAGTTAAAGGGTCAGAAGGGGAGGGAGTACTTAGCAGGAAGTAGGATGGGCATGGAGCAGCCCATGGGCTCCCTCTGCTGGCACACTGTGAACCTGGGTGGACTCTTGCCACCACTTGGCTGGAGGGAAGCCCAGCCCCTCTCAGGGCCCTCCCCTCTACTCGCTCTGCTCTCAACAGGCACTTCTACTTTCATTCCAATACAGCTCAATTCATGTTGTTTCAAAAAGCATTTATTAAGGAACTACCAGCTACTAGGTATTGAGGATAGCAATAGAAAAAAAATGATATAATTTTTACCCTCAGGGAGTTCACATGCACCCCACTGGGAGTGGGGTGGAGTTAGTGATGGGGACAAAGGAGAGATAAACGCAAAAATTTTCAGGAAAATTTTGAAGAGGAAGAGGATGCTGTGTGTACGGAAGGGGATCAGGGAAGATGTCTCACAGAGGAGACATCTGGCCTTAGCCCTGATAGAAGATTAGGAAGGAGTGGATTCCAAGGCATGAAGGATTACCTGCCGGAACACACATTTACTAAATTTCATCACTCTCATGTCTGTCTGAGAGGAGCTCTGGGGAGGACCTCCCATGCCCTTATAGCATGCATGTTGAATTCAAAGTGCCCAGGGCATTTGAGTGGCTGGTACTATGGGGTGAGGGGGAGAAAGACAAGAATTTTTATTTTGTTGCTTGGGATGGCAAGATGACAGTTTTAGTTAGGTAGAGGCGTTTGACGCTGACTTATTTCAAATAACATGTGTCTGTATTAATCAAATCAAAAGATGAGACATGGGCAAATTTTCCTGGATGTCCTTCTGAGGTGAGGCCTGGGAGCCCATACAAAGCTCTGGGGGTCACAAATTGGGGTGCAAGGAACCCCGGCCTTGTTTTTTTTCTCTTTGAGCAGGAGAGAAAAGCATTTGGAGTAGCAGACGGTGGTGAAGCTGGCCATGCCCTGTTTCCTTGACTTCTTTGCTTCCATGCTCGTATCTACACTCATCCTCACAGGCAGCTGGAGGGGATGTGGTCCTGTCACCATGGTAACCAGTGCATAAGAAGGAAAGTACTGAATCATAAGCCCTTATTTCTTTCCAGCACCTGCCCTCAGAAGCTCTGGCCCGGACCTCATGTACTCTCATAGCACATCCACCCACAGAAGTACATAGAGTAAGCACTGGGGTGTATCTGAATACTCTGGCATGAACTTTCCCATTGGCAATTTCACATATGGGGAAAGTGCCCTCAGGCTGCTTTGGGACTTTTCTTATCTGTAAAATGAGAGAATAGAGCGAGATGATCTCCAAAACCAACTGAGGAATGATTCAACAACCATGCTTGCCCTGGCTGGCACACTTGAACCAAGTTCTATGTATGCCTATGTATTTATCCAAGACTAAGTCCCCTGCCTTTTGACAGAAGGGAAATGAATTCTGGAACCAGGTTGAACTTTAGTGTCTGGGAATCCTAACGATTCCTTCAATTTACCATTCAGTTCAAATCAATTCAGTTAGTATTTATTAATTACCTACTATGTGCCAGGCATCGTACTAGGCACTGGGGCTAGAAAACCAAAAAGGGAACACTTTCTACCCTCATTGATGGTATATACAAAGCAACCAAACAGCAAAGGGAGCATTACAAGTCAGGTAGGGGTCCAAGGGCAGGGGAGGGAGGGACAGAAAAGACTTCATGTAGAAGGTGGCAGTTAAGGTTAGCTTAGAAAGGAGCTTGGGGATCCAAAAATAGAGGCAAGGAGGCCTGTCAATTGACTTAGGTCCTTATCCTGACTCACCCAGTAGCTGACCCTTGGATACTTTCCTCGCCTGTAAAATTACCTTTTGTGATCTGTTCAGTTAAAAGTTTTATGACAGGACTTGAGTCTGCCTTTCCCCAAAGTGGGGCTGAGATTCCCTCTCTATCAGACATTGTGAGAATTCAATTGCTTACAGTATCCTAGTGAAAAGTCATTGGTCAATAACAAACCATTTTAATAAGTTTAATTGACGGTCATCATCTCTCCTAACAAACATTAGCTGAAAAAAGGACTCAGGAGGATCTATGGAGAGCCTGGGGGTAGAAAATTATATATTAAAAATAGTATAAAATGAATGGCTATTCTTCACTTCTGCAGCTCTAGCTGGTCCCCACTTTTGATCTTGGACTCTTACTCTATTTCTAAGAGATGTGGCAGAGGGGTAGGGATGACTTCTTCCATGCCACAGGAAAGCTGACTAGGGCTCTGTAGGAGGAGGCTCATGAATTATTTACAGCAAAGGCCTGGCGAAGCTTTACTTTTCCTCCTTCAGGTCTAGAGCTAATGTATGATTGGGAACATCTCCCAGTCTTCCCTGTCCTAATGAGGTGGTGTGTGAGAGAGGAAAGGCTAGAGATTAGGGAGAAGTAAGAAATGTCTCAGGGGTATGTACAGGGAGGGGTGTCTTGGCTCAGTGGGGAATAGATATTGGTCATATTTCCTTTCTCCCAATACTCCTCACTTCTCCCATTTCAATATTCAGAGATGTGCTGTCAGACTCAGGAGTAAGACGTGGTTGAGGATAGTGTAGGGAAGAAATCTTATTCTCTGAGGGTGAGGTGGTGGGAGACTGGTGGAACACAAGAAGTATGCTGGGAAGATGGAAGACCTAACCTGGGACTTTTGGCATCTCTGATTGGCATTGGTTTCTTTGTATACCTATCTTAATAGAATCATGATTCATGGCACTGTAGCTTACTTGACTCTCTCAGGAGGGAAAGTTGGAGATCTGCCACTCTGGCATCTCATTTGCTTTTGTACATCTCCAATTGTTTTCTCTGTTGCCTTGAGTAAATCATGGGGTTCAGTACTAGTACTCCTTCCCTTCTTTCTGTCTCCATGTGCTTCAGACCACAAGAATGCATTTTAAGGGGTTTTATTCATAAGTATAAAGAGGATATACAAATTCACAAGTGATATGGCAGGATAAGGTTATTAGAAGTTTGCGTAAAATAATTCTAACTAGTCCCAGACTGAATGGCAACTCAATTTTCTTATTTAATAGTAATTCTTAATTAAAGTTCCCCAGGGTTAGGCTAGGAAGCACATACTTGATGACCTTAGAAAGAGAATGCTGGCTTCTTCCTCAGAATACTCTCATTCCTGATTTTTGCATTCAATCACCTGGGTTCTCTGGTCCATTCTACCAATTCTAGTCTGTCTTTCAGTAAACTGGGTGCAACCCTTCCACAATACTTGGTTACTTTGAAAAAAAGGAAATGCAAAATTGGTTAAATTGCTTCAAAAAGATCAGAATTCATCCCAACTCCCAGGTCCTGTCAGAGTGCACAGCAGATACCTCTCCCATCCTTTAGCTATACCAAATGCAGCATGGATTTCTGGGAAAACCTGGCAGGGAGCCTAACCAACATCCGATGGCCCCATAATGTCTGAGCAGGGTTGATATTTGCTTCCCATTGTCATTTCTCTTGGGAAACACCAGGGAGTTGTTTTATGAGCAGAAAAGAGTAGTGGGGGAGGGGAGAAGTGGGAAACTCCCTTTTCCCCCTTTATTCCTTAATCAGGTTGGTTTCCTCTCTTAATTATCTGGGTAGATTATTTCTTTTGTGGATTATTTCTGATATATATATATTTTTTATCCCAGGCAGTTTCCTTTCTATTATCCAATATTTGCTTACAGTGCTTTCCCAGGCTTTCTGCTGCAGCTGAATTGCTTACTAAGGTTTATGATCTGGTTTCTGATGGAAATTTCTCCCAGCAGTATTCTGATCTGTGATTTAGAGGATTAATCCAAGGAAGTTACCTGAGGACCTGCCTGGGTCCAAATAGGTAAGAGTCAAACGCAAGATTTGACTTGATGTTTTGGGTTTTAAACTTAACTAGGCTATTTCCAAGGGATAAAAGCAACAGCCACTTTCATTTAGGGATTGCTTTGGGGCAGCTAGGTGGTGCAGTGGATAGAGGGAAGGGCCTGGAGTCAGGAAGGTTGAGTTCAAAACCTGCCTCAGACACTTACTAGCTGTGGGACCTGGGGGCAAGTCACTTAACCCTGTTTACCTCAGTTTCCTCATCTGTAAAATGAGCTGGAGAAGGAAATGGCAAACCATTCTGGTATCTTTGCCAAGAAAACCCCAAAAGGGGTCACAAAGAGATGGACACAACTGAACAACAATTATAATTTATCCTTTTTTTAAATTTGTAAAACATTTAATAACTGCCTACTGTGTGCACAGTACTGTGCTAAGCACTGATAGTGATACAATGTTGAAATGTTCTTATGGCCCTTATAGTTTGGCAGGAGAATAAGACACAAAAAGATAATTTTAATGCATAAATGAACAAATGTATAAAACACATTTTATTAGGGTGTATGCCAAAGCAATTTCATTTTTAAAAAAGTGAACAGGTTTCTTGTGCTTGATCATAAAGGGCATTATTTTTATTCAGCAAATTAAAGGAACTAGCCAACTTTTTAAAATTTACAATTAAACTTTACTTAGAAAATACAAATTGTGTGAAGGGCTTGAAGGGGCTAGAAGTAGTTCAATTTGTCTAAAGAAGATGTATATGATAGTAATATAAGATAAAGTGGGAAAGGGACTATGGTGCTAGAATGTGTAGAGTCTTGAATGCCAAACAAAGAAATTTGAACTTTACTTAGTTGACAATAGTGAGCAACAGAAGATTTTGGAACAGAGGAGTGACATGACAGGATTGCCAACTAAGGTATGTTTTCCTGGTGACCTTAAAAATAGTGGATTAGAAGGGGTAAGCACTTAGGGGTGGGGATGGGGACACCTGTTAGAAGACAGGTGATAATAGATAATAGATACTTTTATCATCGGTGTTACTGTGGAATGATTACTTGGTATACAGGGATAATTACTTTTGATTTGTTCTACAAAATTATAAATTTAAAAGATATTGGACTGACCTTGTAAGGAATTTCAAAATTTCTGACCCATGGAATAATATAGATCTGAGCACCCGAGTTCTCTGCATAGTACTGCTTCAGTGACAATAGATTCCGACAGAAACTATCCCAGGGATCATCAGTTAGTCAGGGACATCTTTTGTGGTTTATGGGGAGAGAGAGAATGTATTCTCCCTGTGGTCCCATGCAAATGATCTGCCATCAGACCTCTGGATGCTTGCTCTTCTGACCCCTTCCACTGAGTCGTAGGCTGCTATGACTGGATGGAACAATCAGAGCTGTGAGGTATCAGGAAGACAGCATGATGAGCCAAAAGTAGAGATCAACAAGACTAAGTAAGCAGTGGGTATCTCCCTATCTTCCTCATCCATTCTAGGTGAGGAAGCTGTTCCCCATTAACCTCCCAACTCATCTGAGTTCTGTTCCCACCCCCTTTTCCAAAAAGGGAGGGAGGAGTTAAAGTGAGGACTGGCAGTATATGCAACTGATTTCTTCCTATCTAATGAACCATTTCTTCCTTTCATGACTTCCAGTGTCTCAGCAGCCATCACTCAGCTCTCAGAAGTCTTTTGGCATTTCACATCTTCAATCGCTGTCTAGTAACACAAGCCCATCAAAGTCTTAGAGGGAGAACTCAGGGCAGGAGGCATACAGATATCATTGGCAGCACTTGACCCTGTCCACTCCTATGACATAAGATGGAAAACAAATTTTCCTCTAATTTCTCTCTCCCACATTTCTCCAAAAGTATAGTCCTGCAGAGTCAAGTTTTAAAGACACCATCAACCAGTAAGCTCTGAAGTACCATCTGCTTTAGTCTTTCATCTCCATGGCAGTGCTATATGCACTGGGAGTCCAGGAAACCATGGCTACAACTATGATAATGTAAATGAAAACAATGCTAAAATGGATTTAGTTTTAATGACTAATCTAGGTTACCTAAGGATAGAGGAGGAGATGCTTCCTTCTTAGTAAAAGAGTAGGGAATAATGGGTAGAATGTCACATGTGCTGTGTCCACTGGCTTGGCTTAATGGTTTTTCTTGGTTATAAGAGAGTGTTCAATAAAGGGGTTAGAATTGGGAAATGACTATGGCATAAGAGCAGAAATCATAACTCCCCTAAAACCAACCCACCCACCAACCACTCAAACCCACCAATTGAATGACTGGGAGTTTGGAGGCTGTTTCTGCTCATTTTACCCACCACCTTTTCTCATTGACATCCTCTTTTCCTCTTCACCTAGTTCTCCTTCCACAACATGGTCATTAGAACAAGCCTGCCTTTGGAAAAGACCAGTATCTGTATTTAACTTTGAAAACAAAGTCCAAAATACAGTTCTTACTGCCGTGTTATTTATAGCTCACATGGAACACAAGAGTCCTGGGCTAACTTCACTCTCCTCCTTTCTCAATCAAATAAAATAGTATTTGGAAAAAAATAACACAGTACCTGGCACATAGCAGGCATTATATAAATATTTATTCCCTTTCTCCTTCCCTTCTGTCAACAATCTCCTGCTTTTTTCAGAATACAGCTAGTACCTGGTCGTAAATAGAACTATGGCCCCTAGGACTCAGGAGCCCTAGGAGAGCTCATGAGCTGTACGTTTTTGTCATGAATGTGTGCCAGAAACTTTCTAGTCTCAGGGCTAAGGAAAATGGTGTAGACTATGGGTTTAGAAGAGTACTGGAATGACATTAGCTTGTGTTTATATAGCCCTTTACAGACTAATTTCCTTACGTGGTAGCAGCTATCCCATGAAGTATGCTGAATTACCATTTCTAGTTTTGGTCAGCCATGTGGTAACTTGGGACTACTTCTAGCTATGTTCAACTCAGGGATAAAGGGCTTGTGCTTTGAGTACATTACATATAAAGCACATGTCCTCACCTAGTGAAGCCAAAACCTGAGCTTGAATTACCCCTTTTATGTTTGCTTTCCTTTGGTCTTAAGCAGATGAGTACTGGTCCTGAGATCGATGTGTTAAGTTGGGAGTTTGGGAGGTTCAAAGATCACAGAATGTCAGGGAGGAAGAAGTTCCCTGAAACTATTAAGTCCCAATTCTAGTGCCTTCCTGTACCACCATTCGTTGGTGGAGAGAGTGCCCTTCCAGACTCCAAAGGATCTCATTCATGGTAGAGTCTCTTCAAATGATGCACATCAAGACCAAGTATATGCTGGCAAACGTTGAACAAAAATGTGCTTTTAGTTTAGTCAGAGTTACGAATATTTTCTCCATCACTTTCTTAACTTTAGACAACTAATAAGCCATAAATCATACGTACTAATTTTCTTTTTGAATTTGCCATTGCTGGGGTTTAAACGTTCACCCTGAATATACAATAATTGGCTCTTCTGAGCTGGTTTAAGCTGGCTCCAGTGTACCACCATCAAAAATCATCTGTGTCTGCCTGTCTTGTGGTACTCTACTCAATGTTCTCTCATACATCTGACACAGGGGTTCCACCAGATGTGTAAGGAGTTCCCTATGCTGCAGAAATCCCAGAATTTGAGAGTTGGAAGGTACCTCGGCAGCCATTTAGTCTAACCTATACATAAAAGGAATTTCCACTCTCATATGCCTAACAAATGGTTGGCTACTGTCTGCCTGAAGTCTTTTACAGAGTCCATCCTCTAACATGGCAATATGTTTCATTTTTGGCCAACTCCAGTTGTTGGGAAGTTTTCCCTGACTTCAAGCATAAATTTACCTCTTTGTAACTTCACCCACTGCTCCTGGTTCTGCCTTCTGAGATCAAGCAGAAAAAAGGTAGCTCTGATTCTGTCTCACTTCCCTTCAAATGCTTGAAGACACTATCATTCCTTCCTCAACCCATATCTTTTCTCTCACCCCCTCTCATAACTTTTCTTCTCTAGGCTAAACATCTCCAGTTCCTTCAACCAATCCTTATATGACATAGTTTCAAGGTCTTTTGCCATTCCAGTTGTCCTTTTTTGAATGGTCTTTAGCTTATCAAAGTCCTTCTTAAACTGTGGTGCCTAAGAACTGAACACAATCCTCTACATTTCTCTCATCATGGAGCCTTGACCTCTTAATGCGGCCCAACATCTTTTTGGTTGCTCCATCACATTGTTAACTCATATTGAACTTGTAGTCCACTAAGTTCCCTAATTTAGTATATAAATGCCAGTTATTATCAGTATCCCCATTTTACAGATGAGAAAACGGAAGTGTGGGCTCACTGTGTTTTCTACTGCACCAAAAGAGATGTTTTCCCATTCCCATTCCCATAGTGCCCCTTTATGCTTATTCAACAAGAATCTCAGCTGAAGGAGGAGGATAATTTTAGGTAGGAGGATCAATAATGAGGCTTTTACCCTTATTCTTTTGAAGGCAAATTTCAAAAAGATATTATTCTGGGAGAATTCTCTTTAACCTCAGTAGGAAAACAGGTCCCAGGCTCCTAGAACAGCATACATATATCACACATTCTGGCCCCCAGATAGGGGGCCCGCTTACTGTCTTCCACTCTCACCAAAATAATCCCTGAGTTAGACCTATAATTAAGTTCTGACATATATGTTATTTCCTCTCCTGCCTTCATGCATTTGTGCAGTCTGGCCCTCCATTTCTGAAGTGTTCCCTCTTTTTACCTCTCTATCTTTTGTAATCTCTAATTTCCTTCAAATCGTAACTCAGTTACCATGCTGCACTTACAGGAGGCCTTTCCTGAGTTGCCCATTGTTAGTGTCCTACCCAATTATTTTTCTATTTATACACTTATCTGTGTACACATTGTTTCTTCCTAGTTAGAATGTAAGACTTTTGAGGGCCAGGACTATTGTTGGATTTTTGTTTTTCTCTGGCACTGAGGCCTGGCACATAGGCACTCTAAAATGCTTGTTAAATCGAATTGAATTTTCCATTGGTAAAAACTGGATTGTACTTAATCTGCCAAATGTTGATTAAGCATCTATGTGCCCCCAAACTCTGATTGGGGGTGAGGGAGATACAGGCTCCCCCTAGTCTCATAAATCTTATAATCTTGTTGGGCATGTAGAACATGTAACAATTATAAAACAGTTGCATACTACCCTGTGTGACCCTGACTCTGAGGCCAGAAGGAATTCAAGGAAGGAAGATCAGTGTAGACTGGAATAATTGAAGAAAGCATCACAATGAGAAAGGAAAGGTTTGGTTGCATCTTCCATGGGGGAAGGGCAAAGTAGAAGAACGTGGAACAATGATATAGCGTGATTCATGGCATTGTTGGCATCTTTCATTGGCTTTAGGACTCTGATAACCATTGGTATACAGGAGCCATTCACTGAATACTTAGGAACCAGAGCTGGAATGGGCCTCAGAAACTCCCTAGGCCAATCTCTTCCTTTCATAGATGATCAAACTGAGACCCAAGCAGATTGTGACTTGCTCAAGGTTGTTTCCCAGTTCCCGATTCAGTATTCCTCCCACTGTATTAGGTTGTCTCCTAAAGTTGATGAAACAATTAATTAAAATAGTTAAATTTCCCTCAGCCACTGAACAGAGATGCTCTGCTGGGCTTTTGCTGCTTGGGGTGCTCAAGAGGACAGGAAAAATTCCTGGGCATTTTGTTGTACCTATTTTGAAATTCAGCCTCCTCTAGGGAGGCTATTGTGCTTCAGCAGAAAAACAAAACAGACTCTGCTGGACCTAGAATTAAATGATCTGTGTTCTAAGACTCAGCTCTCCCAATTTTTAGCTATGTGACTCTAGTCAAGTCACTTAATCTTTTGTGGTGCTCTATTTGGAGCTGGAAGACCTGGGTGTGATTCCAACTCTGCTCCTAAGTGATACTGGCTAAGTCAGTTACCTCTCTGGAGCTCATCTGCGAAATGATGGGGTTGGACTTCAGGGTCCCTTTGCAGTTCCACATCTATGGTCTCTTTTGAGTATCAATGACTTCATCTGTAAAATGTGGATAATAATGTAATACCTACCCCCTTGTGAACCCTAAAGTAGTCAGAATGATGGTTTTAATTATTCTAGAAACTCTAGGTCAGTCAGCCTGGCAGAGGCAGAAGGCTTCTCCTAGAACAGGGCTTCTTAATCTTTTTTGTTTTATGGACCCCTTCTCAGAATAATGTTTTAAAGTACATAAAATTAAATGTATAGGATTACAAAGGATGTCAAAGGTGTTAAAATATATATGTATATGAACATAAACATATATATGTATATTTTTCTTATCCAAGTTCAAAAATCTCCTGGAATCTATCCACAGATTCCTTGAGGATATATGGGCCCCAGATTAAGACCCCCCCCCCCCGATTACCATAGTATCCTCAATCTTGGCGGAAATGATTTTATCTATTCTATAATAGATTGGTAAAAGATCTAGTCTAAGCATTTAGTTAGGCCTGGGATCCCCAATAACATGACCCCATCCCCGTCCAGTGGTCCCCAGAAACCTAATATCTAACTTTGCTTTGTGACAAAATGTGCTATCTAATGTATTTATGTAACGCTACATATCAGAGCTAAGTATGTAAGTGTCTTAAACCTTTACTACACTGTTAATTCCATGAAGGCAGAGAGCATGACTTATCTAAATTCTTTCAGTGCCCATCACAGTGGTGTGCACAAAAAAGACATTTAACAAATGTTTGTTGAATGAATGAATGAATGAATGAATGAACAAATGCTTTGCCTTCTTACTGTTTACTGCAAGTTTGAGTCTTTCCTTGGCTTGAATGGGTTTAGAGAGGGCTACCATGACACTATATGACCACCAGAGGGGGCAGGGGCTACCATCAATCTATTTCTGAGGGCTGGTGGCTCTTTGCTGTTGCCATGGCGACAAGATGACCACAGCATCTCCCTTCATGCCCTATTCCCCAGGCCCTTCCTTGCATCAGATTCACCAGGCTAGCTGCCTTTGCTGTTCTTAAGGAAGGCTGGAAGGTAAAGACCCACCTGTCAGATATCTGGATTATAATGGGGGAGATTGTTTCCCATTTCCCATTCACTCCCTGATTCTCATGTTAACTGGTCTTTTTGTGTTTAGTTTAACTGCTTTGAATCATTTACATGATGAATGGTTTAACTATAATAGGAAGAAATTTGGGGTGCAAAATGTACTAAAAGGTTATGGATTGGCTGCCTTTCTGACGCTCCAGCTCTACACGAGTAATAGTAATAACAATGAGAACATTATTTTAGCTTCAGTTTTCGAGCACTTGTAATTTCATAGGTTTAGATGGTCCCCCTACATGCTATGCTTGATCTGTAAGAGCAGCCATGGCATAATGAGTTATCACTTTGTGGCCAACTGGGAGGATGAGCTGTTCTGAATTTCGTAGGTGGGTCCTCAGATGGCACTCACACAGTCTGGTATGTACCTTGTGTTTCATCTTTATAAGTCTTATCAGAGTGTGCCCTCCTACAACAGTGATGACAGCCACATCACCAGCAGTAACAAGAAACATTTAAGTGCCTATAGAGGCAACTAGGTGGTGAAGTGGATAGAGCATTGTGCCTAGAGTCAGGAAGACCTGAGGTAAAATCTAGCCTCGGAAACTTACTTAGCTGTGTGATCCTGGGCAAATTACTCAGCTTCTGTCTACCTCGGTTTCCTCATCTGTAAAACAGGGATGATAATAGCACCTATTTCCCAGGGTTGTTGTGAGGATCAAGTGAGATAATATTTGTAAAGTTCTTAGTACAGTGCTCGACACATTGTAGATGCTTAATAAATGTTATTTTCCTCCCTTTCTTTTAGAAAATATGGCCACTTAAAACAGGATAAGGTCAACTGATGGCCTGACTTTGTCAGAAGACACTGACCTGGAAGGAATAGTTTACACAGTACAGAGCTGAGGTGAAAGTAAAATATCATTGCAGTGGTTCCAAAAGAATTTTCATGCTTTGATGTCCAAGTCCCACTTTCCTGGGAGAGTAAAACATAGTTATTAAGTTACTGCTTTGGGTTTTACATTTTTGTCAATGCAGGCTTGTGAGTTGCTTGTATTCAGCATTTCTTTTGTGTGGAGGAAATTAATAGCTGTCCTTTACTTGATTTAGGTACTTTCACACTGCTCTTTTGGAGAGACCTGAGACATAAGGTAAAATATAAGCTTTAAGTGATTTCCCTTGTGACAAGGTATGATATATAAAGAG
The DNA here is from genome assembly GCF_028372415.1 of Notamacropus eugenii. Classification (NCBI taxonomy): domain Eukaryota; kingdom Metazoa; phylum Chordata; class Mammalia; order Diprotodontia; family Macropodidae; genus Notamacropus; species Notamacropus eugenii. Next base: position 9,277,377 of record NC_092878.1, read on the forward strand.
TCAAAGGATTTAAGAAAAAGATCCTTTCTCCTTAGGGACTAGGATCTCCTAGGACTGAACCCAATTAATGCCTGGCTGGGTCAAGAGCTGAGAGGCGTCCCTTAGTCGAGAGGGAAAAAGAGACAGTGAGGAAGAAGTCAGCTGACAAAGCAGTAATGGATGACAATATTTGCGTTATCCCATGCCTGTATTCCTCTGGGACCAAGATTTGTGATTCAAATTTGTGAGTTCAGAAGCATTTTATGTTGGGTTTTTTTTACATTATTAAGGTCTGTATAGCGTTCTCTTTGTTCTACTTTCTTCACTCTGCACTATCCCTTTACAAGTCTCGTGTTTCTCTGAAATCCTCGTATTTGCCATTTCTTGAAAGCATTTGTTATAATGAAAACATTTGGAAACATTTTGTTATATCTACATATCACAATTTGCTAAGTTATTATCCAATTGATGAATACTTCCTAGGTTTCCAGGTTTTTATTTTGTTACCACAAGAATACTTGTATCAATATTTTGTTATATGTGAGATCTTTCTTTTATGCCATACTATATCTAGTAGTGAGATAGTGAGATCAAAGGATATGAGCAGTTTAATTATTTTTTTGCCTAATTCCAAATTGTTTTCGAGAAAGTTTGGATCGATTTTGCATCTTTACTAACAATGAACAGCTCTTTCAACACTGATTATTTCCAGACTTTGTCATCTTTGCCAATTTGTTGGATATTGTACAAGACATCAGAATTATTTTAATTTGTCTTAAATTATTAGACATTTAGAGTATTCTTCAACATAGTTGTTTATAGATTATTTTTCTTATTTACAGAACTTTTTGTTCATACCTTTTGACCATCTATATGTTAGAGAATGGTTCTTGGTGTTATATATTTTTTAAATCTCTAGGGTTCTCTAAGTAAACCATCCTATCATCTGTCCAAAGTAATAATTTCTTTATCTTTTCTTATTACAATGGCTAGCACTCTAGCATTATATCAAATAAAAGTGGTAATAATGTATAGCTTTGCTTTACCCTTGATCTTACTGGAAAGGTCTCTGGCATGCTCCTCCTTCCCCCTTTTCCTTATAAATAAAACTGACTTTTAGTTTTGGATAGATACTGTTTATCATATTAGGAAAGATTAATTTATTTTTATGGTTTTTAGGGTTTTAATAGGTATATTTTATTAATAGTCTTTTCTGTTCCTATTGATAAAACCAAGTGGTTTTTATTGTTTTTGTTATTAATGTGGTTTACTATGTTTCTTCATATTGAACCAACACTGCATTCCTGTCATAAATCAGATCTGGTCATAGTGTATAACCTTTTTGACATGTTACTGTAGCCTCTTACCCAATATTTTATTCAGTGTTTTTGTATCTATATTCATTACAGGTATCGGTCTATAGTTTTCTTTCTTTGCTTGCTTTTTTCCTGGCTTGGGTATCAAGGTCATTTTTGGCTTGCAGGAGGAGTTTGGTAGAATCCCTATTTTTCTCTTTTCTTTTTCCCATAAATGATTTATGTAACATTGGAGATTTTCTTTCAGTGTCTGACAGATTTTACTTGTAAATCCAAGTGGTCCTGGGGATTTTTCTTTGGGAGTTCATTTATAACTTATTAAATTTCATTTTTTGAGACTGAGTAATTTAAATTCTCTTTCTTATTCTGTTAATTTGGGTATTTGATAATTTTGCAAATATTCATCAATTTCATTTATTGGTTTTGTTGGCATATAATTGGGCAGAATAATTTCAAATAATTATGTTAATTTCCTTTTTATCTTTGTGAATTTTACTTTTTCATTTTTTATTTTGATAATTTGCCTTTCTTCTCTCTGCTACTTAAAATCAAACTAGCTAATGGATTCTTTATTAATTTAAAAGCAGTTTCCTATTTTATTCATCAAATCAATGTTTTTTGTTTTTAATTTTGTTTATATCATCTTTGATTTTCAGAATTTCTATGTGTGTAACTCATTTTTTTTGGAGGGGTGAAGTGTTGCTTTTTTACATTTTGAATTGCATGCCTTGCATGCTTGCATTGTTTTAGGTTTTTTGAGGGGATAAAATGTTTAGTGATATAAATTTTATAAATGTTTTGGCAATACCACAAAAGTATATTTTCTTATTATTATAATTTTATTGACAAAATGATCTATTGTGCCTTTGATTTATTCTCTCATTCACACATAATTTAACATCATTTTATTTAATCTTCACTTATATTTAAAGCCTTCCTTCAAATTCTTCTTTCTTTATTATAATTTTTACTGCATCGTGGCCAATAACTGGTACATGTTATATTTCTACTCTTCTGCCTGTGTTTAAAAGTTTTTATGCTCTAGATTAGAAGTTGACAAATCATAGCCCAAGGACCAAATTCAACCCATTTCCTATTTTTGTATGGCTCATGAGCTAAGAATTTTACATTTTAAAATAAAGTTTTGTTATATTTAAAAATGTAAAAAACACACCTCCTCCTTAGCTTGTTGGCTATGCAAAAGCAGGTGATGGACTAGATTTGGCCTGCAGGCCAAAGTTTGCTAACTCCCTCCCTAGAAGATAGTCAGTTTTTGCAAAAGTGACAGGAAAAGCTGAAAGATATGTTTATTCTTTTTGATTCCCATTCAGTAATTGATAGGTATCTGTTATATCTAACTCTTCTAAAATTCTATTCAGCTCTTACTTGTTTATCTTTTTATTAGATTTCCCTACAAATCTAGCAAAATGAGTGCACTAAGATCATCCAATATTATAATTTTGCTGTCTATTTCTTTCTGTAGTTCAATTTGCTTTCTCTGAAGTACTGAGATAATATGCTATTTGGTGAACGTATTAATTATTGATACTTCATTATCTATGATGTCTTTAACCATATAGTTCTTTTATTTATCTCTTTTAATTATTTTTATTCTTGCCCAAGATCATGATTGCCACTTGGCTGCTTTGGTTTCACCTGAGCCATAATAATTTCTGCTTCAGTCTCTCATTTTAACTTTGTGTGTTTCTTAATGTTTCAAGTGTTTCTTGTAAATGCAGATTGTTTGATTCTGCTTTCTAATCCATTCTGGTACTCTCCTCTCTTTTATGGTTGAGTTCATACTGTTTATATTCATGATTATGACTGCTATTTGTTGCTTTCTCCATCATAACTTCGTAATTTTTCCTTCTTTTGCTCTCTATTTTTCTTCCTTATGAAGAAAATATGTGGAGAAGGAAAGGAAAAAAGATCAGTATTAGTAATAACAGTAGCTAGCATTTACATAGTGCTTTCAGGTTTGCAAAGTGTTTTACACATTATCTCATTTAGTCTACAGTTGAAGTGATTTGATCTCATTCCCCTCTTCCTTTTTTTATATCCAGTCCAGACCTCAATACAAATCTTAGATATTTGTATCTCATATATATCTTGGATAGAAGACTTTTGGCAAAGATATTTTCTTCTTATTCTAATCACAATGGTTTTCAATTTTACAAAATGAAGTATGAGTTTTGTCATTTCCTTGTTTGTTTGTACTCATATTATTTTATTATTAATCTCCAGCTTCTTTGTAGGAGTCTTTTTAAGCTGTTCATGTCTTTTGTGAGAGCTAGTTCAGTCGGTACTAGATAATATATTCTGTAAGTCCACTTAACCAGAACCAGGTACTCTTCATCTGTAGTATATTTCAATATGCTAAATACTAGCAAACAAGTGAGGGTGTCACTGTCTACTCCTCTGTTTCTTTCTATGCTCCCATAAATTGTCTTAAATATCCTCTAGAGTATGAGTCTTCCACTTTGGGGACCACTGGCCTATGGGATAATACAATTAGATAGACTTTGTGTCTGACCAGCTATCCAGTTCTGAGTCTGGCTGTACTATTCTGCAGGTCAGTCTTAGAGACTTTGAAAGCATCTCCCTAACGAGGATGTGGATATACCCATTAGCACCTTTTTGTGATCATAAGACATCTGAAGAATTTTCAGTATCTGAAATTTAGGCCAAGATGAATTGATTGGTTGAGAGCTACTCTTTGACACTTCTTAGAGGATGAGTTTTATTGCTGGGAGCTCCTCCAAAATTGAATTAATGGTTCTAGACCCTTGAAAGGACAGATTCTATTAGTAAGGGGCACCCTTTGTGGCTCAGTTATTTATCCTTCCTCTCCCCTTATTTCCTCTTTCTTTCTGAAAAATCCCAAGAATACAGAAGGGGTGGAACAGTGTCTCTAGTAGTCCCAAGTTTCAGAATTCTGCAGTTAGTCCAGAGAAAGGATTTTCCTGAGCAGTACTAGCCTTAGGGTTTTCCTTGTGAATAACCACAAATCCCATAGTTGTAAGATTCAGGCTTTTATCAAAGAGAAGGAGAAGTTTCCAAGGACTGCAGCTCTTGACAGAAGAGGATGATTCCGTGTGTGGTTGCAGTGGTGAGAGAAGACATGAAAAGGGACTAAAGTCACAATATTGAGAAGTGAGAAATTTGTACTTTGTACTCTGGTATTCTAGTGATTTAAAGATAGTGTGGGCTCAATAAGAAGGTGGTGCCTGTCAGACACTAGTTGGTTTCTCTTCTCTGAGAATCCAAGCTCTCATAGTAAGCTGAATGTTTATATGGTGTCTCTATGGGATATAACAAAGAACTCAGTAATGTTGAGGTTTTGTCTTTCTGGAGGCCCCAAGTTCAGTTCCCTTCTGAGGTGAGTCTAAAAGCCAGAGGTCTTAAGTATGAAAGACTTTAGTATCCCATGGAAAAGTGGAACCCACCAACAAGAAAGGAATTTTACCAATTGTTTATAGGTTATTGAGTCCTTGATGTGTTTTCTGAAATTTTTATGAGCTTTTGTGAATCCTTCATGTCTTCTGCATCTGTGGAATGAAATAAAGACTGTCTTGTACCTGATAAATCCATTTATTAACTTGGATGCTTGTATGGGAAATGGAGATCCTTTTCCCTGTACCTGTGGAAATCTAGAGATGACCTATATTCTGAGATATCCGAAAACTAAACCCTGGAAGGAATCAACAGAAACCAAAGAGTTAGTGATATTTTGGGTTCAGTCCCCACTATTGGACGCATTCCGTGTGATCCCAAGACTTGGGGTTCTGGGTAATGGATTAACATTTTGCAAAACAAAAGGAAGGCTATATATACGAACTTTCGAAAGGTAGTACCAACACGACCATTATGTTCTGCCTGAGTTTTGATGTTATTTAATATCTTTATTTAGATAGTGTACTCGTTGTTTGTTTTTAGAGATACTGCTGCCTTATCATTCACTCTGTTGTGAAGTACTTACTGCATTACAGTAGTCTCACTCATCTTTATGCACAGAAAATGCTGGCTCATTTTACATGCAGCCCATCCTAGATCACATGGCTGTGCTTTATTTCTTTTCCAGAGACAGAAGTCAGCAAGGATCTTTTCACTTGGTTACACTCAGGGGAAATAAACCTATCAGGCATGCTCCCGATCAAGCCAAGTGGACTGAATTAAAAGGCAGTGGGATATGAGGGGTGATAAGGGGTAGAGGCAGAGAGGGGGTAATGCTGCAAAATCAGGCAATGGCTGGAGCAGGCACAGTGACAAGAAGATCAAAAATAGTTAGTAATTATCTGTGGCCAACTTGTTTTTTTGTGTTTCATTTTGTAGGCATAGACAGGGGAAAGGAAAAGGCCATAAGGCACCATGAGAGAGCATCTTTGATTTGCATGATTGATATAGTCACCTTAGAAAAGCTGACTTTGTGGGAAATGGCTTCTTAGGTTTCAGGTTGTGACATTATCAGTAGGATTTCTTTGCCACATGGCAAAAGAAGCTAATGAGAAAACAGGAAAACTAGCTAACCATGAAGACTTAATGAAGAAAAAGTTCTTTTGGGGCAAAAAAAATATCTTGTTCCAACCCTGTGTTATTGCCAAGATAATGAAGCAAGGGCTTATGGTCATGTGAAGTACCCTAAGTCCCACCCTAACTCCTCCTCCCAAGCTGTCCACCACTATTAGATGACTGGGTCTGCTAGAAGTTCATGTAATCTAAAATCAGCTGGGTACCAGCCCCGTGATTTGCCATCTTTTGCTTCCCTAGCACATTCTCCACAATTGCTATTCCAAATCTTTTTTTCTTGCCTTAAAACCTCAACTTCACTTGACTTTAAGTGCACTTTCCATATCCATCAATGTTATGCTGCTGAGTGCTCCCAACTCTAATTCATGATTTTGTGAATCACATTCTCTGCCCGCCCCCAACTCTCCATCCTCTTCCTCACTGCTACCTTTCTTTACCATCCCCACTCCACCATCTGCCTCTGTATCACTTCTTGCTTCTCGTCTCTACCTTTATGGCTTTTTTTGTCCCCATAGCCTCTGTCTTTAAGTGAAGTGTGTTTGCCCCATTTCCCATTGCCAATCATGGTCTTTCTCAGTGAATACCCAAAGAATCAGATATGCTTGCCTCCATTTCATAATTTCATAAATTATCAATTCATCTTATAACGAATATGCACAGTCAAAACAAATGTCCACGTGGCCCTTCTCCAAAAAGATTTATATTTCATTCAGCATCTTGATTCTACCATCCCTCTTTCAGCAGCTCTGTAACATGCTTCATCTTTAGTCTTTTGGAATCTAGTCATTTCACTGCTCAGAATTTTCAAGTCTTTCAAAATTGTTTTTCTTCATAACATTCTTTTTATCATATAAATTGTTCTTTTGATTTTGCTCACTGTGATAGGCAATTAATTGGACCTCTATTTTATTTCAATTAGTATTAATCAGTTTGATATGATTTGATACGATTCCATAGGGGTAGTGATTATAAGTTCTGTATATTAGGTCCTAGGGCTATGAACTACAGATTCTAAGTTCACTGGCTTATTCATAGGAAGCTAACCAGAGGACCTCCACCCTTGTTTTTGCCTTGTTATGGTGACCAAGCCCAGCATGGGGGAGGTGACTCAATGACATGGAAAGTCTCCTAGCTATTTTTGTTGTCTCTCTGTTCCTCTATTGCCCAACATGGGGAGATGGCCATGAGCACTTGACCAACAAATGGCCTTGATTGCCAGTCTGCGTCCTGCCTGTCTACTTGCCCATTGGTCTATGTGGATGTTCTGACATCTGTTTTTCAGCCTACATCTTAGGCCTGCTCATCAGTTTGGCAAGGGCAGTGAGAAGCATGTGGACCTGGAATCCCCTGGAAAAATAAATTTAGCAGATTTGATGGAACTTGGAAAAGCTAGAGCTGATATTTAAGATGAAGCCTTGGGCATTTTCCAACATTATAGGAAACTGAAGCTACTAGGGAAGAATGGTGCTTCCCTCACAAGGATAGGGATCCAGAAAGAGAGAGTAATTAATCTTTGCCTCACCAGCACAATAGCACTTCCCCCATATAACTCCTACGTAGAAATTTCCAAGAGTTTCACTTTGGGGTGGGAATATGAATCAAAGAAAAAAAGCATTGCCCCTTTGAGTCAGGTCTCTAGCATCAGACACTCTCTGTCTAAGCCTAGAATCCTCTGGGGGAGGGAGCCCTGGATCACGTGTGACATTAATTAACGGTAACCCAATTTTTTTTTTTGTTTCTCCTAAGCATTTATATGTTCCTATATTATTTCTTGTTCTTGTCATGAAGTTTCTGGTAACAAATCTATTAGAATGAATCATTTTCCTTCAGTTAAACACATAGTAAACATCTCTTCTGTATAGAGCATTGTGATTCATTTCAATTTAATAAACCTTTATGAAGCACAAAGTATTGTGGTTACAGAGACAAAAAAGTTACAGACCCTTTGCTAAAGGGGCTTAAAGTCTACTAGGAATCTCCTGGTGCCTAATCTCATTCCCTCTGTAGTAAAGGTTAGAAGGTTAGCAGGTTTTGGGAGACTGGACCTCGCAAGGATGCTACCCTTTGGTTAGGTCAAATTTTTTTACTGCTTACATTTTATTTAATTTTCTTTTTGACGATATGTAAAGGCAGCGTGCTGTTAGCAAGGCTCTTCATGTGGACATATGGTTCTTTACACAAATTCTGTGAGTCTCATGAACTTGGGCTCTATTGTTTTGGCAATAGTGAATCTGGCAGATTGTAATGACTCACAGTTTTACAGGTCTTTCTTTGAAAATGCAAATTTGCAAAGCATACAGAATTAAAATATGTATTGGTAATATTGGGTAAGTTTTAGTTCAAAGGCAAGTATGTGAAATGATTGTTCATCAAAATGAGAATTAGGTCCATCAAATAACTACTCTGCATTAAGAACTCAGTTCTAAAAACTAACATAATAGTAAAACACACATACCATTGTCAGATATAGAAGAGACCTAGAGAGAAAGTAGATGATCACGATTTATTAGAAGGAAAAGACACCAATATACAGAAATCTAGGAACATAAGTGGAGGCTGTAACTTTTAGCGAAAATACCTCCAGGAACATAGGACAGAAAAATAAAGGTATCTTTCCTTGATGGTTTCTTGATGGGGAATATGATAGACTTTCTCCACCATCAGAAACAGAAAGTACTGATCTTAAAGTATGTAGAGATTGAGGAAGGAGAAAGAAAGGCAACATGGTGAAAGAGTTTGTCTTCATTACCTTATCATCCCTGCCTCATCCATAAATGAGTGACCGTAGTGAGTGGCAGTCAACAGAATGGGCTAGGGACAGGACAAGCCAAGACCAGCAAAGCACCTAATCTGAAGGAATTTCATTTTGTGTTAGATTCCAAGCTCCATTTTCTACATTAGGAGATCCTAAATTCCAAGTTCCTGAGTTCTCATGCAAAGATTGATACTATTGGAAGTGTGAGTCAAACTTTGAGTGAGAACTGTGTTGTATTCATACTCACTTGCTGGCTCATGGAAAGAGTGGCCCATGAAGAACCAAAGAAACTTGGCATCCTCTTCAGAACTTCTGAATTTGGAGCAGATCATAGACTGTCTAGTACAGAAGTGTTTAGGAAGTAGGCTGGTTTTGTGGCCTCTTAGTGGATGTTTTATTAAACTTGATTCTGTTTAGTTATGTAATATTTCTAATAGCCCCTAGATGAGGAGAATCAATACAAGTCAGTTTTGTCTCAGGGCACTGTGCGAAGCACGGGGGGATATAAAGAAAGTCAAAAGACAGCATCTGCTCCCAAAGAGCTCACAGTCTAATGATGGAGACAAAAATGCAAACAAATGTGTACAGATGATCCATGCACAGATAAATAGGAAATGATCAACAGAGGGAAGGTACTAGGATAAAATGAGATTAGAGAAAGGCTCCTTGTACAAGGAGGCATTTTAGCTGAGACTTGAAAGAATCTAGGGAGGTTAGTAGGCAAAGTTGAGGAGGGAGAGCCCTCTATGGAGAGTGACAGCTGGTGAAAATACTCAGAGCTGAGAGCTTGTTCATGGAACAGCAAGGAGCCCAGTGTCACTTGACTTAAGTGTTGGGAAATGGGGTGAAGGACTTTAAATGCCCTACAGAGAAAATTTGTGCTTTGTTTTGGAGGTGCTAAGGAGTCAATGGAGGTATCGAGTAGGGGGAAGTGGCCGCTAAAGGGGCCACGGATGTGGACATGTGGAGTTTAGATAACTAAACAGAATATCCAAAACTCTAGAGCAGCTAATTAAATTGTGCCATCAGCAGGGACCATTGATAAATTGAACAGTGTACTAGAAAGAGCACTGGAAGTTGAGAGACCTGGGTTCTAGTGCTGGAAGACATATTCCTTATGTGGAGACCAGCCACAAGGTGTCAAATGTGGCCTTTAGGAAAATCACTTTGGTGCCTAAATGTTGGTGTTGCTTAAAGATGCGTCTGAGAAAAATGGAAGGTCTGGTCATCTGCTTAAGATTAGGGAGCTATTCCATGTAAGGGAGTGGGAGAAAAGAATAACAATCCTTTAAAATTTAACTAACTGTTCTGGAAGTCAAGAATTGTTTAAATTTCTAATTTGACAAGCTTATCAATAGCCCCTACTGCTCTTAAAGTTTGACTAGCAGAGTCAACTTGTAAGAACATCAGGGGCCACTGATGTGGACATGTTAAGATTAGGCCACCAAAGAGGCCACTGATGTGGATACTTGAAAGTTAGGTCACTAAAGGGGCCACTAAAAGGGATATGTTAAGATTAGACCACCAAAGTGGCTACCAATGTGGGTATGTGGAGTTTAGGTCACTAAAGGGGCCACTGATGTGGATATGTAGAGATTAGGCTGCTAAAGGGTCACTGATGTGTATATGTGTAAATTAGGTCACTAAAGGGGCCATTGATGTAAATATGTAGAGATTAGATAACTAAACAGAATATCCAAAATTCTGGAGCCGCTAGTCAAATCGTGCCAGCAGCAGGGGTCATTGATAAATTGATCAATGTAGTAGAAAGAGCACTGGGAATTGAGAAACCTGGGTTCTAGTGCTGGCAGGCATATTCCTTACACAGAACCTGGCCAAATTGGACTAGTAACTGGTCCCATTCTTGTTACACTCCTTTCTACTTCTGTATCCTTCCACAACCTGCTCTTTATGTAAGCACCATACCCCTCTTCTCTGTCTACTGAATCCCTCTCCATCCTTTGGAATCACTTGCCATATCTTCCATGAAAAATTCCTCAAGCCCTTTGTTCATTCTTACATGGTCATTTTTGCTTATATTTTATCTTCCAAATCAGAGCTTAAATTCCAGGAAGACAGGGACTGTTTATTTATACTTCTTTCTTGCCCCAGTGCCCAGCACAATGCTCTGCTCCTAATAGATGTTTAAGTAAATTGTTTCTGGAGTTGAACTTATTATTCAAGTTTCTGTCATTATCTGATGGTTTGGACACTTTGGATCTGTGGTTCTAAACTCTCACAGGTTGGGTTGCCATGGTGTCTTAATGGGTCAATTCATGATTGGGCAGAAAGATGGATTGTCTCCATGGTAACAGAACAATAGTCTGTTCAGAAGCATGTTTGACCTTGTAAATGGACTATTTTTATTTCTCTCTCTCTCTCTCCCCTCCTCCCTCTCTCATTGGTTTCTTTCTTTGCAGACAGGAGAGTTTTCTTTACAGGAAGACTGCTCTTCTTTCAGTGGGTGTATTGGTTTCACAGAGACCAAATTCCCTTTGAGTGATACTCAGTTTTCAATTTTGATTCTTCAGAGACTATAGTGTTTCATGATTCACATCCTATATAACAATGCCAATAGAATATTGATATGAAAAAGATGGGCCTTTCTTTCAAGGAGAAGTTTGGGGTCCATTAAATGAGCTTAGTAGCCTTCCATGAGCAGTATAGTTCACTTTTCTCTGCCTGTTTAATTATAGGTCTAACTGATTGTTTGTAATATTAGCCCAAATATATACATATGTACGTAACACATACATGATGGATATGCTTTATATATTGTTCATTCAACAGTCTAGATGACAGAAATTCTTCATCAACTTGACTTTTTCTGTGTGAATGATTAGGTCAAACCCTTTTGATTGGTTAATAATCTTTAGCTGTTCTGCTACTTGATGCATTCAGCGCAATAGCATCTGTAAACAGAACTTATGGAGGAACTAACCCTCTATATAGCAAGGATTCTTAACCTGGGGTCCACATACCCCAAGGTTCTATGGATAGAGGAGAAAAAAAATCTATTTTTAATTTTCACTAACCTCTAATTGAAATTTAGCATTTCCCTCAATTATTTAAAGGCATTACTATGAGAAGAAGGGGTCATTAGGCTTCCCTAGTCTGCCAAAGGTATCCATGACATGAAAAAAATGTTAAGAATCCTTGACCAATAAGGTATCCCTCTTCATCTTGGACTCTGCACCGCATCTCTGCTGTGAGAGCAGTTAATACACTTACTAGGCACTCTCTCTTTTTTGTATGCTTAGCCTGAAACCTAAAACCTCCCACATTTATTGTCTCTCTCTGTTAGAATGTTGGAAACAAGGACCTGTCTTGCCTTTCTATTTGTAGACCCAGCACTCAGCACAAGGCTTTGCACATAGTAAACACTTAATGTTTTTTCATTCACTTAAAAATAAGCATAATGGGATAAAGAATCTTGAATGATTTTGCTTTTACCTTTTTGTTGTTGTGAGTATATCACTCCTTTATTAGAGGGTTCATCAAAGTGAGGAAATCTAGGCTTGTGGAAAAAAGAAAAGTAGCCGGAGCCCAGGCCCTGTGTGCCTTCCCCTCAGCAGGTGAAGGGCCAGACTCCCTCTAGCCAAGCGAGAAAGTTGATCCAAGCAGGCCACTTTTGCTACAGAGCAGCTCCCAAACCAGACCGAATTAAGCAAAACACTGAAGCGGTCGCTTCTAAAATTCATCTCTTCATAGAAGCACTCAAAAAAGGGGAGTCAGAAGAGCCTTAGAGGGCAAATAGTAGAAAGTAATACTGGAAGAGAGGCTTTAAAGTGATATTTTGCTCTACTGAATTAAAGACTTTTTATAATCGAAAAACGAGAAGCATAATGGGAGCCTACAATCTCTGCATTTCAGTCAATTGTATTGTTGAAAGAAAACAAATCTTCATAAAGACTTCACCCTAAATAAATCAGACAGGTTCGGAAAAATGTGGCAGAAGGAATTTATTGCTACTTACAAGGTATACGAATTGCATGGACCTGCCCCAGAGCCCTGCTTAACCTTTTAAAGAACAAACTTTGGTAACAAGACAAGTCAATTTTGATAGGGTAAAAGTAGGAAAGGGATTGGGCTAGTGTTGTGCTGATGGTGACTTTACAATCCAGGTAGGATACTGTTATGCTGCCCTCCAAGAGGGTTGCCACATTTACCCATACCCTGTGGAAGTACCCAACCTGTGGTTTGAGAGGGCTGTCATATATATCTCTAAAGAGAGTAGAAATCATGGGTATACTCAGATTTATGTGATGGTAGTGGGTAAATTCTTCAATAGTTATTACTGAAAGCTATATTAACTAATTTTTCCCAGTCCTGCTTGTTAATCAGTGTTCAGGTGGTATCACTCAGTCTCCTGATATTGGTCATGTGGCCAAGCTCCCTTCCCTGCCCCCCTCCTCCTAAACTGTGACCTGTTCTTTCTACCTCAAGAAAGCACTGAGATGCCCAGTCTCTCTTGCTGATAACGACTATCTGAATTGTCTTAGAGTTACCTATAAAAGCTGACCCCACCTGCTGATTTTCAGTGATCAGCCCATCAGCGTATTGCTACCTTGACTTATATCAACTCAATTTAATTCTTTTAATTCTCCTTGTCCTGAGTTTTGCCTTGTTAATCAGGATAAAAGTCCAAATGTAGGATTTTCCTTTCAACAGTGGCAAAGCTGTGATATACCGCTTTTGAAAACCTGCCTTTTCCCACTAACACCCTCATTAGGGCTATCCAGAGTATGTGTACGTAATATTCTTATAAAAAGTTTTCCATAGATCAGAAAGTACACATATAGATTGGGAGTTGATATTTTTTAGTTGACTTTTTGATCTCAGCAATAAAGTTTTAAAAGTTGTTTTGTTTTTAAGAAAAGCAATATTTAAGTGTCGAGATACCTTGAATTTCTCTTCTACGAAGGGATCTAAAGGTATATTTGCATAGCACCCACAGGTTGTTTAATTGTCATATTTGCCTCTCTTCCTATGAGATCATTATCTGGTACTGCTTTCAAATGTTTCTGACATTAAAGATGTCCACAAAGTCATTGGAAGGAAATGTGATTATCTTGTAATTGTGTCTTTAATGGTGTCTTGAGTCAGTCCACTATGAACATTGAATACTGTACTGAATTTTCATTGGATGCCTATGCAGTCTTGCCTTTTGATAAATATATTTTCCCTCATACAATAAGACATTACTGCGAATAACACATTTCTTCAAAAAAATTTTTAAAATAGATTTTGTTTGAATAAGTCACAGAAATCCACATGATTTTCCTAACTGGATCTTTTGCAATGCTAATCCTTCAATACAGTTGGGGAAACATGAAAGGGTGATTGTGACTAAGAGTTTTTCCCCTACTCATTTTCCATTTGTTAGGAGAAGGTATAGATATATGCCTTGTAAGTTAATACCAATGTTGTTCATCATTTTTGATTCAAATGTTATTGTCATTTAAAATTGTCTTCAGGGCAACTAGGTGGTGTAGTGGATAGAGTGTTGGGCATCTTCCTGAATTCAAATCTGGCCTCAGATACTTACTAGCTATGTGACCTTGAGCAAGTCACTCAACCTTGTTTGCCTCAGTTTTCCCATCTCTAAAATGAGCTGGAGAAAGAAATGGCAAACCTTTCAGTATCTTTGCCAAGAAAACTCCAAATGGGGTCATGAAGAGTTGGACTGACCAATGACAACAAAAAGTTGTCTTCGATTACGTAGTTGTGGTCATACAGAATGTTGCTCTTTTGCTTCTGCTTTAATAATGTAGCACATAAATTTTCTCATGTTTCTTGGAATTCTTCATAGTTATAATTTATTATATCTTAACAATATTTTATTTAATATACCAGATGCCACAATTTATTCAACTGTTCCCCAAATGTTGGGCACAGTTTGTTTTTTAATCTAAGAAATATTGCTACTATAAATATTTTCATTTAGGTAGGTTTCTTTCTTGTCAATAATTTCCTTGGGATATGAACCCAATATTGGGATCACTGGACCAAAGTGTATGAGTGATTTTGTAACTGTTTTTTACACAATTCCAAATTGTTTTTGAAAATAATTGGACTGATTGATAGCTCCTTCAACAAGCAGCATAGTGTGAATGTTTTCCAACATCCCTGCCAATAATGAATTTTTCTAGCTTTACCAGGTTGATGGGCATGAAGTAGTATCTTGGATTTAATTTGAATTTCTTGGAGTTTTTAGTTCCCTCCCCCTTCCACTCCCAACACTGTGCATCTATTTTATATGCATCTGAATGCTATATTTTTCCAGTGAAATGTGGGCTCCTTGACTGTCTTACTTTTGCATTTATATCCCTGATGCGGTGCATGGGTGTATGTGCTTGGGCCCCAATTCTAAAATCACATATCTCTTTAAAAATCACATTTCTCCTTAGTCTCAAAATACTATCTCAGCCAGTTTCTCCCCAGCCCAAGGACACAGCCTGCCCTAGCAACAACCATTATCTCCCTTCCTGTTATAGCAGCCAACGGCACCTACAGAACTTATTAGTCTGAACCAACTATGTACTGACTGAACTGGCTGTGCACTGGGTCATAAAACATTTACTACTCACTGACCAATCATATGTATCCCTGACTTAGACATATGTATACTCCCTTACATTTAACTTATCTAACAAGACATTGATGAGAGCAACCTGCTATTCCTGAGTCAGTGCTGACTGCTAGTTGACTTAGTGATGTTTCAGGCCTAAAACCACACCTCCAGGTAGCTCCCCCCCTTGGGCTATTTCCTGATGAATTTTGGGTAAAATACCTGTGCAGAAGATACCAAAAGTGCATGTTCCTTTAAGAACCAACCAGTCCTTAACCACTCCCTAATCTCACCCCAAAACACCTAGTTAGCGTATTTGGTACATGCTTGACTATAGAATATCTTATTTAAACCTTACCTGTACCCTTCAAAGATTGCAAGTTCCCTAAAAACTACTCAAGGTAATAAATCTTTACCTTGACCTCAACAGTACTTGAGTCAGCAAATTCCTTCCAGGTGGCCTACCCCTGCTACCTTGGTCTTTGTGGGGGTCTCACCCTGCCCAGCTTCCTGCCCTCATCATCCCCAGTGTCTACCTGGCATTGTTCCTGGAACATACAGTAAATGCCTTCTTGATTGATTGTCAACATTTTTATATGTTTAAACTTTTAGGTCTACCTATGGCTGCCAGCTTTCAGTTGCGTGCTCTTTGAAAATGGGGTCTGTTGCTTTTCAAGGTGTCTTATTTTGTACACATTGCCATAGGTAGCACCTACTCTCCCTTTTAACACAGAAATTATATCACTGAAGTTAGTTGTTGGCATGGTTTGTTTTTGCTGATATATTCAAGGGGCCAGGAGGGTTTATTTTATGTTCCACTTACCCTGGACAACCCAAATCCCAGAGCCAACTTTTGAAATTTGTTCTAAATCTATTGATATGACAAAAGTCCCACTCATGACATTTTGATCCTTATTTTTTAGTTTAGATATGTTGAATCAGCTGGGTAATTTACAAGTGCTGTTGAGGAACTAGACTGAATGAAATGTATGGAACTTAACTGCAAATGCCTCAAGAAGTTTATCTAGAAAAGGATGTCAGATTTCTGCTAAGTTTTTAAGCCACTTGGGAATGAAATAGTTTAGTAAAATTAGTGATGAAAGGACTTTGACATACTTTTTTTTAAAGCTACAAAACATTTTATTAATTCCAAAGTTAAAAAAAAAATTAAAATCCCTGGTACTCAACCGTTCTGTTTTCCCAGTTTTCCACTAAGGCAGAGAATATCTATGTTTGAGAGTTTCTAGCTTTCTTATGTATTAATATTGCTATTTAGAATAGGATTAGATTAACATAAAGAAGCCCAGCAACATTTGTTCTCTCTACACTCATCCCATCGCTGGCAATCATTTGAGGTGGCAATCATCACCGTTGCCCGTTTTTCAGAACAATCAGCACACAGAGGCCAGAGAAGTTTTCAGTGAGGACAGGATTCTGCCTCAATCGTTGATTTCCATTTTGTTTTCCACATTTCCTTGGTTTTTTGCTTCCTCCTTGTCTTGTTTTGCTTTTTCCCTTGTTACACATTGGCCACATCAGGACATTTCTTTCCTTTTTTCTCCCATGAAGCTTAGCAGTGAGTTGTTGCTTCTGGCTAACAACTTCTCACCTTCCATGTTAGCTGCTCCTTTTTTTTATACGTCTAGCAAATATCTCAAGGTCTTTGGCAAAAATTTCACACTGTTGAAAGGTGACTTCTGAAGGGACTGTTGTGGTTGGTTTGCTGAACTCTGTCTCTTTGGCGGCTTCCTGGGATGCAGAGCCAGTCGTGTTGTGGACTGCTGCTTTTAGACCAACTGGGTCAGATTCTCTCCTTCGTCTTCTCTGTCTCTGGCTGCAGTGGCGCCAGCCATGGGGGCAGGGGAGGGGAAACTGCTCACTGTACGCTCTTCTTAAACAAGGAGAAGGCCAGAATTTCAGGGGGCTGAGAAGGCAAGTTGTTGGAATGAAGAAAACAGGGCTCCAGTTAGTATCTTCTGATAGACAAGCATTAGAGATCCACACCCATACCTGAAATATTAGATGCTTAATTGATTCAATGCCCTATACATGTATCTTTCTTTTGAGTAGGAACACCTTGAAAACTGAGTTCTAAACATGATTATGAATGCAATATTTTATTTTATTTGAGTGGTTGTATTGTGAATGATGAACAAAAATATAAGGCTGATTTCCTTAAGCAATATAGGAAACAAATTTTTATTTTATAATGAGGCATGTGTGATATAATGGCTAGAGGGTTGGACTTAGAGTCAAGATGGCCTAGGTTCAAATCTCCCCTCAGAAATTTACTAGCTCTGTGTCCATGGGCAAGTCATTTAATCTTTCTGTGCCTCAGTTTCCTTATCTGTAAAAGAAGTTGGACTCAGTTGTACTCTAAGGCCCCTTATAGCTTGAAATATATGATTCTACGATTCTATAATTATGCTGGATCTATAATGGTTCTTCATGTGCTGATGAGAACATAGTAATAATGAGATCAGTGCATCTGTTGAGGCCAATCAGGACCAGCTGTGCTTCTCCTTGGGCTAAAAGTTCAAGTGAACTAAAGTTTAGTCATCTGCAAAAAAGAAAAAAGGCATTGGATTAGATGGTCTCCAAGGCCTCTAACACTGCTAAATCATGATTCTTGGTCCACAAGGCTACATCTTCTAAACTCTGGCTAGTAGTTTCATACATGGGGTGTGTGTGTGTGTGTGTGTGTGGGCTATTCAGGGAGGACTAGCACCTCTCGTGTGAGGGCTGCTCCTCCACCTTTTGTGTCCAGTTTCACCCAGCTCTCACTTTTGGCTCCAATAAACTGTAACCTGTGCAGCAACCACACCTTGGTAAAACCTCCTTCGCAGACATCAGGTTGAGGGTAACTGACAGGTCTCAAACCCATTGGTGAGTTAGGGGTATGTCTATCCCTAACATGTGAAGATCCTCCCTCTTCCTGGCTCCCTCAAGCAATGGGAGGATGAGAACAAGTAATGGCTATGAAGGTGGCTGGCATAGGTGCTGTGGAGCATTTAGAGCTTGGTCATCCATTGAAGATGCCAAGGTCATCCACTGTATCCTGGGCCATCCATCACCAGTCGTCTTGACTTTTGTGTTGCCACCAGACTTCAATGACCCTGGAAGAGAGAGTGAAGCTGATCACTTGGTGTAATTGCCTTACTTAAATCCAATTTGGTGGTGAGGGAAGACATCACTCTCTGATGTCATCGGTCCTCCTCAAAACAAAGGACAAACAGCTATCTTCATCAGTTAATCAATCAAAAAGCATTTATAATCACCCGCTGTGTACTAGATTCTGTGCTAAACATTGAAAATATAGAGACAAAAATGGAACAGTTCATCATTAATAAACCTATTGAATACCTGCTATATGTAGGGCAACGTACACAAAGGTATATGGTTCCTAAGTCCCTGCCTTCAAGGAGAGGGAGAAAAGTAATGTATAGACAAACATAAAGAACACAAGGTAGATAGTAAAAAAAAAGAATGTTCATAGTAAGTTATTTCAGAGAGCAGAGCAGTCATGGGACTTTCTGCATCTGTGGAGAGGCAGATGTTAAGTTAAATAATTTTTAGATTCTTCTGTGGTACAGTGGATAGTGCCTTGGGCTGACAGTGATGAGAGTCTGGTGCAAAGAACACTGGCCCTGGAGTCTGAGGACCTGAGGTCAAATTCTACCTCTGATAATTATTGTTTACATGACCTTGGGCAAGTCACATACAACCTTCTGGGGCCTGAGTTTCCTCACTTGACAAATTTAGGGTTTGGGTAGAAAGGCCTTTGAATTCCTCTCCAGCTCTAGAATCTTAATCCTGCCTACTTTTATAGATGACTGTCTATAATTTGTGTTTCACTTTTTGATACCTGGGAGCATAGAACTCCTCTTGGATCAGAGGTTACTAAGAAGTGGTCTGTTCTGCTTTTAACAGCACAATAAACTTGGAAACTCCATCTTCCCTTCATATTTAACAAAAGGTCAGATGTCATTGTCACTGGGGGGATGGAACAGGGCATGTTGAAAGGGGGCCTTCTTCATTCTGTACAACCTTATCTGTTAGCTCAGAGCTTGAGTGTTTCAAAGATGATGAAACCTGCTGCTTCTGATTCTTGTATGACTCAGTGCAGATGGGGACCTGGCACTTTGAGGATGATAAGGCAATCCCCTATGGACTCTTGACTGAAGAACTGATGACTCAGTGGGCTTTAGAAAATGAGGGACTCTGACTTTCCTTTCTCTTCTGTTCTCCTCTTTCTAGCCATGAAGGTTGTCAGAACTGTTTCAGATTGTTGTTGTAAGGGGTACCTTACTTTTTTCCTCATCCTACCTGGCATGTGGTCATGATCATATGGAAGCTAAAGCCCATGGTTTGCCCAAGTGAGCCCAACCCTGGGTTTTAGGCTTCTTTTCCTGTGTCTATTCTCTCCTGATTTTATGTGAATAAATATTTTATATATGTGTATATATGTATGTGGGGTGTAGGGTGTGTTCAGGGAGGAACAGTACCAGTACCTTTGATATGATGGCTGCTGAGCCCTTTTCAGGGCTCTTTCCACCTTTGGTGTCCATCTGTTCCACCTAACTTTCACCTGTGGCTCCAAGAAGCTGCAGCATGCGCAGTGGCCACACCCCAGTAAAACATTTTGGACAGGTCAAACCAGGTTGAGGATAACCAAGGGTTCTCAAACCTATTAGTGAGTTAGGGGGGTGTCTACCCCAAGCATGTGAAGACTTCATCTGGTGGAATGGGTGAATGAGAACAATTTGTTCCAATGGCCATGAAGGCAGATGAAGCAGGTCATGTGGAGTGCTTAGAGCTTGGTTAGACACTGAAGACGCCAAGGTCATCCACTGTATCCTGAGCCATTGCTAGTCATCTTGACTCTGTCCTGTCACTGGACTGTAATGACTCTGGAGGAGAGAGTGAGGCTGACTACTTTGTGCAACTCTGCCTCACTTAAATCCAATTTACACACAAATCAAAACACATCACCCATACCGTTTCACTATTATACCACAAAGTCCTGTGGCAATAGGCGGTGATGAAGCAGCAGGTGCAGATATACTGGGAGCTGTAGTCATGACCCTGCACACAGGCAGCGCAGGTCATAGGGTCATTTCTCACTGGAAGCAGCAGTGGAACTCGGCTGCCCCCTGGGTGTCTGAGAAGCCTTTTAAGGATCGTACTGCTCACTTCCTGGTATGAGGAAGGGGGCTAGAAAAGGTGCCCTAAACATTGCCTGTTTATTCAACCCTGGCCTGATTACCACAGCAGGCAGAGAACCCCACTACGTGGTCGAAACACAAAAAGAGTATGAAAACATCTGCAAAGATGATTTCACTCACCATCGGCACATGGAACATGTGCACACTAATAGACAACACAAATCTAGTAGACCTGAAAGAAGAACTGCTCTTGTTGCAAGAGAATTCAACAGGTATCATATCCAAATAGCAGCCTTGAGTGAAACAACGTTGGCAAATGAAGGCTGGCTTACTGAAGTTGGAGCTGGATACACCTTTTTCTGGTGTGGGTGTAGTGAAGGGGAGCCCCGTGAAGCTGGTGTGTGTTTTGCAATCAAAACCAATCTAATCAGCAAGCTGGCATGCCTAACAAAAGGAGTGAATGACAGGCTCATGACAATGTGATTGTCACTCACAGGAAAATGCCATGCCACCATCTTCAGTGCCTATGCTCCTACCATGACAAACCCTGATGATGTCAAAGACAAATTTTTTGAAGACCTGGAGACCCTTATCATCAATGTGCCAAAAGAGGACAAGTTTATAATTCTAGGTGACTTTAATGCTAGATTAGGCTCAGACTACCAGACTTGACAGGGAGTCCTAGGGAGAAATGGAGTTGGAAACAGCAACAGCAATGATCATTTACTGCTTGTGTATCACATGACCTTCTCATCACCAAAACTGTCTTCCATTTACCTAAATGCAATAAAACTTCATGGATACACCCTCGCAGCAAACACTGGCATCTCATAGATTATGTGATTATAAGGGGAACAGACAGACAAGATGTGAGAGTGACAAAGGCAATGTGTGGTGCAGAATGCTGGACTGATGATAGACTTATCCTTTCCAAGCTAAATATTTGCATGCATCAAAAGCGCCAACCCCAAGGCAAGATGACTACCAGAATTAATGTTAACGAATTAGAGCTCTTCTCTGAGTGTGAACAGTTTGTTGCTGACTTGGGAAAGTTGAGCCAACACACAGTTGGCAACAGGGGAGCAGAAAAGGAATGAGCAGCTCTCAGAGATTTGGTGTACAGCACTGCATTTGCTCATCTGGGTCAGAACACTTGCAAACACCAAGACTGGTTTGATGAAAATGATGGGGAAATTCAGAAGGTGCTAAATGAAAAATGAGAACTCCACAGGACTTACCAGCAGGATAGTTCATCCACCTCTAAGAAGGCAGCATTTAATTCCACCAAAAGCAAAGTGCAAGCAAAGCTTAGAGAGATGCAGTATTCCTGGTGCAGTAAGAAGGCAGATGAAATTCAGTTTTATGCTGATAGTAACAATCCAAAGGGCTTTTATGATTCCCTGAGAGCTATTTATGCACCTATGGTGCATCACAACTACTCAGTGCTGATGGAGCCACATTGATTAATGATAAGGACATGATCCTAGAGAGATGGGTTGAACACTTCCATAGTGTTCTCAACAGACCATCATCAGTCAATGCGGAGGCCATTGACCATTTGCCTCAGGTTGAAGTCAATCCCTCCTTAGCTGAACTTCCAACTGAAGAAGAGGTTTTGAGGGCGATTAGGCTCCTTTCATGTGGCAAAGCATCTAGTGCTGATTCTATTCCAGCTGAGGTTTACAAGGTAGGGGGACCATTGCTCATACGAAAGCTGACTGAAATTTTCTAGGTTATATGGCAAGAGGAGGTTATCCCTCATGAGTTCAAGGATGCTTCCATTGTCCATCTCTATAAGGGTAAAGGGAATAGATTGTCCTGCTACAATCACAGGGAGATCTCTCTCTTAGTCATTGCTGGCAAAATTCTTGCTAGAGTCCTTCTTACTAGGTTGATACTTCACCTGGAAGATGGTCATATAGCTGAGAACCAGTGTGGCTTCAGAAAGGGCTGAGGAACAGTTGATATGGTGTTTGCTGCCCAACACCTCCAGGAGAAATGCCAGCAGCAGAACATAGGTCTGTACAGATCGTTTGTAGATCCGACCAAGGCCTCTGACACTGTTAGTCATATGGGCTTATGGAAAATTATGTCAAAATTTGGTTGCCCAGAGAAGTTCATCAGTATTATATGTCAGTTTCATGATGGCATGTTTACCCGGGTTCTGGATAATGGACAAAGATCTCATGCCTTCCCAGTCACCGGTGGAGTGAAACAGGGCTGTGTGCTTGCTCCCACGCTTCTTAGCATGATGTTTTCAGCCATGTTGACAAATGCTTTCAATAAGGATGAACACAGCATCAAGGTCAACTACCTTACTGATGGTAAGTTCTTCAGTTTGAAAAAGCTGCAAGCCAAGATGAAAGTAGAGGGAGTGTTGGTGCATGATTTTCTGTTTGCAGATAATTGCGTACTCAACGCAGCCTCTGAAGCTGAGATGCAACAAAGTATGGATCAATTCTCTGCTGCCTGTGCTAATTTTGGCCTAATAATTAACACCAAGAAAACACAGGTGCTCCATCAGCCACCACCACACCATCCATACATGGAACCATCGGTTACAACAAATGGAGAAGTTTTGAATGCTGTGGATAAGTTCACTTACCTTGATAGTGTACTTTCCAGGGATGTACACATTGACAATGAGGTTGATACACGCATTGCCAGAGCTAGCTCAGTGGTTGGGAGGCTCTGAAGAAAAGTTTGGGAAAGAAGTTCCCAAATTTGACTACCAAATTGAAGGTCTACAGAGCTGTTGTGCTGACCTCATTGTTATATGCTTGTGACACATGGACAGTCTAGCAGTGCCATGCCAGGAAACTGAATCACTTCCATTTGAACTGAGTTAGGAAGATTCTGAGGACCACCTGGCAGGATAAGGTACCAGACACTGAAGTCCTTGCTTGAGCTAAACTGCCAAGTATTGAAACTATGCTTCAGAGAGTGCAACTCCAATGGGCTGGCCACGTTGTTCAAATGCCAAATGTACGCTTGCCAAAAAGACTATTTTTTGGAGAACTTGCATGGGGCAGGCGATCACATGGTCGCCAGAAGAAATGATACAAGAACACTCTCAAGGTCTCTCTCAAGAACTTTGGATTTGACTGTGCAACATGGGAGACACTGGCATAGGACTGCTTAGCATGGCATGCCCACATCAGAAAGGGGGCTGTGCTCTTTGAGCAAAGCAGAATTGAAACAGCACAAAGTAATCGCAGGATGCACAAATTTGGGATATCCACCCCATATATTTACACATACTATCTGTGCCCAACCTGTGGTAGAGCATTCCGAGCTCTCATTGGTCTGAGCAGCCACAGTCAGACACACTGAAACTTGACTTTATCATGGTGATGTCATTTTTGCCCTCTTTAATAAGATGAAAGACAACAACCAACCAATATATGTATGTATGTAAATATGTATGTATGTACATACTGTTTCACCTGCTAGATGTATTTGTATCTACAGTGTTGACCAGTATCTGGCATATAGTCGATACTTAATACATACTTTTTTTTAAAGTTAATTTATTTATTTTTAGTTTTCAACATTCTCTTCCATAAGTTTTAAATTATCTCCTCCTTCCTTCTCTCCCGCTCCTCAAGATGGCATTCAATCTGATATAGGCTCTCTATATACATTTCTTTTAAACATATTTTCACATTAGTCATGTCGTATAGAAGAATTAGAATGAATGGGAGTAACCATGAGAAAGAAAAGCACAAAAGAAAACAAAACAAAAGAAGAAAATAGTCTATTTTGATCTGCATTTAGAGCCCATATTTCTTTCTCTGGATGTGGATGGCATTTCCTATCATGAGTCTTTTGGAGTTGTCTGAGATCCTTGCATTGCCGAGAAGAGTTAAGTCTATCAAAGTCAGTCATTGTACACTATGGCTGTTACAGTGTACAATGTTCTCCTGGTTCTGCTCACTTCTATGTGAATGAATGTTTATCCCAAGGTAGATGTGTCCAAGTCTGAAGGCCATAGCTTGTGCAAAATATCGGCTACTAGTGATTGGGAGAGGTGTCCCCAGGAATATCTCTAGCCTTTGTGGAGAATGTGAAAAGTGGAAGGAGGACAAACACAATTCCGGACTGGAGATGAATTGTCAAATGATCAAACAGTAGCCTCACAAGCTACAGGGTCATGTTTCAGTGATTGGAAGTGGGCTGGTTGTTGCTGACTATGTATTTGGGAGAATAGGTACCAGACTGTAAAATACACAGTCTCTGTTCCCTTTCTTTTCCCCTTCAACAGGGCAGAAGCTGATTTGAAAACTTATTCTGTATTTTAAAGTTTCTTTTCTGATTTCTGTTTATTAATTTTTTTTGATGGCCATAAAAATTCATTTGCTGTAACTGCTCTTGATTTATGTATTGTTTTATTTGCAAAAATAAAAAAAATAGGGCTATATGAGAGAGTTCCAGTGTTTAAGTAGTGGTATTTGGAGAAATAGAAGGGACTAGGATTTGAGTTCTGGTCCAAAAAGTGTCTGGCTTTCTCCTGTCTGGGATCTGATTCAAACTGAGAGACAGAATCCTATGATTTTTGATATATTAGTAATTTTCTGGATAAACTTTCCAAAAAAGCAGAATTAAAACAAAAGCTTTTTTTCCCTTCTCTCTTATGCCCTAGGCTAAAAATGATCCAGACCATTATTTTGCTTTCTGTAACAAGGTTGGGCTGCTGAGAAACATCTTCCTCAAACTTTGCATCATTTCCCTACACATGCACAGAGAAATCTCTCTGAAGGGTGGAGTCCAGGTTAGTAACTAGGGTAGGGGTGGGAAACCTGTAGCTTTGAGGCCACAGGTGGCCTTCTAGCTCCTCAAGTGAAGCCCTTTGATTGAATTCGAACTTCACAGAACAAATCCTTTTATTCAATTTTTCAAATTATTTTATTCAGTCAAAAGGCCAAAAGGGCCACACTTGAGGACCTAGGGAGCCATATGTGGCCTTGAGGCTGCAGGTTCCACACCCCTGGACTAAGGAGTAGGAACTGTCCAATGGGAAGAAAAAAGATGTGGCTTGAGAAAATTAAACTGATTCTGCATCATTTTCAATTGATTCTATTTATAATTAATTGATTTTGTCCCATAATAGTCCTTTGTCTCTAAACATAGTTCAGAAATTCAGCTGGCCTGTAATGAGTTAAGTTTAGAAATCCATTTCTCCTACTAATCAGTAATTCTCTTCTTGCCTCAAGGAAATCTGCCATCCTTGAGGGATGCAGGTGGACACCAGAGAGTGTGGCCCACTGTCCCTAACCTTGCAGGTGGATTCAAACAATGGACATTTCTTAGTCACAGGAGTTGAGCTACCCCTCTGAGTTAGTTAAAAGAAAACTTGTTATCCCTTCTAACTTTAGCTCCTGAAAAGCTCTATGACATCTGTTTGCTATCTTTGAAGGCCTCCAAGCTGACATGGTACCTTTCCATAAGATATACTGTCCACTCTTGCCTATCCCTCTCATTTAAAGGCAGTCTTATCTCTCTCACAGGAGCCAGGCAGTCTGCTCTCTCTAGTCAGCTACCAATAGCCTAAGTTGCAGATGAGTCCCTAAATCAATCAAGCATCCCTTTAAGACAGAAAAGGGTGGTTTCTGGCCTTATGTGAGTGTTAGGTCATTTTTCTTGATGTAACCAATCATGTTGTCCTCACCCCCATAATGCTGTCAATCCTATAACCAATTGTATTGTTTTCCTCACCTAGCTGTTTTATCCTTTGTTCTACGTTTATATAAAGGAGCTGCACCTTCTCCTCTGGGTCTTTTGATCTGAGGTTAGTAAATCTAATTTACTAACAGATTGTGCACTGCTAATAAACTGATAAAAGCTCAGAGTTCTTTGCCTCAGTTTACCTTTATTAAATTCTATAGAAACAGACTGGTCCTGGTCAACAATACTGCAAAGGTGAATGCCAGAAGAAGGGGGACTTTTTTCCCTCTTGGATTTACTTTCTACTTCAAATCTATACTCAGACAGGCACATCTAGCTACACAAATATGCTATACACGATGAAAAGGGTCAAAATGTACTGAACATTCCTCTGTTCCTTTCGACCTTGTCATCTAAAGACCCACAGGATCCTGCAATGATGACCCCCAGCGAACAGGACAGATAGGATTGCTAAGCTAGTTTTTACATCTGTTGCGTAGTTTTAAAACTGTCTGGCTCCCTAATGTCTGAAGTCACCTTACATTTTATGTGAGTTTGTACTGGTTACCCATTTGTGATCAGGTCTCAGATTAAAGTCATTGCAATGAGTGGACTGAAGAAAGGACAAGATTTCCAAGTGCCAAGTTAAGTTCACTAGTCTCTCCTGGCTGGATTCTGGTCTGTCTAATTACCAATGATTTCTGGTAGCGTTACTTTTCTCCATTTAGAAAGAGATCTATCTATTTATCTATCTATCTATCTATCTATCTATCTGTCTGTCTGTCTGTCTGTCTGTCTGTCTGTCTGTCTGTCTGTCTGTCTATCTATCTATCTATCTACATCTGATGAAGAAGTCTTGAGAACCAGAGTAAAGATGCTCCTTTCCTTTTTTTAGGAGAAGGGAATTTTTAAGTAGCAGAACCTATGAGCTCCTTGGCTTCCCAGGAACATGTGGCAGCATTTGCCAAAGAGCTATATATCTACCTGACAGAGAGCCTAGCGGCAATCTGAAACTTCTGTTTGTGGGACCATTTATTTCACAATGGCCGAAGCATCAGTTATGATCTACTTGTCCCTGCTCTGAGGAAATACTATGTCTCAGTCTCCGTTTCTTTTTGTCATGGTTCCTCCAACTGTCTCATTACCACAGACTCATAGCATTGTTATCAGCTCTGTCAATGACTTAACTCAATTGGAAGGACAACCTTCAATAAAGAGGGTAGTACAAAATGTTCTGAGAACAAATAACAGATTAACAGAAAAACTGATTAAAGCCTATCTATTTAAACTGCCTAATGTTCTTCCTTCCAGTGTTCTACCTTAAGGTAACACTGTTTCTCATGCTAATGAACTTTCCCAGCGTTCTTCAAGCCCTCGCCTACCCATAACCCTTTGCAGGGATATCAAGAGTATAGAATCACAACTATAAAATGATAGGCCTAGGCTTTATTTGATTGAAAGTAGTGGCTCCACATCCTTTACTCGAAGCCTTCAAGGGAAGGGTAGGCATCTACCTGCAGAGGGTGTTGGAGAGATTTCTGTACAGGTAGAACAAGCCATTGTGGGTGCCCTTGGGACATGGTGCACCCATGTGGAAGACAGCAGTGACCTGCCCCTGGGAGACTGGATACTACATTTCTCTACCATGGGGGTGGGAACAGCCTCTTTCCATTGACTGCATAGCCTGACTGACTGTGTCTTTAAAACTACTAGATTGAGATAGTCTCACTTTATGGCAGTGTCCAGAAGGGTCAAGATCTTGTTCACTTGAAGTAAGGGCTCCGTGAACTAAGCTGTGTGGTGAAGGGCTTCCTCTTTCTCTTTTAGGCCCCAAGAATTGGGCTTAAGGTTTTGTTTGTCCCATTCAGTTCTAGACACAGGCAGTATCCTGGAGCTTGAGCCAAGACAACCCTGGAGGCAGGATTCCAGGATGGATGTTGCTGCTAACCCATCAGAGAATTTCTGAAAGGCCAGGGTGCAGGGATACAAGTCCAGGGGTACTTGGCGTGTGGGAGGCCCATAATATATGGGAACTGAGTTAAGTTATGAACCTAATGCCCATTCTACTACCAGAGACTGAGATGGTATAAGAGGGAGTCATATC
This sequence comes from Notamacropus eugenii, assembly GCF_028372415.1. Classification (NCBI taxonomy): domain Eukaryota; kingdom Metazoa; phylum Chordata; class Mammalia; order Diprotodontia; family Macropodidae; genus Notamacropus; species Notamacropus eugenii. Next base: position 9,305,458 of record NC_092878.1, read on the forward strand.
TTTCTTGGTGTAGGATGGGGAGGGAAAAGTATATATTTTTCTTTCTATATTTTAATAGTGAATGTTTCTTTGTAAAAGCTGATCTGACTGTTAAGTAGTTAAATTGGACTGGGGTACAGGAGAGTGTTAGAATTAGGGGAACACAATCAGTGAGGGCTTGAGCTAGCGGCAGAGACTGACATTCCCCAACCACCTTAAGAGTACAGGAGAACCAGGAGAAAGGACTGAAATAAAATACATCTGTCCATTAGGCAGTGAGGGACAGGGTAGTCACTGTTACAAAATTAGGGGCTGAAAAGACACCTCTTCAGTCGTCCTACTCTGAAATTTATTTTTTCATTTCAGAGAGATGAATAGACCATTGCAAACATTTCTCTAGAAACTCCGCTCCTAAACCCACCCAGGGATAAGACAATTAAAAATTTTCATGCTGTGGCTGAGGAGGTAGCATAGCTCAAAATTCTGTCTGCTTCTAAAAATCATGTCCATGGTTGTGCAAATGATGAGTTGGGGAGGTTACTATGGTTACAGTCACTATGATGAACTCCCAGATGAGAAAGATGAATCAGCAAAGGACAAAAGGTTGAGATTCCATTCAATTCCTGCCACTCTTGAGGCACAAAGGTAGGTGGTATTTGGTTAACATGATTAAAGCTGTTTTTGATGAACCCGGGTGAGACAGCTAAGTGGTGCAGTGGATAGAGTCCTGGAACTGAGGGCAAGAAGATCTGAGTTCAAATCTGACATCAAATGTTTACTACCTGTGTGACTGACTCTGGGGAGGTCACTTAATCTCTGCCTGCCTCAGTTTCCTTAACTGTAAAATGAGATAATAATAGCACCTACCTCCCAGGGTTGATGTGAGGATCAAATGAGACATTGGCAGTACACTTATCACATGACTGGCACGGAGTAGCCCTTTAGCAGGCTTGTTCCCCCTGCTTCCCACAGAGTATGCCATGCCTTTGGTTTCTGTGCTACTGATGACGTCTTAGTGAAAGTCTCAAAGAATTTTTTTTTTACTGTCAGTGTCTAGATTAAGAGTTCTTATCTCATGGCCCACGAAGGCAAAAAAACCTTTTTTTGATAACTTTATTTTAATAGAATTCATTTCCTTTATAATTCTTTGTGTTTCACTTCATAAATTTAAGAATATTATTCTGCCAAGGGGTCAATAGGCTTCGGCAGACTGCCAAAGGGGTCCATAACACAAAAAAAGGAGAAGCCCTCATCTCTGTTCTCAACAATCATGACCAAGAGAGACAAGGAAACATAGTTTGTTTCCAGAGATTTTGTAGTGAAAAATATAATCTTTTACTTAAAGAAAATTGTTGTTATGATGACTTGTTATAAATATGAAAATTGTCAAATATTTTATCAATAAGTGAATGTGCTACATTTTATTATATGTTTAAGATTTGTATGTCATAAAATTATAATTAATTCTTATTTTATATGAAAATTTTATAATTCATATAATTATATTACATTATAATTATAAATTATATTATATGAATAATATAAAAAGGCATTTATACAAGAGTTGAACTCAAAGATGTACAGTAATTTTGGTAATTGCTTTGTGCCCCTCCATGGGGGTACACAGCAACCCAATTCTGAAAACTCTGGATTAAGGTGAGAACCTAACAGTTCCATGGTTGAGAGTCAAAGAAGCCTACAGGATTGATGAAGGAAGTGATTAAACAGTCTTGTCCTCCAACAGAGTTGAAGTAAGGAATAGTAACAGTATCTGTTTGTGTTACCCAAACAAATCTGTGGCTAGACTTTGGTTATTTTAGGAAGAGAAATGATCGGTTTTATACTTTAGTGTTTTGTGATTCTTGGTTTCCTAGTAAAATTTGCTGTTGAACTTGACTCAAATGAACTTGGAAGAAAAAGGGACTTGTCTACACCCTATATGAGAATATAGAATGGGATCCAGGAAGGAATATACTAGTACATGTTTAACAACTCACTCTCCGAAAAAACAAACGTACCAACAACACATGTTTAAGTTTAATCTATGTTATTAATATTTTCCCCATCATTTTCTTAAGTCTGGAAAATAATAATAATAAACTAATAAATCAAGCCCTGATTTTAGGCTTTGTGGATTTCTGAGATATATATGATCACACTGAAAATTTAACAATCTGTAAAGAGTAAAAAATGCATTTCTGTCCCACAACTAAAAGGGAACAAGCCAGACTGCGCCCCGATTTTGCTATGCCTGTTATTACACAGGTGATCCTGAATCTTCAGCTTTGCACTTTTCTTCCCCTATGCCAGATCATATTTCCGGCTTCCTTCCTATGGGCATCTCTACCCAGCAGCACCTTGAACTCAACACTTTCAAAGCCAAACTCATCACCCCGAACCTTCCAACTCTCTCTCTGTCCTTTTTTGTCTTCCTTTTATTTATTTTTTCTCTGGCTGGTACTTCATCACTTCAGTTTCTTCGATGACCAATGCTCCCCCTTTCATTGTCACCCCTGGCAACTTGTATTTTGACCGGTTCTGTTGGTTTTAAAGATAGGTGCTCTGTTCAATACTTCTTATATCTGTATCTTTTTTTCTATCCCCACTTCTGATGTGACTTTTTAGGGCAGGTTCTTATTTACCTTTTTCTGGACTATTGCAAAACTCTTCTGATTGTTCTTCATGATTTCAGGCATTTCCCACTCCAATCCATGGATATATTACTGCCAGATTAATATCAAAACAGAAGGACAGGTCACTTGAGATATAGTATAGAATATCAGACTTGAACAAGACCCGGTTTTCAGTACTGCTTCTGACACATATTAGCTGTGTGACTGTAAGCAAATTAAATTAAATTATCTAGGTTTCAGTTTTCCCATCTGTATAATGGGGCTAACAATACTTGTGGGATCTGTTTATCAGAGTTGTTAAGCATAAATGAGATACTCAGGTAAAGTGCTTTATAAATATTAATGCATGTTATATATACTCATATATAGTGTAACATGCAGATATACCATATATATGTTATACGTAATATGTTGCATCATACACAGTATAATGTATGTGATGCTATATATAACATAAAATACGTTGTATTATATATAACTTAGAAGTATACTTACATATGCTATACATAGACACACCTATAATATATTGCACTGTGTATAGCATATATATGGTATTGTATTATGTGCAGTACATGTGTACTATATATAATGCAATATGTCATATATGAGTGATTATGTAATGTTATGTATTATATAATAACGCTATATTAATATAGTTTAATAATTATACATTCTATGGGGAGCAAGGTGGCAAAGGGGATAGAACGCTGATCCTGGAGGCAGGAGGAGCTGAGTTGACATCTAACCTCAGGCAACTAACTGTGTGACCCTGGGCAAGTCACTTAACCCTGTTTGCTTCAGTTTCCTCATCTGTAAAATGAGCTGGAAAAGAAAGTGGAGAACTACTCCAGTATCTTTGCCAAAAAAACCAAACAAACCCAAATGGGATCATGAAGAGTTGGATGTGACTAATTAATTAAACAGCAAAAAATGTACAATCTATAACATGTGATACGTATATAGTATAATAATATAGTACCATATTTTTATAGTAATAATAGTAATAACAGTTTTCATTGCCATTGAATGAATGTTAATAATAGCAGGGAGACCTCTCAAGGGAATCTGCCTCAGAACCACATAGCGATATTTTGGCTAAAGCTGAAGAATTAACTTGAGTATTATATGTCTGAGTGGTGTCAGGAATGCTGGAGAGAAGCTACAGCCATAGAATATGGACACACCTGATCATCTCTGACTCGGGGAATGATGAGCAATCCCATGGAACACTGGGTCCCAATGGGGTAGTTCTAGGATAACCAGGTGGAATAGTAGATAGTGTGCTGGGCCTGGAGTTAGGAAGGCCTGAGTTCAAAAGTGGGCTCAGATATTTCCTAGATGTGTTAACAGGGTTAAATGACTTGCCCAGGATCACATAGCTATTAAGGGTCTGAACCCCGAAGAGTTGATTTCAGCTGTGGGCAAGTCACTTGACTTCTCTGAGACTAAATTTCTTCCATTTATAAAATGGGAGAAATAGTGGCAGCTGCCTCTGAAAGGGTTGTTTGGAGGATCAAATGAGATGACAAATTTAAAGCCCACTGTGAACTTCAAAATGCTATATAAATATTGGTTATTTCTTAGGGCTCCATAATACTCCATTATATACATATGCCAAAATTTGTTTAATCGTTGGTCAGGCAGAGAAGCAGTGAAAGGCTTCTTTGAAGGCAATGAGAAATAGATAATACAATAGAATGATAATAGAAATAGAGACAGCAGCATTTGACAATCAAGGAGGAGCTCTACCTCAGCCCTAAGAGTGTGCTTTGTCTGGGGAGTGGTCTTTCTCCCAATTTCATGGAAATCTGTAGGATACCGGACCCAATTGTATGTGGGGGAGATGGTGGAGAAGGAGTCTCCTATTTGATCCTGTCTTTGGGGCTTGATGCCTGTGTGACTTTGGGTGAATTGCTTAAACTCCCTGAGACTCAGTTTACTCATCTGTTACATGAGGGGATTGTCCTACATGACCTTGAAAGTCTTGTCCAGGTCTACATCTATGATCCTATGATTTTCCTTTATGATCTACTTTGCTATCCAGTCAAAATAAACTGTGTTGTTATTTGGTTGCTTGACATACAGAATACATTGGATAGGGTCTCACACTCAATTTGTATAATTATAATGACTCGAAAAATCTTATACTGAAACCTGAAATAGTGAGGTAATTCAGACTCATGAGGGATGGGTGGTCTCTTTAGGGGACTCAGAGTTGAATGAATTTCTTCCACTTCCCATTATTCCCCTGGCAGCCAGTGCCTGGGTCACAGTCCAGTTTGAAGCTTTGCTAGGTGTCCAGAAGACACCGGGCAGAAGGAGAAGGACAGAGCTGATGACCTCTATCTTGATTTCCTACTGTGGTGGCAAATGTCCCTATCCCCTTTAGACAGATATTATGAGTGACAGAAAGCTTCATTTTCCAAGATACATAGGGATATTGACTTTGTGGTAAATCCATAAACACATGTGCCAAAAGCAACAAGCCTTTAATGGATAGTAGCATAAAGGGATACAAATTCAATTCCAGGGAATTTTGCAATTTTCCAAATTTATCTAGATTTTACAGATACCAGTGCCAGCAGTAATGACTCACATTTATATAGTACCTCGGAGTTTCTACACCTATATTTCATCTATATTATCTATTTTGATTTACACCTATATTTTGTCTATATTATCTACTTTGATTCCTAATACTATTCTGAGGCAAAGTAAGATCTTTTTTTTTTTTTTCAGCTGGGGTCATTGAAGCCAGGTGAGGTTGAATGAGTGGCTCAAATTCACCTAGGCCTGAAAGGGCAAAGCAGGGATTATAACCCAAATCTTCTGTCTCCAAATCTAGAGTTCCTTCCCCAAGTTCTATGTACTTCTCACATTCTAATTTTCTATTGATATTCTTTGCACTACATGATAATGACTATGCATCCAGGGCTGTCTTAATTTCAATAAAAGAAAGCGTACTTTTAAGGAAGAATATCCATTAATTTTTGCTTGAGAAAATCTAGTCACCATATCCATTTAATTGCAAGCTTCTCAAGAATATATACTATATCTTATTCATTATTGTGCCCCTAGAACCCACTGCAGTGCCTTGTACATGGTAAATACTAATCAAATGTGTGTTTAATAGAATTTGGCTGGGTTGGATTGGATTAATTAGTTCAATTTGATTCAGTTAAAAAAGTATTTCTTAGGGAAAGATAGAATGGGGTAAATTAACTCACAAAAAAAGAGGCAAGAAAAAGGTTTCATAATGGAGGGGAAGAAGGGGGAGGTGAGAAGGAATGAGTGAACCATACTTTCATTGGATTTGGTTTAAGGAGGGAATAACATACACACTCAATTGAGTATTTTACCCTACAGGGAAGTAGGGGGAGGGCATGAAAGGGGAGGGATGATAGGATGAAGGGCAGACTGGAGGAGGAGGTAGTCAGAAGCAAGCGCTTTAGAAAAGAGACAGGGTCAAAGGAGAAAATAGAATAATTGGGGGGCAGGATGGAGGGAAATATAGTTAATCTTTCACAACATGATTGTTACAGAAGTGTTTTGCATAACTACACAGGTATAACTGATATTGAACTGCTTGCCTTCTTGATGGGGGTGGGTGGAGAGGGAAGAAAGGAGAGAATTTGGAATGAAAGTTTTAAAAACAGATGTTAAAAAATTATTTTTACGTGCAACTGGAAAATAAGATATACAGGCAATTGGGTATAGAAATCGATCTGGCCCTTCAGGAAAGTAAAGGGAAAGAGAATAGGGTGGGGGGAGATGATAAAAGGGAGGACAGACTAGGGGAAGGGGTAATCAGAATGCATGTCATCTAGGGGTGGGGAAGATGGGAAAGATGGGGAGAAAATTTGGAACTCAAAATCTTGTGGAAAGGAATATTAAAAACTGACAATAAATAAATAAATATTTTTAAATCTTTTTAAAAAAGTAATTATTGGGCTTTGCTGAGTCCTGTGCTAAACGTCTTAGGGCTGCCAAAGAAGTATGTGATAAGGTCCTTGCTCAAATGGAGCTAATAATTTAACTGCAGAGAAAAGATATGCATGAAACAATTAATTCTCCAAATTAACACCAAGTGATTAGATGCTAACATATGGGTATGGATAATAGGGAGAGAGAAAGATATAAATGAGGACTATAGTACTGAGGAAATGATTCAGGGTGGTACTTAGGTTAGACTCTGAAAAATGGGTAGGATTTCGATAGCCAGAGACCAGAGCTGGATGACATTTGAAGCTGGAGGAACAAGAAGCAGATATATGGAATCTGACATATGTTTATGGCTTGTGGAATAGTGAGAGACTAGCCTTAACAGATACTGTTGCTCAATTGTATTAATTGCCTTCAATTTCCCTCCTAGGAATTGCTGGTAAAGGTTCCCCTTCTTGCCATTTATTTTGAACTTTTCTTGGCTCTTATAATTTCTGGAGTTATTGTCACTCAGTCCCTCAATATAGGACGTGGTATGGTGGGTTGACACCTCAGGTCTTGACCTGGAAAAGAGTATCTAGTGAGCCTAGATCATAATGGCTTCTTGTCCCTATCTCCACCAGTAGCCTTGGCCTGGGACATGGAGGTAGAAATCACGAGGCAGCTGTTCTGGGGATCGATCTGTCCCCTCCTTGTATACATAGGTGGGGTAGTGAGGCTGCACTCATCTCCCCACTCTGTCTTTGGTGGCGTCCTTGGCCCCAGGCCCTGCTTCTTACTATAGTTCCCAAAAAGTTAGAAGAATTGGGAAGCTAGGTCTCCTGAATAGGACTCTCAGTATGTCGGTAACTTGTGCTCTGTACCTCTTTGCCTCTCCTCATCCCTACCCCTACCCTCCAGGGCTATTGGAGGTGAGATTTAGACCCCCTTGTTGACAGTTAAGATTTATAGCTTCTATGGAGACCCTTTGTTGTCACAACTATTTTTTTTAAAGTGGACATTATATCTTATTTTACTGGCCTTTCTCCCAGTATTTTTTATCCTCTGTTTTGTTGGGCTATTTCCCATCATTCTTAAAGTTTCCCCTATTCCTCGTGGGAGCAGAGCTGACCAGGATCTTTTGCATCCCTGTCTTCACTAGAAGTCAAGCCTGCTGTTACAGTTGCTCAACATTCTTCGTATAATCAAGCCCATCAGTTTTGTTTCCAAAGATTTTTGATAATTTTATTGATGTCTTCTTAAAAAATTTCCCAATATACTCCACTCCCACAGAACCTTCACTTGTCACAAAACAAAACAGCTGAGTAAACCCAACATACTCAAGAATCATGATTGTCGATGTGTACAGTTTTTGTTCTCCCCCAATTCTCTTCCAAGAGGAGGGAGATGCGTTCTATCATCTGACCCCTGGAACCAATATGATCATTCAAGTTGAACTAAATTACCCCTAAGACTTACTTAGATGCCACCTCCTTCAATTAAGCCTTTTTCTGATTCCCTCTGTTGTTAGGATCTCCTCCCCAAATCATTTTGCCTTTATTTCATATATATACTGTATTTACTTCCCTGTGACTTTTGTGTTTCCCTCCAGAAGAGTGTAAGCTCCTTGAGGCTGACTGTCTTACTTCTATATATGTATTCCCAATACCTTCCATACTGACAAACACATAGGAGACATTTTTTTTCATTGTTGTCATTATCCTCTATCATGTTTGCCTCATTCTGCTTACCTTACTCTGATTCAGTTCATACAAGTTCATGCGACTCTCTGAATTTCTTATATTTATCCTTTCTTACAGTGCAGTGGGAATACAAACCATTATATGCATACGCTACAATTTGTTCAGTCACTTCTCAATGGTTGGGCACCCACTTGGTTTCCAGTTGTTTTTTTTAACTACTGTACAAATTGCCGGAGTCTTTTTGTGTATATGGCCCCTTTCTTTCTGTGTAACTGTTTTGGAGGTATATGCCTCCAATGGTATTGCTGGATTAAGTCTCATGGACAGAGGAGTGCTTTTTCTTGAATAATTCCAAATTACTTTCCAGAGGGGTTGGACCAGTTCCTAGCCCCACTAACTGTGTATTAGCATGTCTGTGTTTCTATCAGTCTTCTGATAGTGATCATTTCTATCTTTGACCACTTTTGTCACTTTGATGGGTATAAGGTGGAACATCAGAGTGGCTTTCATTTATTTTATTAATTGTAAGTTGGAGTATTTTTATATAATTGTTAGTTGGAATTTCTCCTGACTGACAGCTCATATCCTTTGGCAACTTTCTCTAGTTATTTCTTCCATTTGTTTGTTTGACAAAAATGTCACTCCTCTCCATAGTTGAGATAAGTATTTTATTTAACCTTACTCCCCTCCCCAGCCTTTAAAATGATAAATAAATAAATATTTAGATCGTTGACTCAAAGCTTATTGTAGTATATGGTGTAAGGTCTATGCCCAAACCTATTTTTTTACCAGCAGTTTTTATTGACCTGTGATAATGCTCTCCAGAACTTTTAAAAAATGTGTAATATTTTAATATCTTTGGGTGATATTTCTAGGTCCTCTAATCTGCTTTTTTGGGGCGATATTAATTTTTCTGATGGTTAACGTTACCATACTTTTTGATGCCTGTAGTTCCTCTTGGTTGGTTTCCTTTTCCATATTTCTGGATATTCTTATCCATTTATTTTTCCATATGAATTTCATCATGACTTTTCTGTGAAAGAACCTTTCGATATTGCGATTGCTTTGCATGAAATCTGTAAGTTATTTAGGCAAACATTGCTGCTGATACCATTTGTTTAGTAATAGTAAACATGAATAAGGGACGTTTTTCCAGTTGTTTAGTTTTTGAGTTCTGTCAGAATTTTTTTGAAGCTGTCTGTTTAGATTTCTTGTAGCTATTAAATCAAATGTCTAGAGATGTTTAACAAATTTTCTCATTTCTCTTTCTAGTAACTTTCCCATTTTCAATAGTGGAAATGGAGATGATTTTGGGGGCTTTGTTTCTCTATTTAAAAAAAATAAAATATGCTATTATCTCAGTTTTATTGGTTAATTTTCTAAGTGTAGAATCATGTCACTTGCGAATAAGAATATTTTAATTTTTCGTTGACAGCGATTAATCCATTTATTTTTCCCATGCTTTATTGTTATTGCTAACATTTTTAAAACTTTGTTTAGTAAAAGCAGGGAGAGTGGACATTCTTATTTAATGTCTGTTTTTCATGGAATTCTTCCTAATGAATACTAATATGTTTCCATGAAAAGTTAGGCTATTACATGTAATATTAGCCCACAGTTTCAAATATAGACCTTAAAAATCACATTACAGAAAAATCTTTCTATTCCGATGATAACCTGAGTCCTAGAATCCCCCTCCCGTCAACTCTAGATTTGAGCAGACCAGGTTTAGTTATTGAACTTCTTAAAAGTCACTCTTTGATTTCTGTCCTCACCCAGGGTTTCCCCTAGATCTACAGAATTTGACCTATTTTGCTCCTATCCATTCTCCCCTGGGGACGTTATAACTTATGTCTGTCTCCTGCTTTTGTACAAGCATTCAGGTTAACAATATACACTGGATACAAGACAGTCATTATTTTACCAGACAGAAAAGATATTAAAAGAAAGAAAAAGACTCAGAGAAGTCCATGAACAGTTGAGGACAATTCTTTCTCCAATGAATTCAATTTTCTCACAGGAGCCTCATCACCTCTCTGTGATTGCAGGAATAGCTATGTATTTGCTGCGTCCAGAAAAGTAGTTTTTTTCCTAATTAACCAGAACCATCCGAATGACTCAGTAGTAAGAGAGTAAGATCCAGGTTTACTCCTCCACATTGTGATTTTATCCTTTACTGTGTCTGCAGCTATATAACCACGATTGTTCTTCTAGCCAGAAAATACTATCCAAGAAATCCTCCTTCCCTTTAGGACAAATTGTTCAGGAACCATTCCAACATCGAAACCAGTTGTTTTTGTCTCCCAGAACTAAGTGGTTCCCCCAACTACTGGACTCCTGTGGAACTTCCAGAATGTTCTATTGCTGTCTTTCTTTGGCTACCATCTTTGGGGCTGATAGATTCTTTGGGAGGGCTACATGGATAACCAAATTCTCCTTCATTGGAACCCTGAGTTTGCTCTCTGATCTTTTTTAAAAATTTATTTTGTTTTCAGTGTTCTATAATCACTTCCACATATCTTAGAATTTCTCCTCCCTTCCCCCTTTCCCCCCTACCTCCCCACTCCCTCCCTGAGACGGCATACAGTTTTATATAGGTTCTACACATACATTCCTATTAAATACATTTTCACCTTAGTCATGTTGCATAGAAGAATTAAAATGAATGGGAGAAATACAACAAACCAAAATGTAATACAAAAGAAAATGATCTGCTACACTCTGCAATCGAATTCCATAGTTCTTTCCCTGGATGTGGAAGGCATTTTGCCTTAAGAGACCATTGGGAATTATTTTTTAATTAATTTTATTTATTTTAAGTGTTCTACAGGCACTACCATATAACTTCGATTTTTTCCCCTCCCTCTCCCCACCCTCCCCAAGACAGCATACAATTTTATATAGGTTCTACACATACATTCCTATTAAATACATTTTCACTGTAGTCATGCTGTGAAGAAGAATTAAAATGAATGGGAGAAATCACACAACAAACCAAAATGTAATACAAAAGAAAATAGTCTGCTACACTCTGCAATCGAATTTCATAGTTCTTTTCCTGGATGTGGAAGGCATTTTGCCTTAAAAGACCATTGGGAATTTTTTTAAGTTTTTGCTTTGCAATGAAGTTCCAAGTCTACCAGAAAAAACTCACACACTGTGGTCGTTGCTGTGCACAAAGTTTTCCTGGTTCTGCTCCTTCCACTCAGCATCAGATCACATAAGTCCTTCCAGGCCTCTTTGAAGTCTTCCTGTTCATCATTTCTTACAGCACAATATCATTCCATGACATTCATATACCACAGTTTATTCAGCCATTCCCCAATTGATGGGCATCCCCTTGATTTCCAGTTTTTGGCCACCACAAAGAGAGCTGCTACAAATATTTTTGTGCATGTAGGACCCTTTACCATTTTTGAGATTTCTTTGGAATACAGTCCTAGAAGTGATATTGCTGGGTCAAAGGGTATGCACATTTTTGTAGCCCTTTGGGCATAGTTCCAAATTGCTCTCCAGAATGGTTGGATCAGCTCACGGTTCCGCCAACAATGAATTAGTGTTCCAACTCTCCCTCATCTTCTCCAACATTTATCATCTTCCTGTTTTGTCATGTTAGCCAATCTGATAAGTGTGATGTGGTATCTCAGAGTTGTTTTGATTTGCATCTCCTTAATCAGTGATTTAGAGCATTTTTTCATATGACTATAGATAGCTTTAATTTCTTCCTCTGAACTGCCTTTCATATCCTTTGACCATTTATCAGTTGGGGAGTTCTTTTTGTTTCTTCTTTCTTTGTTCTCGGCTTTCTTTCAGTATGTCTGACTTCTGGCAGATCTATGAGCTTCAGGTCTGATTCAGATAATTTCACATAACTCTTGTTGATTTTTCCTTAGAGTGTCCATGAGGAGTGTAAACAAAAGATCACAGGAACCTAATTTCAGGTTATACTCCAACATGTAATGCAGAATTGCTGTTTTTAAAAATCCAATTTGTCAACTTTATAATTTTATTGGATTATTTAATCCACTCACATTTGAAGTTAGGAGAGGCAGGTTATATTTTCCTCTATTTGTTTTTTTTTAAATGAGGATTTCCCCCTCCTTTTCCTCTGTAAATATGTTACTATTATCGTTTTAGTTGTTGATTTTTAAAATTCATATTTTCCCCTCTCCTTCCTCTATAAACCTCATACTATGTCTTTTTAGTTTAGTTTTTTAAGTTAGGATTTCTTCCCTTCTTCTGTCTTCCCCATACTATGTCTCTTTAGTTATTTTTTTAAAATTAGGATTCCCTCCCACCCCCACCCCTGTAAACACTGTACTATGTCGCTTCACTTATTTTAGCTTAACCTGTTTTAAGGCAACCCATTCCCAATGGATCTCTTCTCCTCTCCCTAAAGCCTCTCTCTCCTATTTGCTGCTTATTTCCTAGTTTTGGAGTTTTGCTTATTAGTTTCTTTTTTTCATGATTTTATCTACTTATTTAATTCTTCTCCTCTTTTCCTCTTCTCAATTAAATATTGAAGTAAAATTCCCCTTCCTTCTCTCTTTTGACTTGCTTTGTTAGTTTTTTAAGTTTAGTTTTTTGTGTCTTTTTCTAAAAAGGACATCTTTTCCTCATTCTCTTCATCATTTATCTTCCCCTTTCTGTCTATTCTTGAAGGTTTTTTTTATTCATGGCTGTTATTCTTATTTTGACTTTCTTTAGTGTCTGTATTTCTCATGGAATCAGAGCTTCTAAGATACTTATTTTGGGTTCCTTCTTCTAAACACTTTCTAAGCTATTGTCTTACCCCTCAACTCTTCTATTTTATTGTACCTTACTCTTAGAAATACAAATTGCTGTAGATGATAGAGAGGAAATTGACCCATGATAGGAATTTTCCAGTGTTTGTGATTATATGATTCATTTTTTTTTTTACCTGTACTCACTCCATGGTAATTTTCCCCCCTTTATCTCCTCCCTGGGTCTGTGCTCTCCCACTCTTCTGGGTATCATTGGTGCTAAATATTTTTATTCCTCTTCTCCTGAAGCAGTGGGTCTCTCTAAGCACCAAAACTCTGAAAATTATATCCATTGTAATGTTCCAATCTCATTTTACAAAATATTTCTCTTCTCCAATGGGAGCATTCATCAATGGTACCCACTCCCACTGCTAGATTTATCTCATTCTTTTCCCCTTTTTCTTTTTTTGTTTTTGTTTTTACTAATTTATTTATTTATTTTAAGTTTTCAACATTCATTTCCACAAAATTTTGAATTCCAAATTTTCTCCCCATTTCTCTCCTCCTTCCACCCCAAAACACAGAGCATTCTGATTACCCCTTCCACCAATCTGCCTCTCTTCTAACATCCCTCCCTTTCCTTTTCACCTTCTTTTCTTTTGTCTTGTTGGGCAAGATAAATTTCTATACCTCATTACCTGTATTTCTTATTTCTCAGTTGTATGCAGGAACAATACTCAGCATTCGTTCCTAAAACTTTGAGTCCCAATTTCTCTTTCTTCCCACCCAACCCCACTGAGAAGGCAAGAAATTCATATAGGCTATATGTGTGTAGTTTTGCAAATGACTTCCATAAAAGTCATGTTGTATAAGACTAACTATATTTCCCTCCATCCTATCCTGCCTCCCATTTCTTCTATTCTGTCTTTTGACCTTGTCCCTCCCCAAGAGTGCTGACTTCTAATTGCTCCCTCCTCCCATTTTCCCTCCCTTCCATCATCCCCCCACCCTGCTTATCCCCTTCTTTCCTACTTTCCTGTGTTGTAAGATAAGTTTTCATACCAAATTGTGTGCATGTTATTACTTCCTTGAGCTGAATGTGATGAGAGTAAGCTTCACTTTTTCTCCCCCCTTTCCCCTCCATTGAAAAGTCTTTTTCTTGCCTCTTTTATGAGAGATAATTTGCCCCATTCCATTTCTTCATTTCTCCTCCCAATATATTCCTCTCTCATCCCTTAATTTTATTTTTTTAGATATCATCCCTTCCTATTCAACTCACCCTGTGCTTTCTCTCTCTCTCTCTCTCTCTCTCTCTCTCTCTCTCTCTCTCTCTCTCTCTCTCTCTCTCTCTCTCTCTCGATGGATAGAGATAGATATAAATATAGATATCTGTATCTATATATCTATATATGTGTGTGTGTGTGTGTGTGTGTGTATAATCCCCCCTACTACCCAGATACTGAGAAAAGTTTCAAGAGTTACAAATATTATCTTTTCATGTAGGAATGCAAACAGTTCAACTTTAGTAAGTCCCTTATGATCCTTCTTTCCTGTTTACCTTTTCATTCTTCTCTTGATTCTTGAAAGTGAAATTTTCTTTTCAGCTCTGGTCTTATCATCAAGAATGCTTGAAAGTCCTCTATTTCATTGAAAAGCCATTTTTTTCCTCTGAAGTATTATACTCAGTTTTGCTGGGTAGGTGATTCTTGGTTTTAATCCTTGTTCCTTTGACTTCTGGAATATCACATTACACACCCTTCGAACCCTTAAGGTAGAAGCTGCTAGATCTTGTGTTATCCTGATTGCATTTCTACAATACTTAAATTGTTTCTTTCTAGCTGCTTGCAATATTTTCTCCTTGACCTGGGAACTCTGGAATTTGGCCACAATGTTCCTAGGAGTTTCTCTTTTTGGATATCTTTCAGGAGGTGATTGGTGGATTCTTTCAATATTTATTTTGCCCTCTGGTTCTAGAATATCAGGGCAGTTTTCCTTGATAATTTCATGAAAGATGATTTCTAGGCTCTTTTTTGGTCATAGCTTTCAGGTAGTCCCATAATTTTTAAATTGTCTCTCCTGGATCTTTTTTCCAGGTTAGTTGTTTTTTTCAATGAGATATTTTACATTGTCTTTAATTTTTTCATTCTTTTGGTTTTGTTTTGTAATTTCTTGTTTTCTCATAAAATCATTAGCTTCCATCTGTTCCATTCTAATTTTTGAAGAACTAGTTTCTTCAGTGAACTTTTGAACCTCCTTTTCCATTTGGCTAATTCTGCTTTTTAAAGCATTCCTCTCCTCATTGGCTTTTTGAACCTCTTTTGCCAATTGAGTTAGCCTATTTTTCAAGGTGTTACTTTCTTCAGCATTTTTTTGGGTCTCCTTTAGCAAGCTGTTGACTCACTTTTCGTGATTTTCTTGCATCATTCTCGTTTCTCTTCCCCCTTTTTTCTCCACCTCTCTTACTTGATTTTCAAAATCCTTTTTGAGCTCTTCCATGGTCTTAGAACACTGAATATTTATTTTGGATGTGTGGGATACAGAAGCCTTGACTTTTATGTCTTTTCCTGATGGTAAGCATTGTTCTTCCTCATCTGAAAGGATGGGAGAAGATACCTGTTCACCAAGAAAGTAACATTCTATAGTCTTATTTTTTTTCCCTTTTTTGGGCATTTTCCCAACCAGTTACTTGGCTTTTGGGTTCTTTGTCAAGAGTATGGTGTACTCTGGGGAACTGTAAGATCTCACTTCCTTTAAGGTGGCACAATCAAGCCTGCACACTGGTCTGGGAGCAATAAGAAACCTTTGTGTCCAGAATCTGCGAGTAGTAGAATTTTCTTTTCTGCCTCACCTACAGTTCTACCACACCAGCACTCAGGGATGAGATTCAAATCAGCTGCTCAGTTCCCCCACGGGCTTTACAATGAGGCCTCCAAGAATAAATGCAGACTGCTGCCTGCTGTGGGAGCCGCTACAGCCTCTACGTGTCACCTGGGAGTGGAGCTATGAGAAGACCCTGCTCCCTTCTCAGCCAGTTGAAAAAGTCCTCTCACTGACCTTTGGTGCCTGTGGGTTGAGGGATCTGCAAACTGCTTCTGCTGCCCCTGGGCATCTGCCCCAGAGTCCTGTTCCAATCCTCCTTCCAGTGCTGAGCAGTCAAGGCTGGGTTGTGCTCCCCTCCTTGTCCGGTGCAACAGCCCTTTCCTGTTGGCCTTCCAGGTCACCTTGGACTGGAAATCTCCTCCATTCCATTGTTCTGTGACTTCTGCTGCTCTAGAATATGTTGAGTTATTCTTTACAGGTATTTTATGGGCTATGGGGGAAGAACTGGAGTATGTGCATCTTTCTTCTCTGCCATCTTGACTATGCCCCCTCTTTTCCCCTTTTCAATTTTTCCCTTTGCCTTCCCTTCCATTCCCCTTTAGGCTCTCTTGTTCCTGAGAACTCCTATTCCAGGAGTTATTTATTTTATTATTAGCTTTTGACATGATTCGGGTATATCAGATATTCCCCTCTATTTTCTTCCTTACCTCCTCCCTTTTATGTGCCCTCCCATTCTGTAATTTAGTCTCACAAAAATCGTTTCATCTGAAGATGAGGTGTTGTTAGATAGGTCCATGATGCCTCAGACCTATTTCTCCCCTCTTATTTCTATTTAGCTTTTGCTTTCCCCTTATCCCCTTATGTTCATTGCAAAAGAAATCTCTTCATGGTCTCTGTTGTAATTTTATTGTTGCTATATCTGGGTATTATGTTTATTTCCTATTTTTGTATTTCTGTTATCTGGTATCTTTGAGAATCAAATAACTTCTTCAAGGCTAGCTTCCTTTCTAGAAATGTTTTTAACCTCTTTTTTCATTAATGATTAGACTTAGATTTGCAGGGTGGGTCACCTAGGCCTCCATGTTGAGCTCTTTTGCTCTGTGAAGCACATTATTCCATTCCCTCCTGTGATTTCTGATGGGTGTAGAATAATCTTGTATCATTCAAATTTCCTTTCCTTATATTTAAAGATCTTGCAGTTGTTTGTCAGTGAAACTGGTAAGTTTGACCATTATGTGTCTTGGATGTTTTTTTTGGAGATGATCTATGGATTCTTTGAATAGGAAGGAAGAAGAATGGAAATACTCATCTATTAAGTGCCTACTATGTGCTAAACATTTTACAAATGTTATCTCATTTGATCCTCACAACAACCCTTGAAGGTAGGTACCATTCTTGTCCCAATTTTCTGTTGGAAGAAACTGTGACAAACAAGTTAAATAACTCACCCAGGGCCACACCTAATGAAGCCAGGCCAAGATCTTGATCTCTTGCATTATGGTGTCCATGTTCTTTCAATTGTCACAATTATCTGGGGACACCTACAATCCTTAAGTTATCTCTGCACAACTTATCTTCAAAATCAGTAAGTGTTGCTTGTATGGGAATTGTACTTTCTTTTAATGGTAGACTCTTTGCTTTAATATTGTCCTTCATTCCATGTATTTCTATTACTAATTAATTGTCCTCTCTTTTGTTTCTTTGGTGAGACTTGCCATATGGCTTTAAGTTTTTCTATTTTGCTAAGTATTTCTACCGTGCAAGCCACAAATTCTATTTTCACAATTTGATTTTCCTTTCAAACTGCTCAGGAACAGCCTGCTATGGTAGTACCATATTCTCTTGAGAATACACATATTTATTTATGTTGATTTATTTTCCTTTGTCCTGAAATATTTACTCATAGATATGTTTTGTATGATTTCACATGTATAATTGTATGTTGCTAGTCTTCTCAATAGGTAAGAGAAGGAAAGGAAGGAGAAAATTTACAAAAATAAATAAAAACATCAAAGTAAAAAAGAGTTGTAAATAATAATTTTTAATATAAAAAGAAATATGTATGCATTGATTCCTGGAGTCTTTTAGTTGATTTGGAGACCATATTCCTCTCTGTAATATATTTCCGTTGATTTATCTGCTTATGCTCAAGGTCATTAACTGAGTTTTCTTCTTCCTGAGATCTTTGGCAATTTCAGTCTTTTTACCTTATTTTTTCCTATTACTTACTTTCTGACTTTACTCACATTCGTTACCAGTTTCCCTGGAGGTTGGATCTCAAAACCGTCTCAGTCTCTGCCCCCATACAGGGCAATTCAAAACACATCAGCTTTGGTTTCTGTACCAAGTGACTTCTGGGCATACAGAACTGGTCCCAGACGGATGCTTGGCTCTTTCCTCAGGGTTAATGGAGTTCCATACACTCACATATATCTTGTCCCAGTTTCCTTTGTCCACCAGTTTTCTGGCTAAGTTCTATTGTGGCACAGTGTTGACTTGCTGCTGTCTCAGCCTGAACAACCTTCTGCCTTCAAATTTCTGAGGCATTGGAGGGGGTCCGGGTGGCGTTGAGATTTGTTGCAAGCCAAGTATAATAGCACTGCTACTTGAACATGGTGAGAGATGGGGGAGGGAATTTTTAGTGAGTGTATTTAGGTTTAGGGATTATTAGCCTTCTCTGTTTTTAGTTTATTTATTTTTTGGCCTCATTTGGGTTTTTGATGTCACATACCATGGAAACAGCTGAAGTTGCTTTATCTCTAGTGCAAATTCCTATTTTGGAGAGGCTTGAGAAGTTATGAGGATCAGAGAAGAAGTCTAAACTTCTGTGTTGTTGGCCATATGCCCTGGAAAAAAATTTCCAACTTTAGATGAAGATAATGAAAGTAGAGAAATTCTACAGAACTTGAAAAGACCTTCCAAATTAAATCGATGTATACCTTGACACTTAGTTACTGCAATGCAAGTATGGGCACTAAAAAATGATTAAAAAATGAGGAAATATGATTTAAATTTAAGAAACGAAAGAAACCAAAATCTTGTAGACCAATAAGTCTTGGGCTGGTATATGTTCAAGGTTTTCTTCAAGGACAGAGTCAGAATACACAGGGTAGCAACATACAGCATCACAGACATTTAATAATAGCTTAAAATCGGCCAACTAGCATTTATTAAGCAACTACAATGTGCCAGGCACCATACCATCTCCTGGGCATATAAATAAAGGCGAATAATACTCTCAGCTCTCAAGTCTAATAGGAGACACAACCTGCAAACACTATGTACAAACAAGATATGTACAATATTCACAGATGCAAAGATACAAGATATATGCAGGATAAATCTCAGAGGAAAGACATTAAGATTAAGGAGGACTGGGGAAGACATCTTGTAGAAGGTTAAAATTTTAGCTGAAATTTGAAGAAAGCCAGGGAAAGTAGGAGGAAAAGGTGAGGAGGGAGAGAGTTTTAGGCATGGGAGACAACCAAAGAAAATGTAGTCAGGAGATGGAGTGTCTGTACAAGGAGCAGCTGTTCCCTGCCAGTGGTCAGTGCCATTGGATTACAGAGTATGTAAGGAGATATAAGGAATAGGAAGATGGGAAAGGTAGGAAGGAGATAGCTTATGAAGGGCTTTGAACACCAAACAGAAGATTTTATATTTTGATCCTGGAGCCACTGGAATTTGTTCAATGGGGTGAGGGGTATGTGATATGATTCAGGCTTACATTTTAGGAAGATCAATTTGACATCTGAGCGGAGGATGGATTGGAGCAGGGAGAGACTTAAGTCAGGGAGACCAACCAGCTGGCTATTGCAATAGTTCAGACAGCAAATAACTAGATAGTTATGTGGGAGTCATTTCTGAATTAGCTCTTAGCATGTAGTTGGAACATCCTCTATTTAAAGCAAATGTCAAAATCAATACTGTTTTGTTTAAAAGGATAAAAATTAGTGGGAGACACTATATGCAAAGATAATAACTCTAACAAAAAACTATTTAAATGAGATTTTGTCTGAAAAATTGGAAACAAAAGTGGACACTGAGTTTGTATATCAATATTTCTTCAATGTGTTTAACTGATACAAAATAGTTATCAGAATGGGGAGGCCAAAAGAAGCCCCAAACTTACCTGGAGGAAAAGAGAGAAGAGTCCCGAATCTTCCCCCTTCTTGACATCAATGATTTCATCTTGAAACTAGTCTTCATTTCAGTGTGCTTAGGCTTTTTCTCCATCCAAAAGGCCTATAAAAGCAACTACAAAGGAAAAGTGAAGTTGCTTTCTTTCTTACTCTTTAGCCAATGACAGATTAGCAGATTAGGAAACTTCTCTTCTCTGTTCTTGAAAGTAATTAACTTCCCTGTCTCATTTCCAAGGCCATCTTAAGACAGATTGTGATATGGACTAACTTGTCTTTCATTTTTCTCTTTATCTTCTGATATATATGCTGCTAAGAAATGGCTTATAATTAGACCTCCATGGCTGACAGATGAAGTGCTTTCAGTCAAATGGTCTTTCCCCATCATGGCTTGAAATATCAATAAAGATTTTTATTGACTTGTACCCTGAAATTTTGAGCTAGAAGGTTTTTCCATGACAGCTTTCCCAGCCAGAAAACTCTAGATATTCTTGTCAAGTAGAGGAACATAGAATTCCACAGCAGCACCGGTTTAAAGTACAATTTTTTTTGTAAAACCTTACAGACGAGGATGTCAAAAGATTATAAGCATTATAATGACAGCATTAAATAGTGAAACACTAGACCGGAAAATAAGGCAATAAAAACGTCATCATGAGATTCAGCTAAATCACATTTTCTCAAGAGCATTTCCTGAAGCTGGAGAACAAAGAGGCATAAAATGGGACAGATCTGAAAGTATTTCTACATGTGTACGCATCATTGATGACAATGCAACTAATGTATTTGTGTTATAAAAGGAGGTAGAAGTGACACTTAAGATGGCAAATGACCTAGTCGAATTCTCTAGTCAAGGTTATAGTAGGGGAAACATTATTTCAAAGTTATATATATATATATATGCATATATATATATATATACATGCACACACACACACACACACCCCTATGTATATATGTATACATGTATATATGTATATATACATATATATGTATTATAGCTCAAATACAAAAAAAGGAAAAGAAAATTATGAGCAGTATTAGTACCCAAAAAGTTTATTGAGAATATGTGAACATATTTTAAAGACATTTAAAATTTCTAATTTAGCTCAGAATTCTTCCCTGGTATTGTATCAACTCTTATAAATCTAGCCTTTTCAAAACTCCATATTGCCATTTAATCATATCCAAACTAATTTCTAAAGGTCACTCTTTAATCCATGCTTATTCTAGGATAAAACATGAAATATCACATGTGGCCAAAGATATTACACTATGTGGCCCAGAGACCAAATGGCAAGGCTGGAAATCATGAAATAGTCTTTCCCCAAACCCAGCTGTAAGCTAGCAGCTAAGGTGAGTGTTTCTTTTGAAAAGATCTTTAAATTAAAAGTAGGGGAAACTGCCTGAAAGGAGTTATTTGGGTGGATTGAGAGTAGTTGACAGCTGTGAGAAAGTGTTAATTCTGTTACATTTTTGTCATCATACTTTCAGGGCTCTGGTCCGGTTTATGTAACACGCAAGTGGTTCATTACCCTAAAACAAAGTGAGATGGGGAAATGGACTAAATAAGTTTGAAGTAGACAAAGAAGTAGAGACAGAGACAGAATGGATGCAAGAGCTAATAGTTAATTGTTAATAGGTTCCACCCTGAGCCACAGAGGCCATTAGGATCAAAAGGAGAATCAAAGTTTTATGGGTCCCTCACACTGGTTAACATTCATACACAGAGGGAAGAAAGGCAAAGGATCATAGATCTAGAGATGAAAAAAGCCCAAGAAACCAACTAGTTTAACACTTAATGTTATAAATGAAGAACCTGAGGCCCGAGGAGGAAGCATGATACATAGAAAGAGAGTTGGATTTGGTGTCAAGGAAGAACCAGGGATGATTATGAACAATATCATTTCAGAAAGCAAAAAGAATCATTGGAAGGAAAAGGCAACTTCAAAAAACTTGGCGACACCCAACTAATCAAAGTCATCCCAAGGGCAACTTAAGGGCAAAAATGGAAGGGGAACAAACAGAAGAAAAATGGAAAAGACTTGCAAAAATTATTATGACAATTTTCTCTATAAAGGACAATGAGCGCCACACTTAGATCCTAGCATTCCAACCCTGGCATGGCAGTAGAAATAATGCTTAAAAAAATAAAGTTGGTAAAGTAAACAGCTTGAACCAAGTATGCCCAAAGGAGATCTGGGCTGGAGGCAACACCATTGGGAGAACATTGAGGGATTGACATACAAAGTATCAGAAGAAGGAGAGGATACCAAAGTATGGAAACAGTCTTGGACCTTTTAGCTAAAAAAAAAAAGACAATGGAGAGAACAGCAAACACCATCAACCTTCACGTCTTTATTTTTACTTTATCTACAAAATCTTTATTGAATCAAAGACATTTTGGAGGAGTTTATTAGTAGGAAAAAGGGGGCCTTTGAAAGTGATATTCAACAATGCACTACATATTTGCCATTTCACAATTGACTTAAAAATGTGGAGAATATAAGATCTCATTGGCTTATTGTTTGTTGATTATGGAAAAGCATTTGAATTCTAGTTTTTCAATAAATGGCTTCCATCTTTACAACAAAACCATTTAAGTCTCCTTGAAAGATATAATAACAGAAAAAAACCTTGTTCAATGAACTTCTGATCACAAACATTAGGTGAAGCATAAGACATGCTTGCCGAAGGTACCTGTAATCTGGTACCTGTACCTGGTATAGGTACACTGTAATCAAGGAGATCCAGCACAGTGTCGAAGTTGACTCTTGGTGAGGTCCTCAAGAAGCTCCAAGGGAATTGTACTGATGACATTGAAGAACCTTCTGGAAGAGATCTGCAACCATTCAAAGCAATCTGACTTGACCATTCACACAGGAAACATCAAATAGATGAGGAATGTCTAGTGTACATATAATACACATTTCGATAGTCTACAAAATTTGTCCATCACCATTTGTATTTGAGATAGCCTGTACAAACGGATAATGAGTCAGATAGAGAGATGAATAAGGGGAGTGGACTGTATTGTCTGGGAAATTGCAGGGCTCCTTTAATGATTCCCAAGCCCACAAAAACAAAAGCTCATCTTTATATTCCAACGTTCTATTGGTATTGCTTTATAGAAGTGATATGATACATGGAATACAACTGCCTCTGAAGACTGAAAAATGAATATCACAGAGAGAGCAAAGGAAGGAGAGTAGAAACACTTGTGTAGGGTGTGAGTGAGTAGATTATATAATATATAACCGCTGAGGAAATTCAGAAAATGGGAGAAAGAAAGGCATGTGATATATATTAGGACAAGGAGATGGGTTGGTCTCATAGTGAGGGTGATGGATGACAAGTGGGTGGATAGAATATTCCATTTATCCTTTTGCAACGTCAAGAGAAAGCAAGAAAAGTCTCCATCAGTTTGAGTAGACCTACATATTGGAAGATATGGACAAGATATGGACGGTGCCACCCAGAGGAAAGTGGGTGATGCAGTGTATAGAGAGCTAGACTTGGAGTTAAGACCTGAGTTGGAATCCTGCCACAGAAACTTACTAGCTGGGCAAGTCACTTAACCTCTATCTGCCTCAGTATCCTCATCTGCAAAATGGAGATAAAAATAATGCCTACCTCCCAAGGTTATTGTGAAGATAAAATAAGATATTTGTAAAGTTCCTTGAAAATCTTAAAGCACCGTATAAATGTTAGCTATTATGAACCGTACAAGACGGACTGGCACGAATGAGTTGCAATCTGATTACTGGAGAGAATTTCAAAATCAATGAGATTATAGATCCATCTGAGTGTTTTATTCCAACTACTTCATATTTCTTTCTGTATTTGTTTGTCCTTTTCTTATTCATAATTTCTTATGGGACAATAATATTGCATTACATTCACATACTGCAGTTTTGCTAAGCTGTTCTCTAATAATTGGATTCTTATTTTGTTTCCAATTTTTCTATTATAAGAAAGATAAATAAGATACATAATCATACTGTGAATATTTTTGTGCAAATAAGAGTTGAAGTGAACTCGTTGCAGCAAGAAATGGATGAGTACACAGTGGATGCATAGTGAGAAGGGTATTTCATGCTATTAAATTAGGGGAAATATTATCTGTATGATGAAGAAAGGGCCTATTTTCTGGCCTTCTGGCTTCCAGAATAGTTTATCTACTTGTACATTTTGATAGATATAAGTTAGTATTTCTCTAATCAATAGTTATTTAAATATTTTTTCGTATGATTATAGATAGCTTTGATTTCTTCATCTGAAAACTGCCTGTTCATATCCTTTGACCATTTATCAACTGGGGAATTCTCAGTACCTTTAATTTAGGTTAAAGGGTTCCTTAGTCACTCTGCTCAAGATGTGGAGTAGTAGAATGGGGAAGATAGAGGGACCAGCAAGATATGTATCCTACAACTCATGAATAGGGCTAGAATAATGGGGTCTGAAGATAGCATCCTTTCTGGAACTGAGAAAGCCTGGTTAGAGAAAAAGTGAGATTTCTCTTGTAAAGGCATGAGTAAGGGTGGATTCCTGTAATGGTCAGATGGAAGTGGTATTGAAGACCTTGAGGGAGAGAAAACACATTCCAATAATTGACTGATCTGTGATATCAGAGGAACTCCAAGCCAGGAAATAGAGGGAATAAATTTCCCAAGACTCTGAATGTCTCTAAAGTGCCTGGTCCCAGGGCTTGTGCCCAAGTTTATGAATGGAGAAAAAGGTAAGAAAAGGCCAGAGCAGCAGACAATTTCCTCCTGGTATTAACAGAAGTGTATGTAAGCAGTCACAAGAGTCAGTAAGTAAGGAGAGTTGAGAAGGAGCTGGAATATGGTCTGTGTGGGGGAATAGAAGTAGAGGGGAGGGACATAATAATAGGTAATTCCAGTGTTAAATTTAACTATTCAAGTTTCACCTGGTCCCATAATGCTTCCACTAGTGTATAAAACTCAGTGACAAAAATCAGAAAGTTAGCACATCCACAGTGCTCCACTGTCTACATGGAAGTCAGGGGCCAGAGGTCAGGGAGGGGCAAGGACTCTCTTGGTATGATCCCCAGGATCTGTTGTCTATTAAGAAGAATTTTTTCTAATGCTTCCCAAACAACCCTTAATGCTCCAAACAAATGTGAACTATTATCATTCATTGTATTTTCAGTGTTATTTAATTATACCTGGAGCAGACTTCGAATTCTATTGGCCTAAAGCACTGGGTGACCCATTTATTTCATTCTTGATAAGTTCTATGAAGTGAGATGGTCTCCACTGACGTATATCCCCAGGGAAAATATAGATGGAATTTGAGCCTCAATGTGCAGCCATAACCTATACTAGAGTGTCCATGGCCTGCGGGTCACCCTAATTCCTGTAACATAGTTTGTCTTCCCCTCTTATTTCCACCTACCCAGGCGAAGCCTATCTCCTTCCTATATCTTTGCTCCAAGCTCTCTCTCTTTTCTGGAAAGATACATTCCTATGGTCTCACATGCCTAGAACTATTTCTCTGGATCAGTCTCCTGGCTTCTCCATCTACCCCTTCAGACTGATGCTTAAAAATAAACCCTTGGCAAAAGCCTCAGTGATGAGCAGAGCTGGGCCCACGGTGAGGGAAAGCAGGCAGCTGTCTAGGATATGCAACACAGGCGGTGCAAAATGAGGGGCATCTTTTAAGGTTACCTTTTACTATTTTTTTTATTTATTTTTCTTTTTTCTGTCTTTTAAAAAATACATGCTAATAAACACTAACTGAAATAGACCTTTCCGTACATATCATAGAACAAAAAAGAGGGTGGTATATGAAATTGTGAATCTCTATTATGGATAGCTTGCTTTTCTTTTTGAGTACATAATCACTTCCACATATAACCTTTAAAGCTTTCCATAAATGCATATATTTTGAATACCAGCAAATTCTGTTTGCAATGGGATATAGACACTTATTTTGTGATAAGTTAACTCAAATATATCATAATTGCAACCCTTGAATTTCTGTAATTTTTCTCGGTCTGCAACAGTTCACAAAGACAGTATGCAAGGTTAGAACAATGGTGGGATGTTATAAAATATAGTCAGCCTATAATGGGGCACTTTATTATTTTAAAAAATAGTATTATCCCCCAGTTACACATTAAAACAATTTTTAGCATTTGTTTTTTAAAATTTGAGTTCCAAATTCCTTCCCTCCCTCCTTCCCTCTTCTCATTCCCTCCTTGAGATGGTAAGCAATTTGATATGGGTTATATACGTGTAATCATGCAAAACATATTTAATGGGGCACTTTAAAAAAAGGGATGGACCATATAGCCTGGACTGCGACAGAAATGCTTATGGTGAGAGCTACATGGGATTGCTGAAATATAGGCGGATCTTAGTGCCGTATAGCATGCCGTGAGATGGGATCACCTCGATGAGAGTTGACTCCCTATCTTCTTCTCTCACATATATGAGGGTCAGAACTGTGACTACCAAGAGTGCTGGGGAAATGAGCTAGACATCCCTGAGTACAAGTGGAGGAAAAGCAAAACAGAGTGCCGTATCCAGAGTTGTGTGATCCTAAAGGGTTCCAAAGTCAATTTGACATACATCTTGGAATCATGAACTATATGCACAACAGAGTAGGGCTGCCATACATGAAGAGGATGTCTCTCTCCACCTTTTTATGGCTGTGGCATTGATGGGAGGAAGATGATAGTTCTCCTTTGTCTCCAGGTTATGGGAGCATCAATTCCTTTGGGAGGGAACCAGATGGCATTACTCCTGATTTATTTGGAAAGAGCAAATGTGTGAACTCGACTATTAATGAGGCAGCTGCTACTAGGCTTGCAGATGGATGATCCCTTAAAAAATATCAAGCAGCATTTGGGGGGAGGCTTAATTTCATGCTTTATCATCTTTCTACTTCTCACGATAAATATATGTGATCTATAATGTGAGTATGTTTTTCTTTCGGGTCATATGGAATGGGGCAGGGATAAAAATCTTCATGGGAAAATGAGTTCAATTATATTTAAAGAGTTCTCCAGAATTCCAGAGTGGTGGTATAAGCTGAATTTCGGATAGACATATGAAATATTTTAAAAATATATTTTATTAAATTTTGTTTTTATGTCATCTAAATTTCCCTTCTGTATTCCTTCCCTCTGATCTCTCAAAAGATTTAGGAAATATAATATGCAATTGATTCTTTTACATTTTAAAATTTAGACTGAGTCTAGAAGTGCCAGGGCCAAGGTAGGATTGCTCACTTTAGTTACCAGTTTTCCACAGTCATTCACCTTCTCCACGTGACAGATGGTGATATTCACACTCAGTCCCTCTCCCTTCAGTGCTACCCCAGCTTGATGCATATTTTGATCACAGTTACTCACCTCCACACAAGCCCCATCCTGGACCAGACGTTGTGTGATGGTAAAGATGAAACTGTAGGCAAACAAGGAGAAATTCTCGATGGTCTCATTCCTTTGCCCAGTCCCTCACATCTTTCCTAGTGTTTACTTCCAGAATCATAAATTCCAGTCCAGCTCCCCATTTTCCTTAAGCAGCTAACCACACTTACATTCTTTCTATGGAAGATTAGTGATGACAGTCTCAAGAGTCCTGATTGCACTCTTCAATCAGCCACTGATTGGACTTACCCATCCCTGGACCCCATGATCACAGGCTTCTTTGCCAGCCAGAATGTCATTCCTGTCTGTTCCAGTCCTGTTCATTCTCATTGACAGAGAGACTATGGGATGGAAGAGGCTCCTATTAACCCAGGTCACAGCTCTGCACAACTCATTTAGGGTCTGATTTCCCCTCACGTATATTCAGTCACTGGGAGAAGCCTGAGGGAGACAATGTCACTCATCAATACTGATCTATCTCTCTGACTTTTTGCATCACGGGATTCATCACCTACATCTTGACCACAGAAGATGATAGAAGAGACCCTGAGTCAAACATAGCTTAATATTAATGGAATTTAGTTGCATTGATTATATCCACAGTCAGCAACCTTGTAGTGTCCCCCGAGCCCTCCCATACTTCACTCCCCCTACTCATTTTTTTTTTGGTCCAGACTTATGATTTTATTGGTAAAGGGAACTCTGGTGAAGAAATGTGTTATTCTAAGCTATGAGTTGTAAGAACTGCTCCAGAATGGCAGCAGGGTCTGAAGAGAGAAGGGGAGTGAACTGGAAAGATATTGCATCGGAGAAATTAACAGACCTTGGCAATACATTGCATATGGTGGTGGCGGAGGGTGGGGGGGAGGTGAGAGACAGGAAGGAATTCAGGATGACTCCTAGATTGTGAGCCTGAGGGTCTGGGAGGTGCCCTCCACCGTAATAGGGTCTTATTCTATTTTCACTTAGCATCTCTCCTACCCCCTTTCCTACCATAGTCTCCTAAAAACTCACCTCAGAATTCCCTGACAGTTTTGAAATAACCAAATGTGGAACTCAGCCATTACCAAAAGCAAAGATGACTGTGTTTTCAATAAATTAAATATTGTGGTTTACCTGCTGACCTCTGTCTTCTCTGTGCCAATCACAAGTCATGGCAAGAGCCTTGTATTAGAGCCAGGTGGATTGTGACTGCTACAATGCATTCAATAATGTCTGGTTTGTAGCCGTTCTAGCCTTACTCCAAAGCAGGACTTCTTCATCTATTTTTGTGTCTTGGACTCTTTGGCAGTCTGGGGGAAGCCTATAAACTACTTCTGGAAATAATGGTCTGTTGCCTGCATTCATAATTGAAGGAAATACTCAATTTCAGTTAGAAGTTAGTGAAAATAAAGATGTAAAATTTTTCCCGATCCAAGTTTATGGATCCCATGAAATCTATCCATGAACCCTCGGGTCTGTGGTCCTCTCATTAAAAGCCCTAGCTGTAAAGTATAAAAGGATGTTTATTATTTAGAATTTCTGCTAATTGCAAGTGCTCTCTTTCCTTTGTGAATACAAATGAAATAATGTTGCTCGCTAGAAGACATACTCGTGCTTAAACACATTTATACATAGCTGTCTTTTGTTCTTAATTTTAGGATTCTTTTTTAGAATTAAAAAGGCTTTTTTCCCTTATAGAAAACTGTTCTCCACAACCCACATTCATCCACAGGCTCCCAAGGAAAAGCTTAAACCCCTTGATGTATGATAAAAAAGCCTGTGCTTTTTATCATCTCACTTAAGAAAGTCCTCAAGGACGTTCTCTTGGCAGTGGTCAAGTAATTTCAAGATTAAGTCAAAGAAAGAAAAAGAAAACCCCATTAGGATTCTTGAATCTCTATTGGAGGTTTATTCCTCTGCGTACCTATACAGTTTATTACTCCTTATTATTTTGCTTTACCTTCCTAAACCACTAAGATCTTTCCCTGTCTTCAAAAATTATGACTTCATAGATAATGCCCATCTTGGCACAAATAGAGGCATCTTTATGGCCCCTTGGTTCTTGGAAGTGTAGATAACACATTTCTGCATCCTCGTGTTGAGGCCTTGAGCAGAGATAAGAAAGATGGATTTTCCAGTGGCCACTATCCCATTTAGCCAGTCACAGACCCAAAGTATTTGGGAACCAGGAATTATAGGATGCAAGTTTTTGAGCTGGAAGGGATCTGGGAATCCAATGAGCCCAATCCCCTCATTTTACATATGAGGAAACTGAGGCTGTGAGGCATTCAATGACTTGCCCAAGGTTACACAAGTGGTAAGTTCCTTAGACAGGATTTGAATTCAGCATGCCACTAACTGTACCACTGCCTCAATCAGCAACTATTTATTAATTGTCTACCATGGACAAGGCTAGGGATATGTATACAGTGAATGAAATAATCTCTATTTGCAAGATTTGCATTAAATAGGGAAGCCAACAGGTACATATAGAACCATACAGGGAGCAGGGAAAGGGGAAAGGAAGAGAATGAGCATTTCTATAGTACTTACTATGTCCAGGCACAGTCCT
This sequence comes from Notamacropus eugenii, assembly GCF_028372415.1. Lineage (NCBI taxonomy): Eukaryota > Metazoa > Chordata > Mammalia > Diprotodontia > Macropodidae > Notamacropus > Notamacropus eugenii. The sequence continues at coordinate 9,335,330 of NC_092878.1, forward strand.
AAGTGCTTTACAAATATTATCTTATTTGATCCTCACAACTGCCCTGCAAGGGAAGTGCTGTTATTACCCTCATTTTATAGCTAAAAAAATTGAAACAGATTAAGTGACTTGCCCAGGGTCATAAAACTAGTAAGTGTCTGTGGTCGAATTTGAACTCAAACCTTCCTGACTCCAGGTCCGATCTCTATCCACTGTGCCACCTAGCTGCCTTTGTATAATTACCAAAATATATAAATGAAAATAAATTGTAAAGAGAATGATACAAATGTAACTGGGAGACAGCAAAGACCTATTTCTGGGAGAAAACATGCTGATTTCTCCTACCATATGGGTGAGAGCATCCTCTATCCATTAGCTACCCAGTGTCTTTTAAAGCTACCAAACTGAGAGTCTCATTCTCTTTCCAGCAGCATCCAAGAGGTGAAGATCCTATTCACACAGCATGGATGCCATGAGCTTGGGCAGAAGGAAGAGCTACCTCCCTTTGGTCTGTTTTTTTGCCCTTTTAAATTCTAGGTAGAAGCAGTGTAATCCCTGCAGTGAGCTTTGGTGACTTTGGAGGCAAGATTCCAGGCTGGATGTTACTGTTGGCATAGTGGGGAAGTTCGGAGTCAGTGGGGCTTTGGACTTGGAACTTCATGGGACCAATGTTATATAGGAACTGAGTTAAATTGTGAACTTCACTCCCACCCTTCTCAAGAGCCTGAGGTGGGATATGGGAGAATTATGCCTCTCTCCACAAGTGGTTGGGGAGAATGTATGAATGTTTTTTCCTGCTATATCTTGGAAGTAAATATTCTTTTGTAAAAGCTAATCTGATTGCTTAGTGGTTAAATGCCATTGGGATACAGGGCATCCCTAAAATTAAGGGAACATAATCAGTAGCAGCCTTGAGTCAATGGCAGAGAGGTTAAATGACTCCTCCCGCAAAAAAAGATATCTTCAAGATTCCTGAGAACCCTAAGGTAGGGGTGAATTGTAACAGATCTGACTTTTAGGCAGTGGAGACCAGAGTAGTCACTATTACACCAAAGATCTCTCCAATAACTCCAGGGAGGAACCCAGATTTTTAACCCTCTTTCTTATGTACAGTTGTCTGGTTATGCCACTTCTTTTGATACAGCATTCCCATGCCAGCCCCTTTCTGGATTCCAAAGCTGCTGCCTTAGCCTAGATCCTTGTTGTTTCTTACCTACACTACTCTCTTTTCAAAACACCTTCACTATTGTAACAGCAATATCCTTGAGTCCTGACCCATGACAGTTAGCCTACTTTTTCCTTAATAGGTATTGAAGATGTCCTTGAGATTTAATTGGTTCCAGGAATTAAGGCATTATCCATTGTTGTAGCAACCGGTCACATGAGTAAAAAGGCAAGGAGAAGCTAGTGCCAGCTCATTCTCTGAGGCTTCTGCCATGGACTAACAGTATGACTAACCCTGGGAAGCTGTGCTCCAATGAATCAATGTGGCGTCCTCATTAAAGTTCCTTATTGAACACCTTTCCCCTGCCATGTAAACCTTCTTTGGTTAACTATTAGCTGGACTATGAGAATCTCATTTTGCTTCAGTATCAAACTTAAACCGGGAGACTGGGTGTAATGGGTCGTGTTCAAGGAGGACTAGGGTCTCTGCTATGAGGGCTGCTCATCCACCCTTGGTGTCCACTTTCACCCAGTTCTCATCTATGGCTCTAAGAAACTGTAGCAGGCACAATAGCCACACCCTGGTAGCACCATCTTGGCTGATGGACTAAGCCAGGTTGAGGATTAACTGACAGGATTTAAACCTGTAAGTGTGTTAGGTGGTGCCCCAAGCACATGAAGACTTCCCCTGGCCAAGTGGGTGGATGAGAACATTTGTTCCAATGGTCACAAAGGTGACTGAAGCAGGTACTGGGGAGTGCTTGGAGCTTGGTCATTCATTGAAGATGTTATGATCATTCACTGCATGCCACACTGCATTGTCCTGACTTTTGGATAACTCTGGAAGAGAGAGCAAGGCTGACAACTTTGTGCAACTTTGCCTCATTTAAATCCAGTACATAAGCAGGTCAAGACATCCTCTTCAAAAGCAAGGGATAAACAACAACCACTAGGAAACTGGCCCAAGTTATGCCTTATCTATAACCTTCTCCCCTCACTCCCATCAATAGCACTGTGCCCCATCCTATCTTCACCAAAGTTGGCAAGAATTTCCTTTATTTATCACACTGTCTAGATCTCTCTCATTCATATTTTGGCCTGCTGTTGAACTATAGAAGTCTACATTCTTCTGAGGAACAGCTAGGTGGTACAGTGGATAGCACATTGGGCCTGGAGTTAGGGAGAACTCAATTCAAATCTGGCCTTAGAGACCTACTAGCCAAGTGATTCTGAAGAAGTCACTTAATCTCTGCTTGCCTCAGTTTCCTCATCTGTAAAATGGGGATGATAATAATAGCACCTGCTTTGCAGGGTTGTTGTCAAGATCAAATGAGATGATAATTGTAAACCATTTACACAGTGCTTGGCATATTAGTAAGGACTGTATAAATATTAGCTATTATTGTGATCCATCTTCAGAAACCTTTGTCCCTCCACTTGCCTCAGGTGCACTTGTTCAAATCCCCCCTCTATGTATCTGTCTCATTGCATGGCTTTCTGAACCCACTGCTACCATGTACCAGATTCTCGGATCTGGGCTACGTTTCTCTTTCTCAATGTACCATGTATTACTCTCCTTCCCATGACTTCAGCTTGTCTTGGTAGGCTACTCAGTTACTAAAGCATCAGACTTTTAAAAGGTCAAAGTTCAAATCCTTGTTAAGGCAGTACTTATGAGGGATCATTATGGTACAGGAGAATTCATACTGACTCTGGACTTAGAAGATCAGGATTCGAATCCTATGTCTGATGCTTAGTGCCTGTGTGTCTGTGTGTGTGTGGGGGGCAAGTCACTTAACCTTCTTAGCTTCGATTTCTTCCTCTGTAAAATGGAGGAGTTTGACCAGATAATAAATAGAGTAATAGCTAACATTTATATATCCCTTTAAGGCTTACAAAGTCCTGTGTTAACTCATTTGATCCTCACAACATTATTGTAAGGTAAGTACTATTACTATCCCCATTTTAGAGATGAGGACATGGAGGCTGTGAGTGGGTAAGTGCCTTGCCCAGGGTCCCACAGCTAGGAAGTGACTGAGGCAGGATTCGTACTCAGGTTTCCCTGGCTTCAAATTCCATGCTGTATTCACTGAGTCACCTAAATGCCTAAGTGGCCATAGAGGTCTCTTCTACTTTCTAGAACCCATTTAACATATTTTATTTAACCTGAACTTTCTGTTACTACTATCGTCATTGCCTGTTAGTAACAGAAAATCTTGAATTTCACAGATATTCTCTACTGGGTTCCTTGCTTCAGTCATTTCTGCTTATCAAAATCTTTTTCATTCTTGAAGGTCCAGTTCATAGTCTACCTACTCTATGAAGCTGTCCTTGTTCCCCACAGCTGGAAGTGATCTCACCTTCCTCACATCTTTCAAAATACCTTTAACTCTCCTTCACACTTATTTTAAATTTGTATTTTAGTTATTTAAATCCTGCTCTTATCTCCCCTCGTAGCATGGTGACCGTATGTCCTGGAGTTTCTAAGATGGTTTCAATTTCAATAAAATCAAGTATACTTTGAATAAGGCTTTGCAAGCGAAATATCTTTTGTCCAACCTTGTGTCCCAATTTTGGGTTTAAAAATATCTCTACCTTACTCTAGTAGACTGTAAGCTGCTGGAACTTATTCATCTTTGTATCCTAGCACCTGGCACTGTGCCTTATACGTAGTGGACACTTCATATGTGATTGTCAAATTGAATTCCTCTGAATTCTTTGATTCAGCTCAATTCCATCTGTACTTTTTAGCAAGGGCTCAACACTGCGTCAATTCTTTGGGAGATGCAGAAGTATATGATAGGGTCTGTTTGTTCAAGGAGACCCATATACATGAAATAATTTAAAAAGCAATATAAAATACTAAGAGTTGAAGATCAGAAATACATAGCACAGGAGATTCGATTAAATTCAACAAACATTTATTAAGCACCTGAAAGGGCACGGCATTGCTTTGGGCTCTGGTGTTGCAAATACAGTAATGAAAGTCACAACCTCAAGAAGCTTCTATTTTCTGTGGGGTGGGGCAAGGAAAATTGGCATGTGCAGAGATTTGTAAAGACAAGATATGAGGAGGAGCAAGAGGACATTAGAAAAGTGGAAAGATTAGAGAAGTCTTGAGGAAGTTCTGGCCCGCGAGTTGTGCCTTTAAGGAAATTTAGGATTCTAAGAGGTAGATCCAAGGTGGGGTTGATTAATTAAGAAAACCACCACAAGACTGAAGATGGACAGATAAGCTGAGCAAAGAGGGCTCAGGAAAAGATTCATAAAAACAGTGGATCTGAGGTCTTATAAAATAGATTGGATTTAAATAGACACAGAGCCAGAAGACCCCATTCCGAGCAGGGGAATTCAATTCAGTTGAACTTCATTCAATTCAGTTCCACAAATAGCCTGATCAGAGATTCAGATTTTGATTTGAACATGACTGGCTTGTGAAATTTTAAAAAGAGACTAGCTTGTCTAAAGTGGAAGGTGGAATCAGTCAGGTTGTACGGGTGGGCCACTACCAGATGATGGAGGGCCTTAAAACCAAGGCTGAGGATTTTAGATTTTATCACAATTCTCTCTCCAGCAGTCCCATCTGCCTTCTTTATCATTATGCCCATGATGCGGAATGCTGCTAGAAGAAATCCAAACCCTTGCTGACTGTATCCACTATACTTTTGTGTTATATAATCTCAGCTGGGCCCTCCTTGCTGTAGAGGCGTCCAATCCAATTCTTGTATGCTTCCTAATGTCTTGGTTTTTGTTTTTTTGTCAAGCTCCGCTCAGCGTCTGCTTTAACCTCATTATTGAAGTCTCCTATGCCACGGATGTCAGACTCAAGTAGAAACGGCAGCCTCCAAACCACACATAAAGATCCATGCTGGCCAAATGTTGACTTGGTTTAATAATGT